>NC_060145.1:160530425-161155425 GCF_021461385.2 Schistocerca piceifrons
TATTCCTAGAAAGAGTTCGTACACCTGCCACAACTGCTGCCACGCACACGTTTAAGTACAGTCGAAGCAGCAAAAATTATAGCACACAATGAAGATCATTCTTTAAACGTAATAAATGACTTTTCAAATTTTTTTTCTCACCCGGTATGTACTAAGATGCCGCTTAATTGGTTCAAATGGCTCTGAGCACTATGGGACTTAACTTCTGTGGTCATCAGTCCCCTAGAACTTAGAACTACTTAAACCTAACTAACCTAAGGACATCACACACATCCATGCCCGAAGCAGGATTCGAACCTGCGACCGTAGCGGTCACGCGGTTCCAGACTGAAGCGCCTTTAACCGCACGGCCACATCGGCCGGCTGCCGCTTAATTCTAGTATTTACAATACACTTACGAACAGTGTGAGTAATAGAAGTATGTGTGACAAATTAAGAAACATGTGATAATAGATTTCCACAGTCCATTGTCGATAGCTTTAGGATACTTTTTAATAAATGAATACATAGAACAAAAATTTAGTAACGTGACTGCTTAAAGCTAAGTACGACAGATTCATTAAGCAGTCGCAGATATGTTATGAGTTTTAGTGACCAACATACTGTAGAACTGGTTAATACCTGACGTACTTCAGTCTGTAATCGCTTCTCTACATGTTCATCATGTACTTCCCTTTACCGTTTCATCGTAGGACTCTCGTTACACATAGCAAATAATATTTATCAGCACCGCCGAAAAGCACATATCCAGATATTGATTCGGCTCGCGGACATATCCGTGGATTTTAACATTGCATCACATCAAGAGATCGCAATCACTCGCCTAGAAAGTGGATAAACGTTCAGCTTGTACACCCACCCAGCCAGCAGAACGTTCAACCGTGTCGCGTTGTAGATCTGACTCTCATTGGCTAATTGTCGGTACTGTGCAGTGTCTGAGAGTCGAGGAGAAAATAACAGCACGGCCGGATATGAATCTAGAATACTAGTTAGCGCCGGAACTGTATGATGAACTGCCAAGTGCTACGGCGGAAGAAATCGTGTCTGATAATTATTTATGGTCGGTGAAATACTATTACGTAACAGCAACACAAAACATAATACTGTTTCACTGATCGATAGCATGTTCAGAGTAACCCTACCGTGGTTGTATGGTGAAATACGTAGTGAAACAGCTCCAACAAGCACATGACAGACTATCGCTGCTGGTAGATGTTTCATTACCTGTAAGTACAAAATAAATCATAGAAACTGCACTTAACGTACGACCGAGCGTGCGGAGCTGCAGCCGTCGACAGTCGAATAGGGCGACCTGCGTCACAGCAACTATTTTCCTAAGTCGACCAACAATTACGTCTCAAAATTTGCGTCCTACAACGCTATACCACCGTAAAGAGTTTCTACATTCAGCAACAATTGATTCGAATTAGCACACGGAATGTACGTCAACATTACACGTTGAATTGTTTCTCACTACCATAGAGTAGTTATAGTGAATCAAAGTTATTCATTTACCCAGCCATATTACTGGTCTACCAGAGGGTTCAATCCAAAACATATATCTGTGCAACTGAAATAACACATTTTAATACCGTACAAGATAAGTCACCTACAGTCATAACTCTGTCGTGACGTGGAAAAGGACGGTTTCAAGTACTCCGAAGAATGATGATTGGCGATACACAGCACATCTCGATACTTAGGCGGCAACTAACCGCAAAGTTCATACGGACAATGTATTGTAACATGCAAGAAAAAGAAACACAGACGTTATTTGTTTGCTTGAACCAATCAATATATTATCACTTTACCTTCTCAGTGGCGAAAAAGTCCCCGATACAGAAGAGATTTAGGGAACACGTCCTTCATCATCAGAAGCGGTCGTTTCCATCAAGAGAAATGACGTCAGTGGTATAATACACATTCCCACCGTGTCGCCAAAAAGAGATTATCTTTCATTACTATGAACACCCGCATTCTTCGGAACTCAATCACAACTTTGCGTAAGCATAATTTTATATCTGACATTTCAGAGCGAAGATGACGCTGCGCTCGCTTTGACAACTTTTGTCCCTGTGTTGCTGAAAATAAGAAGAGGAAACGTGGTATGTGGTTTAAAGAACGGTTTAAAAAAAGCGTATTCCAATATCAACTTACTCAGTAAATTGAATACATATCCATGTGATTGCCAAGATTGCATCAAGGCGAATAAAGAAACGTATTTGAATCATGTGTAACTCGTTTCGCTTTTGATATAAAGCTTGATGCAATCATGAACGATGATATAATACCAAAGAAGACGGACAGTAACTCTACGATTTCTCATAACATGAAGAAGTTAAGGATGACCTCAAATACTAATCTACACTCCTGGAAATTGAAATAAGAACACCGTGAATTCATTGTCCCAGGAAGGGGAAACTTTATTGACACATTCCTGGGGCAGATACATCACATGATCACACTGACAGAACCACAGGCACATAGACGCAGGCAACAGAGCATGCACAATGTCGGCACTAGTACAGTCTATATCCACCTTTCGCAGCAATGCAGGCTGCTATTTTCCCATGGAGACGATCGTAGAGATGCTGGATGTAGTCCTGTGGAACGGCTTGCCATGCCATTTCCACCTGGCGCCTCAGTTGGACCAGCGTTCGTGCTGGACGTGCAGACCGCGTGAGACGACGCTTCATCCAGTCCCAAACATGCTCAATGGGGGACAGATCCGGAGATCTTGCTGGCCAGGGTAGTTGACTTACACCTTCTAGAGCACGTTGGGTGGCACGGGATACTTGCGGACGTGCATTGTCCTGTTGGAACAGCAAGTTCCCTTGCCGGTCTAGGAATGGTAGAACGATGGGTTCGATGACGGTTTGGATGTACCGTGCACTATTCAGTGTCCCCTCGACGATCACCAGTGGTGTACGGCCAGTGTAGGAGATCGCTCCCCACACCATGATGCCGGGTGTTGGCCCTGTGTGCCTCGGTCGTATGCAGTCCTGATTGTGGCGCTCACCTGCACGGCGCCAAACACGCATACGACAATCATTGGCACCAAGGCAGAAGCGACTCTCATCGCTGAAGACGACACGTCTCCATTCGTCCCTCCATTCACGCCTGTCGCGACACCACTGGAGGCGGGCTGCACGATATTGGGGCGTGAGCAGAAGACGGCCTAACGGTGTGCGGGACCGTAGCCCAGCTTCATGGAGACGGTTGCGAATGGTCCTCGCCGATACCCCAGGAGCAACAGTGTCCCTAATTTGCTGGGAAGTGGCGGTGCGGTCCCCTACGGCACTGCGTAGGATCCTACGGTCTTGGCGTGCATCCGTGCGTCGCTGCGGTCCGGTCCCAGGTCGACGAGCACGTGCACCTTCCGCCGACCACTGGCGACAACATCGATGTACTGTGGAGACCTCACGCCCCACGTGTTGAGCAATTCGGCGGTACGTCCACCCGGCCTCCCGCATGCCCACTATACGCCCTCGCTCAAAGTCCGTCAACTGCACATACGGTTCACGTCCACGCTGTCGCGGCATGCTACCAGTGTTATAGACTGCGATGGAGCTCCGTATGCCACGGCAAACTGGCTGACACTGACGGCGGCGGTGCACAAATGCTGCGCAGCTAGCGCCATTCGACGGCCAACACCGCGGTTCCTGGTGTGTCCGCTGTGCCGTGCGTGTGATCATTGCTTGTACAGCCCTCTCGCAGTGTCCGGAGCAAGTATGGTGGGTCTGACACACCGGTGTCAATGTGTTCTTTTTTCCATTTCCAGGAGTGTATAAGCTCACCATTGGCATTAGTGTCATACTACCGCAAACCTGCTGTGCTGTCTACGAGGTGCATAAAAATAATTACTTTAAAGTAAATGAAACGCTTCTTTTACATTAACTTTGAATGAAAACCTTTTACTTGTCACTTACATTATGTAATAAAATTACATACATAAACAAAATAAATCTCCGTAATTTATTTACGAAATTCTAACTAAAATGTATATAACATTCAAGTGACTCCTGGGAGTCGTTGCCACCAGCGGCACCGACTTGCAAAAAATATTGGGGGGGGGGCATACTGAGAGTCTTGCCCGGGAAGTTTTCTAAATTTTAAATGAAAAATGGTGAGTTTTAAAGTCATTGATCAATATTAAAACCCCGAAAACAGGACTCTCGATAACTCGTCACTCCGGAAAACTCGACAAGCCTGGCACATATTTTGACTCTGAAAAAAGAAACAAACATAAACACGCACGGTATTTTCGTAAAAAGCTAATTTAATTTACAGTAATAATCATGCTTGTAGACTATTACAGAGCAGTGAATATATAGCTCTGAAAAGACTGAAATTATATTTAAATAAAACCTAAACTATCATTAAAAGAGTAAAACATAAGACATTGCTGTCGCACAGTAATAACACTTTGATTAATAAGTGAAATAGCTAATTTAAGATTACTTTGAATAAGGCTCAGGCTTCATTAAATAAAAAACAGTGTCTCAAAGTTAATGCTTAAATACAGTTAATAAAGTTAGTACAGTATGCCTAATATTTTCAGTCAAAAAGTATGTATATAGCGGGTTTTAATTGAGTCTTACACACTAAAAATATTTAAGTATTTGGAAATGACTAACACAGTACTATAGTAACATAGTAATACAGTACTAAACTAGTACTAATATTTCGAAATTGAAAATTTAACATTAATTATGTATTTAATTCTGCGTTTTATAAAGATTTTAACATTGCTCTAAATGCCACTATTAGGGTTAGAGTGTCTTTAGAAAGGTGCAAATGTCGACCGTCTGACTGGATTACTGAATATGAAGTCATTGATGACTGGCCGGATAGCCAATTCACCCAAAACATCTCGGTGGGCATGAAGAACAGCCAAGTTGTTCAATCGCTCCCGTCCCATTGTTGATCGGAGATATGACTTCAGACGTCTAAGGAAGCTAAATGACCGTTCTGCTGTTGCTGTCGTGATTGGAACTACTTGGAGAAGCTTAATGCACTTCACTACTGCATATAACATTTCTCCAACTGCAGGCACTTGTGTAATGTACTTTCTTACGTCACCATGTTTCTTAAGGCCAGTTGTTTTTTATTAGCGATATCGGCTAAGATATTCAAGTGTAAGCGCAGTCTCTCAATGTCTGTTTTTGAAAAACTCAGTTGATTTTTCCAAATTTGTTTCACCACTGTTTACTAACTCTGTTTAACTGCTTGTTCAACTGCAATGACCTGTGTGAGTTCAGTTGAAGCAAACCGCTCAGTAATGCAAGATTGCACCGTTTCACAAACTTCAATGTAAATAGCTTTGTAGTATTCCTTTGGGGTTTTGAAAGTGTGCGGTGAGCTGGCTTCGTTGTTTTCATACTTCTTCGGTATACTTCGATTCCGAGGAAGAGAAGGATCATCAACTTGTGAAGGTTTTTCTTTTAAACACAATTCCCAAAAGTGTTCAGATCTATCACGCCTTCCATTCAATATACAAATCAAGCCCTCATATATTTATTACAATTCAGCAACACTTAGATGAGCGCACTGAATTTTTTCATTGACATCCTCTACTGGATTCCCAGCCTTTGAATTGTAACATTGACTCAAGGTAGCCTGCACATTTGTAGCCTACCTCTGATTTGTTCTCTGCAGAAAATGTTTCAAAAAACTATACAAGCTCTTCATAGTTTTTCAATATTCTCAAGATACTAGAAGCTCGCATAGTCCATCGAGTCGGGCAAAGGGGTCGCAGACCAGCTTGGTCGTTGACGCTCTCACAGTGTTTGCTTCTGAAAAGTCCCAGCCTTTTATTGGATTCCCTTACAGTGTTTGTCAAGTCCTTGACTAAAGCCATAATATTCCTCATAGACGTAATATGTCTACAACTGCCTAGTTTAAACTGCGACCAGTGTAGTGCACATAACGTGCTTTTGGTTGTATGTCCAAAACTAACTTTTTTAGTCGTTTGAACTTACCTCTCATATTCGAGGCACCATCATAACACTGTCCTCTTAAGTTATCCATTGTCAAATCAAGACGAGCAAAAAGTCTTATAATATACTAACAGAGTTTGTGATTCAGTGTTGGGGGTCTCCTATAAGCCAATAAAGTCTTCACTGATGATTAAGGAATCATCGACAGTACGAATACAAAATGACACTTGTTCGTGAATCGAAGAATCACTTGTTTCGTCAACCATAATAGAAAAATGTTCAGTCTTCTTGATTGAAGCCAATACCTTTCTCAACACAGACTTTCCAAGTAGATCAATGATCTCGATTTGAATATCGTGGGACGTCCACTTATACCCCGAACGCCCTAACCAATCTTTAAACTCAGGTATGTCATTCTTTTGGAGTTCTAACAATTGAAAAATAATTGCGTTTACATCTTCGTGCCCTCCTATTGCTAGTCCTTGTCGGCATAGAAATTGCACAGTAGTAAAAATTGTCTCAAGAGCTAAATGGCCTTTCTTCATATCGCTATCTAACTGCTCATTCAACTGGAAGGCCAGACTTCGGTTAGTGATAGAATTTAGTTTCAGAACACCTTCTTTATGCGTAAACGTATTTTCACGAAGATGGAATTTTTCCAAAGCCTTTTTCCAGTTACAAAACTCTATGGAAGTAAATGCATCTTCTTTTTGTGAAGAAAATTGTAATAGAGTTTTAGCATCTGCCTCTTTGCAGGTTTTGCAAAAAAGTTTTTCGGTACATGCTTCATATTCCAGCCATGTATAATTGATCAACCAAGACTTCTGAAATGATCTTCCCTTACCGTATTGTCTAGGTTTCAGCTGTGAACGGTCCTCGCCCGAAGACGCTGAAGCAATTGACAACACAATAATTGTTGGAGGTTGACTTGCAGTATCATCAGCTTCTAAGCGTGCCTTTTTGGTAACAAATTTATCCATTGCAAACTTAATTGACAAAACACTAAGAGACTAAAGTAAACGAATAATATATATAAAATACTCCACTAGACACTAAAGTCGGAACACTAAACACGTTTGCAGCATGCCCTAAACGAAACTATCCACACTGAATGACTGCGACAGCAGGGTGAGCTTTATTATAGCCGCGGCGTCGTAGTGTTTCGAAGCGTCAAGGTGACGCGAGGGGGAGGGTTCCAGGCACTTCTGCACCAGTCCTTTTGATGTCGCCGCGGCTGCAGCGCTGGCCCGTCGGCGCCAGACTTTACCCGAAGGTTCGGGCACCGGGACAAATTCTAAGTGTGCACGCAGCACCGAACACTATCATGATTCACACCACTCATTTTCAGTTAATCTGCTTACTACCGTAATAATTATTTGTTTTAACTCATTATTGAATGTATTTCAAAAGGTAACTATCGTCAAACAAGGAAAATCAAAAATTTCAGTATAATTTTGTGATTTTACAAAACATAATATAACTAATAATATTCTTAAATTATTGCCCCCCCCCCTCAAAAATGAATTTTTGAGGTGGATCGGGCCTCCATCAGGCCCCATAGAGTTGGCGCCTGTGATTGCTACTGACAGTTTCAGTGGTTTGACAATAATCAGATTGGATGCAGGAATACCAATTGAACCCATAGCAGTATTTACATCACATATACTCTGTGATGATGACACCGTCGCGTTTCTGCCATGAATAGTACGTCATCAATCAATTTCTCTGCTAACAGCCCTCCGTTTTGGAACTGGTGTGTTCTTTATCTCCACTGTTACACATTTTCGAAATACATCATACCTATCACCTATATCTTTTGTTTCTAAAAGTGACTTGCAATAGCCCTCAGAACCGAATCACTAGAGCTACCACTTAGTTTTCTTGTACAAGGTCGGTTGATTTCTTCGACGTTGACACAGGGGAATTCCCTTCAGTACCGCACACATGCCTGACAGAGAGCTCGTCAGTGTGTACGCCAACTTCTTCTGCGGGCTCATGGTCTTGAGGATGGCGAGGAGAGGATGGAGGCCAGATAACTGTTACAAAAAGTGTGGGTAGCGTTACTGACTCTCGATCACGGGGCCCCGGGTGGAGTTACCATCCGGGTCGAGGATTTTCTCCGCACGGGACTGTGTGTGTGTGTGTGTGTCTGTGTGTGTGTGTCTGTGTGTGTGTGTGTGTGTGTGTCTTGTCGTCATCATCATTTCATCATCATCATTCGAGCACTAGTCCCCGAAGTGATGTCCAATAAAAAGACTTGCATCAGGAAGCCGAATCTCCACAAGGGGATTCACGGTCAGCTATACCGCACGGAAATTTCATTTTTTTTTCTTTTTTTTTTCAAGTTAATCTCCAGTTAAGATCTAACGATACTGAAATACAACAATTACGCATTTCTTATTGTAATGTTCAAATGTAATTTTTTGATAATACACTCCAAGACAAAAGAAAGACGCAATGCGAAGGGATTACCCAAATGGGACGGAAATCGGTAGACGTGATGTACATGTGCAGACAAATAAGTGATTATATTTTCAGAATAATTGAAAGATTTATCCGAGAGAAAGAAGTTTACAAAAGTTTTTCAAATTCAGCAAGTCAAAAACACACCCTTCCACTTCTGGTACTTTTGCAAGCAACTATTCGGTTTGGTATTGACTGATACAGTTGTTGAATGTCCCCTGAAGGATATTGTGCCAATTTCCGTCCAACGGGTGCTTCAGACCGTCAAAATCACGAGCTGGTTGGAGGGAACTGCCAGTAACGCTCCAAACGCTCTCAGATGGGGAGAGATCCGACAACCTTGCTGGCCAAGCTCGGATTTGGCAAGCATGTACCACTGCATTGTAAGAGTGCCACGGATGACAGCCAAAGGGGTCCTGCTATGAAATGAAATGAGATCCCGAACATCACCCCTGGATGTTGAGAAGTATGGCAGGCGAAGTCAGGTTGGTATCCCACCACTTTCCGATGAGTCTCCAGACGCGTCTTCACTGGTCGTCGGGACTCGATGCGCAAGTCATCACTGAAGTCAATTCAACTCCAGTCAATGAGATATGGCCCGACAATCAGGAGTGATGATCTGGGGTGCCGTTTTTTTCATAACATCATCCCTTTGATCGTCATCCGTGGCACCCTTCCAGCACAGCGGTACGTCGACGGTATTCTGCGCCACGTTTTGTTGCCCTTCATGGCATGCCATTCCGGGCTTGTATTTTAGCAAGATAATGCCCCCCCCCCTCCCACGCACTTGGCAAGAGATTCTACTACTTGTCTTCATAAACGCCAAACCCTACCTTGACCAGCAAGGAAGACGGATCTCTCCCAACTGAGAACGTTTGAAGTACTATAGGTAGGGTCCTCGAACCAGCTCAGGAGTTTGACGATCTAATGCGCCAATTGAACAGAATTTGGCACCAAATTCCTTCAGGAGGACATCCAACAACTCAACAACTCTATCTGTCAATGCCAAGCCGAATAATTACATAAGCACCAAAAGGGTACCAAAGTGTTAGTGACTTGTCTCTTGCCAGCCGCTGAGGCCGAGCGGTTCTAGGCGCTTCAGTCCAGAACCGCGCTGCTGCTACAGTCGCAGGTTCGAATCCTGCCTCGGGCATGGATGTGTGTGATGTCCTTAGGTTAGTTAGGTTTAAGTAGATCAAAGTCGAGAGGACTGATGACCTCAGGTGTTAATTCCCATAGCGCTTAGAGCCATTTGAACCTGTCTCTTGAAGAAACCAGCCAATTTTTCTGAAACTGTAAAAATTTGTTTGTTTGTACAGTCGTGCTCAAAAGTATTCGAACGACCTGAATAGCATTTCGCCTGATTCGCATGCAACCCACATAACGCAGCTGTCTAGCTGCTCCTCTAATCGCTCCTTGGTACAGACGTTTGACTATTGAAACTCGTCCCAACAAGTCACCACCAGAAAACACTGCTCTGTATCGCAATAACTCAAGATGTAAAGTAATACCACGATACTACAAATATCAGGCAACACCTTATCACAGATAAGACTGTCCTTAAGGCTTGTAAGCTTACATTTATTACAATAAATGTCATACCTGAAATGTTACCACTCTCATTATTACGTCAGATAGGTAATGCTCGTAGTAAGTTCGTCGTATTCATGATTTTCTGCTCAAAGTAACATACCGTACTTATTATTTAGCACAAAATGAGATTAGAAATTTAAGTTATTCACGAGCAGCTAGTTGAGAACATGTATGAACTTCAAATGACACGACGAAATGACTCGTTCTGCATATGGATTCAAACCCAGGTCATGCAGACTAAGCAAAGATTTCGTGACTGACGGAAACCAACAGTCATTCCTGATTAGGCATACAGAGAGTGATACACCTCGATTTTAGACAGTATCAGTTAGCAAATATCAACTTTAAATTAATAACTCATCAATTGTGACATTTCGGATTTTCTCGGCAGTAGCTAGATGTTTTAACTAAAATGACGAGACGAGACATTAATTTTTTCCTTCCCAGGACTCCAACCCGGAACCTATCGCTGTTATATTCTAGATAAAACGAACGTTAAATATGGGTTTGTTGCACCAGCAGCGACATGTGAGCATGTTTGAACTAGAAATAATATGACGAAGTGTTCAGTGCTGACTGGGAATAGAGCTCCACACATATCGTTGTTGACTACACCAAAGAGACGTCAGATACCGAAGTTTCCTCCAACAGCAGCTCGGAATAACATCTTGAACTTACAGTGATGTCGCAAATAGGTCTGTGTCTCACTGGGAGTCAAAAACGTCACATATCGTTAGTGTTGACAACGAATGAAAATACATTAAAAATCAAAATTATTATCCACCAGCAGATAGGTGTTCTAGGAAGAGCTTGATAATTCATAATGAAATATTTAGTACCGGGCCAGGATTCGAACCCATTCACGCGCAATATGTGGAGATGTTGAGGAATCTACAGTTTTGAACAAACAACAACTTGTAGCAGAGCTGTATTGGCACGAAGGGATCAGATTCCGAATTAAGGGCGGTCTGAGTTGCATTGCCAGTTCAGAAACAATTTTATCGACATACAGAAGCTCAGATAAAAGATGGAATAAATGTCCTGTGAGCCTACATAGCGTTTGTTTCGTCACTAGAAATAAATAACTAGTATAAGAAAGGTTATTAGTGATAGAGTTACTACATGTCGCCACTCCAGACTTGGTAGAGAAGGAATATCATTTTTAATATGAATGTCAGACCACAATGCCATTATATCTTCTTCACTTGGTGTAGCCAGAAGAGAATGGAATCTGTCTCTCCCTACCTAAAATCATCGCGCGCATTTGGAATCGAACCCAGACTATAGACACATGAACCTATCATCAGTCCAACAGACCACGAAATCCTATTCTCTCCGGGTCATTTTTCTATCGTAACGCCGATGCGCCACACTGGATGACAATTCTGACACACAGGCTCCCTGTAGTAATTTGCAGCATGTTCAGTAAATTCATTTACTTGGTTGACCGAATCACCATGAACTAGCTGCCTCTGCTACCCAGTGCATACATTCGACTCTATTTTGTAATCACCAAAATAAAATCACATAACTACCAACAACACAGAATTGACAACACTGTAAGATGCAGAAACTTAAATAGGAAGTGTTCGTTTCCACTTGAGCTCCTCTATTGCGCTATCTGTTTGTGGAAAACGTGGTGCAGTAAAAAAGAAAAGTTATAACTGTTTGTCTCTCATAAGTATAGACCTGGCCATATGCATTATCTCACAGCGCTGTGGAATGCAGAAGTTCTGGTGAAATGTTTTTGAGTTCTGGGTCTGCTGTAGCTATGTGTCAGCTAGAGGCGTATTGGTAAGTGTTTCGGCTCGTAGATGAGATTCCGTGAGTTCGAGTACATTCATTTCTACATTTTTTTAAAACACATTTCTACTGTCTGCTTAAGTTATCGACGTAATGTAACTTGTAACATAATTCCCTTCACTTATCAACCCAAAATAGTCGAATGTGGAAAAAGGGCGACATTTTGTTCTTTTCAGGTATAATAGACAACCAGATAGCAGATGCATCTCGAAACTTTTGTATTATGTATGGGGAGAGCGCATCGTGCCAAAAATGCGTCGGAAAAGTATTTTCTACATTAGCTGTCGTCTGGTAGTGGCATTTTATTCTTATTCAAACCTTGTTTGACAGCTTTAACTCAGAACAAGTTTTCTACATGCATGTAATCAATCAACTGCATGTGCATTGTCAGATTGTTATAGACAATATCAGGGAATTCGCATATATCGTTGATAATTAATTTCTCTCTCATGTTTACTATTGCTTTAACAACACAAAAGCAAACCTTAGGAAAATTGTGAGCTGTATTATAAGAAATGAAATAAAACTACCCACAATAACCTTACGACGAAAGTCTGTTTTAATAAAACTGAGTATCTGTACAGAAGCGTGCCTCTACGGACACGAATTAGTAAAATACTACTCACTTAGATTTTGATTGGGTCTGTGTTTAATTGATGTGCTGTGTCATACTCAAGAGGTATGCAAATGTGGGATTTCATAAATAAAGTTACGTATTCCTAGAAATCCAAAATTTGCTTGTCAGCAGCAGAAAGAGGCGTTACCTGTTGTGCAGCAATGTATATTTTTCACCATTGCACTATGAGCCGCAAGTATTTTTTTGCGATTTCCTTATCGATGTTTGATCTGACTGCTTGTAGCTCTTTCGCAGAAGGCAGAAAAACGCTACACTCAGTGAGACTGGAACTGCGAACCATAACAGACGCTCTTTTACAGGACAGCACGTTACCATAGAGCTAGCGAAGAAGTATGTGTCTTAGCTTCCTCTTACGAGACCAATAGCGGCTAGAACTCGTAAACCGCTATTTAAAGGACGAGATTACTTGCGATTTCCACGTGTAACGACTTTCCTGGGCTGAAAACCGTAAATTTACAATCTTTTGTTACACCTCAAGCGATAATAGTTCATATTATTCAATAAAATGATAGGAAAAGTCAAGTGAACTTTGAGGCTTAATTCCGTGCACACCAGGAAGTAACTCGTCGATCACAGAGTTGCCAAACATATGTTGCCTTGTTGCCAAATCTCAGTAACAGTACCAGCAGGAAGAAGACGAACCGATGTGATCCTACAGCGGGCTGCAAAATGACCATAGTTGGTGTCTCCAAGTCGCGGCTGCTACGGCCTTGAATACGTAATGCGTCTTATTCGCATTTCTGTAACTAGGTTTAGGGATTGGAGCGTGGTTATTAATAGTACTCAGAACTGACTGCAAACTAAGCGTCATAAATCACTAACTTTCATAGTTGTTTTTATATTTCTTTCGTAAGTGTACTCAAAACTAAGAAACTCATTCACACACGTGTTCGTGCCTCGCCCATAGTCGAGCACAACAAACAAATAAAAAAAAGATTGTGTTTGTGTGCGTGTGTGTGATAGACTGAGAAGGAGAGAGAGAGAGAGAGAGATAAAAATCAAAAAGAAAGAGAGAGTGTGTGTGTGTGTGTGTGTGCGACAGAGAGTGAGAGAGAGAGAGAGAGAAAGAGATAAAAATCAAAAAGAAAGAGAGAGAGAGAGAGTAAAAAGTTGTTGTAAAGAAATTGAATCATGGTATGTAAAGAAGTCTTTCATTAAAATGACACGTTCCACATCATTACGAAATATCATATTCATGATCTATGAAACAAGAATTAATCTAATGTAATGTAATCTAATCATATCATATTGATGACTAGCCATGAAGAGTCATGAATTACCGAAATCTTTGCCAATACCAGTAACCAAATCTAAACTTGAAAATAAACAACGACAATTTTTGTAATAAACTGGGACTTCTATCAAGACATTTTCGTCCCTGTTAACTATATACCCTGTTAACTGATATACCTCCATTCTGAAGTAAAAAAGTGTGCATGCATTTAAAGATGAAGTGCATGATGTGAAGTTCTGTGACGGAGATACGAACCCAACACGTAATCGGATTGTTAACTAAGTAAAACAAAATGTTACGTATCGGTTTTTCTTGCCATCTGCTAGGTATGTGAATCTAAAATAAGGATACAAACTGTGGTGTCACCGCCAGACACCACACTTGCTAGGTGGTAACCTTTAAATCGGCCGCGGTCCGCTAGTATACGACGGACCCGCGTGTCGCCACTGTCAGTGATTGCAGACCGAGCGTCGCCACACGGCAGGTCTAGAGACACTTCCTAGCACTCGCCCCAGTTGTACAGCCGACTTTGCTAGAGATGGTTCACTGACAAATTACGCTCTCATTTGCCGAGACGATAGTTAGCATAACCTTCAGCTACGTCATTTGCTACGACCTAGCAAGACGCCATTATCAATTGCTATTTATCTTGTGATGCCTGTACCGTCAGACTGATGTTCACCAATTATGGATTAAAGTTAAGTATTCCAGCAGCAACGTACCTTATTGGCTATATTAATTACATTGTCCTGTTCCAGACCTCACGCCAGCCTGCGTGAGATTAAACGCGTGCCTTTCGGTTACCGGTCATAGTGGCTTGGCTGCCTTGCCAAGTCACAAAAAATTGACGACGATAATTTTGCGTTCGTATTGATTTACATGTGTCATGGCTTCGCCACAATCTCCAGATGTACTGTCCGAATTTTATCGCTTGCAGAATCAGCAGACGCAGGCCTTATTGGATGCCCTTGGACAGCTCATCCAGGGTCAACATGCACTGCAAAACGATGTGGCAGCCGCCGCTCCACCGCTCACGCAGCCACAACACGCAGTTGCACCACCTTTTCGTCCTTCTGATGCGGCACTGGAAAGCTGGACGGAGTGGTCACGCCAATTTGGATTCCATCTCGCCGCCTACAGAATTCAAGGTAATGAGCGGCAGCCTTTTCTCCTTTCCGCCGTAGGCGTCCAGACGTACCGTGTGATAGTGAAATTATTTCCCCGACGCGACGTAGCAACTCTGTCCTACGACGAAATTTTGTCTGCATTAGATGCATATTTCAAGGAATCAGTCAATGTAGTTGCCAAACGGTATACGTTCTTTCGTACAAAACGTACGGCCGGACAGACTAACAGGGAGTGGGTTGCAAGGCCTTACTAGGGATTGTGCTTTAGAGTGTCAATGTGGACTCCCTTATTCAGATACTATGGTGCATGATGCAATTGCACAGAATGTTTCTGATGTTCGTATAAGGGAACAGATTTTGAAACTAGTCAATCTCTCCCTTCAACAAGTGATGGGCATATTGGATCGGCAGGACACACTTGACTTTGCTCAGGAATCATTTGAAACTTCGCCACTTGTGTGTCACGTTCACCGGCCCACCGGGCGAGCTGCACGGAACAGTAAACAGTCCTCGCGCCCGGCTGCGCCAAAGCTGCCTGGATCTCTGCCACGTGTCCCACGCCAGCATGCAAATGCAGTGAAATCATGCCCGCGGTGTGCTAATAGACATTCGCGTGAGAATTGCCTGTCACGCCAGGCTTGCTTTTTCTGTAATAAAAAAGGCCATGTTCAGAGTGTTTGCCAGAAAAAGCTCCGATCGGAAGCTCAGACCCATTCCAGGCCCTTTGCTTCGCGCCGGAATCGGAATCGAACCAAGGATACTCAGGCTCGCGACACTTCGCCCATGGAAATTCATGTAGTTCATGCCACTCTGCCCAGTGCTACTCTCTCTCACAGTGACTGTGTTCGTCCCACAAATGGTGTGTGTCGACATCGCCGGAAATCCCGTCATGTCGCAAGTGATTCTGTACCAGTGTCAGTTCACGTTGCACAAGACAGTCGCTCTTGTCGTCAGCAGGATAATAAACTTTTTGTGGACTTGGACATTAACGGCAAAGCAATACCGTTCCAGCTCGATACCGGAGCTGCAGTTTCACTGATCAATCACGACACGTACAAGCAGCTGGGCACACCTCCGTTGCATGCTGCAAATGTTAAGCTCACTAGTTATTCCGGACAAGCGATCCCTGTGTTAGGACAGTGCAGCCTTCTTGCAACATACAAGGGACAAACAAAACTTGTGTCATTTTACGTCCTTCGTTCTTCTTCTCCAGTGAACTTGTTTGGTTTCGATTTATTTCAGTTGTTTAACTTGTCTATAGTAAATCAGGTCCTATCAGTGAACCAGACTGTGCCTGCAGCCAGTGTTTCTCGTCTATGTGAAGAATTTGCAGACATTTTTGCACCGGGCCTCGGTTGCGCTCAGAACTATAAAGCACATTTGGAACTGAAAGTTAATGCGCAACCGAAATTTTTCAGAGCGCGCAATGTTCCCCACGCATTGCGTGATGAGGTCGCAAGAACATTACACGATTTGGAATCACAAGGTGTCATTGAACGTGTGTAGGCTTCTCTCTGGGCATCACCCTTAGTAATTTTGCAAAAACCTTCCGGAAAATTGAGACTTTGTGTGGACTTCAAGGCAACTGTGAATCCACAACTAGTGACTGCAACTTTTCATTTACCCCGCCCGGAAGATCTTTTTGACAAACTGTGCCTGGGTAAATATTTTTCGAAGTTGGACCTAGAAGATGCGTACTTGCAAATACCGGTGGACGAAGAATCCCAGTGCGTTTTGGTGGTTAACACACATCTTGGTTTGTACTGATTCAAAAGACTGTCATTCGGGTGTGCATCCACCCCTGCATTGTTTCAGCAATATCTACAAACTGTTTGTGCGTCGGTCCCTACTGCAGCAAACTATCTGGACGATATTGTGATCTCCGGAAAGACGGAAGACGAACATTTAGCCAATCTCAGAACATTATTTCAGGTCTTGCGACAAAATGGTCTTCGCTTGCGGAAGGACAAATGTGTGTTTTTTGCTCGTGATTTGCCATATCTGGGACAAGTACTCAATGCCCAAGGCATACATCCCAGTCCCGAGCACCTCCGTGCCATACAAGACTTGCCTTCGCCGCAGAATTTGAAGCAGCTACAGAGTGTGCTGGGAAAAATAAATTACTATCATCGCTATGTGCGCCACGCCTCTTCCATTTCAGCTCCGCTTCATCGCTTACGCCGTAAAGGTGTTCCGTTCGTCTGGACGACGGAATGCGAACGCGCCTTTCGCCAGTTGAAATCGGCGTTGCTTTCCAATACTTGCCTTACGCCATTCGATCCCCGGAAGCCCCTTTTGTTGATGGTGGATGCATCAGATTTCGGGATCGGTGCTGTGCTTGCGCACAAAGATGGTTCGCACGATCGCCCTATTGCCTTTGCGTCCAAATTGCTCTCGTCTGCGCAAAGAAATTATTCACAAATCGAGAAAGAAGCATTCGCTCTCGTATTTGGTGTTACAAAGTTTCATGATTTCTTGTGTGGTCGTCGCTTTACCATCATCACAGACCACAAACCTTTGACGTCGCTTTTTCATCCGACCAAGCCTGTACCTCCACGTACAGTGCAGAAATTCATTCACTGGTCTATTTTCCTCTCGCAGTACCGCTACGATATCTTGTATCGGTCCATTGCTAAGCACGATAAGGCCGATGCGTTGTCCCGTTTGCCTGTTGCTGAGGATAGAGCATTCGATTCTTCCGGACTTGCTTGCATGTTCATTGATTCGGAAACCGATGACGTGGTCGAATCGTTTCCGATTGATTTTCGTCGTGTAGCTACGGCCACAGCTGCCGACCCTGTCCTTGCTACCGTTCTGCGTTTTGTTGCTACGCAATGGCCCTTGTCAAGGTCACGGATAGGAGATCCGTTGGTTCGCAGATTTTTTGCTCACAAGGAGAGACTTTTTGTACGACGTGGTGTTTTGCTGTTGCGTTCTGATAATGATCAGTCCAGGGACGTGGTCCCAGGTTCGTTACAGTCCTCTGTCTTACGGCTTCTCCACCAAGGACATTGGGGTATAGTGCGAACGAAACAACTTGCACGTCAGCACTGTACTTGGTTCGGAATCGATGCTGCGATTACGCATATGTGCTCTTCTTGCATGGCGTGTGCCGAACAACAATCAGCACCACCGCGGAAATTCTTTGCATGGCCAAAAGCCACTTCCCCTTGGCAACGCTTACACATCGATTTTGCTGGTCCATTCTGGAATGCTCGATGGTTGGTTGTGGTCGATTCATTCAGTAATTTTCCTTTTGTTGTCCGGATGTCTTCCACAACGTCTTCTGCCACCATCCAAGCGTTGTCCGCTGTCTTTTGCATTGAAGGTCTTCCGCAGACTATTGTTTCCGACAGTGGCCCACAATTCATGTCTGCAGAATTTCAGTCATTCTGCAAGGCCAATGGTATTCAACATCTGACGTCCGCGCCGTTTTCGCCACAGTCAAACGGTGCCGCTGAACGTTTGGTCAGGACTTTCAAGTCACAGATGTTGAAGCTGAAAGAGTCGCATTCTCGGGAGGACGCGTTATTGCTCTTTTTGTCCTCGTATCGCTCTCAGCCTCCAGATGGTCGCTCGCCGGCTGAGTTGCTCCACGGTCGCCCTCATCGAACCTTGATATCTTTGCTACATCCGCCGCATAAGGTTCCTGTGCAGCGGCAGACACCTGCTTTTGCCCCAGGCGCCGTTGTATACTATCGCAGCTATCGAGGTTCACGGCGTTGGCTCGCAGGGCGCACTCTTCGCTGCCTCTGCCGCGCTATGTATCTGGTTTTGGGGGCCTCTGGTGAGGTGCGTCGGCATCTCAATCAGCTGCGCCTCTGTCGTCGCACGGGATCTGCCGCTCCCCGTCTGCTTTCAGCGACGGTGCCGTCCGGTCAGCGACCTGGGGACCCATCTACTGGCTCGCCTCAGCCCCAGGTGTTACCGACGCTGCCTTCCATTTTGCCCCATGGCGACGTGCCGCCGCCGCCGCCGCCGCCTGTTCTCCCGCCGGCGACGCCCGCAGTGGACGTGTCACTGCAACCGCCGGGCGCCTCCCTGGGTCACGCGCCGCCGATCGCTTCCCGTGACCAGTTGTCCTCCGACATGGAACTCTTGCCCGCTCCGGACCATCTGTCGTCTTCGCCCGTCGGGTGCTCCGACCCGATGGAGGTCGACCCTTCGGCCTCTCCTGTCTCTCTACGGGCGCAAAACCGCATGTTGGCGTGCACCCTGGACTAGGTTTTCAGGCGTTTCCTAGCTCCCCTCGGACCGAATGGCAGGGTGCGGGTGGCACAGCCTGTTGTTAGGCTACCCACCTCGTCGCATACGCCAACATGGGGTCCTCCTCACGGCGGGCGGCAGCCTTATAACACAACCGTACGCCGATTTGCGGGTGAGGAATGTGGTGTCACCGCCAGACTCGACACTTGTTAGGTGGTAGCCTTTAAATCGGCCGCGGTCCGCTAGTATACGACGGACCCGCGTGTCGCCACTGTCAGTGATTGCAGACCGAGCGCCGCCAGACGGCAGGTCTAGAGACACTCCCTAGCACTCGCCCCAGTTGTACAGCCGACTTTGCTAGAGATGGTTCACTGACAAATTACGCTCTCATTTGCCGAGACGATAGTTAGCATAGCCTTCAGCTACGTCATTTGCTACGACCTAGCAAGGCGCCATTATCAATTGCTATTTATCTTGTGATGCCTGTACCGTCAGACCGATGTTCACCAATTATGGATTAAAGTATTCCAGCAGCAACGTACCTTATTGGCTATATTAATTACATTGTCCTGTTCCAGACCTCACGCCAGCCTGCGTGAGTTTAAACGGGTGCCTTTCGGTTACCAGTCATAGTGGCTTGGCTGTCCTGCCAAGCCACAACACAAACTTTTGTGCCTAACCGACAATCGAACTGCACACCTACTGTGCATCCACAAATATAGCTTATGTATCAGTTGCTTACTCACCAACAGTAAGATGTGTGCGTGTTTGACCAGAAATAACGACACCTATTGCGATTGTTGGCAACACATGAACAGACATTAAAAATGTACGTTAATATTCACTAGCCTGCCGGTGTGCACGTGATAGGGCTTGAAATGAAATTATGAATATTTTTGTACTGGATCAGGATTCGGACCCACATACTTAACTTTGAAGGAGACCTAGAGGAGATTGCAGTCTTGGGTAAAGGAACGAAATGATTGAACTATACCGTTCTGAGAGATTCAGATCCTCGAAAGAGGAGATACAAATTCGAATCACAGTCCAGCACCAAATTTTTCAACGTCTCTAGTTCAATAAAGTACAAGTAAAGTAAGAGCCCTGTTCCTTTAAATGACTATCGGTTCATCAAATAAAATAAAATTTTCTAATGTAAGTAAGTTTACTGGCGACTGTATTTCTGTTTACCATGACCTCCACTATGTTATTTCCCAACGTAAACCGGCTCTGCCCAGTTGGTAATGAAGGAACGTGATGTTTAATGCGGATTCTGGATTATAACGTCTTTCTCTTGAGGTTACCAGACGTAAAGTAAATCTGTTTGTGCCCCTTAAAAGTAAATGCCTGAACCCACGCATTGCACCTGTGATAGTTCGTTCCACCAGACCATTCTGGCCACATTTCCCAGCCCCAGGAGTGTACTGTAACAGATTATGTACTTAGCTTGCAAAATTAGTCACGGTGGAAAAAACGCGAGTCTTTTAAATGGTTAAGTAGAAGCAAGCTTCTGACGCGGAGATTATGCTATTCTCATGTCAGCAGGATGTAAAGACTCTTCTAGGCATCATAGGCTCGATGTGAAACATTTTGAAATTTTCACAAATTCAGCAAATTTCTTAGTTCGAGAAAATCCACTGGGAAGTGTGAAGTTACCGGATAATTCTATTATTACCGTCATTATTACTATCATTTTCTTCATACCGTTGCTGGAACACTGTACTTGAAGATCATTTGATGCCTTTTGGTCGCAATAGAAGTAGTTTCTCATGAACAGGTTCTTTCCCTGCCTGTGGAATCCTTTTTATATTAATATCAGACATCAGCAATTACTAGTAGATTACATTAAAACTAAAGTAACTGATGAAGACATTACTTGATAACAAAAACGCGCTGCCTTTCTTCATTTACTTGCGCCTAGAAATGGCTATCGAATACTGCCAAACCAAAAGACAAAAGATCTTACGTCCTTCCGATATACGTCGCTGTCAGGCTAGTGAAAATTAAGGTACATTTTTAATGTCTGTTCATGTGTTGCCAACAATCGCAACAGGTGTCGTTATTTCAGGTCAAACACGCACACATCTTACTGTTGGTGAGTAAGCAACTGATACATAAGCTATATTTGTGGATGCACGGTAGGTGTGCTGTTCGATTGTCGGTTAGGCACAAAAGTTTGTATCCTTACTTCAGATTCACACACCTAGCAGATGGTAAGAAAAACCGATACGTAACATTTGGTTTTACTTAGTTAACAATCCAATTACGTGTTGGGATCGCATCTCCGTCACAGAACTTCACATCATGCACTTCATCTATAAATGCATGCACACTTTTTTACTTCAGAATGGAGGTATATCAGACATCTTTCGTGGTTAGTTAACAGGGACGAAAATGTCTTGATAGAAGTCACGGTTTATTACAAAAATTGTCGTCTTTTATTTTCAAGTTTAGATTTGGTTACTGGTATTGGCAAAGATTTCAGTAATTCATGACTCTTCATGGCTAGTCATCAATATGATATGATTAGATTACATTACATTAGATTAATTCTTGTTTCATAGATCATGAATATGATATTTCGTAATGATGTGGAACGTGTCATTTTAATGAAAGACTTCTTTACATACCATGATTCAGTTTCTTTACAACAATTTTTTACTCTCTCTCTCTCCCTCTTTCTTTTTCATTTTTATCTCTCTCTCTCTCTCTCTCTCTCTCTCTCACTCACACACACACACACACACACACACACACACACACACACGCACACAATCTTTTTTTTTTTATTTGTTTGTTGTGCTCGACTATGGGCGAGGCACGAACACGTGTGTGAATGAGTTTCTTAGTTTTGAGTACACTTACGAAAGAAATATAAAAACAACTATGAGAGTTACTGATTTATGATGCTTAGTTTGCAGTCAGTTCTGAGTATTATTAATAACCATGCTCCAGTCCCTAAACATAGTTACAGAGATGCGAATAAGACGCATTACGTATTCCAGGCCGTAGCAGCCGCGACTTGGAGACACCAGCTATGGTCACTTCCCAGCCCGCTGTAGGATCACATCGATTCGTCTTCTTACGAGTTACTTCCTGGTGTGCACGGAATTAAGCCTCTAAGTTCACTTGATTTTACCTGTCATTTCCATTGAATAATCTGAGTTATTATCGCTTTAGGTGTAACAAAAGATAGTAAATTTACGGTTTTCAGCCCAGGAAAGTCGTTGCACGTGGAAATCGCAAATAATTTCGTCCTTTAAATAGCGGTTTACGAGTTCTGGCCGCTATTGGTCTCGTAAGAGGAAGCTGAGACACATACTTCTTCGCTAGCTCTGTGGTAACGTGCTGTCCTGTAAAAGAGCGTCTGTTATGGTTCGCAGTTCCAGTCTCACTGAGTGTAGCGTTTTTCTGCCTTCTGCGAAAGAGCTACAAGCAGTCAGATCAAACATCGATAAGGAAATCGCAAAAAAAATACTTGTGGCTCAAAGTGCAATGGTGAAAAACATACATTGCTGCACAACAGGTAACTCCTCTTTCTGCTGCTGACAAGCAAATTTTGGATTTCTAGGAATACATAACTTTATTTATGAAATCTCACATTTGCATAACTCTTGAGTATGACACACCATATCAATTAAACACAGACCCAATCAAAATCTAAGTGAGTAGTATTTTACTAATTCGTGTCCGTAGAGGCACGCTTGTGTACAGATACTCAGTTTTATTAAAACAGACTTTCGTCGTAAGGTTATTGTGGGTAGTTTTATTTCATTTCTTATAATACAGCTCACAATTTTCCTAAGGTTTCCTTTAGTGTTGTTAAAGCAATAGTAAACATGAGAGAGAAATTAATTATCAACGATATATGCGAATTCCCTGATGTTATCTATAACAGTCTGACAATGCACATGCAGTTGATTGATTACATGCATGTAGAAAACTTGTTCAGAGTTAAAGCTGTCAAACAAGGTTTGAATAAGAATAAAATGCCACTACCAGACGACAGCTAATGTAGAAAATACTTTTCCGACGCATTTTTGGCACGATGCGCTCTCCCCATACATAATACAAAAGTTTCGAGATGCATCTGCTATCTGGTTATACCTGAAAAGAACAAAATGTCGCAGAAGTTAGCCCTTTTTCCACATACGACTACTTTGGGTTGATAAGTGAAGGGAATTACGTTACAAGTTCCATTACGTTGATAACTTAAGCAGACAGCAGAATTGCGTTTTAAAAAATGTAGCAATGAATGTGCTCGAACTCACGGAATCTCATCTACGAGTCGAAACACTTACCATTACGCCGCTAGCTGACACATAGCTACAGCAGACCCAGAACTCAAAAACATTTCACCAGAACTTCTGCATTCCACAGCGCTGTGAGATAATGTATATGGCCAGGTCTATACTTATGAGAGAAGAACAGTTATAACTTTTCGTTTTTACTGCACCACGTTTTCCACTAACAGATAGCGCAATAGAGGAGCTCAAGTGGAAACGAACACTTCCTATTTAAATTTCTGCATCTTACAGTGTTGTCAGTTCTGTGTTGTTGGTAGTTACGTGATTTTATTTCGGTGATTACAAAATAGAGTCGAATGTATGCACTGGGTAGCAGAGGCAGCTAGTTCATGGTGATTCGGTCAACCAAGTAAATGAATTTACTGAACATGCTGCAAATTACTACAGGGAGCCTGTGTGTCAGAATTCTCATCCAGTGTGGCGCATCGGCGTTACGATAGAAAAATGACCCTGAGAGAATAGGATTTCGTGGTCTGTTGGACTGATGATAGGTTCATGTGTCTATAGTCTCGGTTCGATTCCAACTTCGGGCGATGATTTTAGGTAGGGAGAGACAGATTCCATTCTCTTCTGGCTACACCAAGTGAAGAAGATATAATGGCATTGTGGTTTGAAATTCACATTAAAATTGATATTCCTTCTTCATCAAGTAGACGTTAGGTTGAACCACAATAAGGTCTGGAGTGGCGAGATGTAGAAACTCTATTACCAGTAACCTTTCTTATACTAGTTATTAATTTCTAGTGACGAAACAAACGCTATGTAGGCTCATAGGACACTTATTCCATCTTTTATCTGAGCTTCTGTATGTCGATAAAATTGGTTCTGAACTGGCAATGCAACTCTGACCGCCCTTAACGCGGAATCTGATCCCTTCGTGCCAATACAGCTCGGCTACAATTGTTGTTTGTTCAAAACTGCAGATTCCTCAACATCTCCATATATTGCGCGTAAATGGGTTCGAATCCTGGCCCGGCATATAGATTTCTTTATGTATTATCAAGCTCTAGGATGAGAACACCTATCTGCCGGTGGATAATAATTTTTATTTTTGATGTATTTTCATTCGTTGTCAACACTAACGATATGTGACGTTTTTGACTCCCAGTGAGACACAGAACTATTTGCGACATCACTGTAAGTTCAAGATGTTATTCCGAGCTGCTGTTGGAGGAAACTTCGGTATCTGACGTCTCTTTGGTGTAGTCAACAACGATATGTGTGGAGCTCTATTCCCAGTCAGCACTGAACTCTTCGTCATATTATTTCTAGTTCAAACATGCTCACATGTCGCTGCTGGTGCAACAGACCCATACTTAACGGTCGTTTTCTCTAGGATATAACAGCGATAGGTGCCGGGTTGGAGTCCCGGGAAGGAAAAAATTAATATTTCGACTCGTCTATTTTAGTCAAAACATCTAGCTACATCAATCCGATTTGGTTCTGAGTTCGAATGCCTGTCCAACACAAAACTTTACCTCACGGCATTTCAAGTAAGTTACTTGTTAAGAAGCAGTATTTAACATATCTCGTAGTTCGTTAACAGGGAGAATAGGTGCTGCGTAGGAACTCGCTTCCGTTAAAAATGTTTGCGTTATGTAATTTAAAGTTGATATTTGCTAACTGATACTGTCTAAAATCGAGGTATATCTCTCTCTGTATGCCTAATCAGGAATGACTGTTAGTTTCCGTCAGTTATGAATTCTTTGCTTAGTCTGCATGACCTGGGTTTGAATCCATATGCAGAACGAGACATTTCGTCGTGTCATTTGAAGTTCATACATATTCTCAACTAGCTGCTAGTGAACAACTTAAATTTTAATGTCATTTTGTGTTAAATAATAAGTATGGTATGTTACTTTGAACAGGAGATCATGAATACGACGAACTTACTACGTGCATTACCTATCTGACGTAATAATGAGAGTGGTAACATTTCAGGTATGTCATTTACTGTAATAAATGTGAGCTTACAAGCCTTAAGGACAGTCTTATCTGTGATAAGGTGTTCCCTGATATTTGTAGTATCGTGGTATTACTTTACATCTTGAGTTATTGCGATACAGAGCAGTGTTTTCTAATGGCGGCTTGTTGGGACGATTTTCAATAGTCAAACGTCTGTACCAAGGAGCGATTAGAGGAGCTGCTAGACAGCTGCTTTATGTGGGTTGCATGCGAATCAAGCGAAATGCAATTCAGGTCGTTCGGATACTTTTGAGCATGACTGTACATGCACATCACAGCTATCTATTTCCGTCCAATGTGGATAATTCCTTCGTGGTGCGCCAGGTTTTCTTTCTTTTTTTTATGTCTTAGACTGCGTTTGCAACGTTAAAGAGTATTCAGTTTCCAGGATCCTGAAACAGAGTATCACTGTACCAGGATATCGAGTGATTTTGGAAAGACGTGGAATTTTCCGCACAGTGTAGGCTGCACGACAGGAAAACTTGTAGTATTATTTCATCCAGTTGGAGATTAGTTATATATTCACACATGGTATCGTCCTAAATACCATGGTAGAAGCAAACTATCAGTTTATGGCATTCAGTTTCGCTACAAATGGTAGAATATCGCATGCAGGTTTTCTTCGGAATACGGGATTTTTAGTGACCACAAAGCAAGTTACTGAACACTCCAAGAGAGATGTAAAACGTGACAGTTTTGTAAAAACTGTGTTTGTAGGAGACGGTGCTTTTCTTTTGAGGACTTGTTTGCTAAAATCATTCAGACGGAATGAATTAAACTGATAAAGAAAAAAATCTACAGCTACCGGTTATGATAGTTGAGAACGTTTTTCGGATTTTGACCACACACTTCATGATTTTTCACACCACTGTAAATTTGGCATTAGTAAAAGCGACTGTTGTTCTACATAATTATTTAATGATCACTGCGAGTTCAATTTACTGTCCATGTGATTCTCTAGATCGTGAAGAAACAGGGCATGGATTTATAAATTATGTCATAACGTTATGAAATTACATTATGTTGCGATTACAAATCTCTCTCCCTGGAAATATTCTACTTGATGCTAAACACTTCAGAGACGAGTTTATGAACCGCTTTTCAGGGCACTTTCTTTGGCAACAGAGCTTTGAATCTGAACAAAATGAGTAAGTAAAAGAAAACTGTGCGTATTGAAACTGTACATAAAAAATTAAGGCAAATATTTTTAACTCTGGTAGCGCTACTGTAACAAAATATACTTGACAACCTATATCACTTACCTCTCTTATACATTAGTTGCAGAACTTCTGGGTGTCTTCTGCTCAGACAGAAAGCTAAATAAATGAAAGGGCCACAGCATTAAATTGTGTATCGGATTTGCAGCAATTTTTTTCAGTTATTTTTCTTTTCCCTGTGGTAATTTGTTCCTCATTAATTTATATTTTTACTGCCACGTCTTTGTCTACTGCAAGATTGATTGTTTGTAGTTAGCAAGAAGAAGACCATACGTAGGCTCTCTGTTTACTTATGCTAAGAACAACACACACACCCATGCCCGAGGGAGGACTCGAACCTCCGGCGGAAGCGGCTGCGCAGTCCGTGACATGGCGCCTCAAACCACGCGGCCCATAGGAACGGATGGCTGTCTTAGGGACGAATAACACCCTGCAGCAGTTCGTGATCGGTGTGATTCAGATTGCTCCACATGATCGCTACAAAAACTACACTAAAAAAAGGATGATTTATTCAAGAGAAAGAGCTTCACAAATTGAGTAATTCTGGACCTTACGCAAGCAATTATTCGTCTTGGCACTGATTGATAGAATTCTTGGCTGTCCTCCCGGGATATATCGTGCCAAATTTTGTCCAACTGGCGCGATATATCGTCAAAATTCCGAAATGGTTGGACGACCCTGGCCATAATGCTCCGAATATTCTCAAGAGCAGAGGTCCGGCGACCTTGTTGGTCAAGGTAGGGTTTGGCAAGCAGGCGAACAAGCAGCAGAAATTCTCAGGGTGTGTGTGCAGGCATTATCTTGCTGAAATGTAAGCCCAGGATGTCTTCCAATGAAGGCCAACAAAAAGCGGCGTCGAATATCGTCGACGTTTCGCTGTCCTGTAATGGTGCCGGGGATGACAATCGGAGGGGTCCTGTTATGAAATGAAATGGAACCCCAGACCACCATTTCCGGTTGTCGGGCCGTATGGCGAGCCAAAGTCAGGTTGGCATCCCACCGCTGTGCAGGGCGTCTCCAGGCGCGTCTTCGCTGGTCGTCGGGTCTCAGACCGAAGGCACTCATCACTGAAGACAATTATACTACAGTCAATGAGGTTCCAGACCAAATAATACCGTCACAAAAGCTGGTTTTTGGTGTGGATTTGCAGTGAGCAGTGAATGCGTCACTCGTTTCGTTGAATACAGGCCCAAGTGCGTTAATATTGCGGAACTCAGGTTTCCAATAGCGCTACAAAACTTTTTGCAGTCTACCAAGATCCGTAATTTTGAGTTTTAGTAACGTCATAGCCACTGTAACCGTTAATTAGAATCACGACTGGTGATATCGTACACTTGGAAATATTGTGGCGAGTGACCCACATCTACTTTGTGTTAGTTGAAGGTAAAGTTTCTGAGTAGCGCTTTGCACATTTTGTTAAGGTTAAGGCCTAACGTGATTGTGGAGAAGCAGGCGTTTTTTTTTTTCAGCGCAGATTTCCTGGTAACTTTTTTTACGGGGTTAACTGGCTCTCTTTCGCAACCGACATTTCGTGTATCATATTTAAAGAAAACAAATAAAAACAATCAAGCCTTACGCTACTGCGTAAACTGAAAAAGAAGTGTACGTCTATTCCTCTTAAAACAACCTTCAAAGTTGAGAAATTTTTGCTTGAAAAATAGGTATTATGAATATTTTTAAAGTGAAAATCGTTAATAAAAGAGAACTCACTGTTAAATGCAGGAAAGATAAGTTATAATTACTGAATATTAAACGATTAAATTTGTGTGACTGGAAAAGAACGCAATAAGGATAGAAGGAAACCAAAAATATTAGTTTGCTCTTCTTTACTAAAAAAATTGACGCAACGTTTACTTGAATTTTACGGTTTCTGATTAAACTGAAACAGAGGTAATAGTTAGTTGTAACTTCTGTGATTCACGTCATTATTTAGTGAATTATTGAACACACACATCAAAAAAAGTTTTGCATGACCTCGGTTCCGAGAGTTCCAGAACCTGTACAGAAAATTTGGAACAGAGTTCAACATAAACATCATTTCCGCCCTTTTTATTGCTCATGAACACCACACATTGCATGTTGTACCACCATACAGCGAGACCTTCAGAGGTGGTGGTCCATATTGCTGTACGCACCGATACCTCTAATAACCCAGTAGCACGTCCTCTTGCATTGATGCATGCCTGTATTCGTCGCGGAGAGGCCGTGTGGTTTGAGGCGCCTTGCCACAGATTGCGCGGCACCTTCCGCCGGAGGTTCGAGTCCTCCTTTGGGCATGGGTGGGAGTGTTGTTCTTAGCATAAGTTTGTTTAAGTAGTGTGTAAGTCTAAGGACCGATGACCTCAGCAGTTTGGTCCCTTAGGAATTCACACACATTTGAACATTTTTGTATTCGTCGAGGCATACTGTACACTAGTTCATCAAGGCGCTGTTGGTCCAGATTGTCCCACTCCTCAACGGCGATTCGGCGTAGATCCCTTAGAGAGGGTGGTGGGTCAGGTCGTCCATAAACAGCCCTTTTCAATCTATCCCAGGCATGTTCGATAGTGTTCATGTCTGGAGAGCATGCTGGCCACTCTAGTCGAGCGATGTCATTACCCTGAAGGAAGTCATTCACAATAGGTGCACGATGGGGGCGCGAATTGTCGTCCACTATGGTTGCACTATCGGCCGGAGGATGGCATTCACGTATCGTAAAGCCGTTACGGCGCCTTCCATGACCATCAGCAACGTACGTCGGCCCCACATAATGCAACCCCAAAACAGCAGGGAACCTCCACCTTGCTGCAGTCGCTGGACAGTGTGTCTAAGGCGTTCAGCGCGTCCCGGTTGCCTCCAAACATGTCTCCAACGATTTTCTGGTTGAAGGCATATGCGATACTCATCGGTGAAGGGAACGTGATGCCAATCCTGAGCGGCTCATTCGGCATGTTGTTGGGCCCATCTGTGCCGCGCCGCATGGTGTCGTGGTTGCAAAGATGGACCTCGCAATGGAATTCGGGAGTGAAGTTTCACATCATGCAGCCTATTGTGCACAGTTTGAGTCGTAACACGACGTCCTGTGGCTGCACGAAAAGCATTATTCAACATGGTGGCGTTGCTGTCAGGGTTCCTCCGAGCCATAATCCGTAGGTATCGGTCATCCACTGCAGTAGTAGCCCCTGGGCGGCCTGAGCGAGGCATGTCATCGACAGTTCCTGTTTCTCTGTATCTCCTCCATGTCCGACCAAATTGCTTTGGTTCAGTACGAGTCGCCTGGACACTTCCCTTGTTGAGAGCCCTTCCTGGCACAAAGTAACAATGCGGACGTGATCGAACCGCGGTATTGACCGTCGAGGCATGGTTGAACTACAGATAACACGAGCCGTGTACCTCCTTCCTGGTGGAATGATTGGGACTGATCGGCTGTCGGACCCCCTCCGTCTAATAGGAGCTGCTCATGCATGGTTGTTTACATCATTGGGCGGGTTTAGTGACATCTGTGAAGAGTCAAAGGGACTGTATCTGTGATACAGTACCCACAATCAACGTCTATCTTCAGGAGTTCTGGGAATCGGGCTGATGCAAAACTTCTTTTTGATGTGTGTATTTTCTGGGAGAGGACTCTCTCAGACAAACCGACAGATAATATGAGAGCAAAGATTGCTGATTTCAGCTAGAGTGTTAAGTTGATATATACAAAAAAATTAATCAGTTTGTCGAAAAATTGTAATAATTGTTAATGAATAACTATTCACTTACTTTACCGTAGAACAATCTTTGCTCGCGTGAATCGCTGAATTATAAACAAAAGGAGCGTCGCTTTTTTGCGATTTTGATTTTACGTAAGTTATTGGCAATATTATAAACGTAACATAAGGTAATTTTGTAGTTAATCGGAAAGATAAATAATGTGCTTACGGGAAACGAACTGTCAGTTATGTATTTTAAAAGATAGTCCACTTAATCAATCGCGATCGCATGTTATATTATAGAAAGAGATTTAAAAGTTGTGCAGCAATATATTACTCAGAAAATCAGAGCCCAATTGATGAGGATAAAGTAAATAAATAAGTCTATCGATCAGCATCCCAAAGATATCTACAAATTAATAAAATCTCTGGCTTCCACGAAATGAAGTGCGCTTTCTTATGCACGTCTTTTGTGTAACGCATTATTATCATAGTAGTACTAAAGGCTTACTACAACTGTTTAAACAGTGTTTGGTTTAAATATGTGCAGGTTAACCCAGTGTGTGAAACTATCTGACTGCGGTACTACTACATCCAGGTTGGAATAACTCATAACTATATGAGTGATCCCAGAGATTCCCAGAAACTAAGGATCTTACTTGAATATTTTAAAGCGCAGTCAGATACGATCGTACGTCAGTTACATGGGAGGCTAGAGAATATCTGCCGATAAAAGGGGATGGTAACGATTCAGCTTACAGGTTCGTGTTATCTAGTGTACTGGTTCTCTTAAGTTCATTCACCCACGAGCTGTAACACGATATAAAACAGCACGCTACAACCTGTGCTTTCTACCAACTACTGGACACTTTTTTTGGCTCCAGGGATCTATGATAGATTATAGTTAAACGAGGGGCTAACTCAGCCACAAATTAATCACAGAATCTGACAGGATTTCATCGGGCCCTGGAGCTATGTTCAATCTTGACAATTTTAGCTGTTTCTCAGCACCACTGTCACGATGTCTTATTTCACTCATCTTTTCTGTGGTACGAGGATTAAATTGGGGCAATTCTCCTGGGTTTCCCTTCGTAAAGCAACATTTAAAAACAGAGTCTATAATTTCTTTTTTGCTTTGCAACCCTCAATTTCAGTTCCTGGCTCATTCGCGGGTAGCTGGACACTAATTTAGGTGCCACTAATAGCCTTTATATCCGACCAGAATTTATTTGGGTTTTCTGAAAGATCATTAGACAAAATGCTGCTACGGTAGTTATAGAAGATATCACGCGTTGGTCTCCTGATAGCCAAATGGGTTTCATTCAGCATCTCTGTATCTATCCCTACGCTCTCTGTTTCTTTAGAAGTTTCTTTACAGTGACTGTATACCATGGAGAGTCCCTGCCATTACAAACTGTTCTACTTGGTACATATCTATCCAGTGCATGGTCAACTATTCTTTTGAACTTGAGTCATAGTTCCTTTACATGTTTCTGTCCTGTGTTAAAAAATTCAAATTCCTCAATACGTTCCGTTTTGTGTAAGATTATAAACTGCCGTGGCGTGGAAACGGGTTTAGATAAGACACTGATTCGGGTGTCATTAAGAAGAGCTGGCAGAACACTAATAGGACCCAAAGTGAGACAATAAAAATATTATCCAGAATATATGTGAAAATCGGTATTAAAATGAAAATTACAAAATAATGAAGGATGTCGTGTCATATGACTTTTAAATATGCTCGGAATTATTTAAAAAAAAAACCGAAGTCAGAGGAAAGGTCGCATCGAAACGAATTCAAAAAGGCTAAAAAGTCCAGTGTGGAGAAACGTCTACGGGTCACATGCAGGCCTCGTTGGAAGGCAATATTCTGTGTAACCAGAGATTGATAGTTAATTTACATATTAATACGAAACACTTGTTATGGTACTTCCTGGCAGATTAAAACTGTGTGCCCGACCGAGACTCGAACTAGGGACCTTTGCCTTTCGCGGGCAAGTGCTCTACCAACTGAGCTACCGAAGCACGACTCACGCCCGGTACTCACAGCTTTACTTCTGCCAGTACCTCGTCTCCTACCTTCCAAACTTTACAGAAGCTCTCCTGCGAACCTTGCAGAACTAGCACTCCTGAAAGAAAGGATATTGTGGAGACATGGCTTAGCCACAGCCTGGGGGATGTTTCCAGAATGAGATTTTCACTCTGCAGCGGAGTGTGCGCTGATATGAAACTTCCTGGCAGATTAAAACTGTGTGCCCGACCGAGACTCGAACTCGGGACCTTTGCATTTCGCAGGCAAGTGCTCTTGCCCGCGAAAGGCAAAGGTCCCGAGTTCGAGTCTCGGTCGGGCACACAGTTTTAATATGCCAGGAAGTTTCATATCAGCGCACACTCCGCTGCAGAGTGAAAATCTCATTCTGGAGACTTGTTATGGTGCTGTTCCAACTTATTCACGAAAAACACCCGGCGCCGACCCGAACTGCGCACACAAAATTATTTTGAAACTGATCTTACTTAACATCCAATGTTCTCGGGGTGAAGATGTTAAAATAATGACGATATTTCATTCATAGTTCCGAGAAATTAATTGTAGCGTCCTTCTCTTGATAATTTTCAATAGGAAGCACGCATCAACTACACACCAACTTTTACTTTCTAATTTTATTTTCCATCGAACATACATTCTCGAGAGTTATTTCATTCGTACGGCTAGAGATTGAGTATAATAAATGTTTGCCACATGAGTACAAAGTAAATCCACAAGCAGTAATATATACTGAGGTGACAGATGTCAGGGATTGGCGACATGCACATGTACAGATAGCGGTACATTCCATTTTGGAAATCGTTAGAGAATTCAATATTCCGAGACCCACAGTGTCAAGAGTATGCCGAGAATACAAGTGTCATGCTTTACCTACCGACCACGGACAACGCAGTGGCCGGCGGCCTTCGGTTAACGACTAAGAGCAGCGGCGTTTGCGTGGAACTGTCGGTGCTAACAGACGAGCAGCACTGCGTGAAATAACCGCAGAAATCAATATCGGTCGTACGACGAATGTATCGGTTAGGACAAAGCGGTGAAATTTGGCGTTAATGGACTACGGCAGCAGACGACCGACGCGGCTACCTTTGTTAACAGCACGACATCGCCTACAGTCCGTCTGCTGGGCTCGTGGCCATATCGGTTGGACTCCAGACGACTGGAAACCGAGGCTTCATCATATGAGTCCTGATTACATTTGGTAAGAGGTGATGGTAGGGTTCGAGTGTGGCGCAGACCCCAGGAAATCATGGACCCAGGCTGTCAACAAGGCACCGTGCAAGCTGGTAGTGGCTCTAAAATGGTGTGGGCTCTGTTTGGTCTGGGTCCTCTGGTCCAATCGAACCGACCATTGGCCATTTGCAGCCATTTATGGGTTTCACCTTCTCAAACAACGATTGAATTTTTAGGGATGAAAATGTCACCGGTCCATGCTAGCCGAGCGAATTACTTGGCCGCACAGATCGCCTGACATGAAACCCATCGAATATTTATCGAGAGGTCAATTCTTACACACAATGCCACGTAGAGTTGCTGCACTACCCCGGGAAAAAGGAGGTCCGGTACTATATTAGGAGGTACCCCATGACTTTTGTCACCTTGGTGCGTTTCTCTGTAAGGATTGTAACCTCATGAACTGCTCTATATCGTTTAGACGCCGTGGCAGCGATGTAAGGCACACTACGGAGCGGATATCTGTAGTACGCGCACTATTTAGCCCTGATAACGGCTGCGATGCAAGAAACCAGGATAACTGTTGAACACTGAACTCAATGCGACTCATTGGAGCCGCACCTAACGTTCACTTATTAAGCTTGTAAGAGTTCCATGACTAAGGAAGTTTTCGCTAGCGCACTCGAGCAGATGTAATTTCGATGGATTGCTCACGCGCTGCCTGCGATATGTAAGCTATAAGAGAATCTCAGACCAGAGAGCAGTTTTGTATGCAGTAGGAACTGTGTGGCAGTAGGAGTAAGTAGTAGCTAGCAGTCTGGTGTATCAGGTTGGCTGGGCCGGTCGTGGAGAGCGATGGCGGTGCCTGAGCGTTGTAGCATAAGGTAAAAGCAGCCTCGCGCATGTGTACTATTGTTATATCAAGTCCCATGTAAATGTTTTAAAAAAAAATCTCTTAATAATAATCTTTCTCGTAAAAATTAACTTTTGACAATCATCTCAATTTAAAGAATTTACTAATTTCTCCAGTCCATGGTCATCCCGATTATTGTAAAGAAAACTCAGTTGTTTCTTTTTATACATGACAAATCTATCGGCCAGCATTGCACTGCGCTGTACCAGAAAAATTTCATATAGGAGCAGATATATTCGCGTTATCCGGCGACTTCATTGAGGTAAGAATTTTCAATTTATTCAGAATGAATTTTCAGGGTCATGACGCAGCACTGCTGACGTCCAAAATTTACCAGTTTAAATTCACAGTCAATTATTGAAAGGTTATAAGTGAGCCACAATTTATTGAGAGGTTAGTGACATTGTATTATTGGTAGGTTACGGGATTTATTTGTTCGGAGGTTATACTAAATGCGAATGTTACATTTTTTACTGTTGGGAGGTTATTATATATATATTTTTTTGTTGGGAGGTTACAAGCTTGACATCCTGATTGTGCAAAATACAATTCAACTTAAGTGAGTTCGCCACAGAACAAGTACTTTCACGTCCACAGAGCGCTCACCGAACATACCTGACTCAATCCTGGAGCACCAGAATAGCGTATGTTCTTACTAAAAGTACTGATCTTCCGCAAAGAAATGCACATGTCTGTCAGCAAGTCTCTGATGTTCGTCTATGAGAGACTAAAGCAGTCATGTTAAGAGTCCCCTTTAATCCCACACAAATATTTCCCATACGAAGATACCATCACCAGCTTGAACTGTACCACATTGGTGAACAAGGACTACAACTTCCCGGTTTGTGGTGCAATCATGCCACTACGTACAGTGACCTGTCAGACTAGACGGTCTTTGATGACGTTACGACTCATATATGTCAGCGTTGAGTAAGCGAGTGACTGTTATGTTACGGTCTGCGCCGGTACTATTTAGGTTAGCGTATGCGTCCATCTCCGTCACCGACGCATTGTTGAACGCAGTACTTAAGCCTGGCTGCGGCGGTTTTACGGAAATCGAAAGACCAATATTATATTATTGACACAATGGATAGTAAAATGACCTTTATGTGTGCAACTCTGTGAATGGTATGATCCACCCACACAGCTGATGTTCCCCTATACGGAAATTTTAGCTGATGTTCTATTCTGTAATGACTTTACTCAGAATGTCATTTCAGCGCCCAAGCGTCCAACATTACAAGTCTCTCCAGTTAGCACTTTCGAGAAACCATGAGCTGCCATTCCTCCAGACATTCAGACTCTCCATTGCAAATGTCCCCAGCAGAGTTCTGGTCGTCATAAAGGTGAAGGATGAAAAGATTCCACATTAATGTTCACTAATAGGCGCCAGAATACTTTTGACCTGATAGTGTACTGACGCCCCTTATGCAAACAGGTCGACGCTGACTCACTTTTGAACATTCCAGAGCTACAATGCGCCGAAAGAAAGTTGTGTGCACTGTTGCTATGCGTCGGGAAAGATAACTGACGCGAAATGACGAACATTCGCTCATCCCCTACACCACTTTAACATCGATTAAAGCGTCTACGTAGAGGCTCTTCTTGCATCCTGCACGCAGTCATGCGCAGCGACATGAAACATGGCGTTGTAAGTGTAATCATTGCAAGGAATTAACGTCGTGCACCGTAGTAATAAATTTCAGATCCAGTGACCACCTGTTTAGAGTTAATAAGTGACAGTGGGAAATAGGAGAGGCTATAAACTGTAAAGCTTACGGTTAGTGCGGCGATAAGCAGAGCAACAAGCCCCTGCTTCTCCGCACTTGTTAGAACCCGTCCTACGGGTCGCAGTTAAGTTGATGCGTGCTCAGGCTATTTGCTTACATCTGTCCGACATGGCGACTATTCACGGTGCTCATTAGACTGTAGCGCTTAAGAAACCTGTTCCAGACACTCTGTTAATATTGGGACCTGAGGAACGGCTCGTGTAGCAGTGCTGTACGGAGTGGCCTACCTAGGTCGTTTGACACACGGTGCTGTGTTTAACTTGTCACCTCCACCCCCTCCCTCTACCACTCCCGCCAACCCGCCAAATACATTACTTAATTTTTTGGTGAGAGGAGGAGAATTTTTTTTAATATAATGGCGAAGTAAGCAAATTAAAATGTTAACCTTTTTTAAACAGCTTTTTATGAATGGACACAAATACATATAACTTAATTTATAAATAACATCAGTAAACACTTCCAGGCTAAGTTGCCGTGGTCGATCTGTAGAACTTCTTCTCCCTGACGTTTCGTTCTCAACTACGGAGAACATCTTCCGAGGCGAATCGACGACTGGCTGCTAGGAGCTGGGGCCGCCGCTTATATGGAGATCGTAGAGGGCGCCACCGCACGTCACGTGGCGTCGATGTGTAGCTATCTCTGACTATCGTCTGTTCTGTCGATTGCATGCAATCGATTATCACGTGATTGATGCAACGTCGACCGCCATATCTTGTCCAATTTTAATCCTTCTTCTTTACGATTAAAATTGTATTGATGTTTGTGGATTTCAATTGCCTCTCTATACATACGTGTATAATAATGCGACGTCCTCGCTAGCACGCTTGTCTCACCAAATTTTATTTCGTGATCTCCATCCTTAAAAATATGTTCCGCTACTGCCGATTTGTCGATATGTCACAAGCAACAGTTTCTTTTGTGCTCCGTCAACCGTGTATTGATGCTTCTTTTTGTAGTAGTTCCTATGTAAACTCTGCCACAACTACACGGAATTTTGTATACCCCTGGGGTGGCTAGGGGGTGACGAGCATCTTTTGTTGATCTTAGGCATTCACTAATTTTTTTAGTAGGTCTGAAAATAGTCTCCACCTGAAACTTGGCTAGTACTTTCCCAATGCGATCCGTGATGTTATGGATGAACGGAAGAAATACTTTTCCAGCTGATGGTTGTTGCTGTCTCCTATTTTTAGACATTTTTCTACTTGGGTGAAGTTCTCGGTTAATCTCGTTTTTCGTATAACCATTTTTCGCAAAAGCCATTTGTAAATGGTTTAGTTCTTCTTGTAAGTAGCCTGGTGCACTTAAATAGCATCAACTCAAAGATCAAATTTACTATGGAGAAAGAGAAGAATGGACAACTTAACTTTTTGGATGTATCAGTTATCAAACGGGCAGATGGGACCTTAGGCCATAAGGTCTACAGGAAAGGTACACATACTGATCGCTACCTCCATAAGAACTCAAACCACCACCCTAGGCAAAAGAGGGGGGTCATAAAAACACTAGTGGATAGGGCCAATAATATTTGTGAATTCCGTGTAGTTGTGGCAGGGTTTACATAGGAACTACAAAAAGAAGCATCAATACACGGTTGACGGAGCACAAAAGAAACTGTTGCTTGTGACATATCGACAAATCGGCAGTAGCGGAACATGTTTTTAAGGATGGAGATCACGAAATAAAATTTGGTGAGACAAGCGTGCTAGCGAGGACGTCGCATTATTATACACGTATGTATAGAGAGGCAATTGAAATCCACAAACATCAATACAATTTTAATCGTAAAGAAGAAGGATTAAAATTGGACAAGATATGGCGGTCGACGTTGCACAATCACGTGACAATCGATTGCCTGCAATCGACAGAGCAGACGATAACTAGAGATAGCTACACATCGACGCCTGTCCGCAGCTCGTGGTCGTGCGGTAGCGTTCTCGCTTCCCACACCCGGGTTCCCGAGTTCGATTCCCGGCGGGGTCAGGGATTTTCTCTGCCTCGTGATGACTGGGTGTTCTGTGCTGTCCTTAGGTTAGTTAGGTTTAAGTAGTTCTAAGTTCTAGGGGACTGATGACCATAGATGTTAAGTCCCATAGTGCTCAGAGCCATTTGAACCAGCCACATCGACGCCACGTGACGTGCGGTGGCGCCCTCTACGATCTCCATATAAGCGGCGGCCCCATCTCCTAGCAGCCAGTCGTCGACTCACCTCGGAAGATGTTCTCCGTAGTTGAGAACGAAACGTCAGGGAGAAGAAGTTCTACAGATCGACCACGGCAAATTAGCCCGGAAGTGTTTACTGATGAAGACGCCGGCCGTGAAAGCCTACATGGGATTATAAATAACAGTTTAGTTGACTATTAATGAAGCAGTACAAACAATCAAAGATCATCTTAGTGACAGGTGATTAACAGGTAGCTTAGAATCTCTTCTTTCCAACTTTTTCTGCTGCAAATTTTGAATCTGGGTCATCAGAATCGATAGCTTTAGCTACACTACTTGCGACTGACAAAATTCCCAAACTAGAGAGTCGTGCTTGACCCATAGCGGACCTAACACAATTCTAAATTAGCTTGAGTTTTGAAAACTCCTCTCACATGGCGCTACACAAAGTTAAAAAGAATCGTAACGCCAAAATGATGTTCGGAACAGATTCGGGAAATTCATATGCAACGAAGACCTGTAAGAATCTTAAAGATGTCCAACCAAGAGATTCTTCTTTTGGAACTTGGGCAGCTTGCAGAAATCTTCCGCAAGGCAATATCATCAGAAATCTGAATTGTCACTGATTTTTTTACAGTCATGGAAAGTTCCACTTCTGAACTTAAATCAGATTTCTGGGCTATAAAACAGCAAAACGATCTGATATATGTTCCATGGTTTTGCAAGGTGTATCGTTTTCTCCCTCCCCCCCCCCCCCCCCCCCTCCCATGAAACATGGACCTTGCTGCCGTTGGTGGGGAGGCTTGCGTGCCTCGGCGATACAGATAGCCGAGGCCACACAAACGTGTCGTTCCTGAAGAGGGGCAGCAGCCTTTTCAGTAGTTGCAGGGGCAACAGTCTGGAAGATTGATATGGCCTTGTAATACTAACCAAAACGGCCTTGCTGTGCTGGTACTGCGAACGGGTGAAAGCAAGGGGAAACTACAGCCGTAATTTTTCCTGAGGGCATGCAGCTTTACTGTATGGTTAAATGATGATGGCGTCCTCTTGGGTAAAATATTCCGGAGGTAAAATAGTCCCCCATTCGGATCTCCGGGCGGGGACCACTCAGGAGGACGTCGTTAACAGGAGAAAGAAAACTGGCGTTCTACGGATCGGAGTGTGGAATGTCAGATCCCTTAATCAGGCAGGTAGGTTAGAAAATTTAAAAAGGCAAATGGATAGGTTAAAGTTAGATATAGTGGGAATTAGTAAAGTTCGGTGGCAGGAGGAACAAGACTTTTGGTCAGGTGAATACAGGGTTATAAATACAAAATCAAATAGGGGCAATGCAGGAGTAGGTTTAATAATGAATAGGAAAATAAGAATGCAGCTAAGCTACTACAAACAGCATAGTGAACGCATTATTGTGGCCAAGATAGATACAATGCCCACGCTTACCACAGTAGTACAAGTTTATACGCCAACTAGCTCCACAGATGACGAAGAGATTGTTGAAATGTATGATGAGATAAAAGAAATTACTCAGACAGTGAAGGGAGACGAAAATTTAATTGTCATGGGTGACTCGAACTCGATAGTAGGAAAACGAAGAGAAGAAAACGTAGTAGGTGAATATGGAATGGGACTAAGGAATGAAAGAGGAAGCCGCCTGGTAGAATTTTGCACAGAGCATAACTTAATCATAGCTAACACTTGGTTCAAGAATCATAAAAGAAGGTTATATACATGGAAGAAGCCTGGAGATACTGGAAGGTCTCAGATAGATTACATAATGGTAAGACAGAGATTCAGGAACCAGGTTTTAAATTGTAAGACATTTCCAGGGGCAGATGTGGCCCCTGACCACAATCTATTGGTTATGAACGGTAGATTAAAACTGAAGAAACTGCAGAAAGGTTGTACAGAGCTTCAGGGGAAGTATTAGGGAACGATTGACAAGAACTGGGAAAAGAAATACAGTAGAAGAAGAATGGGTAGCTTTGAGATGAAATAGGGAAGGTAGCAGAGGATCAAGTAGGTAAAAAGACGAGGGCTAATAGAAATCCTTGGGTAACAGAAGAGATATTGAATGTAATTGATGATAGGAGAAAATATAAAAATGCAGTAAATGAAGCAGGCAAAAAGGAATACTAACGTCTCAAAAATGAGATCGACAGGAAGTGCAAAATGGCTAAGCAGGGATGGCTAGTGGACAAATGTAAGGATGTAGAGGCGCATATCACAAGCGGTAAGATGGATACTGCCCACAGGAAAATTAAAGAGACCTTTGGAGAAAAGCGAACCACTTGTATGAATATCAGGAGCTCAGATGGAAACCCAGTTCTAAGCAAAGAAGGGAAAGCAGAAAGGTGGAACGGGTATATAGAGGGTCTACACAAGGGCCATGTTCTTGAGGACAATATTATGGAAATGGAAGAGGAGGTAGATGAAGATGAAATGGGAGATATGATACTGCGTGAAGAGTTTGACAGAGCACTGAAAGACCTGAGTCGAAACAAGGCCCCCGGAGTAGACAACATTCCATTAGAACTACTGACAACCTTGGGAGAGCCAGTCCTGACAAAACTCTACCATCTGGTGAGCAAGATGTACGAGACAGGTGAAATACCCTCAGACTTCAAGAAGAATATAATAATTATAATCCCAAAGAAAGCAGATGCTGACAGATGTGAAAATTACCGAACTATCAGTTTAATAAGTCACAGCTGCAAAACACTAACGCGAATTCTTTACAGACGATTGGAAAAACTGGTAGAAGCCGACCTTGGGGAAGATCAGTTTGGATTTCGTAGAAATATTGGAACACGTGAGGCAATACTGACCCTATAGCTTATCTTAGAAAATAGATTAAGGAAAGGCAAACCTACGTTTCTAGCATTTGTAGACTTAGAGAAAGCTTTTAACAACGTTGACTGGAATACTCTCTTTCAAATTCTGAAGGTGGCAGGGGTAAAATACAGGGAGCGAAAGGCTATTTACAATTTGTACAGAAACCAGATGGCAGTTATAAGAGTCGAGGGGCATGAAAGGGAAGCAGTGGTTGGGAAGGGAGTAAGACAAGGTTGTAGCCTATCCCCGATGTTATTCAATTTGTGTATTGAGCAAGCAGTGAAGGAAACAAAAGAAAAATTCGGCGTAGGAATTAAAATCCATGGAGAAGAAATAAAAACTTTGAGGTTCGCCGACGACATTGTAATTCTGTAATAGACAGCAAAGGACCTGGAAGAGCAGCTGAACGGAATGGACAGTGTCTTGAAAGGGGGATATAAGATGAACATCAACAAAAGCAAAACGAGGATAATGGGATGTAGTCGAATTAAATCGGGTGATGGTGTAGAAATTAGATTAGCAAATGAGACACTTAAAGTAGTAAATGAGTTTTGCTATTTGGGGAGCAAAATAACTGATGATGGTCGAAGTAAAGAGGATATAAAATGTAGACTGGCAATGGCAAGGAAAGCGTTTCTGAAGAAGAGAAATTTGTTAACATCGAGTATAGATTCAAGTGTCAGGAAGTCGTTTCCGAAGCCTTTTATGGAAGTGAAACGTGGACGATAAATAGTTTAGACAAGAAGAGAATAGAAGCTTTCGAAATGTGGTGTTACAGAAGAATGCTGAAGATTAGATGGGTAGATCACATAACTAATGAGGAAGTATTGAATAGCATTGCGGAGAAGAGAAGTTTGCGGCACAACTTGACCAGAAGAATGGATCGGTTGGTAGGGCATATTCTGAGACATCAAGGGATCAACAATTCAGAAGGATGTAGGTTGCATTAGGTACTGGGAGATGAAGAAGCTTGCACAGGATAGAGTAGCATGGAGAGCTGCATCAAACCAGTCTCTGGACTGAAGACTACAACAACAACAACAACAACAACATCGATATCTCATACAACCCTCTCGATGCTCTCTAATACTGACCTTCTCAGTTCCTGGTGCAAAGTCAGCGTATCCCCTGCAGCCTCCTCTCCATGCATCATTTTCTTCTTCCTGACAGTTCTACTTTCTACCACAGGAACGCCCAGCTCGACACGTGTCCTTCGCTTATCGAACTGCTTCGTCGTCAAGACAGTTTCTCTTCTCTTTCGAAACTAGTTCTCATCTTAGTAACACGCATTCCGAAGCTGACTACAGAAATATATGAATACTTTTGAGCATCGTTGAATTCTCTAACACAGTACTTCCATCACACAAAGGCGAGAAATCAGATAATGCAGACGCAGATTATGAGGAGCCCTTCCTGTTTCTATGCTTTCTGAATGAGCTGACGGTTCCTCAGGGGCATACATAATCTTTTTAAAACACCGAAATACAATTTTAACAGCTTCGTAGTGAGCACCCCGTCGTGTATCTGAAATCTTTTAATATATATATGATTATACATGTTCCAGTCACATTAATACGACTAATGCCTACGGTCGACATCAACTAGCTGTATAAGGTGTATAAAAAGTGTTGAGGGGACGCGGGAAACACTGCAGTCGTTGTCGTAATGTGGAAATGGAGCAATTTTACAAAACGGCATGATCATTGGCTTCCGGGCTAAGGGAGTAAGTATTTTCGAAAAGGCTCAGTTTGTAAACTTCATGTGGCGCCGCGGTTAAATTATGAGTTGAATGGCAAAATGGCGGAGAGTGGGCCTCCGCAGCAGGTGCCAGGTTCACGCACCCATGCTGACTGCCGTTCAACGGCGACGAAGGCCGGAATTTGCACGCCACCAATACCACAACTGGACGTCCACATGATTGGCGACTGATGGCCATTTCAGATGAATCATGTTTTATGCCCTATCTGACAGATGACCGCTGACGTGGGCTGCGTGACACGTATGAAAGCGAACGCCTTCCAACATCGTCGGAGCGTTTGGTCTGGGGAATGTTTTCGTAGCATAACCTGACTGATCTGGTCATTCTTCAAGTCACAGTGGATCAACCCAAGTATGTATCTATACTGCGGGACAAGTCCACCTCTACATGAAACCTGTTTTTCCTCAGCTAGATGGGATCTACCAGCAGGACAATGCAATGTGTCACACAGCTTGCAGTGTAAGTGCATGGTTTAAAGAGCACCAGGATGATTTTTCTTTACTCCTCTGGCCACCAAACTCCCCGGATTTAAATCCAGTCGAGAATCTATGGGATCACCTCGACCGGGCTGTTCGCACTAGTGCAGCTGGCCACCCCTCCACATTCATGTCGATACCTTACAAACTCCATTGACTCTCTTCCTCTTCCTCTGACTCGTCACAATACGCCAGTCACTACTCTTGATGAACTGTGGTATCGTGTTGAAGCTGCATGGGCAGCTGTACCTGTACACGGCATCCAAGTTCTGTTTGACTCAATGCCCAGGCACATCAAGGCCGTTATTGCGGCCAGAGGTGGTTGTTCTGGGTACTGATTTCTCAGGATGTATGCACCCAAATTGCGTGAAAATGTAATACATGTCAGTTCTAGTATAATATACTTGTCTAATGAATACCCGTTTATCATCTGCATTTCTTCTTGGTGTAGCAATTTTAATGGCCAGCAGTGTACATTTCCATGAATATCGGAAAAGACGATCATCACCGCTTTAAACCTTGATTTTCTCATTCGAGCTTTTTTCGCTCTCAGTGAAGTTCAGACCTTCCAGTGCATGGATTCCCTATTAGTTTCTGGATCATAAGTGAAAAATCAAGGTTCGTCACCTGTTATCACTCTTTCCAAGAAATTATGATAATTTTCAGTGGTAGTGAAAGTGCTCGTAGATAAATTTTTACGAGGTTCATTATGTTCGATCGCGAGAATGTTCTTCACCATTTTTGCTACACTTTTCTCATGTTAAACTGGTTATGTAAAATTTACCTTGCGCATTCTCTGTCAGTTCCTACAGTTTCAGCAATCGATCTAATACTCAACCGAAGTTCAGATCGACGGAGATCACCTAATTTTTCGATATTTTCATCAGTTTTTTATGTTGATGGGCGTCCCGAGCGTGAATCATCTTCAGTGTCTTTCTTGGTCATCTTGGAAACGCTTGAACCACTCAAAAACTCGCATATACGATAAACAGTCTTCACCATACACTTCCTTTAGCAAAAGACAGGTTTCAGTAACAGATTTTCCGAGTTTCACGAAACTTCACGACAATTTATTGATCTACTATTACAACTTATCACTTTTCCGGCAAAACAAAATAACAGCTCTTACGCAATGATTTGTCTACAAACACCACAGATGCCGTATGCCACTGATGAGAAGATCACGGCAAGTGCCGTCACCCGATTTCCCAGGAACTTCGTTCAGTGGAAGAGGAGTCAAAGTAAGCGAACACGTGTCTCGGAGCCGGCACTGTAGCTCAGCGTGTTCTGTAATAAAAAAACTGAGTGGAAGAATCAACAAACGAACTTGAACGGTTGTCATGTGATGTCCGCAACGACCAAACATAACGATCAACAACGAACAAAATGAAAACAAAAAAGTGGTTAGCATTGTGACTTCTTAATTTTGCTCTCCGTGTTCGAAAACCGATTATTGTTTTTATTTATTTTATTTTGAGCATATTGTTTTCTTTTGTCTGCCCACGTCCGTACTAGGTTACTACACGATTGTTCCTTATCAAATTAGGGGATACAAGTGTGTTACAGTAATTGTAAAATTACAAATGAATTTCACAGTGTCACACATTCATTATACACTCCTGGAAATGGAAAAAAGAACACATTGACACCGGTGTGTCAGACCCACCATACTTGCTCCGGACACTGCGAGAGGGCTGTACAAGCAATGATCACACGCACGGCACAGCGGACACACCAGGAACCGCGGTGTTGGCCGTCGAATGGCGCTAGCTGCGCAGCATTTGTGCACCGCCGCCGTCAGTGTCAGCCAGTTTGCCGTGGCATACGGAGCTCCATCGCAGTCTTTAACACTGGTAGCATGCCGCGACAGCGTGGACGTGAACCGTATGTGCAGTTGACGGACTTTGAGCGAGGGCGTATGGTGGGCATGCGGGAGGCCGGATGGACGTACCGCCGAATTGCTCAACACGTGAGGGGTGAGGTCTCCACAGTACATTGATGTTGTCGCCAGTGGTCGGCGGAAGGTGCACGTGCCCGTCGACCTGGGACCGGACCGCAGCGACGCACGGATGCACGTCAAGACCGTAGGATCCTACGCAGTGCCGTAGGGGACCGCACCGCCACTTCCCAGCAAATTAGGGACACTGTTGCTCCTGGGGTATCGGCGAGGACCACTCGCAACCGTCTCCATGAAGCTGGGCTACGGTCCCGCACACCGTTAGGCCGTCTTCCGCTCACGCCCCAACATCGTGCAGCCCGCCTCCAGTGGTGTCGCGACAGGCGTGAATGGAGGGACGAATGGAGACGTGTCGTCTTTAGCGATGAGAGTCGCTTCTGCCTTGGTGCCAATGATGGTCGTATGCGTGTTTGGCGCCGTGCAGGTGAGCGCCACAATCTGGACTGCATACGACCGAGGCACACAGGGTCAACACCCGGCATCATGGTGTGGGGAGCGATCTCCTACACCGGCCGTACACCACTGGTGATCGTCTAGGGGACACTGAATAGTGCACGGTACATCCAAACCGTCATCGAACCCATCGTTCTACCATTCCTAGACCGGCAAGGGAACTTGCTGTTCCAACAGGACAATGCACGTCCGCATGTATCCCGTGCCACCCAACGTGCTCTAGAAGGTGTAAGTCAACTACCCTGGCCAGCAAGATCTCCGGATCTGTCCCCCATTGAGCATGTTTTGGACTGGATGAAGCGTCGTCTCACGCGGTCTGCACGTCCAGCACGAACGCTGGTCCAACTGAGGCGCCAGGTGGAAATGGCATGGCAAGCCGTTCCACAGGACTACATCCAGCATCTCTACGATCGTCTCCATGGGAGAATAGCAGCCTGCATTGCTGCGAAAGGTGGATATACACTGTACTAGTGCCGACATTGTGCATGCTCTGTTGCCTGTGTCTATGTGCCTGTGGTTCTGTCAGTGTGATCATGTGATGTATCTGACCCCAGGAATGTGTCAATAAAGTTTCCCCTTCCTGGGACAATGAATTCACGGTGTTGTTATTTCAATTTCCAGGAGTGTATAATACATGAGTGCATGGTCTGACGAGCGGCTGAAGTCTTTTTAAATAGTCATAATTCATTCTCGCATCAATTCTTACGTCAATTCTTATCTTTTTTATAAGCTTTTCGGTGCTTCCCTTGGATGATACCTTTATCATATAATATATGTGCACATGGCCTGATAAGCGGTTGCAGTCTTTTAAAATTGTCATATTTCATTCTCGCATCAATTCTTACGTCAATTTTTGTCTTTTTTTTATATGCTTTTCGGTGCTTCCCTTGGATGATATCGACCGTAGAAACATTTGAAACAAAGATATGCCGAACACCACAAGCATCGCACGAAGGCAGGTTTGCCATAGTTTTGTATGAATCTCACTCGGAAAAGAAATTTTGTTAACATTGATGAAGATTTCACGCATCGGCAATAATTTCGTGGCAAACCATGTGAAACGGATCACTTTTCCGAGAACTGGCGCTTGCAGTTGATTATGAATCAACGTACACTATAGGAATTTCACACCGAAAGCAATTTCAAAAAATTTTCTCATTCTTTTTTTTCTAATTCATCCATCTCACATACAATTTGTAGACGAATAAGGACAACGCTATGTCAACGTACTATAGAAAACATTCGCGTAGTAATCTTCTACACACATGGGTATATAAAAGAAAAAATATAAAATAAAAAGAAATTATCAGGTTTCGAACACGAGGCGCAATATTAGTAAGCGTCTACACTAACCACTGTGCCTGAGGATATCGCGCGGTAAAGAGCACATACACTACCTGGAAAGTACCTCGAAAGCTTTGACCGTCGTCTTTTTCAGAAAGCCGGCTGCTGTGACCGAGTGGTTCTAGGCGCTTCAGCGCGGAACTGCGCTGCTGCTACGGTCGCAGATTCGAATCCTGCCTCGGGCATGGATGTGTGTGACGTCCTTAGGTTAGTTAGGTTTAAGTAGTTCTAAGTTCTAGGGGACTGATGACCTAAGATGTTAAGTCCCCTAGTGCTCAGAACCATTTATTTTATTTTATTTTATTTTTTTGAAGCATTAGATTACATTTCTCCATGCACCCTAAATGTGTGCAAATGGACATTTCTATATTCTGCTAAAGCAGTCAGGTAGGAGATGAGGTAGATGAGGTAGTAGTGGAAGCAGAGTTCTGGGAACCAGTCATGGGTCGCAGTTGAGTAGCCCAGTCAGTAGTGCAATTGCCCGCAAAAGGCAAACGCACCGAGTTCGAGGTTCGGCACACAGTTGTAATCGGGCACGAAGTTTCACTTCAGCGCACACTTTGCTGCAGAGTCAAAAATTCATTCTGGATCTTGTAATCCAGATTTCTTCGGAGTTTTACGTAAATACAGCTTAAACGAGCAGCGGAAATAGATTGAATTACTCATCAATAGTCAGATATTCCGACAGGAAAGACGCCACTTTGTGATACAGCAGCTGTATGAATGTACAAGATTTTACGAGAAACTAAGACATCGGCCGCAATTGGGCGCTGAAATAAATTCAACGGTGTCAAGTGAAAATTTGTGGCGGACTGGGACTCGAACCCGTTTTCCCACTTTATGCGAGCAGTCCCCTTCACCGCCTCGACCATCTAGACACGCTTCCCATCCGATCCAAGTTCTCAACATATCACTCGCTAGTAGCCACCACTATCCATTAACCCCTTTGCTCGAGGCTTTTGCCTGAGTCGCACAGTAGTTCAGACTTCGTACGCATCCGCGCTGAAACAACCATACACTGTCTATGCTCCTAGATATTATTACATACGAGGGGCGTTTGAAAAGCCCGTGCAAAAATAAAAACGACATACGGGTTTAGGGTAAACCTTTTTTTTTTTATTTTTCGACATAGCTATTAGTTGCTGCAATCACCTCCTCGTTTCAATAAAATCTTTGTCTCGCCAGCCATTTCTTCAAATTGGGGAACAAATAGTAGTGCGAGGGAGCCAAGTCTGGAGAATAGGGGAGATGTGAAACGAGGTAGAATCCTATTTCCATTAATTCTGCGACCACAACTGCTGAGGTGTGTGCTGGTGCATTGTCGTGATGGAAAAGGACTTTTTTGCGGTCCAATCGCCGGCGTTTTTCTTGCAGAAAGGTTTTCAGACGGTCCAATAACGATGAATAATATTCACCTGTAATACTTTTACCCTTTTCCAGATAGTCAATGAGGATTACCCCTTGCGAACCACAAAAGACAGTCGCCATAACCTTTCGAGCCAAAGGAATGGTCTTCGCCTTTTTTGGTGCAGATTCTCCCTTGGTAAGCCATTGTTTAGATTGTTGTTCGGTCTTAGGAGTATAGTAATGTATCCATGTTTCATCCACAGTGACGAAACAATGCTTAAAGTGCTGTGGATTCTTCCTGAACAGCTGCAAACCATTCTTGCAACACTTCACATGATTACGTTTTTGGTCAAGTGTGAGCAATCATGGAACCCATCTTCCGGATAGCTTTTTCATGTCCAAATGTTTATGCTAAATATTATGTACCCATTCATTCGAGATGCCCACAGCACTAGAAATCTCACACACCTTAACTCTTCTGTCATCCGTCACCATATCATGGATTTTATCAATGATTTCTGGAGTCGTAACCTCCACAGGGCGTCCAGAACGTTCAGCATCACTTGTGCCCATATGGCCACATCGAAAATTTTGAAACCACTTATAAACTGTTCTAATCGAAGGTGCAGAGTCACCGTAACGTTTATCAAGCTTCTCTTTAGTCTCCTGAGGTGTTTTGCCTTTCATAAAATAATGTTTAATCACCACACGACATTCTTTTTCGTCCATTTTTGGACAATCACTCGACTTCCTCGATTCACACGAATGCCAAACACAAAGAAATAGACCAATATGTCTGAAACTTGGTGTGCGTTCTTACCAAAGATGCTACTAACTAAACATGACCTCGATACGCGTCGGTGGTGCCATCTCTTGGACTTTGCACGGACTTTTCAAACGTCCCTCGTATATGTGTGGTATCTGTTCTTTCAGGCATGTACTGGAGAATTTTCTGTTCACTTAATGGAAAGGTGATATTAAAGACCACGTGAAAATAGCTAAACATAGGAGTGCTGTTAATGCTACTGCTCATAAAATATAAGATATTTTTTTAAAGCCAAATATGAGAACTGTGATCTGGAATGTGCTTCAAAAGAGCCTACATTTACATAGCAAATTACTAGACACGAACTCAGTTTCAGAACATCAGACTGCACATCTAAACTAGTTAAACAGTTGTATGACTCAGCAGTTTCTTCTGCTAGAACCAAAACCGAGGCAGTCATTGTTAACATTATTTCACCATTTATATTTGATAATGTGTTGCGTTCTTTGAAAATCATTCATCATATAGCAGTAACGGTGGGAAGCTAAAATAGTAGTCAAGTAAAACTTTTTCCGATTACTGTAAGGTATCTCACTGTGGTGAATGTTCAAATTAAACTTTTAAATTTCGATGAAGTATCAGGCGAAACTACTCAAATTTTGAGTCAATATCTTTTGCACTGTCTGAAAAAAATACAAACTTGAATAAAAGTTGGCTTGTTATATTGCTGGTAACATTAACAGTAACGTTGGTAGTGTGAAAAGGAATGAAAACGCGTTCAGAAAAGTTCAGAGTGATTTACATAGACATATTTTAAGAACTGGCTATTCAGCCCACATTGTGCACCAACCATTTTTGAAAAATCTTTTTAATTCCACCTTTACACAGATGGTTGCGGCACCTTGGCTGTTCAGTAAAAATATCGAATCTAAATGCTTTTAGCCCGTCTAGAGTTCCAGTTGTTATTTTATTTGATCAAGCAGTTTCAGCGCCACATTACGCCATCTTAAGGCTCCCTGACCGACATGTAGGAAGAATGCTACCTCTGGTCCACTCAAAATAGGAGTCAGCATTCAGTGACTGGTATCTGTAGATTTCTTCTTAACACAGAGATCCCTTCGATCGTTAAGAAGAAATCTACAAATATCAGTCACTGAATGCTGGCACCTACTTTGACTGGACCAGAGGTGGGATTCTTACTACACATCGGTCAGGGGGCCTCAAGATGGCACAATGTAGCGCTGAAATTGGTTGCTCGAATAAAATAACAAATGGAAATTCACAAGGCTGAAGCAATTTTGATTCGACATTTCTTATTTCTGAAAAAAGTTATGTGTAGTGAAAAATACAACTGAATAAATAAAGTTTAATGTTCCAGTTGGACCCAAAAAATATGAAGATATGTCCTGGGCTCGACACAAAAAATATGGTGAGCCTATTGATAATTTGACACGATGCATGAAGCTGTTAAATCTTTGGATCGTACAAAGTCTGTGTAACGCCTATACAGCCGACCGACTGGTTCCCCCTTCGCTATTAGCAACATGGCATTGCATAAGTGTTTAAAGAGATGCGACCACACAAAACCCGTTCTGTTCATGAGCTACACTCCTGGAAATTGAAATAAGAACACCGTGAATTCATTGTCCCAGGAAGGGGAAACTTTATTGACACATTCCTGGGGTCAGATACATCACATGATCACACTGACAGAACCACAGGCACATAGTCACAGGCAACAGAGCATGCACAATGTCGGCACTAGTACAGTGTATATCCACCTTTCGCAGCAATGCAGGCTGCTATTCTCCCATGGAGACGATCGTAGAGATGCTGGATGTAGTCCTGTGGAACGGCTTGCCATGCCATTTCCACCTGGCGCCTCAGTTGGACCAGCGTTCGTGCTGGACGTGCAGACCGCGTGAGACGACGCTTCATCCAGTCCCAAACATGCTCAATGGGGGACAGATCCGGAGATCTTGCTGGCCAGGGTAGTTGACTTACACCTTCTAGAGCACGTTGGGTGGCATGGGATACATGCGGACGTGCATTGTCCTGTTGGAACAGCAAGTTCCCTTGCCGGTCTAGGAATGGTAGAACGATGGGTTCGATGACGGTTTGGATGTACCGTGCAATATTCAGTGTCCCCTCGACGATCACCAGTGGTGTACGGCCAGTGTAGGAGATCGCTCCCCACACCATGATGCCGGGTGTTGACCCTGTGTGCCTCGGTCGTATGCAGTCCTGATTGTGGCGCTCACCTGCAAGGCGCCAAACACGCATACGACCATCATTGGCACCAAGGCAGAAGCGACTCTCATCGCTGAAGACGACACGTCTCCATTCGTCCCTCCATTCACGCCTGTCGCGACACCACTGGAGGCGGGCTGCACGATGTTGGGGCGTGAGCGGAAGTCGGCCTAACGGTGTGCGGGACCGTAGCCCAGCTTCATGGAGACGGTTGCGAATGGTCCTCGCCGATACCCCAGGAGCAACAGTGTCCCTAATTTGCTGGGAAGTGGCGGTGCAGTCCCCTACGGCACTGCGTAGGATCCTACGGTCTTGGCGCGCATCCGTGCGTCGCTGCGGTCCGGTCCCAGGTCGACGGGCACGTGCACCTTCCGCCGACCACTGGCGACAACATCGATGTACTGTGGAGACCTCACGCCCCACGTGTTGAGCAATTCGGCGGTACGTCCACCCGGCCTCCCGCATGCCCACTATACGCCCTCACTCAAAGTCCGTCAACTGCACATACGGTTCACGTCCACGCTGTCGCGGCATGCTACCAGTGTTAAAGACTGCGATGGAGCTCTGTATGCCACGGCAAACTGGCTGACACTGACGGCGGCGGTGCACAAGTGCTGCGCAGCTAGCGCCATTCGACGGGCAACACCGCGGTTCCTGGTGTGTCCGCTGTGCCGTGCGTGTGATCATTGCTTGTACAGCTCTCTCGCAGTGTCCGGAGCAAGTATGGTGGGTCTGACACACCGGTGTCAATGTGTTCTTTTTTCCATTTCCAGGAGTGTATTATCTGAAGGCAATGGAAAACTGTAGCTTTCTGCCAGTAGTTCCTGTCTTCTGTAACGCAATGTGGAGAAGAACTCAATGATTTACTTACGCCTAATGAGACTTGGTTCCAATTTTGATGAATATGTGAATGCACACTATTCATGCATTTGGACTAAGGAAAATCCACGTCGGCTGTACAAGTCCATTCTGCATGCTAAAACAGTATGTGTTTGGCAGGCAATGTCACGTATCACATTCTGCCATGGCAGTTACGGCAAGAAAGGAAGAATGAATTGATTGTTGGTTTTAATAACGATCATCCTCCTTTACCTCCTCTGCATTACTGCAGATGACGTGTCACTGAGCACATTTGTACTGTGCATGCAGTACACGTGAGGCACCTAGTGGTTTCCACCGCACTGTATGGAATACTAAGGTTCTGTTATAGATCACTAACCTGCTGTCTTCAAGTTGATGTCCCCAGCGCAGAAAACAGCACGCAGGTCGTAGGTTCTGTATCTTGAGGCTGAAACTGACTTTAGCTAGGTTCTGTTCTGAAATAACGTATCACTCTTTGGGATGCCACTTGCGTATTTTAATATAGTCACACGAGAAGACTGCATGATCTTAATACAACACCTTCTGATACAGCAAAGTACATGATCAAACACAATTTTTATGAAAATGTATCTTTACCCTATTTGTGGCACGTGTCTGCGCCTCATGACTACCAGAGTGAATCTTTAAATACTGAATACTGGCAAACACATCCTGCCACAGACAAATGACTGCACATCTCGACTGCCTAATCCAGAGTGACGAACAGGAACTTAAATAAAAGTTGGAAACACATCCTACGACAGACAACATGTCTGTTCTCGACTGCCTAATCCAGAGTGACGAACAGTCCGAAACACTTCGCGCACCATACCAGAAAAGGTGTGACCCGAACGCTTCCAAAGTGCTTCATCAGCAATTCCGTCTGTCTATTGTTTTTTATTTAAATTGCTTTTAATAATTCTAAAATGACTGATTGATAGTCAGCTGTTGAGAGATTTTTATATTAAAAAGTAAAGTCATTCCAATGAGTAGTTTAACTAATAATAATAACTATAGTTTAACATTTTGGCGCCCTTGCTCCGAACACAGCAGCCAATCACAGAGCAGTAGTATTATGCAGGCAGTCTTTCTCACGGGAATGGTACCGAATATAACATCTGTCACAGGTGCCTCACACCACATTTCGACATCTATATACTTCTTGCATCTCCATTGCTCTGGAAACAGCTTCTTGGAGCCTAATATGATGGCTGACTAAGCCAGAAATATTACACAGTATGAACAGTGAGCCTCAAATACAGACGACGCAATCAACGGCGGCCATATGACAGGTAATTGGGAGAGAGGGGTCCTAGACCTGGAGGTGTGAAATATTTTTAATGTTTTCGAAGAGGAATCGCGACTTTTAAATAACCATAAAGAAGTTCCAGTTGCGACCCAGTTAAGAACCGACATACAACCGATCTTAAATTAATTTCTTGAAAGAAAAACATCTGACTACACTGTATTTTTACCTCGGCCTGAGAACAGGGTGAGGGAGGAAAGGAGGGGCGCTTGGTCCCAGGCATGGGCACCCTTGGGCGTAACATTTTATACCTGAAGACAGCTACAGTACAGGTGGTCTCAGAAGGATAATACTATGGATCATACAGCCATATACATCACAACTTTCTTGGATCAGCGTTTTATGGCCATGTAAGTTCGAAGGGATTGTGACCACCTCGTTCCCCAGATTTATACCCACCTGAATTTTTCTTATGGAGATACCAAGTTGCTTACAAAACCCACCCTCACACTATTCTGCATCTACATCTACACCCTCCAGATCACTGTGAAGTCTATATGCCACATGTTATGATTTCCTTCCTTTCAAGTGAGAAGAGTAGAATGACGATTAAATGCCTCTGTGGGTGCTCTAAGTAATGTAATCATTTTGTCACGAGCTATGCGGGGGTAATACGTAGATGTTTGTTGTGTATTCCTAGATTTCTCGCTTGATGCTACTTCTTGCAAATTTCTAAGCAGGCTTTCGTGGAATAATTGACGTCTGCTTTCATACGTTTGCTAGTTCAATTTTTTCAGCATTTTCGTGACTTTCTCCCATGTTCGAGTTCACTTTAAGGTGTAACGTTCTACAATGAGGTTCTTCTCATCTTTGAGGAGTCTGGGAAGCCAAGCTTGAAAAATGGGGTCAAAAGGCGTATTCTTGCCATTCTGTGGAAACATTCATTAAGAGAGAGTCAAAACATCACACAAACGCATTAGGAGTGATTTAAAATGGAATGATCATATAATGTTGATCGTCGGTAAAGCAGATGCCAGACTGAGATTCATTGGAAGAATCCTAAGGAAATGCAATCCGAAAACAAAGGAAGTAGGTTACAGTACGCTTGTTCGCCCACTGCTTGAATACTGCTCAGCAGTGTGGGATCCGTACCAGATAGGGTTGATAGAAGATATAGAGAAGATCCAACGGAGAGCAGCGCGCTTCGTTACAGGATCATTTAGTAATTGCGAAAGCGTTACGGAGATGATAGATAAACTCCAGTGGAAGACTCTGCAGGAGAGACGCTCAGTAGCTCGGTACGGGCTTTTGTCAAAGTTTCGAGAACATACCTTCACCGAAGAGTCAAGCAGTATATTGCTCCCTCCTACGTATATCTCGCGAAGAGACCATGAGGATAAAATCAGAGAGATTAGAGCCCACACAGAGGCATACCAACAATCCTTCTTTCCACGAACAATACGAGAATGGAATAGAAGGGAGAACCGATAGAGGTACTCAAGGTACCCTCCGCCACACACCGTCAGGTGGCTTGCGGAGTATGGATGTAGATGTAGATGTAGACCTAATGTACTGCCTTCATTTATCCCTGAATGTGGCTATTGAAAGTACAGGGTACTTCATTCCGACACTCACTGCACATACCGATTTGTGAGAATATCAACTATCATTTATGCTGAGGGCTCCCCATTTTTCTTTTCCCATTCGAACTGAAAATAAAATGTATTTTGTGACATGGGTAACATGGACAAAAAAGTTATGCTCACAGTCCCATTATTACTAGAATGTGCTACTTTTTTGTATGAATAGTATAGGTGCCCACTCCTGTCTTTTATCCATGGATGATAGAGTGCAGGCTTTCACAGCCAATGTCAACTTCTGTTAGAACTTTTGGGCTGAGAAGTAGTGGTCTATGCATTAAACTATTCAGTTACGTTTCATCCCTTGTGTCGGAGACAGCTTCAGAGACAAAACGCTGTGGCAGCTGCGTCTGAACTAGGACTGTTGATTTTTTTTAAAAAAATCAGGAATCCTATATATCGATATGTAAAAAGTATGCTTATTGTCTCACGATATATCGAGTAAAGTATCGATATATCAACATGAAAAGATTCGAAGTACCTGCCTGTAAAAATATCGGCTGCAAATTGTAAATGTACTGCCAGTTTTAGAGCAGTATATTTAAGTTTGCAAAAACAGACATAGTGTCTAATAGGATAGCCGCAATCAGTGATTTTACAATGTTAATTATAATCTGTCTTGATTGCAAAATGTTTATTCATATGACTGGTTTCGGTTCATCTAGAACAAAGTTCAGATCTGTAACAACAATGATACTAATTTACTGTTTGACGAATGCAAATCTTTTTCATCCTATGTAGTGAACATCAAATGTACCAGAGCATACCTGATATTTCGGTTACAGGAGTAACCCATCCAAATACAGCAACTTTCACATGCTGCATCACATAAAATTGGTTGGCAGAACGCATGTCATTTATATTAATTATATCACTATTACCGACAGGCAGGGTCTGGTACATTTGTTACATTACATATGCACACACTGTATTCAGTAGATTTTTGTGATTAACTTTTATCTCCAAAAATACTTAATTAAAATCTATAGATGTCAAGGTTAAAATCTGTACTTATCAAAATTAAAAAACACAGTAAAATTACTATGTTTATACGATCGAATACCGACATTTGCATACAGGAGAAATTTGTGGTGGTCTGCAGCAAATCAAACAGTAGGCTGATGCCACAACAATAGCTAATTGTGGAAAGAATTACCCTTTCCTGTTAGATTATAAGATGTACTCTTTAAGGTTTTCCCCAACATAATTTCTGTGAAAGCATGTGTCACAATGTATGAGAGTTTATGAAGCTGTAAATTGGTGTGCCTCTGTATAATTATAAAATATTTCTTTCATTTCCATAGTTATTATGTAAAGTGTATATCACCACTCTATCAAAATCTCAACAGTAAACATTCATGTGTTGTATAATATGTTTCGAGCAACTGGGAATATTTGTGGATTTCTGTGTGTCACCTTAATAAATATGTGGCAAATTGCCCAGTTATCTTTATATATCTTTCCCATTAATCTAACTCGATAAAAATCGCAGCCAGTGAACAATATTCAGACAATAGTTCCTCAGGTTTCTTGTACCTGTCTTCCCAACAATTAGATTTATGTGGTTGTTCCAGGTTAAATCTTTCATATTGAGAAAAGCACTGTATATTTGAGCATTGTAGCATATTCCAGTTGCAATGTATCGACTTGGACTCTGCTATATGTAGTTTTCTAAGTAGCATAAGCAACAGAGCATCTGGGATTCACACAACTGGAACCTGCAGAATCCATGTTCGTAACAGCAGATTAATTGAGAGTTGTGCCTTAGTAGCTTAGATCCAAGCCTGTGAAAGGTAAAAGTTCCTGGTTCAAGTCTCTGTCCATCAAACAGTTTTCATTTGCCAGGGAATTTAAAGCTGGAGTGTAATTTAGTTATTTGCATGTTCCATGAAATCTTAATTGGAACCTCTTGTTACGATGTGGAATGAATCATTCAGAAATTTTTCTATGGAGCAGGGTTGACAGCAGATATGATTTCAGTTTGTGTTTGAAGTTAATTTTATTACCTATTAAATTCTTTACTCCGATAAGTAGGTTAGTCAAAGATTTTTATGGTTGAATACCTCTTTCTTTTCTGTGCTAAGGTTGAGTTGCTGAGTTCACACAGGAGAATCGTACAAATATATCATCATTTGACCATCGGACAGACTTCCATATGGATGACATAATAATAAGTATGCCTGGTGTAGAGTAACAACTGAAAGATTTGAAAGCAAATAATTCCCCAGATCCAGATAGAATCCCGATTCGGTTTTACAAAGTATACACGACAGCATTGGCCCCTTACCTAGCCTGCATTTACCGTGAATCTCTCGCTCAGTACAAAGTCCTAAGTGACCAGAAAAAAGTGCAGGCAACTCTAGTCTATGAGAAGGGTAAAAGAATGGATCCGCAAAATTACAGAGCAATATCCCTAACTTAGGATTGCTGCAGAATCCTTAAACATATTCTCAGCTCAAACATAATAAACTTTCTTGAGACTGAGACACTTATGTTCACAAATCCGCTTGGTTGTAGAAAGCATTGGTTGTGCGAAACTCAGCTTGCCCTTTTCTCACGTGATATACTATGAACTATGGATGATGGGCAACAGGCAGGCGTCATAGTTGTAAATTTCTGGAAGGTGTCTGACACGGTGCCTCTATTAACAAAGATATGACCATAGGGAATAAGTTCACAGATATGTAAATGGCTCAAAGACTTCTTAAATAACAGAGCCCAGAATGTAGTCCTCGACAACACGTGTTCAGAGACAAGGGTATCGTCAGGAGTGCCCCAGGGAAGTGTCCTCTACATACATAAATTATTTAGTAGACAAAGTGGGCAGCAATCTGCAGTTGTTTGCTGATGATGCTGTCGTGTACAGTAAGGTGAAGAAGTTGAGTGACTGTACGAAGATACACCACAATTTAGAAAAAAATTCTAGTTGGTGTGATGAATGACACATAATTCTAAATATGGAAAAATGTAAGTTAATGCGGACAAATAGGGAAACCAAACCTGTAACGTTTGGATACAGTACTACTAGTGTCATGCTTCACACTGTCAAGTTATTTAAATATCTGGACATAACATTGCAAAGCAAAATGAAATGGAACAAGTAGGTGAGAACTATGGTAGGAAAGGCAAATGGCTGACGTCAGTTTATTGGCAGAATTTTAAGAAAGAGCGGTTCACCTGTAAAAGAGACTACATGTAGGATACTGGTACGACCTGTTCTCGAGTACTGCTAAAGTGTTTGGGATCCATACCAGGTCAGACTGAAGGAAGATGTTGAAGCAATTGAGAGGCAGGCTGCTATATTTCTTACCGGTAGTTTCGAACAACAAAGTGTTACAAAGATGCTTCAGAAACTCAAATGGGAATCCCTGGAAGGAATTCGACATTCTTTTCAATAAGCAGTATCAAGAAAATTTAGAGAACTGGCTTTTGAAGCTGAATGCCAAAAAATTCTACTGCCATCAACACACATTGCACACAAGGACCATGAAGATAATATATGAGAAATTAGGGCTCATATGGAGGCATGTAGACAGTCTGTTTTCCCTCGTTCTGTTTGTGAGTGGAACAAGAAATGGTACCATCCACCACACACCAAATGGTGGCCTTCAGAGTATCAGGTATAAATATACTCTTCAGGGTACAAAGGCAATACAAAAAACACTTAACATAAGTATACAAGGCTGTTTACAGTCTCAGCATGTGCTGTAGCCATCTTTATTCATTCAATATGGTTGTCTTCTTGTGGTGTGTTCAGTTGTGTCTACTGCTGTGGCTCTTAACCATTGATTATAAACTTGCAAATGACACTTAAAACAAGTCATCACATTCAACAATAACAAGGCTACCTAACTGCCCTCATAAAATTAAGTGCGACTGGCCTTAGAAATGTCATAAAATATGGCACAATGAAAAGGGATAAGCATACAGCAAACAATTCCTAACAGATATTGTAGTTTTTATACACATCAATACATATACCAGGTGACTGTTGCGGTTTACTGCTAAATGAAGCAACAAAGAGGAAATTATGTGTATGACACACATGTTGATTCAGGAGGAATCCCACATAATTTGTGAGGTGATTCTACATGTAAAAATAAACTAAGAAAGTCCTATGAACATCGTCTGATTGATGTTTGATCATTAGGGACATGGAGCAAGTTGAAGACTACACACATCCGTGAATGAATATGAAGAAAAGGGTGAATATTACTTATCGAAATGATGTGTAGGCACAGTGGACAGAATAACGGAGGAGGAGATGACTGACCCATCCTACAAGAGGTGTGGGACTTCTCCAACAGATGGCAGCACTGTGACATTGCACTGAGGCAGCAGCTACAAGAGTACCCAGTGTGTGGAGGGGGGGCGGGGGGAGTGAGTGAGTGAGAGAGAGAGAGAGAGAGAGAGAGAGAGAGAGAGAGAGAGAGAGACCACCTAGTACACAAGTAACATCAGAATGTGAGGACATATAGTCAGTTGAGGAAAGGGAAGACATTATTGCATCATTACTATGGAGTCCCAGCACCAGTCTCTGGGCATTTGTAGTCAGCTCGATATTCCACAAATGCAAGTGTGGCATACGTTATATTCTGAGGGCTTGTACACAATCCATTTGCAGCCTGTGTAACATCTGTATCCAGGTAATTCATAAGGTGACCAAATGCAATTGTTTAGAAAGGAGGACAAACAGCTTCAAAAAGGAGGACAAAATAAGAAAAGAGGGCACATCAAACGGGCCAACTGCAGATCTGGATACCACCCGTCAGTTTTGGACAAGTCACGTGACTGCCGGGAACTACCAGTAAATCTAGTAGTTAATTGTTACTCATGGTCAGGTGGTGGTTAACTGAGCAATATAAAAAAATTAAAAACATTGATTGTGGTGACAGTGTGGCGTCAATTGTTTTGTTATGTCAACAACACGAAATTGTTTGTAAAGCGAAAAACGTGAGACCATTCACCTCCCTTCTTTCGACGCAACGCTACCAACATCTACAATTCAAGCAGCAGCTGACGACATGTAAACAGCACTTTAACCTTCCGAATACAAATAAATTGAATGACTATGGAACAATGAAATAAAACCATGGCAGTTAATCTGTCGAGCTATTTCCTACCTTTATTGGCCACCGAGACGTACGTTCCAGCTCCACGTATCTTACATTCCACTTCAAATTCATTTATCCCTTTCTTAAAGCCGGATATTTGCAGGAAAGGACATCCGAAAAATGTACACTTTCGTTTAGGCATAGCCAAATATTTTACGTAACTCACTCGGTTAAAAATTACACTCACAAATCACACGTGCACTACAGAAAGCCAAGCCAATACAAAGTGAAGATACGAAACGAAAATTTTAAATAATCAATATTTGCATTCGCTTATAAGTAGATCAACAATAACATCGACAATCCTGGTGCCACCTACTAACACCGCCTTCGTGCGTGTTCATCAAGAAGGCTGTGCCAATAGTTAAAGTAAGAAATGAGCAATAGAACGGGACGAATTGTAAGTTTAACTGTATTACGCCCAACTTTGCGAAACAGCCGGAGACTGTAAAAATCCGCCCGGACCCCGGACAAAGAGCTGAAAAGGAGGACATGTCCGGATTAATCCGGACGTCTGGTCACCCTAGTAATTCAGTAAGCAGAAAACAAGTTTGTGAATCATTGGCTGTACACAGAGACATCATGCAATACATTTTACTTACAGACAAGGCTAAATTTACAAGCAATGGTATCATGAACACACTTAATTCTCATGCATGGGTGATGGAAGAAGCTACATGACACCAAGGGAGCAAGATTTCAAGTTAGGTTCTTAGTGAACACCTGGTGTGATATGCTTGATGACTTTGTGTTCCTGCCAAATCACAGGGCAGACGCAGGTATGCATGTTTCCTGGCAGAAAATCTATTTGCACTTTTGGAAGAGGTGACATTTGAGCAACAATGGTAAATGTACCTGCAACATAATGGATCATTGAGTCTCTATACCAGACATGTGTCCCAGGATCTGAATAACACATTTTCTCAATGGTGGACTGTATGTGACGGACCCATTAACTGACCTGCTTGATCACCCGACCTAACTCCATTAGACTTCTGTTTATCAGGCTGGTTAATGCAGAATGTGTATACTGTGAAGGTGTAGACATGTGAAGAACATGCCACTCACATCATAGACTCTGTTGCCTGCATGAACCCTTTCACAGGTGCATTGTTTTGTAGAAACCCAGCGAAGATAATTATTTTGCTATTCAGTTATAATTGTGATCAAGTTATCTTTTACTTTATTTAAAAAATTGATATTGCAGTTTACTTACCACAATGTGGAAAAAGTCTTAGAAACTTTATCATGCAATAAAGTTATGAGCTGATACAGGACACAATAATAATAATAATAATAATAATAATAATAATAAGCGAAGCAATGTGTTCTGACAACTGTAGCAAATCCACGACAAACTGAAACTGATTGTTGTAATAGTTTTCATACATCTGGTGCAATGTACTACCAAAAGATGTCAGACATACATAGAGGTGATAAGACATATTCCCACAAGCTTTGGGATACCTCTAAGTTGGTTTTATGTATGCTTCACAAGGACCACAAATGACAGATTAATTCTGTGGTGAGTATATTTCCCAAGCCCCTTCCAGAAACTGCTTTGGTGGGAACCAAACTTCCTAAGATCCATTAAAACACCATTGTTTGGTAGGATATATACTTCCCACAGTCCTTAGGACTATATTTCACAACAAACAGAAACTACAGCTGGTGCAGTAGATTGCCACTAGAAGCCAGAAGCATACAGAAGTGGCAACACAAATTCCCTTCAATGTTATAAAGAAACAGTGGACAGTTTATGCCCCAGGGTCCGTGCCAGGGTTAAAACCTGCCGAGATGATGTTCAATGTGCAACACAACACACTGTTCAAGGTGCTGACAAGTGCATTGAGATGAGTGTGGGACTTTTTGAACACCTCTTGTAGGATGGATCAGTCACCTATCACACCATTATTCTGTCCATCACAACGCCTACACAGCATTTCAGTAATATTCACACTTGTCTTCATAATGATTCATGGATGTGTGTAGCCTTCGACCTACTCAAGTTCTGCAAGGATCAAAAATTGGACAAATGTTCATAGGACTTTTTCAGTTTATTTTCACATGTAGAATCACCTCAAAGATTATCTGACATTCCTCCTGAATCACACTGTGTGTGTTTTTATTTTTCATGTAAATTATATTGTGACAGTGGAATTTAAAACTTACCTGGCAATAGAATGCACCATAAAATTTTGGGCCAACTGCTGCATGTGAATAAGATGCTGTCATGATATATATGACATGATGTTTCGATGTAGAGACTCCTGGCCATCTTCAGGTACACACTGGTGAAAGTACACAGCGCTCCTCTGTAAAAACTGCACCAGTGCATGCATGGTGTGCATGTTGTGATTGTGCATGTGTTACTAGACTGTGTGTGCAACTGCTGCATGTCTGTGTTGCTGGGAGCATCCTCTTCAATATCAGATTGGTTGTCTTCAAACAGTAAATTTGCAGAATGATGCCAATTACTCAAAGCAGGAAGTTTTTCTGTAATATTATTGCATGCATTATCTAAATGGAAACCACCATCCCGACTGATGAGGACCTCAAACAGTTGTATTTCCACTGCCTCATTGTTAACAAAATTCCAAAAGTTTGAGGTAGGCCACAATTTTTGTTTTTGTATATTTCACCAAATGACCAGTAGAATTACAGTGTTCTGTGGTAGTAGCTTTACTGGCATGGAGATTGCGAGTAAGCTGCTGGTATTCCATGATGTGCTCCTGAACAACTGTGGCAAATCATGTACACAAAGGAGCACATCATGAAACACCAGCAGCGCACTGACTTCCTCCAAGACAGCAAATCCACTGTCACAGAACTCTGTAATTCTACTAGTCATTCAATGAAACACAACAAAACAACAATTTTGGCCCCCACTTCAAACTTTTATAGCTCCGTTATCAATGAATCAGAGGAAATATGACTGACTGAGGCAGTTAACAATCGTGACAGCACTTTCCATGTAGGTAATGCATGGAACCCTGTTATAGAATAACTTCATGCTCTGCATAATGGCATCATTTTGCAAATTTACCATGTGACAACAATTGATACGTTAATGAAGAGGATGCTCCCAGCAGTGCACAGACTTGCAGCAGATCTGCATGCGCTCTAGCATCTATACTAAAAGTGATAAGTAGCACACCATGCATGTGTCGGTGTGGTTTAAAAAGATGAGCTTAATTTACTTTCGTCAATATACACCTGAAGATGACCAGAAGACTGTGCCCAAATATCATGCAGCTGATTATTGATATATGGCAGCTCACAAAAATTTTAAGGAACTGTTCTGTGGCTTGGCATGCTCATTAATTCTTCCAATTACAAAATTTATGTTGGTTTCAGAAGTACTGGATTACTCTTTAGAAGTTTGGTTTTTCAAGAAACGAGTTAGAAGATGTGCAGATGAAAGAGAGTGGGAACAATCTCGTAAGTGTTCAAACAAGTTGTTTACCCATCTTTCAGATTTCCTCTGCAGAATTTATGATTTCACAGTGTGTCAGTTTGCAGCTGACTGCAAATCTAAAAATTTCGAAAATTAGGTAGTTTACTACCACAGAAGAGATGCAAAGCTTAACATCAGACACATGACTGATATTGCTCTTCAGAATGATGTAAACACTGCGTCAGTGTGAGTTGTAAAAGCCCTTAATAAAACATTGTGTGGAACAAACTAACATAGAGTTTCGAAAGCCAGTCAAGAGAGATGGGCATTCGAAAGATTGATGCATCACTTGCTATTTAGTTGGATCCTAAGCAACATGATATGCATCTGAACACTTCTGGTTTATTAGTATGATGCCTTACAAATGATCTGATATCTTCTTATGACTGATTATTTTGACAACATTGCAGCTTACAAAAAGTGCCCCGTTTTAATCTAATTTCAACTCCAACACTTACTTTGTACTGAAACATTAATTGAAACTATGACAGGTAGTAACACTGTGTAAGGTTCCGACTGGTAAGTGGTGGTGGTTAGTGTTTAACGTCCCGTCGACAACGAGGTCATTAGAGACGGAGCACAAGCTCGGGTTAGGGAAGGATTGGGAAGGAAATCGGCCGTGCCCTTTCAAAGGAACCATCCCGGCATTTGCCTGAAACGATTTAGGGAAATCACAGAAAACCTAAATCAGGATGGCCGGAGACGGGATTGAACCGTTGTCCTCCCGAATGCGAGTCCAGTGTGCTAACCACTGCGCCACCTCGCTCGGTGACTGGTAAGTCACAATAGTCATATAAATATGACTACTATATGTAGACGAGTTGAACAACAAACTAAGATGGAGGCATCATGTAAATAATCTCATACGGTGTAACGGTACTGTAGTTTAGCTTGGCACATATTGCACTTGGGAGTATCTCTACTGTGTTGACACAGTGCTAACTTATGTTGCATACTTTCACCCCTGTACAGATCTATCTTCTGGGAAAATGTAAGTGAATAAAATACTTCAACAAATGTTAGCAGTAAGAATAGTGTGGAGACATCTTCAAAGATACAATCATGTCCCTGTAATTTACATCTCACAGATGTTTTGTTACAAACAATAAAAATTAGTTTCAGACAGACTGTGATTTATATATATACACAGTGCATAGTATGTTTACAGAATGAATTTCCATGTACACTTAGTCACCTTGTCTACAGTACAGAGTGGGGGTCTGCATTATGGCACAAATGTTTTAAACAAGCTACATCAGACGGAAACTGGGAATCCCACCAAATTCAAAAGCATCAGCTCTTTTGGAATTAGAAGGTTAAATTTAAATTTTAACAATGTAAGCACAAAGAGTATATAGCAAATAACCCACATGAATGAAATTATAAGCCACCACATGGATAGTGTCACACATTACTGCCATGTCTGTGTATCAGTTATGGCATCATTTCACCTATTACCTTTTTATTTTCAGGATCCGGATATTCAGAATACTACATTTCTTTGCAAGTGTATGTTTGTTCTCAGGAAACACCTAATTACACCCATTAACAGAGTGGTATATCAAATACTGAGAGATGCAGCTTTACTTCATTCTGCAATGTTTAACAGACACTAGTCTATAAATCACAAACAATAGCAGTCATTGGGGATCTACTTTTTTCTTATGAAAGGAACCATCACAATCCAAGTAAATCACTGACATTCTCAAATCTGTTTTCTGAATTAGATTATGGCAACAATTTGCTTAGAATATGTTTTTACATCTACAAAACAATTCTTCTTTGTAACTCAGACATCTATCTGTATCATACAAATAAGATCTAAGTGAACATAAAACTGTGACAGACTCCAGTGACCACACTTTCCTTGCACGGCAGTACGCACAGATTGTCCATGTTGGAATATCCGAAGTTTCTCATTCTGTTCTTGTTTTCTCTACTTACCAAAGGCGAAAAACCACTAGAAAATTCAGCTACATGTGACACTATCAACACCCGAAAGAGGTGGAGGACTTTATACCGCATCATGGTTGGCAATGAAACTTGTTGCTCACACAAGTGTGGAGTCTAAACAGCAATCCTTACAGTAATAACAGTTTAATTCAGCAAGCCAAAAAAGTTCAAAGCACAATAAAAATGCATTTGACATCATGGGAACTAAGTTTTCAGAACAATAATGTACGTTTTTGGCACATTTTATGGTCAAAAATAAATAACGTGTGAGATGTACAGTCAAATAATGCTGTGATCTGGAATTAGCTTACTAATGACACCGCATGCTCAGCAGCTGGTACCTGGACTATCTAACTGATTCTTAACCTTGTTTGGGAGATTTTTGAATGGCCGCATATGGTTAAACAATAAGCTTAAACATGGATCTTGCTTCATTTACATAACACAAGGTTTCTTTTCCTTCAGGAGGTGTCACCATCATACAAGCAAACAATACATGATTCCAGTAAGTGATCACAATGCTAATGTGTTGGCTAGTCACTCATAACAGCTTTCAGAATTTCCCCGCAAAAAATAAAACACGAATACATGCAATCAGTTACTTTTGACGAGTTACTTCTGTAGCCAGGTGTATTCCTTTTTAAAATAAATAGTACCAAAATTTCGATACACAAGCCCACAGACCATCCCCAATCCCATCTTATCCTATACAATCAAAACATAACACATCCAGGGACCATCACACATCTTTACAGCATAAGAAGAAGACTTTTCATATCATTTCTAACACATTTAAGTATTGAAACTTCCAAGTTCTTGAGAGGCTGAAATAGCAGGCATTGGAATTGTAAGCCAAGGGTCCAAACTGGCTTTTTTTATGCAAAAGGAAGTCGCTGTTTAAAAAAAGGAAAACATCAACACCAGACAATATGCTGTACTGAAAGCTAAAGTATAACAGGCAGTTTGTTATGAGTACTAGAAAGCACCAGCTTTACACACAAAAAGGATAGTTTAACTGCTTGTTGGTGGTACGTAGAAACCCTTCCTCAAAATGCGAGTGACAGACAAAGTGGACATCGAGAGTAGAGCATTGTTTCCTACTAGTGAGACGTTACTCTGAAAGGCTCATGACTGACGAGGTATTTGTTGCCAGTTGACTCTCTGTGCTAGGAAAACACATTCTTCCTCTAAACCAGTGCCTCAACGAGAAACATAATGGGGAAACTAACTGTCCTACAGGTAAACATCCACACTGAAGCCAATTGAAGGCTTCTTGAGCAGATAAGCTAATCTGCAACACATCGTAAGCAGTCATCCTGCAGGGCAAAACCATGAGAAAACTTGCTGGATGTGTGTACACAAAAGGTCCATAATAATAGAAGGTTGCCCCATTGGAATGAGGAATCAAGATGAGGAGAACAGCTTAAGAGGAATCAATCATCAATGGGCTGGCACCAACACATCATTAGCCAGCGATAAGATGTGACAACAAATTTCAGTGTGCTGGAAGTACACAAAAGAGAATACATGCACAAAAACTGGGTAGTTACAGAGCGGATAGGGCCGCTGTTGGCAGAAAGACAATGTTCAGCAGTCCTTTTCTTTTATGAGAGTGAGACTTTGTAGCATTCTTTCGCGAGACTTTATGTTTGCACTTAGGTCTCAAGACACGGTGGTCAGGACCTGGTCTGCACTTACCCTTGACATTGATCTGATCACGCAATGACTTCAGTCTACTCCTTGTTGTTCTGATTTCCATTTCAGTCTATGTTGGATTTCATTACAGTTCAATGCTTAATTTCATGAGTGTTCAACTTTGTTTCCTCTTATGAAGCTAGCCTTCTGTCTCCCATATGATGTTGCTAAGAGCATTTTCGAGTCCAATATTGATCCAAGTTTTGACTCTGCTGCCAACAAGTAACTCTCATGGCCACTGCCATCTAATTAAAATCTAATTTCCTGGATGGCATCTCTGTAACCCAGAGGCATACAAAACTTCAGAGAACTGACCCTTGCTGCTACCTGAATGATAGATGTGTGGTTGTTTAGCAACCACCAGTGGACCAGAGCACCAATTCTCTCAGCATGCACAAAGGGAATAGCCATACAACACCAATTACTGCCAATAATCCAGCAGGTACTGCCCACTTGCAGAGATGAAAGAGAAGATAAGAGCGCAAGATGCATAAAACCAAAGATTGACACTTGCTGAGAGCCAATTCTGCACTGACGTTGATCAATTGAATTTTGCAACATCTAACTGACAAGCCAGCTTCTCAAAACACTCGTTCAAGGACTCTGAGACCCTGTACTTAATGTTTACTGGTTTTTTTTTTTTTATTTTTTGTTGCTGTTTTAATAAAGTGTTTTGATATTAGTATCTGTATCCAGCTCTCAGTCATTCTGGTGTTTTGCATACATCCAGTGAAGAGGTGGCATCTGGTTTGATTAATTATAATCAAATCTGGTGCCTAGCAAATAAGAAAATCAACAGACTTTTCCCTATATCCATGCTAAAAACTCCCATTTGTCACATTTTCTGACTTGGGCTCAATATTACTTGAGTTACCACATATTTTTGCACCCAACAGGAGGCCATTTGCACATCCTTTTCATGTTCAACACATTTTTGGTGCCCAGCATGGGGCTCAATATAATGCAAGTCATCACAGTGTGTTTCTCGATCTCCGAACACATTTTTGGGCTCCATCTGTTGTGTTTTCTAATCAGTCAACCTTCATTTTAAGATATATCTTCTATGTCCTTGGGGAGTTCATATGACCAAGTTTTAACCAAATTAGTATGCTGAAGATTCCACAGCCTGTTGCTTGTCTCAACATCTCAGAGAACTGGCATTACTGAAAGACAAAACCTAACATGACATTTATTTCATTCATCAACTTTCATGCAGTTTCAAAAGATAGTGAGCTGCACTGATGTGAAATATAGCATTAGGTTGGAACATTCACAGGCCAGGCCTGTGGATAGTGGTGTCCAAGCAGGTGGGGAGTGGCACACAATGAAAGTGATGTGGTGATGAGAATTGGGAGGGGGTAACAAGACAGAGGAGGAAGGTGAAACTGTTGAGTGGATAACATGGGATCAGTGGGTTAATGGGGACTGATGCCAGGAGGGTTACATGAGTGGAGAATGTGTTGCTAAGATAACTCTCATAGTTCAGAAAAGTTGGTGTGGATGAAAGTTCTTTGGCCACAGTTTGGCAATGATCATTCTGGTGGATAGATAGCTAGCTAGCTGGCTGGCTGTCATACTGACATAAAAGGCTGTGCAGTGATTGCAGTAGGATTGGTATATGACATGGCTGCTTTCACAAATGGCCTTGTCTCTGATGGGGTAGGGTAAGCTTGTTACAACACTATAGTAGGAAGTTTCCCATTCCCCTGCCCCCTTCCAAGTTTCCTGTCAACTTCATTGTGTGCTGCTCTTCACAGGCTCCAACACCTGTACCCACATGCTCATCCTTCACACATCCCTAACCAATAAAAGACCTTTTTCTCTCCCACCTCCTAGTCACTACCCACTGACCACCTCTATTCCAGCCTACTGCCACTCTTCCCCGCTTCCCACCCCCACCTAGACCACCTGATGAACTGCAATCCTGGGACTGTGCATCCAGCCAACACAATGTAGGCAATGCCAAGTTTGCAATTCATCAGGTGGACTACGTTTGTGTGTGTGTGTGTGTGTGTGTGTGTGTGTGTGTGTGTGTGTGTGTGTGCGCGTGTGTGTGTGTGCGTAGCTCACACTCCAACTAGCTCATGGAAAGTCACAAAAAAGGAATTGTCTTGCTGTATTGTATTTACGCCGAGTGCCTGTTAGTTGTACCAGCTTACTCAGATGAATATCTGCTCCCCGACGTGTACCAGCCTAACTACACGTAAATGCACACACACTGATATTATTGCTCTAATCATGATTACAGTCTATATACATACTGAGTTTATCTATGAAAGTCTACAATCTCATGAGCAAAAAATCTGATTCAGTAGGATAACTCTCTAGAGCGCCAAAGAATATCTATGAAAGCTATGCTCTATTGATAATCTATGTTGTCGCACAGATAAATGTTTCATGAGCATGTAATATTAAATGGGTTGAAAGAAATGTCAAACACCTTTCTTTCAGGTGGGTGGAATTAGTTACGTAAATTCAGCCAAAGATTTACAGTAAGATCCAGATTACACTATTTACTTTAACACAGTTTAGGTGTATTCCTCACAGTTTATACTATTCATCACTTCCTATCAGTTGAACTATTAATTGTCTATCGCATTGGGTCTAAGTTCAGTCTTTTGTTGATAATAATCAAATTAAGACAATACACTCAATTATTTTCCTAGCCTGAATTACTTCAAAGATTGCTAATTTACCTCTTTCAGTTTTTAATCATGTGTAGCAGATTGCAAATCTTCAAAATGTAACAATCTCATGTCACCTACCAATATTACGTACGAGTGCACAAGTTCAGTTAAGACACGACAAGGCAAGCGCCAGCAGCACATTAACAATGTACAACTTAAGCTTCTGTATTTCGCAGGGGGACTGTTTTTCTTTCTATGAAATTTGGATCTTGGGCTTGGGGCTTTATTGGGGTGTGAGGACTAGATTTATACTTTTCATTTTTGTGTCCAAAGGGTAGCAGAATTACATCTGCCCCCCCCCCCTTTACTGTGGGTTGTGTTGATGATTACTTCCTTTTTACAATATAGATACATCGCTAAAAAATACATTTGTATTTGTCAAGGATTTAGTCTAGGGGCCTAACAGGATGGCCCATTTAAAAATTTCAGATTTTCTATATTTAGTAACTTAAATATTTCATACTTAATGCTATAAAGGTCTAATAATTTTGACACTTATTCATTTCATTCCTTAAATATCTCATTTCTAAACTATGTCATTCCTAAGGAAAGTGCCTCCTAGTTATTTCAGGTCTTAAATAATACCAATTATGACTAAGTAATCTAGTAATAGCCTGTGGTGTTTGCCATGTCTACAAATTTCCGGGACTGGATCAGACTCTGAATGTGGCTCTCCAGCAGGGATACCACTTCCTCAAATCCTGCCCTGAAATGAGATCCATCCTTCATGAAATCCTCCCCACTCCACCATGAGTGTCTTTCCGCTGTCCACCTAACCTTCGTAACCTCTTGGTTCATCCCTATGAAATCCCCAAACCATGTTCCCTACCCTCTGGCTCCTACCCTTGTAACCGCCCCCGGTGTAAAACCTGTCCCATGCACCCTCCCATAACCACCTACTCCAGTCCTGTAACCCGGAAGGTGTACACGATCAAATGCAGAGCCACGTGTGAAAGCACCCACATGATTTACCAACTGACCTGCCTACACTGTGAAGCCTTCTATGTGGGAATGACCAGCAACAAACTGTCCATTTGCATGAACAGACACAGGCAGACAGTGTTTGTTGGTAATGAGGAGCAGCCTGTGGCTAAACATGCCTTGGTGCACGGGCCAGCACATCTTGGCACAGCGTTACACCGTCCGCGTTATCTGGATACTTCCCACTGACACCAACCTATCAGAACTCCGGAGATGGGAACTTGCCCTTCAATATATCCTCTCTTTCCGTTACCCAGCTGGCCTCAACCTCCGCTAATTTCAAGTTGCCGCCCCTCGTACATCACTTGTCACTCAACAACATTTTTGCCTCTGTACTTCCGCCTCGACTGACATCTCTGCCCAAACTCTTTGCCTTTACATATGTCTGCTTTTGTCTGTACATGTGCAGATGGATGGATGTGTGTGTGTGTGTGTGTGTGTGTGTGTGTGTGTGTGTGTGTGTGTGTGTGTGTGTGTGCGCGCGCGCGCGCACGCGTCTACACCTGTCCCTTTTTCCCCCTAAGGTAAGTCTTTCCACTCCCGGGATTGGAATGACTCCTTACCCTCTCCCGTAAAACCCACATCCTTTTGTCTTTCCCTCTCCTTCCCTCTTTCCTGATGAAGCAACCGTGGGTTGCGAAAGCTTGATATTTGTGTGTGTGTTTTTTATTGAGTCTATCTATCAGCGCTTTCCCGTTTGGTAACTCACAGCATTTTTTAAATATACTTTTCCCATGTGGAATGTTTCTTTCTATTATATTCAATTTCATTATTAAATTAGACTATAAATAATGATGACAATACAAAGTATGTAAAATAATCAATTGCGTTGTTTTCTTTATTGCGTGACGCTCGAGGAGTAGACAGACAGTATGTTCTGGATTACTGTCTGCAGTCAGCACTCAAGTCCCCATCGGGTCATTTTGCTCGCATGAGAGGTGGATCAGACTGTGCAGGCAGGGATCACATTCTGATCATCCGCTACCTCTACTGCCTCTCGGATGTTTAGGCAACAGGAACCCAGGCGTCATGCAATCTTCTCATCTGCTACCTCTTGAGTAGGCTAGTAGTAGGATGCGAGCTTCTCATCTGCTAGCTCTTGAATACGCTAGTAGCAGGATTGGGCTGTTCTTGATCAATCTGCCGCCTCTTTGTTGGCGAGCGGCAGAAGTTGAAGTATCTTGTTTGCTGCTGCTAGCTAGCTGGTAAAGCTGACATCGATAAGTCTCTAACTCGCTCATCTTGAATAGTTGCCGGCCAGACAAAGTATCGAGCTTAGCTTAGTCAGCTATCGTGTTCAAATTTTGCTATTGCATTTACTTCGTGGTTAAATTAAAACATGAAAATCATTGTACCATTTCCTATCTCCACGAATATGGTTAGAACTAATTTCCTGTTATGAGAAGACAATTACATGAAATCAGCGTATGTCTCTCTCTTATGAAATTCTTACACATTTATTCTCTTGAGTGTATTATTGGTTTAAATAGTTCCATAGTATTCTGTGAAGTCCTTTAACTTCTACAGAAGTATGCTGAAGATTAGATGGGTAGATCACATAACTAATGAAGAGGTATTGAATAGAATTGGGGAGAAGAGGAGTTTGTGGCACAACTTGACAAGAAGAAGGGACCGGTTGGTAGGACATGTTCTGAGGCATCAAGGGATCACCAATTTAGCATTGGAGGGCAGCGTGGAGGGTAAAAATCGTAGAGGGAGACCAAGAGATGAATACACTAAACAGATTCAGAAGGATGTAGGTTGCAGTAAGTACTGGGAGATGAAGAAGCTTGCACAGGATAGAGTAGCATGGAGAGCTGCATCAAACCAGTCTCAGGACTGAATACAACAACAACAACTTAAACTTATTTTTCTGCATACTAAATTGAAAGAATTTAAACCAGCACATAGTGCACACAATGAAATTATTTCTTTATATTAAGTTGAAAAATACAACAATTAATTCCATTTTGGCTCTGAAAAAAATAAAAAATATCTTTACTATTCTTACTCTAAATACAAATACAATGTTTAAATACTTACCCTAATATTAAATGTTCAAATTGAAATTCATTTTAATTGCTGAAAAAATATTTTAGCTTAAATTTCTGTTGCAGAATGCAACTATGATTTTAAACATTTTTCTTATGCAAGTATTTTAATTCTGTAACTAAAAGCATAGAAAATGAAGAAGATTTCAATACTATTTATCATAGAATGTCTTATTCCACAAATCGTGAAGTCTCTTTATGATTAAAAGTTCCTTGCTTCTCCTTCCTTCATAAGGTTGTTCAGTACACGAATCCTCTACTAAAGGTGTACAATAACAGTTTATAACAATTTTTCAGGTTACAGCTTCTTAGTTTATTGCCAATTCACAATATTATAAGTTTCTTCAGCATAGGTTATCTCAATTATTAGTATTACTGAAGATCATCATCTCTGTCAGTTTCTTTCGACAAACAAGTCCACAGGCAAAATTATTTACACAGAAATCTTCAGTTCAGTTCAGTTCATAGGACAAGACAACTTAAAATTACAAATATTTCTTCTCTAAACAAAAACTTAAATCTACAGCCAAAATCATTTTAAGTCCTGGTGATTGTAGATGCCTTTGTTCATTACCTTACAATTAGACAAAACATAACTTCAACGATGAGGTATTCTATTTTGAACGGACCTTCATATTTTAATTGCCACTTCTTGTTTAACTTCTTTACGGCAGATCTTAACATGACACTTTCTCCAACTCGATAAGTAACAGGTTTAGTCAGATGTGTGACGCTGATGAAATCGACACCAACATGGATATGCATTCATCTTTGGACTCTAAGCTTATCTTTGGCTGTTCCGCCATGTTCAGTTCAGTTCTTTGTGATCCTTGTATGTGTTAAGGTTAATAAATTAACTATTGCTAAATAGGTGTGATTATTGGTGCAACCAACTCAATAATCCCCCTCACTGGTGACCCCGCAAAGTAACGGGCTAGTTGAGCGCTGGCACTGCACTTTCAAGGCGGCTCTTCGATGCCACGACTCTCTATGGGTGGAGGCCCTTCTCCTTGTGCTACTCGGCATTCATGTGATTTAAAAGGAATACCTCAAAGGCACAATAGCCGAGTTCGTATACGGCCAGAACATTGCTCTCCCTGGTGAACTTGTGAGCCCTTCCCGCTTGCCAGCCATTCCCGCCCTAAGGTTCACGTCCTGAAATCTCTGGACAATTGCGAGTACGTCATGTTCCGAGATGACACTGTCCCTGCTCCCCTCCAACCTCCATATACCAGCCAGTACCGAGCTCTCTGGCACTCAGTCAACACCTATGACATCCAGATGAAAGATTCAGCTGTTACAGTCTCTCTCAACAGACTTAAGCCTGCTCATGTCAAGCCTCCTTCTACCCCCCCTTCAGGCCACGACCACGCCACTCACTGTCGTGGCTCACGACACTCCAACCATTCCCTCCACGTCGGATTTATACACTCCGTTGAGTGACTTCCAGCTCCAATCGTCGACCTCTCCTCAGACCTCACCCTCTACTCCGGTCTCACGCACTCCGTCGAGTGAACACATAATCCCCACTTCGAGCTTACCTATGATCACTACCTCGCCGTTGGGCCCTTCGCCAGTCCCTTCGACCTCTCCACCATCGCCTGCCTCGTTCTGTCGAGGTTTCTCACGCCCCCACCCCCATATTGAACATGTCCTCGTTCGACGTGTTTGTGCCTGTTCCTCCACACATAATCCACGACATCTCAATAATACTGCGTGATTATACACTGTTCATCATGTGTTTCTCCTCATCCAGTGCTCATGACACAACCTCCGCCATTCCCTGCCACCTGGTGAAATGTGTTCCCCTCCCTCCTGACGTCGACCTGGACATGCTTCGTGTGTTCGCCACGCCCACCAGAGACGTCATCGTTGTCACTCCATTCCACCAGCAAACCGCCGGCCTACCTGTCGCCGCACAACCAGCATGCCCAGTACAACTTCCAGGTTTGGTGACCGAACCTTCCTTCATGACATCTACGCACACAGCTCCCCGATGACGCTGTCGAGCTGACCGTGGTCCGGTTCCCGCAGACCACCCCTGCCGACGCTATAGTCACCCCCCCCCCCCCAGCCTCTCAAGAGTACTCCATACCATCAGGGGGGGGGGGGGGGGGTGTCTATGTGGCGCCAATGAAATCGACACCAACATCGATATGCATTCATCTTTGGACTCTAAGCTTATCTTTGGCTGTTCCGCCATGTTCAGTTCAGTTCTTTGTGATCCTTTTAAGTGTTAAGGTTAATAAATGAACTATTGCTAAATGGGTGTGATTATTGGTGCAACCAACCCGGTAATCCTCCTCAGATGTTTATCATAGTAAGTTTTCCTTAATTTTGCGTGATGCTGAAGCGCAGCACACACTTGGTTAAATAAGGCAGATTTGTCTATAGGTAATGGATTATTGAATTTTGGTAAGTTTTCATTCCATTTGTTCGTTTGACAATTACCAAATAAGATATTGTAAGGAGTAAAACCGGTAGATTAATGGGGTAACTGATTATACACTCTCTCGAACTTCTGCAAATATTCTATGCAGCGGTAGTGTTGGCTTGAGACATACGTCCTCATGAACCGATTTAGTTCTCTGAATACACATTAATGGGACTACTTTTCGGATTGAAACGAGAAACCCGAATGTGGCCAATGCTTTCTCCACGCAGACACTCTTTCCAGGATCTACACGAAAAATATGAAGCATTGTCCGTCAACAAGGCTTTCGGTTTTCGCACTTTAACTATGTATTTTTCTGTTAATATCTTTAACATCGGCTTTACCCTTACAGATTTTAATGGATACACTTTTACGTATTTGCTAAACAGATCGTAAAATTCTAGCACACTAAATCATGAATATTGTTGACTACTATAGATCACACCTCTGTTTTAGAATAATTAATTGGCTTAACTTTTTTGCATATTACACAAGTTTTCAAGTTTTTCTGTGCAATACCCTTTCAATTTGGGTAATGCGCATATGCCGTTATTAATTAAGAACACTTATAACCAATTGCATGTCCCCACAATATATGTGTATGCAAGAGGAAGTTTTGTATATAATCTAAGGGAATGTAAAACTTCCACTGTCAGAAGAATCACTATTTTTGTAGAACAGAATATTGTCGCGAAGCCAATATTTCGTGTTTTGATGGCTACTGTTACTTTCAGAGAGGTATTGTTTAATAATTTTCCATTTAGAATCTTGTTCCTGAAGCTTAATAATGTTCTTGCACATGAATTCAATGTCTTTCTAGAATGGAGAGTTCTGAATCAACATTACAGAAAGTTGTCACTATTGTTTACTAGAGCATTTGTTCCAGCGATACTGTGCGGTAACCTAGAAAGTGCATCAGCAATAACATCATCCTTGTCACGAATATGTCGTATTTCCAACGAATATTTCTGCAAGAGTAATGCCCATCTGGTGAGCCATGCATGTAACAATCTACATGTCACCAAAAAAGTCACAGCTTGGTGGTCACAATACACGATTATTGGCTTTCCATACACAAAATATCTAAACTTCTTTAGCGAGCACACCAAGGCCAACACTTCCAGTTCCGTAGTTGTATAAACTCACTCTCAGTTTGTGAGCGTGCGACTGGCAAAACATAATTTTGATAGTAATAATATCATTGGGAATATCCGTTTGAAATAGTGTTGCTCCCAGACAAGTGTCTGAGGCATCTGTGGCTATATAAAACTGTTTGTGCAACTGCGGGTGGTGCAATATCTGCGCACTCAGCAAAGCGTTTCGTATTCTGTCAAACGCTTCACGACATTCAGCTGTCCAAAGCCACGAAACGTTCTTTCGCAACAGGTTAAGCAAATAATCCTGGTTTAGCACCCGATCAGGTAGGAATTTCCTGAAAAAAGATGCCAAACTGGGAAAGGACTTGAGTTGCTTACGAGTGCACGTCGTAACAGTTCTACATGACGCTCCCAGGTATCGGTTGCCAAGAGGAGGTCATCAACGTACGAGGTTACCTCATTTAATAAGTCCGGGCCTAAAACCGTATCTGATGCGGAAGTATCTGATGCGGAAATAAAAACTCCACCACTAATACTGAGGCCGAACAGCATGACTTTGAAGTGAAAACTTCTCCCCATGAAAATGAAAGCCGTATATTTCCGAGACTCTTCATCCAACTTAACCTGCCAATAGGAACTATGGAGGTCAAAGGAGGTCAAATACTTTACGCCAAAGAACCGCTGCAGTAGTTCGTCTAAGTTCTCGGGCCTCGTCCGAACAGGTATTAAAATTTTATTGATGCTTCTGGCATCAAGCACAAGTCTTATATCACCGTTAGCTTTTGCAACTGCTAGGAGTGGGCTGCTATACTCTGAGTTGGACGTTCTATTAGGCACCACTCTAACATTCTCTGAATTTCTAGTCGAACGGATTCTTGTTTAGACCAGGGTATGGAGTAAGTTGTTTTGCAATATGTTTTGTGAGGCTGCACACGCATCTTATACTTAAATCCTTTGATGACACGAGGATTGTTGCTAAAAACTGGTCCATACTCAAATTCGACAGCTCCTGTCTCTGTACACTTGACAAATATTCAGACTTGGTTATTTTGTCTTTGATAACTTGTTCGAGATCTCAATTGGAATCGACTTATTTAAAACACATACCCCTTTCTTTAAGTCAATGACTGCCCGGTTTTCGACTAAATAGTCCCATCCCCAAATGCATGGTACGGATAAATTTTTTACTACCAGGTAGGTGCACTTAAGTTTTTCCTCCTGTATGATTAATTCCGCCTGCACTTGAGCTTTAATGGGTTGAATACCTGTGCCAAAAGCTCCGGAAATACCAACCCTGTTACAGGAAAGGTAGGTGCTCTTTCTATTCTATTAATACATTTAAACAGATTAAATGACATCACATTAGTGGTAGTGCCTGTGTCTATAAGGACATGTACAGGTATATCATTTAAATCTCCAGCTATTACAGCTTGCACGTATTCTTTGGATTCCCGTTGGTGCGAAGTTGCCTTATTCAGTAATTCATCTCTAATGTCCACTCCAAAATTGTATCTTAGTAAACACACAGATTGGTCTAGGACTGGCTGGTCCTAGTTTGTTGAGTTATTTGGTTCATGGCGTGGCTCCTCAACTATTTCCACAACATGGACATTATGATTTTGTGGATTATATCTGGTATTTCGAACATCAGCTGCACCGTTTCCCAAAGGAATCGCTGCAGAAGCATTTTGACATGAATAGTTAGGCACATTTGTTTGGTTTACCAGATTGTTACAACGAGAATTTAATGGAACCCATTGATATGAAGGATTACAATTTTCCATGTTGTTTTGTTCCCTGTTCGGATATTGCCTTGTGTCACTATATTTTCTTTTTCGACTTTGAACACCATGTGCATCCGGTGAAGCCGGTCCCTGACTGTACAGGGTGGTCCATTGATAGTGACCGGGCCAAATATCTCACGAAATAAGCATCAAACGAAAAAACTACAAAGAATGAAACTCGTCTACCTTGAAGGGGGAAACCAGATGGCACTATGGTTGGCCTGCTAGATGGCAAGTCAAACGGATATCAACTGTGTTTTTTTAAATAGGAAACCCAATTTTTTATTACATATTTGTGTAGTACGTAAAGAAATATGAATGTTTTCATTTGGACCACTTTTTTTGCTTTGTGATAGATGGCGCTGTAATAGTCACAAACATATAAGTACATGGTATCACGTAACATTCCACCAGTGCGGACGGTATTTGCTTCGTGATACATTACCCGTGTTAAAATGGACCAAGACCAATTGCGGAAAAGGTCGACATCGTGTTGATGTATGGCTATTGTGATCAAAATGCCCAACGGGCGTATGCTATGTATGCTGCTTGGTATCCTGGACGAGAATAGGGAATCTCAAAAACGTCGCTGTTGAGAATGCTACATCAACATCAATTGCATCCATACCATATTTCTATGCACCAGGAATTGCATGGCGACGACTTTGAAAGTCATGTACAGTTCTGCCACTGGGCACAAGAGAAATTACGGGACGATGACAGATTTTTTGCACGCGTTCTATTTAGCGATGAAGCATCATTCACCAACAGCGGTAACATAAACCGGCGTAATATGCACTAATGGGCAGTGGAAAATCCACGATGGCTGCGACAAGTGGGACATCAGCAACCTTGGCGGGTTAATGTATAGTGCGGCATTATGGGAGGAAGTATAATTGGCCCCCATTTTATCGATGGCAATCTAAATGGTGCAATGCATGCTGATTTCCTGTGTAATGATCTACTGATGTTACTACAAGATGTTTCACTGCATGACAGAATGGCGACATACTTCCAACATGATGGATGTCCGGCACATAGCTCGCATGCGGTTGCAGCGGTATTGAATAGCATATTTCATGACAGGTGGATTGGTCGTCGAAGCACCATAGCATGGATTGCACATTCTCCGGATCTGACGTCCCAGGATTTCTTTCTGTGGGAAAAGTTGAAGGATATTTGCTATTGTGATCCACCGACAACGCCTGGCAACATGCATCAGCGCGTTGTCAATGCATGTGCAAACATTACAGAAGGCGAACTACTCGCTGTTGAGAGGAATGTCGTTACACGTATTGCCAAATGCATTGAGGTTGACAGACATCATTTTGAGCATTTATTGCATTAATGTGGTATTTACAGGTAATCACGCTGTAACAGCATGTGTTCTCAGAAATGATAAGTTCACGAAGGTATATGTATCACACTGGAACAACTGAAATAAAATGTTTAAATGTACCTACATTCTGTACTTTAATTTAAAAAACCTACCTGTTACCAACCGTTCGTCTAACATTGTGGTGGTGGTGGTGGTTAGTGTTTAACGTCCCGTCGACAACGAGCTCATCAGAGACGGAGTGCAAGCTCGGGTTAGGGAATGATTGGGAAGGAAATCGGCCGTGCCCTTTCAAAGGAACCATCCCGGCATTTGCCTGAAACGATTTAGGAAAATCACGGAAAACCTAAATCAGGATGGCTGGAGATGGGATTGAACCGTCGTCCTCCCAAATGCAAGTCCAGTGTGCTAACCACTGCGCCACCTCGCTCGGTGTCTAACATCGTGAGCCATGTGTTTGTGACTATTACAATACCATCTATCACAAAGCGAAAAAAGTGGTCCAACCAAAACATTCATATTTCTTTACGTACTACACGAATATGTAATAAAAATGGGGGTTCCTATTATAAAAAATGCAGTTGATATCCATTTGACCTATGGCAATGCCATCTAACAGGCTAACCATAGCAACATCTGGCTTCCCCCTTCAAGCTAGACAATATTCGTTCTTTGTAGTTCTTTCATTTGATGCTTATTTCGTGAGATATTTGACCCGGTCACGATCAATGCTGTTTTGGTTGTTTTAACTGGGATTATAGAAATTCTGATTATTGAAGTTCTTTCTACGTTGTGAATCTCTGTTAATAGATTGACGATGATTGCTGCCATTAGACAGAGAGTGATTATTATTATTATTATTGTCATAATCGTTACCGTTATTGTAATGTGCATCTCTACCGTTAAACTGACGGAAATCCTCTTGGATGATATCTATCGAATCAATCGTGGACAGAAATTGTTCAAAGTCGTCAGGGAGCATGAACAAGCATTTCACGAATTTTAATCAGAAGCCTGCTTTTAACGATCTGAACAACTTTGCGGTGCGATATAGAATCTGTCCAATACTGAGTTTTATTCATGTACTTTTCAAAGTAGGACCATGAAGTTCCCTTCTTTGGGTTATAAAACTTGGGATTGTACACTTCCTTCCGCAAATGCTCTTGCTTGCTCGTGGACCAGTACTTAGCCAGAAAATTTTTTTTTGAGCTCATAACATGTTCTACATGTTTCACTCACTCCACTCGCCCAGAGAGATGCTTCACCGACTATTTTCGAAACTATAAACTGAATTTTGTCATACTCTGTCCATACCTTCGGAAATATTCATTTAAAACTGTTAATGAAAATTTTGGGGTGAGTTGTGTTCTTCTCCGACGAGAATATTGGAAAGTGCCTACTTTTAAATATGCTGTTTTCAATTTTTATAGATGACAAAGAAGTTTTCTGAGTGAACCGCTCAGACTCGGGCAAGGATCGTTCGTAACTATTGATTCCTACTGTTTTGTAATTGTGACGCCTTCTTTTATCTGGACTAGTGTCGCGATGTTGTCTTCTAACAGAAATTTCCCATACGTCTTGATTACGCTCTTTTATGTTGTCATTCGGAATGCAGCCAAAATGACTTGAATTCTCCATATCCTTAAGTATTTCGTTGATTACTTTGTTTTTAATCACATGAAATTCCTCTTTTAGTTGTTCAGTGTCCTCAGCATTAGATATGTTTAATTTTGTTTCACTAGTTGAAGTTAATTTAAGTTCAACAGTGTCGTTTACTTGCTTTTTTTATCTCCTCCTATTTATCATCTATCCATAAGGACATTTCTTTTTCCCACTGATTAGATTTTTCGAGTAGAAATGAATCAACATTTTGTTTAGTGTTTAACTCCAGCTGATTCATTTTTTCAATTTTGATACCTGCTGTACTACAGAGTCTTGAGTTGATTTCACTACACTGAGATTTTCTTCTAGTGTTTGTACAGCACCAGAGATGTCACTGATCTCAGTCTGTACTTTTTCGAGTTTCTGATTATAGCTGGGATCACAAGCTCTCTGTAATTCTAACATTTCCTGCTTAAACTTTCTGTTCTCTTCTTCCCTTTCATGTTCTATCTTTCAAAATATTCTTCTCTTTCCAACTCTTTCTGTGCAAGATATTCCTCTCTTTCTAATTCTTTCTATTTTATAAATTCAGACATATCAGCTTTAAACATCCTCTCTCTTTCTTCTAGATGTGTCACGTTCTGCCAGCCGGGAATCCTGTTCAACCAATTTGGTTATATGTTCTTCCATTCGTAGCACACGCTCTTTTTGCTCAGCATCATGGCTCTGAGCACTATGGGACTTAACAGCTATGGTCATCAGTCCCCTGCTCAGCATCATGTTCTTCCATCTTAGATATGAATATTCATATCAAAGTGTTGTGTGGAAGAAGCATTCGTCAACCATAAGTTTCTCTTTGATCATTAATTACTGTTACTTGAGCCTCCACGGCATCTGGAATTTTTTCTATCTCATCTTCGGGAGTCATGAGTACTTTCAGTTCGTCCATTCTTTCTCTTGGCTAATTTTCTGTGCCAAGAGAAGGAATGTTTTCTACATTTTACTCGTTTCCTCTATTGATTCTTCTCTGATTTCAAATTCATCTTTGTCGTGATCTAATTTACCCTTTCTGGTTCTCTTTGACATTTTGAAAATTATTATTCTCTAATTAACTGTTTACTAAACCTTTCTGCACAATAAGTACTCAGTTGTCTTTATGGTTGCACACAATATTACACAGATACACAAATAATGGTACAAGGATTTCGGTGTTGCACCACAATGAATAAACTTTTGACTAGAACTCACGAACCTGAGTTGTTCAGTTCTTTACTGATTAGCGTTCTGTTGTGTGGAGGCGGCAGATGTGCAGTCAGCTTTGGCAGCAAAAGCGCTCCGCCCCCCCCCCCCCCCCTTCCAGTTCTCATGGCGCGGGAAGACGTTGCTCTCAGCAGTCGGCAGCCTCTGCGTGGGTGAAGACGCCGCATCATCATATCGTCATAGTTGGGCCAGCACTGCATCCTCCAACGTCGACTCGAAGTTCTGCGTTGTCGTATTCTGGCGCAAATGTGGCACCTACGTCTTTCTTGCTACTTAAAGTTCTATACTCTTAATCTCAGGGTCGTGCTTCGTGGTTTCGAGCCCCACATTATGGGCGTCAGATTTTTTTTGGAACTTCCCCTTTTTAGATTGACTGTTTGTTAATGAATGTAGCTCAGGCTCCATCTAGCTCGTGGTAGAATGTTTGCATGGAAAATCACAAAAAAGGAATTGTCTTGCTGTACTGTATTTACGCCAAGTGCCTGTTAGTTGTACCAGTTTACTCAGATGAATATCTGCTCCTTGACGTGTACGAGCCTAACTACACATAAATGCATACAAACTGAGATTATTGCGCTAGTCATGATTACAGTCTGTATACATCCTGATTTTATCTATGAAAGTTTACGATTCGCATGAGCTAAAAAATCTGAATCAGTAAGATAACTCTCTAGAGCGCCAAAGAATATCTATGAATGCTGCGCTCTGTTGATAATCTATGTTGTCGCACAGATAAATGTTTCATGAGCACGTAATATTAAATGAGTTGAAAGAAATGTTAAACACCTTTCTTTCAGATGGGTGGAATTAGTTACATAAATTCAGCCAAAGAGTTTACAGCAAAATCCAGATTACACTATTTACTTTAACGCAGTTTAGGTGTATTCCTCACAGTTTACACTATTCATCACTTCCAATTAGTTGAACTATTAATTGTCTATTGCATTGAGTCTAAGTTCAGTTTTTTGTTGATAATAATCAAATTAAGACAATACACTTGGTTATTTTCCTAACCTGAATTACTTCAAAGATATTTTCAAAGTTGCTGATTTACCTCTTTCGGTTTTTAATCATTTCTAACAGATTGCAAATCTTCAAAATGTAACAAACAATCTCATGTCGCCTACCAATATTACGTATGAGCGCACAAGTTCAGTTACAACACGACAAGGCAAGCGCCAGAAGCACAGTAACAATGTACAACTTTAGCTTCTGTATTTCGCAGTGCCCTCAAAGAGTACTCAAAAGGAGTATTCTATGAGGTCACTTGTTATACTTCGTGATCTAAAAGTCTACTACTTTGTGATCTACTATTATTTCATCTTGGAACTAATGGATTCTATTTCTTTATTCTTTTTCAAAACATTAAGTTACTTTGCTACCAAGATTCCTTTCTATTTCTTTTTATATTACTTTCTTTTTAGTCTACTTGCTACTAGTCATGCAATATTAGTACAGAGGGACTTTGTTTTTCTTTCTATGAAATTTGGATCTTGGGCTTGGGGCTTGTATTGAGGTGTGAGGATTAGATTTATAGTTTTCATTTTTGTGTCCAAAGGGTAGCGGCATTAGAGAGAGAGAGAGAGAGAGAGAGAGAGAGAGAGAGAGAGAGAGAGAGAGAGTGTGTGTGTGTGTGTGTGTGTGTGTGTGTGTGTGTGTGTGGGCGCGCGCGCGCGCGCGATCACGTGTGCCCGCAGAATTTAGTCTGAAAGCTAGCAAGTTTTCTTCACTTTCAAAGTGACATAGGGTGAATGCAAACTCCAAAAAATTGTTGTAGGTTGTACAGGGATATATTCTGATTACTTTGAATTATGTGTCCAGTGGTTTCCAGTGACTCATTACATACAAATACTGTAATTATGATATATACTGATTATTGCTCAATTACCTTCGTTTCTGTCAAAACATCTTCACAACAGTGAAAGTCTGTAACGTGCAATCATTAAAATATACACCAAAGAGTAATGAAACAATCCTCACAGAGGTGCGTAAAAAGTATTGTGATGCGGTTGCAAACACTGTGGGAGCAGCTCTTTATAAAGTCATTGTGCTTTTTCTCCATGCATTCAGTGAACCCACACACAATGTGTGTATCGGCCAACTCTTTACTGGTAAATCTATCCATACTGCCGCATATCACTGTTAACATACAACAAACACTGTCAGAAAAATAAATCAAAGACAGGAATATTGGGATACAATAGTATAAATGGGGGTAAGAAATCACATCATATACAATTACTAAACGAGGCACAGGAGAACAAGAGTCCCTTATGCCAAAATACTCAAAAATATCCCATACAACAACCTTCAAAATTTTGTTGGTTGAGTTTAGGTTCACCCTTTTTGAGTGTTCTCTCATTTCAGTTCTACACCTGATAATTGTGTCAATGCAAAACAAAGAAAGCTCATGGACCCCACCCTTTAAATCAAAGATGATAGAATACCAATTGTTTGGATTCATTGGGTTGACAATGGCAGTGAAAACCAGGGAAGTGCAAAAATGTAATTCCTTACACCAAAACTGTAATTTAGTTGCCATATTGTATATAAAAGCTTGACATATCATAGACTTCAGAAATCAGGAAAGAATAAATCACAATGACTGCCAAAGTTGACATAAGCTGTTTATTACAATTAATAATTACTTAAAAGTATAATACAACAATAAACAATCACAGGTCACCAAGGATTCAGCCATTTAAGCCGTAAGTGTTTCCGCAAGGTTTCTCCATCAAGTCTGTCCTTCTTACTCTGAAAAACCTCAAGTGCTGTTTCCTGTTCTTGTGGCACTTTCAGCTTCGGTGTAACTACGAATTCACCATTTTCCTTAAGGTATGTACCACTGTAGTCACCATCAGGTGGAAGACCATTTGGGCATGTAATGGGTGTTATCTTAATTAGATGTTTCACTTGCCAAAGGCGAGCGTTGTTCTCCGGTATGTTCTTCATGATAACAATATCACTCCTCTACACAGGAAACACAAAGAAGGAAAAATTACTACAAGAATTATGACACAGGAAACTTGAAGACACATACTTTGCTTTTCACAACAGAACTGCATGAAAATTAATTTAGGAATAAAGAAATGACCAACACAAATTACTCAAAATATCTATGGGATGTATGCCTGAAGAGAACATTGAATGCAATGAATATATGACTACAAAATTATAGCTTATACAGTAACTGCACACTCTGTCAATTTAGAAATTGTAAAGTACTTACTCATAGCAAGAAGTCCAATGAATCATAAATATGCAAGTGGAATGGAATTTGTTGTTACTACAATTTCACAATTACTATCTTGCTATTTACATCATTCATATTAAAAGTTTAAATGATAAATTTCATACAGTGAGCTAAATGTCTCTGTCAAAAAATCCCAAATATGTATAGAGCTTTTCTTTCCCATTTGTTGTACTTCTTACCCAATCTTCTTTTTAACAGTTTTATTGATTATGTCCCAATATATCATTAGTTTAAGTATTTCTTCAATCCTGATCTGCATAATTTTTTCCCAACTTTCTGTGATTTCCATGTCGTTTTATTGTTTTTTTTTCCTTCATTTACTCTACTGTCACGTCATTCTCTCTCACCCAATAAAAAAATGAGTCTTTTAGTGTGTGGTGGTGCAACAAGGCTGTAAAAGCAAATAATAATAAAGAGATTTAATTTCAAGTGTGTAATCTGTTCTACAATGCATGATAAGTGTGGGTGTTGTCGTAGAACAGTCAAAGAGGGAGTGGTATGTGTAGACTGTGGATTGGAACTTAACTTGGGAGGCTGTAGTGGGGAACTGAATGAGGAACTCAGCGAGGCTCTTCCCTGGAACCATAGGCTATGCAAAAAAAGACAAGAGAAGCGCTGAACAGGAGGCAAAGATTTGTGTCCTTCAGGTTGAATTACAACACATGAAAGTTGAACTAGATAGATTGATGGGCTATCTAGTTCAAATTTCGCGAGCTCCAATTCAACCTGAAGGACACAAATCTTTGCTTCCTGCTCAACTACATAGATTGAAGGGTACAAAATCAAATAGTGGCAATAATTTAATAATTAATAACAAAATAGGAATACAAGTACGCTACTATGAACAGCATAGCGAATGCATTATTGTAGCCAAGTTAGTCACAAAGCCCACTTCCACTACAGCAATACATGTTTATATGCCAACTAGCTCTGCAGATGAAGAAGATACTGAAGAAATGTACGATCAGATAAAAGAAATTGTGCAGATAGTTAAGCGAGATGAAAATGTAATAGTCACGGGGTGCTGGCAATCGAAAGTAGCAAAAGGAAGAGAAGGAAAAATAGTAGGGGAATATGGACTGGGGGAAAAGAACGAAGGAGGAAGCCGCCTTGTAGAATTTTGCGCAGAGCATAATTTATTCATAGCTAACAATTTGTTTGAGAATCATGAAAGAAGGTTGTATACGTGGATGAGACTTGGAGACATTGGAAGGTTTCAGATTGATTACGTTATGGTAAGACAGAGAGATTTCGGAACCATGTTATAAATTGTATGACATTTGCAGGGGCAAATGTGGACTCTGACCACAATTTATTGGTTATGAACAGCAGATTAAAACTGAAGAAACTGCAAAGAGGCAGGAATTCAGGGAGACGGGACTTGGATAAATTGAAAGAACCATAGGTTCCACAGAGTTTGAGAGGGAGCATTTGGGAACGACTGACAAGAACAGGGGAAAGGAATACAGTAGAAGAAGAGTGGGTAGCTTTGAGAGATGAAATAGTGAAGGCAGCAGATGATCAAGTAGGTATAAAGACGAGACCAAGTAGAAGTCCTTGGGTAACACAATAGATATTAAATTTAATCGATGAAAGGAGAAAAATACACTACTGGCCATTAAAATTGCTACACCACGAAGATGACATGCTACAGACGTGAAATTTAACCGACGGGGAGATGATGCTGTGACATGCAAATGATTAGCTTTTCAGAGCATTCACACAAGGTTGGCGCCAGTGGCGACACCTACAACGTGCTGACATGAGGAAAGTTTCCAACCGATTTCTCATACACAAACAACAGTTGACCGGCGTTGCCTGGTGAAACATTGTTGTGATGCCTCCTGTAAAGAGGAGAAATGCATACCATCATGTTTCCGACTTTGATAAAGGTTGGATTGTAGCCTATCACGATTGCGGTTTATCGTATCACGACATGGCTGCTCACATTGGTCAAGATCCAATGACTGTTAGCAGAACATGGAATCAGTGGGTTCAGGAGGGTAATACGGAACACCGTGCTGGATCCCAATGGCCACATATCACTAGTAGTCCAGACGACAGGCATCTTATGTGCATGGCTGTAATGGATCCTGCAGGCACGTCTCGATCCCTCAGTCAACGGATGGGGACATTTGCAAGACAACAACCATCTGTACGAACAGTTTGATGACATTTGCAGCAGCATGGACTATCAGCTCGGAGACCATGGCTGCGGTTACCCTGGACGCTGCATCACAGACACAGCACCTGCGATGGTCTACTCAACGAGGAACCTGGGTGTACGAATGGCAAAACGTCATTTTTTCGGATAAATCCAGGTTCTGTTTACGGCATCATGATGGTCGCATCCGTGTTTGGCGACATCGCGGTTAACGCACATTGGAAACGTGTATTCGTCATCGCCATATTGGCATATCACTCGGCGTAATGGTATGGGGTGCCATTGGTTACATGCCTCGGTCACCTCTTGTTTGCATTGACGGCACTTTGAACAGTGGACATTACATTTCAGATGTGTTATGACAAGTGGCTCTACCCTTCATTCGATCCCTGCGAAACCCTACCTTTCAGCAGGATAACGCACGACTGCATGTTGCAGGTCCTGTACGGGCCTTTCTGGATACAGAAAATGTTCGACTGCTGCCCTGGCCAGCACATTCTCCAGATCTCTCTGGTCAATGGTGGCCGAGCAACTGGCTCGTCACAATACACCATTCACTACTCTTGATGAACTGAGCTATCATGTTGAAGCTGCATGGGCAGCTGTACCAGTACACACCATCCAAGCTCTGTTTGACTCAATGCCCAGGCGCATCAAGGCCATTATTATGGCCAGAAGTGGTTGTTCTGGGTACTGATTTCTCAGGATCTATGCACCCAAATTGCGTGAAAATGTAATACATGTCAGTTCTAGTAACATATATTTGTCCAATGAATACCCATTTATCATCTGCATTTCTTCTTGGTGTAGCAATTTTAATGGCCAGTAGTGGATAAAAATGCAATTAATGAATCAGGTGAAAGGGAATACGAACGTCTAAAAAATGAAATCAACAGGAAGTGCAAAATGGCTAAGCAGGAATGGTTAGAGGACAAATGTAAGGTTGTAGAAGCATATATCACTAGGGGTAAGACAGATGCTGCCTACAGGAAAATTAGAGAGACCTTTGGAGATAAGAGAACCACCTGTATGAACATCAAGAGCTCAGATGGAAAACCAGTCCTATGCAAAGAAGGGAAAGCAGAAAGATTGAAGTTTACAGAGAGTCTACAAACAGAAGATGTACTTGAGAACAATATTATAGAAATGGAAGAGGACGAAGATGAAGATGAGAAGGGAGATATAATACTGTGTGAAGAATTTGACAAAGGTATTTTTGAAAAATTGAAGCTAGGCTCCAGGAATAGACAACATTCCATTAGTGCTACTGATAGCCTTGGGAGAGGCAGCCATGACAAAACTCTTCCATCTGGTGAGCAAGATATATGAAACAGGTGAAATACTTTCAGACTTCAAGAAGAATATAATAATTCTAATTCCAAAGAAAGCAGGTGCTGACACATGTGAAAATTACCAAACTATCAGTTTAATAAGTCACAGCAGCAAAATACTAACATGAATCCTTTACAGAAGAATGGAAAAACTGGTAGAAGCTGACCTCAGAGAAGATCAGTTTGGATTCTGGAGAAATGTAGGAACACACGAGGCAATACTAACCCCATGACTTCTCATAGAAGATAGGTTAAGGAAAGACAAACCTACATTTATATCATCTGTAAACTTAGAGAAAGCTTATGTTGACTGGAATTCTCTCTTTAAAATTCTAAAGGTGGCAGGGGTAAAATACAGGGAGCAGAAGGCTATTTATATTGTACAGAAACCAGATGGCAGTTATAAGTGTCAAGGGGCACGAACGGAAAACAGAGGTTGAGAAGGGAGGGAGACAGGATTGTAGCCTATCCCTGGTGTTATTCAATCTGTAGATAGAGCAAACAGTAAAGGAAACAAAAGAAAAATTTGGAGTAGGAATAAAGTTCAGGCAGAACAAATAAAAACTTTGAGGGTTGCTGATGACATTGTAATTCTGTCAGAGATAGCAAAGGACTTGGACGGGCAGTCGAACAGAAAGGACAGTATCTTGAAAGGAAGATATAAAATGAGGATAATGGAATGTAGTCAAACCAGGTGATGCTGAGGGAATCAAATTAAGAAATGAGACACTTAAGTAGAAGATGAATTTTGCTATCTGGGAAGCAAAATAAGTGATGATGGTAATTTTAGGAGGATATAAAATGCAGACTGGCAATGGCAAGAAAAACATTTCTGAAGAAGAGAAATTTGTTAACAGAGAGTATAGATTTAAGTGTCAGGAAGTCGTGTCTGGAAGTACTTGTATGAAGTATAGCCATGTATGGAAGTGAAACATGGACAGTAAACAGTTTAGACAAATAGAAGCATCTGAAATGTGGTGCTACAGAAGAATGCTGAAGATTAGATGGGTAGGTCACGTAACTAATGAAGAGTTACTCACTAGAATTGGCGAGAAGAGAAATTTGTGGTATAACTTAACTAGAAGAAGGGATTGGTTGGTAGGACACATTCTGAAGCATCAAGGGACCACCAATTTAATACTGGAGGGAAGTGGGGGGGGGAGGCAAAAATTGTAGAGAGAGACAAAGATATCAATACAGTAAGCAGATTCAAAAAGATGTAGGTTGCAGTAGTTACTTGGAGATGAAGAGGCCTGCACTGGATAGAGTAACATGGAGAGCTGCACCAAACCATTCTTTGGAGTGAAGGCCACAACAACAACACAGATTGATGGGGTGGGAGTTCGGGGGTTGAAGATAATGGGAAATGGGTAACAATGACAAGCAATAGGTAAAAGGAGACAGGTCTTAAATTTCTTCAGCTGCGTTTCAGCTACTGAATTAATTTGACTTTTTGCCTGAAGTAGGTGGGGAAGAGCCTCATCCAGCTGTAGGTCACACTAGGATGCACCAGACTTCTAGTGAACAAATTAAGAGTACATCAGCACCCAAAGAGAATAGGAAGAAAAGAGTCTTGCCATTAGATAGTAATCATGGGAGGGGTGTAGGCCAGATGGTACCAGGTCACAACTATTGTGAAGCCAAGTGCTAGGCTATTGACAGAGGACGTAGGGAAATGGTGCAAATGATTTTGGAAGGTTATTGCAGTAGGTGGAGTAGGGAACAGTGTGGCTAAGAAATTACAGCATTTGAAGTGACCTGGATGAAATAGGAGTAGCAAATACACACACACACACACACACACACACACACACACACACGTGAGTTTTGTGGAGGTCCTACAGTGCAGTGACCAGCCCTGGATTAACACTGCTGTGAGCCCTGTATATATTGAGTTGAGCAGGCTGCTACTGACCAAAATGACATCTCATATGAGCACAGTGTCTGTCACTACACTTGGGAGGTGGGGATATACTTGCCATGGCCTACAACTGAGCTTTTTGCAGAAAAAGTACAGAGGGCCACCATACACAAAGCAAGATCCCTGTGGTTCCTGGTGTTGCATCAGAGAAGTACCTTTTTCTGATTGGAATCAGGATTCCCGCATCTTGTTTTGAAAGAAGTGAAAATAACATAAGAGCCCCACAAAATGCTTAAGAATGCACAGAAAATTAAGGTTAGTTTATTTCATCAATAAGGTAGCAGAGCTTCTTACCAATTCAGAAAATTTTGAAAGCACTGAAAAGTATAGTGAAGCCAGTCCTGTGTCTTTCTCAGCTCCATACCCACAGTGTTAGATACGGCACATACAAAAGATTACACTCTAGTAGTTTACCCATGCAGAACCAATATCAGAAAAGGAGGAGCTGTTACATACACTGATGGAAAACAAATTGCAACATCAAAGATTAATTAATGTATAGTACTGAAATTTCAGGAATCTAGGTTAACGTATGTTAAGTGTTTCTCATTGCAAGATCACAGGTTAATATAAGTGTGAGATACACCACTGCAAATGTGAAATGTTGGTACTTTAACAACCTGTGTAACTGCTAGAATGCTGAAAGCAACCACACAAAGGTGCATGCACCATGTTGTACAGGTGCTGGATGTCAGTTTGTGGGAAGGAGTTCCATGCCTGTTGCACTTGGTTGGTCCATACATTGGACAGTTAATGTTGGTTGTGGGTGATGCTGGAGTTGTCATCCAATAATGTCCCATATGAGCTCAAATGGAACCAGATCGAGTGATCGAGCACGCTAAGTAATATATTGACACTCTCCACAGTATGTTGGGTTACAACTGCAGTATGTGGATGAGCATTCTCCTGTTGAAAAACACCCCTGAAATACTATTCATGAATGGCAGCACAATAGGTTGAATCACCCAGCAACAGCCCCATTCCTGTAGCCAGAAATGGGAGAATCTACTATTTAAATGTGACTCAACTGTGCATGCGCATGAGCCCATTTGTAACTGCTAAAACAAATCTCATGTAAACAGTCGTGGCTTCACGCTCATCGGAGGTAATTTGTTGTTAGGAAGCATTGCATAGTCTTCCTAAAGCCTTTGACACATTTTGCAGTTGGCAGACGCTTGCATGATCACTGTGTGTCGTTGCTGTATATATTTTCAATTTCAGTTACTTCCATTTTTTCTCTCGTTTATGTTTTACTGTTGAAGTATTATTCTGCTGTAGCGGGATACAGTAATATCCTTTGTTAGAGTATTGGTTCTTACCAGTCAAAATTAAAAAATTTAACAGAAAACTAAAACAATGAAAAACTCCCTGAATTCTAAAAATTTCCCAGGTTCCTCCCGGATGAAAAAATTCCCAGGCTTTTCCCAGATCTCCTGGTTGTCCCAGGTCATATACACCCTGATTAATTAAAAAAGTCCAGATGCTGTACGATGGTTGTGAGAGCAGTGGACAAGTAGGAGGTGAAAGATCAAAATTGTTTAAGACAACGAGAGGTGTTCAGCAAGGCAGTTTGCTCTCCCCTTTACTCTACATTACACTTATGGACACAATAATGAAAGAAATCAAGGAAGAAGAAAATTAAGATCTGAACGCTTTTGTTTTTACTGATGACATTGCCATTTGGGGAGAGATGGAAATGGAGGTTCAGAGGAGACTAGACTACTGGAACACAAAATTTAAAAAATTCAAGTTAACTGTGAGTAGGAAAAAGACAGTGGCAATGAAGATGAGCAGGACAGCCACACCTTGTTACATCATACTGGAGGGGGAGAAGGTTGAATGTGTGAAAATCTTCAATTATCTGGGTAGCATCATATCACGCGATGGAAGTTCCAAACTAAAAGTCTTAAACAGAATAACAAAAGGATCTAGCTTTTTCCACCACATACAAAATCTAATCTGGGACAAGGAAGTCCTTCAAACAGCCAAACAGACCATGCATAATACTTATCTCCTGCCAATCATGATGTATAGTCTAGAGGTGTGTCATAAGAGAGAAGAGAGTCAAATACAAGCATGTGAAATGAAGTTCCTTAGGTCAGAGCTCGACAAAAAACTAGGAGAGAGAGAGTCAGGGATGATTATGTAAGGAGAGACCTGCAGGTGACACTGACTACAGAGGAGAGAATGAGTGCTTTGAGACTGAAGTGGTTAGGTCATGTGAAGCGAATGCACCTAATTCTAACTCCACGCCAGTATTTGGAGCTGAAGGTACCAGGAAGAAGACCAAGTGGGTGGCCTAGAAAGAGATGGACAGACCAGGTTAAGGAAGATCTCAAGAGGAGAGGAGTAACATGAGATTTAGTGGAGAGGGAAAAGCTATACCAGGACAGAAACCAAATGAGGCATATCGTTCACAAAGTTCCTATCCGGCTCGCTGGAAGTAAGTCCTGATGATGGCGATATTTTAGGAGAATAACAGTTTATTGTGTTCAGTAGCAGCATTGTTAATTAATTGTATCACTGTTAAGTTGTCGTTAGCGTCGACAACTTCCAGCCACTTCAAAAACACTTGTTGCTGCTAATATCAATTCCTTCACACCACATAACTGTTAGATTTTCACATCATTTTACACACTGCATGGCTGATCAAAGTCTTCATATATTTCTCTCTATGATCATCTTCTGTTTGTGTCGTAGGCATTGTTTCCTTACATCACTGTTAATCAAAGCATGTCTTCCTCTGTCTTCCATTTTTATTGTTTCCTCTCGTTCTTCCAGCTAATGTAAAATACTTGTCTTTTATCACAGCATGTGGTATAATAAAAATAACACATTAGAAGATGGAATTCAATTAGACCAAAACATCTGCAACCTTTCATAAATGTATTCATAATGTCGGTGGTTGGGAATTCAATCAATCCTCAGTGGGTTTTAAAATTCTTTTCTACTATTTATCACTTCTTTCAGCTCCAACAACAATTTATACATTTGAAAAACGTGCTAATGCACTGTGGATTAAATTCTATCTTGAACTATACATCATCCTGTAGCTGGCTGGTGAAGTCAGTGTGAATGGGAAGGGCATACCACTTCAAATAGGGCCATGCACAGTAAAGCACTGAGGTGTTCATACTTACATTTGGTCTGAAGACAGCTTTAGTTAGTTTCATTCAAATGCATTTTAATGAAAAATTGTAAAAATAAAATTAAAGGCTGCTGCTCTTATAGTCACTACACACAAACGACATGTTTATACAAACCTTTCCAGCCAGACCAATTTCTTTCATCATATTTTTCTCCCAGTAAGGGCGGCCTTTGAGAGCTTTCACACGTTGCACCATAAAAAGTTTTGATGGTTCATAAGGTGGGTCCTTGAAGTCTGGAAACCTGTAATGCAGTTGCATATGTTAAGTAATTCATTACAACCTATTATAACAGTAATTATTAGGTGAAAAATCCAAAGCACTTTTTACAGTATTTTTAGCCTTATACTATTGCATAGACAATGCTTACCATTGGCATCTGCCATGAATTGTTTGTGGCATTGTTCCTGTAAATGTGTGTAGAATTTTGTAGATTTAAAGAAAGTTTTCCACTCTTTGAGCTAAAGAAAAATCTCACAAATCTGAAAAAAAGCTAGTACTTCTAACACTTTCTTTATATTTTAGTCTGACAGAGGATCACAGGCTGATGATTTCATTCAAAAACTTATGTATGGTGATAATGCCACAGTTCTGTCATATCAAAGAATTTTAATGAGAGCAATTCATCATACTCGAAAATGCTATCAGGCTTTGACAAAAACCTTCTGAACACTTTACACAATGATTCTTGTCATCCCAATAGAAAGCACCTCTGACTTATTTAAGTCCCTGTCTCTATTTGACATCATTAAGGAGGCTTACATGTCCAGATGTTTAAACTAACTGTGTCATGTAGGTTACTGTGACTAGTGCATGTGGAGTGTATTGTCTTGTCTCCATGATGATGATGAGTAACGTCCTCTCAATGGTCAAGTAATCATAGACTGAACACTAGCTTGGACTGGAAAGAATGAGGAAAGAAATCCACAGATACTTCTCAAAGGGACCACCAAGATATTTGCCGTCACTGATTTAGGAAACCATGGAAAACCTAAATCTGGTTAGTTGCACAAAGGTTTGTTGACACTGCTGAACCTGACAACCACTGTATTGCACTGATTTGTTCCATGGAAAATACTCAAAAACCTGATACTTCCAAAAATCATAAATGTATGACAATGATTACAGAACAGTACGCAAATTGAAATATTTCAGGTTATATTCACTAAAAATCAGTTGATGAAAAATCATCTAAAATATTAATTTTTTAGTTTGCTGTGATATGGTACTCTTCATTAGTTTTAAATGGAATTGTGTATTAATAGTTTACACTATAGACAACAAACTGTGTGAAAGACTTAATTCCTGGAGTTAACCATAACATATGCCAGAACAAACTGATACTGAGTGATTTAAAATTTCCATGTTTTAATGAGAAACCATAAACTTCAATGAGATGGATGCCAGTTTTTCAGATTACAGTTTAGTAAAATAGTGATGTGAAGCTCAAAATGACTACTCTTGCTTGATTACAATGTTTAACCTTGAGTGATGTTCTGATTTTATTCAGCTAATGCAGAATAGTCAGTCCTGCAAAAGTAAGTTTTTACAAATGAAATCAGAAACTTCAACACCTTTTGATTCATAAATGGGAATTTTACACCCATATGCATATAAAACTTGTCATAAACATTCCATAAAATTTACTTTCCCCCTGAGTGTTACTAGCTGCATTTAGCAAAATGATTCACAGTTTGCACTTCTTATACCATAGTTCCTTAAAAAAAAAAAAAACCCATCCATCACAATATACAACACTGGCAGACATTAAAATTTTTTCTACGCTAACAGTGTTTTCATTATTACTGAGTTTTTTTTGTTTTGTTTTAGGGTGCAAAAACAACTAGTGCCTTACGTGTCCATGTCAAAACTATAGAACACAAAGACAAAGAGGAGTTAAAAATGACTACACGTCAATTCCAATCGACAGAAGAGAAGACAGCTAAAAAGAGGGACGAGAAGAAAGGTCTATAAAATATGCATTAGAGAAACAGACGTCCAGTACTAAAAATTAAATGGCCTTCACCATATTGCTAAAACGGATAAAAAGTAAAACACTGTCGACATCAACCATGTTGTTCACTAAAACGGCCGATAACTCAGACGGCAAACACAAACGAGTATGTAAGGAGTTAAAAAAAGGGGATTCTGTTAGGAAATGGCAGACCATTAAAAGTTAAGTGCAATACGCACAAAGAGGCGGGGAGGGGGGGGGGGGGGAGCATCACTTAACAAATGGCAATGGCTAAAAAGACATTGCCCAATACGCAACCTAGTTAAAATGATCTCATGGCAAGAGACCCGAGAGGAAGTCATCCCAGCTGCTGGGAGAGATTTAATAACCCGGAGCTTGTTCCCATGAAGGGAGGACCAGTGGTGATGCCTATGCGACGCTACCTGCAGATGGCAACACAGAGATTGCTGGATGGAATAGTGGGCTGAGGTATGAGAACTGTAGCCTGGGAAGCCAGCATCAGCAGCCTCGTTTCCTGTCAAGCCTACATGACCAGGAACCCACATGAACTGCACGGTCGCTCCATCAAGAGTGAGCAAGTGACAGCTTTCCTGGACCTGTAGCACTAAGGGATGGATGGTGTACAGCACACAGATGCCTTGAAGGACACAGAGATAGTCTGAGGAGATGACACAATTGAAAACCCTATGTCACCAGATGTAGTACATGGCCTGATACAGGGCGAAGAGCTCTGCTGTTCCATAAGCCAATACCGAAAACTGTCAGTGCCAATGACAAAGGCACACTTGACACGACGCTCAGTCTGAGAGCCATCAGTGCATACAAAGGTACAATCGTGAAGTTCCATGCGAAGGCCGTGAAACTGAAGGCTATAGAGTAAGGCTGGAATAGTGTACCTAAGAAGTAAAAGAAGGCCAAGGTGAACATGGGCTGCCGCACAAAGTCAAGGTGGTGAAGGTTTTACACCCATCGGGAAGGTTGCAGATAGCATGAAGTTAAGCTGCTGGAGCAAGAGCCGAAAGCAAACTCCAGGAGGTAACAGAGAGGAGGGACGCGCCCCACACTGGTGATCAAAGGAAGTATTGAAGGAGGCATAGGACAGGTGGCCATGCACGGCACACAAACGGCATGCATATCTGCTGAGAAGAAAGTCATAATGGTAGGGCAAAGGTAGTTCAGCAGCTTCTGCATACAGACTCTCAACGAGGCTAGTGTAAAAGGTGCCAGTGGCCAAATGGAAGCCACAATGGCGGGTAGTATTGAGACAGTGTAAGAGGGACGGACATGCAGATGCATAAAGGAAACACCCATAGTCTAGTTTCGAATGGACAAGTGACCGGTACAAATGGAGGTGGGTGGTTCGATCTGCTCCCCAGGAAGTACCACTGAGGACATAAAGGACACTGAGCGACCATGTACAGCAGACTGCTAGGTAAGTCAAGTGGGAAGACCAAAAAAGTTTCCTATCGAGCATAAGCCCCAGGAATTTCGTGGTTTCAATGAATGGAAGAGCAACAGGTCCAAGATGTAAGTACAGTGGAAGAAACCAACTGTGCCACCAGAAATTCAAACAAACGGTTACGTCAGCAGAGAAACAAAAGGCACTGTCAATGCTCCATGAGTACAGACGATTGAGATGCCGCTCAATGAGACAGGTCCGTTGCAAAATCATCAACACAAAGGGAGACTGATATGCCCAGCAGGAGACAGGCCATTACAGGTTTAATGGCAACAGCAAAGAGGACGACACTAAGGATGGAACCCTGAGGCACAGCATTTTCCTGAATGAAGGTGTCCAACAAAGCAAAACCCAGATGTATCTTGAAAACTTGATCTTTTAAAAATTCCTGAAGGAAACTAGGGAGGCTGTGATGGAAGTCCCACATTTAGAGAGTATGGAGGATACTAGTCCTCCAGCAGGTGTAATAGGCTTTCTCCAAATTGAAAAAACACGGTCACAGTCTGGGATTTCCACAGAAAACCAACCACAACATGGGTGGACAAAGTGATGAGATGGTCAATTGCAGAATGGTGCACTCGAAACCCACACTGTGCAGTGGTTAGTAAATTGTGAGACTCAAGCAACCACAACAGCTGGGCATGAATCATATGTTCCATCACCTTGCAAACACAGCTGGTGAGAGCAATGGGGCGGTAGCTAGAAAGAAGGTGTTTGTCCTTACCAGGCTTAGGCAAGGGTACGACAGAGGCTTCACGCCAGAATCTGGGAAATGTTCCCTCTGCCCAGATGCTGCAGTACGTTTGAAGCAGAAAATGCTTGCCTTCAACAGAAAGGTGCTGCAACATCTAAATGTGAACATCATCCGGCCCTGGGACAGAAGATCAGGACGGAGTGAGAGCATGATATAGCTCCCTCACAGTAAAGGCAGCATTGTAGCACTCACGATTCTGAGAAGAAAACTTTATCACCTGAGCCTCCTCTGCTCATTTCCGATGGAGGAAGGCAGGGTGATAGTGAGAGGAGCTGGAAATCTCCGCAAAATGGTGGCCCAAGGTGTCGGAGATACCAACAGGCTCCACAATGACATTGTCTGCTACAGTCAGGGTGGAAATCGGGGAATGGATCTTGGTCCCAGGGAGCCATCGGAGGTTGGACCACATGATGGAAGAGTGAGTGGAACTGTTTAAAGAACTAGTGAATGAAATTCAGGTAGCTTTTTTGTTATCCCAAAGAACGCGATGACACCATGCACGCAACTGTTTACAACGAATGCAGTTTGCCATCGTAGGAGGATGGTTAAAAATGCGGAGAGCACATCTCCAAGCACGAACTGCATTGTGGCACACCTCAGAACACAAAGGGACCAACAATACACAGTGTGGTAAAGAGGAAGTGTGAGGAATGGAACGTTCTGCAGCGGTAAGGGTAACATTTGTAAGCTATTCTACCTGGTCATCGCAACTGGGGAAATGTTGTTCGTCGAAGGTTGCCAAGGAGGAGTAAAGCCTCCAGTTGGCCTTAATAAGCTGCCATTTGGGCGTGCACGTAGGTGGGGTAGGAGGCAGAAAATGGACAGCACATGGGAGATGGTCACTCGAGTATGTGTCAGAGAGAATGGACCACCCGAGACGATGGGCATGTTGGGCAGTGCGGAAGTACAGGTCCAAATAAGAATAGGTGTGCGTAGAGTCTGAAAGGAATGTGGGTGCTCCTGTGTTAAAGCAGAAGAGGTTAAGTTGATTGAGAAGGTCAGTCCAGTAGGCACCTCCCGGACAGGTTCTGGGAGAGCCCCAAAGGAGACAGTGTGCATTAAAGTCACCAAGCAGCAGAATGGGGTGGGGTAGCTGTCCAACAAGTTGGAGGAAGTTTGCCCTGGTGACATCGTACGGCAGGGGGATGTAAATGGTACAAAGGTAAAATGTCAAGTGAGGAAGGAAAAGGCAAACTGCAACAGCTTGAAGGTGGGTAGTCAGGGAGATGGGGTGACTATGAAGGTCACCCTGTATGAGCAGCATGACTCCCCCATGAGATGGAATGCCTTCCTCAAGGGAGGAAGTTCAAAATGGACAGGGAAGAAATGCAAGAGCTCAAAGTGGTCATGAGGACACAATTTTGTTTCCTGAAGGCAGACAACAAGTGGACGCTGCAATTCTAGGAGCAGCCATAATTCCTCTTTGTTGGATTGATGACTGCAAACGTTCCACTGGAAGAGAGAGACAATGAGAAAAATATGAAGGGGTGTTACCTCAGTGTCTGCCAAGTGCCAGCTTTCCAAGACTGGCTGCTATAGGGCACAGAGGAAGGAGGATCTTGCTCCATGAGGTCTACAGAGATGTCGGCATTCTCCTTCAGCAGGCTGCGGAGTCCAGAGCAGAAAAATGGTTGGCGGTGCATACCGGAGACATGGAGGTCGACCGGGCGAGGGTATCACATGGTGACACCATCAAAGAGGATATCCAAGTCAGCGAAGGAGAAGACTGTTTGCCTTTGTTTGACTTCTTAGAGCCTTTCCGGTTGGTAGAGGAAGAATGGTTGGTTGGCTGGAGGGACATAGGAAGTCTTCACGGGAGTATTCCTTCTGTCCTTTCTGGCCTGCCGGTAGTGTAGCTGGTGACTTCACCCCGTGAGGCGAAAGTCTGGTATTTTGTTGCACAGTTGGAGGAGGAAACAGGGACACTACAACATTGGAGGGTGATTGCACAATCTTGGTGCTAAATTTCAGGTCAAATGTCTGCATGGCCACGTTCTTTGTGGAGGGAGATATAGCAAGAACAGTACTGTTGGTATCAGATGGTAGAACGCAGGGTTTTTGACTAGCAAACAGCTTGTGAGTGACCAGCTAAGGCACGAACAGGATAGCCATGGAGGAGCAAAGCTGCAAGCAGTTGTACTTGAGAATCAAAAGTAGTCTCCTGGACAGCCTGCTCATCAAGATACATGGGACAATCACAGGAGGAAGTGGCATAGTCACCATTGCAGTTGGGAGAAGGAGGCCTTGTGAGTATCCCTACCACATGTTACACATTTGGTTGGGTGTTGACAGGACTCTCGAGTGTGGTTGGGAGCAGCACATTGGGTATGGAATATACAGCCTGACTGTGATAACTTCAAAACCTGCTTTGATCTTTGACGGAAGAACCACTTAATTCATAAGTGAGAAAGAGAGTGCTTGGGGGCACTAAGGATGCACCTACTTTTTTCATCACCCGATGGACTGCTATGACACCCTGACCAGAGACATACGTTTGGATTTCTGCATGTCAGACCATCGAGCAGCTGAAGTGTAAATAACACCACGGGAAGAATTCAGGATTTGATGGCCCTCAACACGAACAGGATGGCCATGGAGGAGTGAAGCTGCAAGCAGTTGTACTCGAGAATCAAAAGTAGTCTCCAAAAGCAAAGTGCCATTGCGTAAATGAGAGAAGGATTTCACAGGGCTAGCAATTGAATCAACACCTTTCTGAATAATTAACGGATTTACCACAGCGAAGAACTGACCGTCTTCAGTACATGAAACCATGAGGAACTGTGGTGCAGCTGGGAGGCTCTTTGAATCATTAGCCTCATTCCGTTTACGTTTCGTAGCCACTGACTTTGAGGATGATTGGCTCATTGCGAGAAAATTTGATATAAGTTTTGCCATGTGAAAGCACATGCATGATTTATGCAAACAGGAACCTACTGCCCTAAAAATGTGCATCTGTTTGTTTATTCACAGTATACCACAAGATCTGCAATCTCAGTAAGATATGCATCATCCTGTCCCTCCTACATCATATTAGAATGGTTTGAGAAACACTTGGTGGGCATGAGTGTGTGCTCATCTGATACTTCCCGGACAGTTAACTTCATTGCTATTAACTATATCTGAGGGACACTTGCATTAGACATGGATGCCATAAACCAAGTTATGATCTATCTCTGAGAGTTGTTAGTGGCTGATGAGCTGTCATGAATCAGGACAATATTAGCAGTGTCTAACACACACTGTCATTAAGGCAGAGTCTGACAGACATAATTAGGTATGTGTCTAAATCAACCAATCATCAGTGTATATTGATGATTAATTTTTGCACACCATTTAACTAATATAAAAACTTTTATTACAGTGAAATAAGACTTTGGAATCAATACAATAAACCAAAATGTGACTAAAAATTAAATACCGATTGCATACTTTTACTTGCCACAAGCAAAGGATGTCAGAAGGGAAAGCTTGTGATCAGCTCATAGCACATCGGCTGCTATAAGTAGCCAAGCTTCCTCCCGGAACAGCCAGCTTATAGTTAAAAAAAAAAAAAAAAAAAAAAAATTTAATGGTTTAATTTGTAGCAGAAGTGATGTGAAAGTTGATAATGATCCAGTAGAAGGTTCAGGTACAGCCCCTTCACTCATTTTTGTAAATAAATTATCAACAGTCACTAGACATGGATCAACACTCTATTTACACTGGCTACTTATGGGTGTTGTTGTTGTTGTGGTCTTCAGTCCTGAGACCGGTTTGATGCAGCTCTCCATGCTACTCTATCCTGTGCAAGCTTTTTCATCTCCCAGTACCTACTGCAACCTACATCCTTCTGAATCTGCTTAGTGTATTCATCTCTTGGTCTCCCTCTACGATTTTTACCCTCCACGCTGCCCTCCAATACTAAATTGGTGATCCCTTGATGCCTCAGAACATGTCCTACCAACCGATCCCGTCTTCTGGTCAAGTTGTGCCACAAACTTCTCTTCTCCCCAATCCTGTTCAATACTTCGTCATTAGTTACGTGATCTACCCATCTAATCTTCAGCATTCTTCTCTAGCACCACATTTCGAAAGCTTCTATTCTCTTTTTGTCCAAACTATTTATCGTCCATGTTTCACTTCCATACATGGCTACACTCCATACAAATACTTTCAGAAATGACTTCCTGACACTTAAATCTATACTCGATGTTAACAAATTTCTCTTTCTTCAGAAACGCTTTCCTTGCCATTGCCAGTCTACATTTTATATCCTCTCTACTTCGACCATCATCAGTTATTTTGCTCCCCAAATAGCAAAACTCCTTTACTACTTTAAGTCTCTCATTTCCTAATCTAATTCCCTCAGCATCACCCGACTTAATTAGACTACATTCCATTATCCTTGTTTTGCTTTAGTTGATGTTCATCTTATATCCTCCTTTCAAGACACTGTCCATTCCATTCAACTGCACTTCCAAGTCCTTTGCTGTCTCTGACAGAATTACAATGTCATCGGCGAACCTCAAAGTTTTTATTTCTTCTCCATGAATTTTAATACCTACTCCGAATTTTTCTTTTGTTTCCTTTACTGCTTGCTCAATATACAGATTGAACAACATCAGGGAGAGGCTACAACCCTGTCTTACTCCCTTCCCAACCACTGCTTCCCTTTCACGTCCCTCGACTCTTATAACTGCCATCTGGTTTCTGTACAAATTGTAAATAGCCTTTCGCTCCCTGTATTTTACCCCTGCCACCTTTAGAATTTGAAAGAGAGTATTCCAGTCAACATTGTCAAAAGCTTTCTCTAAGTCTACAAATGCTAGAAATGTAGGTTTGCCTTTCCTTAATCTTTCTTCTAAGATAAGTCGTAAGGTCAGTATTGCCTCACGTGTTCCAGTGTTTCTACGGAATCCAAACTGATCTTCCCCGAGGTTGGCTTCTACTAGTTTTTCCATTCGTCTGTAAAGAATTCGTGTTAGTATTTTGCAGCTGTGACTTATTAAACTGATAGTTCGGTAATTTTCACATCTGTCAACACCTGCTTTCTTTGGGATTGGAATTATTATATTCTTCTTGAAGTCTGAGGGTATTTCGCCTGTTTCATACATCTTGCTCACCAGATGGTAGAGTTTTGTCAGGACTGGCTCTCCCAAGGTCGTCAGTAGTTCCAATGGAATGTTGTCTACTCCGGGGGCCTTGTTTAGACTCAGGTCTTTCAGTGCACTGTCAAACTCTTCACGCAGTATCATATCTCCCATTTCATCTTCATCCTTTTCCATTTCCATAATATTGTCCTCAAGTACATCGCCCTTGTATAGATCCTCTATATACTCCTTCCATCTTTCTGCTTTCCCTTCTTTGCTTAGAACTGGGTTTCCATCTGAGCTCTTGATATTCATACAAGTCGTTCTCTTATCTCCAAAGGTCTCTTTAATTTTCCTGTAGGCAGTATCTATCTTACCCCTAGTGACATAGGCCTCTACATCCTTACATTTGTCCTCTAGCCATCCCAGCTTAGCCATTTTGCACTTCCTGTCAATCTCATTTTTGAGACGTTTGTATTCCTTTTTGCCTGCTTCATTTACTGCATTTTTATATTTTCTCCTTTCATCAATTAAATTCAATATTTCTTCTGTTACCCAAGGATTTCTACTAGCCCTCGTCTTTTTACCTACTTGATCCTCTGCTGCCTTCGCTACTTCATCCCTCAAAGCTACCCATTCTTCTTCTACTGTATTTCTTTCCCCCATTCCTGTCAATTGTTCCCTTATGCTCTCCCTGAAACTCTGTACAATCTCTGGTTCTTTCAGTTTATCCAGGTCCCATCTCCTTAAATTCCCACCTTTTTGCAGTTTCTTCAGTTTTAATCTACAGGTCATAACCAATAGATTGTGGTCAGAGTCCACATCTGCCCCTGGAAATGTCTTACAATTTAAAACCTGGTTCCTAAATCTCTGCCTTACCATTATATAATCTATCTGATACCTTTTAGTATCTCCACGGTTCTTCCATGTATACAATCTTCTTTCATGATTCTTAAACCAAGTGTTAGCTATGATTATGTTGTGCTCTGTGCAAAATTCTACCAAGCGGCTTCCTCTTTCATTTCTTAGCCCCAATCCATATTCACCTACTATGTTTCCTTCTCTCCCTTTTCCTACACTCGAATTCCAGTCACCCATGACTATTAAATTTTCGTCTCCCTTCACAATCTGAATAATTTCTTTTATTTCATCATACATTTCTTCAATTTCTTTGTCATCTGCAGAGCTAGTTGGCATATAAACTCGTACTACTGTAGTAGGTGTGGGCTTTGTATCTATCTTGGCCACAATAATGCGTTCACTATGCTGTTTGTTGTAGCTTACCTGCATTCCTATTTTCCTAGTCATTATTAAACCTACTCCTGCATTACCCCTATTTGATTTTGTGTTTATAACCCTGTAGTCACCTGACCAGAAGTCTTGTTCCTCCTGCCACCGAACTTCACTAATTCCGACTATATCTAACTTCAACCTATCCATTTCCCTTTTTAAATTTTCTAACCTACCTGCCCGATTAAGGGATCTGACATTCCACGCTCCGATCCGTAGAACGCCAGTTTTCTTTCTCCTGATAACGACATCCTCTTGAGTAGTCCCCACCCGGAGATCCGAATGGGGGACTATTTTACCTCCGGAATATTTTACCCAAGAGGACGCCATCATCATTTAATCATACAGTAAAGCTGCATGCCCTCGGGAAAAATTACGGCTGTAGTTTCCCCTTGCTTTCAGCCGTTCGCAGTACCAGCACAGCAAGGCCGTTTTGGTTATTGTTACAAGGCCAGATCAGTCAATCATCCAGACTGTTGCCCTTGCAACTACTGAAAAGGCTGCTGCCCCTCTTCAGGAACCACACGTTTGTCTGGCCTCTCAACAGATACCCCTCCGTTGTGGTTGCACCTACGGTACGGCTATCTGTATCGCTGAGGCACGCAAGCCTCCCCACCAACGGGAAGGTCCATGGTTCATGGGGGGGTATGGTATGGTTCACAAAACTGTTACAAAGCTCAGGTCGGTAATAAGCATACACATTTAGAATTGGCATGAAGATAGCCGCCTTCCACTGATCAAATACGGGCTAAAGTACAAGAGCAGTATTCCCCTTCTCCGGATCACGTGGTCGTAAGCACCCTAGAATAGTGCAGATGAATAATTATATGTAGGTTACATAGCAGGTAACAGGAATGCAATACAAATTTAAAAAGATGGAAAGTTTACAAATTTATATGTATGAAGACCTATAACACAAGTATCTAGAATCATCTGACTGTTACATTCCATCCTGGATTTTCCATTGTTTAATTAGAAGACTCTACTACATAACTTTAGGAATGATGAAGGAAAGCCAAACAGAAACACAGAGGGCACATAACATATTTTACATCTACTTACATATTCTGCAAACCACTGTACAGAACATGATAGAGGGCGCTTTGTACTAATATTAGTGACTTTGTCACTCATCAGCTCTCAACTGCGTTATCACCTTCCAACCTAACTTAGATCTCAAACTATCTCTACAGCAGATCTCAAACTATGTCTACAGCTAAGCTACAGTCTATCTTTCAGTTGGTACTGGTCAAAGCAGAACGGCATTATTGCAGCCTTCTACACATTTGCCATCTCCACTAGACATATATAGATCTAGTATAAACAGTACCTAAATCATTGTACATTTGTATGCACAGACATCTCCATTACCGATAGTTCTAGCAAACAACACTGTCTATGCCAGCACCAACAAGAATTGAATTACTTCCTGCAAATACATAACTGAAATGTTCAATACTGCTTTGCCAATTCACAACCAAACTGTCACCTATCATCTTAACCTATACGTCGCACTAAGCTATGGATCGATTTGTTACCACATGTAGGTTTTCGAATCTGCATTCGTTGACTTCACCAACTCGCAGGCAAACTGCAAGGTTCCAACCTAACCAAGTTCTCAGGCTGTGCTACTGATCGGTCTGTCAACCTAAGTCCAAAAGTAACACAGACGCAATAGAAATAATGTCATGGTTCTGTTGACTTTCTGTCTGCATGTGTACTGCATCATACGTAACATGATGATTATGTTACGAGACGAAGCTGACATCTGGTATCCGTAGGTTTGGTTCATACTGACAGCACACCTCAAAGACTATATCTATAGTTCGTGTTTTTCACTAGATCCGTTTGAAGAATAAGCATTAACTGAGGAACTTGGACATCAGATACAGTCCCCTATGTACTAAACCTTTCGCGAATGACCAGTCATTATTACCATGCCTCATACGCGAATGGAGCGGGATGAAATACTGTTACATGGTACAACGGGAATTATACTAATATATTTCCCAGTCCTTTGCAAGATGTGGATGTTGACGTACGTTACTTGTTTACACATCCCCGTCGACTCGAGAAACCAATTTTGTGCGAAACAATTAAGTAATACCACATAAAATTGTGCGATGTATCCAATTACGCAAATGGAATACGATGTAATTACAAAAAAGTGGCTCAGAACAGTTAACGTACAAACATATATATTAAAATTCTGATTTCTCTGACCGAGCAATTACGATTTCGTGTGAAATGTAATAACTCTTGAATGAATACAATAGAGCTTAAATGGATGCTAAGACACAAGTATGCAAAATCATTACTAATAGCGATATAATAATGTAACTTGCTAAGCGATCCTTTATCACGAAAATAACACAACTGTATCAGAAAATTAAAAATCATACCTTGGGTAATACGTGAATCCATGGTATTTAATGCCACCACCATCCGTTGAATAATTCCTCAAACGTCCATAGCTCCACAACCTGCTAACAAACCTTCCGAACATTCTTCGAAGTTCAAAATATAAACAACTCACAGATTACCTTTGTATTTCGGAAATACCAAGGACGTAAATACTAAGCACCATAGACTTTCCAACAACACGGGTATCACGCGAAGTTCACTTCTGCTCCATAATGGACGCATTTCTTAACAATGAATGGAATTATATTCAGGGGTAAGATATTATATACTTTTATTTTCTACCGGTCCACCGGAAAAGCATACCCTACTTCACAACAGTGATAGTACCTATCTACGCTTCAGTAACAGACAACTTTGAGTTTTATCGTTGACATTGGTTAAGATGATAACAAATACCGCATTATCTGTTGAACGGACCGTATCATTAACTGACGACTTGTAGTATAATTAATTTTTATAGTAACTAAATGCGCCATTTCATGTTTCTTCAAAATTTATGGTAAGGTCATTTGCATGGGACTTAAATAATATAGAGTAGACGATCCTGAGAAAGACTATGTGCGGGAAGGTTTTGTATAGTTGTGAAATAATCACTGCAAGTCTGGTGAAACTTGGTGTTGTTATTTTCTGCCTGTGCCGTGTATATACCCAAAACTGACTTCCTTCATTTCCTTTTGCTGCACTTTTAATGGACGTTGAGGTTCCCACCACAGCCCAGTTTTCACCGAAACCAATTCCTCAAAATTGAGACAATGGCGATGTGTTCATGCAAAGATGTAAGTATGATTTCCTCTTTCCTTTTATCATTCGTTGCAGACTTTAACGTGATATTCAACGATCTGCATGATTAGACACACTTTCTATCGCTCATAGCAGTTGCAGTATTATAAATCAGGCACCATGTAACAAATAATAACATTATGCAGATTCACATTCACACAGTGCGGGTTACTTGCAAATGTTTAAGCATCAGATAAGCTTTACAAATGCAGTTGTTAACCTCTTTCATCCAGAAGTAATTAATAGTACTCCACTTATATATATATATATATATATATATATATATATATATATATATATATATATATATATATATATATATATATATTTGCAAACTGTTATGCTTATTGGTATGCACGTCCACTTTTGTGTTAAACTTTTTTTAACAGATTCCTAATATTTACAAAATTTTACAAATCTGTATGTCACTTTGATGCCTTCTATTGCCATGACTAGAACAATACCATTCTATGACATGTGATCGTTACTGGATAAACTATTTATTTATATACCCTCTTACTGATCTTCCAATGCTTGTCTACTTTTTTAAAAATGTTTATATTGAATAAAAACTGAGTACAGATGATCTGCATTTATATTCAATTTATACAAATTCACAGATAAATAATAACAAATAATATATAAATAATAACCTAATACAGTAAATATAATAATAAAAATAAAAAAATAATGGTCAAACTTAAAATATGACTGGAATAGTTACTATTGTTGACATGTAACTTTGTGACTAACCTTTGAGCACTAGAAGGAAACGTCTTCCCAATCTTACTCAACTAATACACAGTCAAATTCTTCGACAGTACCCATAATGGATAAACTTAATACGTGAACTGAATAATAACTAGGATTCACATGGGACTAACTGATGTTTGACCTATAAGCAATAAAAAGAAAAATCTTTCCAATCTTATCCAATTAATCTACAATCAGAGAGTTCTATGAATAGCCACAATAGACAGACTTTAAGTGTGACTGAATATTAACTAGTGTTCAATGAACTGCATGATTAACTGACACTAGTATATGAGGAGAAGAAAGAAACATTTTTCCAATGTGAAATATTTTTAGCTTTGAGTGTTACAAGATTTAAGTTAGCATTTTGTAGAGCAGAAATGGAGAAAGAAGGAGTTGTCACAGTCATCAGGAATTGACATAAACGAGAGAACTTAGAAATTATCATAAATTTTTCGCAGAACAGTGCATGAAAGCAACAGAAGTACAATTTCATAATAAATCCTTTGTAATAGTAAATGTATATGACACACCTGCAGGCAACTTTAATCTGTTCTTAAATTATCTTGAAGGTCTACTGACCTACTTAAACACAAAAAAAGAAATAGTTGTTACTGGTGATTTTAATGTAAAATTTCTTAAAATCTCTTCCAGAAATGATTTATTAGTCAGAAATACTATCATTCAACATAATTCCTACCAAAAACTTTTTAACTAGGGTAGCTAATCGCTCACAAACAGCCATGGATAATATCTGTATAGAAAGGTCTAATGAAATAAAATTGATATTGCAAAAGTAATGGTCAATGGCCTCTCAGACCAATACATGCAGCTCCCTTTGTAACATGTTACTAAGGACCAGGATATAAAGCTACTAAATCTGAATTCAAGAGGGTATTCAGTAAGCAAAAAATAGAGTATTTTAGGATACTCCTTAAAGACATCATCTGGAGTGATGTATGCAGTACTCATCACATCAGTGAAAAATACGACACTTGACTGATGTGTACAGTGCTCATGGCATGAGTGAAAAATACAACACTTTTATTAATAATGTCCTTACTAACCCTGAATAGACCTAAGCTACAAAGAAGTCTTGAATTACTGGAGGAATAAAGTATCATGCAAAACGAAAAGGTAACTGTTTCTGTCAGTCAGAAATAGTTCTGATGTTGATGCTATAGCACATTACACTACATATTGCAAATATTAAAGTTAGTAATATGGACATCAAAGCAAACACATTAAGAGAAAAAGACAATCACAACAGATAACAAAATAAAGACTAAGTTGGATATAGTGAAGGCAGAAACTGGTAGAACCAGACTTGAAGAGGAACATACAGCATTAAGAGTAAATGACACATTGGCGCTGTTTGCAGTATTTGGAATACTTTTAACTGTTATTGAAAACATGGGGTTTCATGTCCAGTAGATGCTTGCATGGAATACCTCTGACCACTTTCTACAAATAACTTTATTAATATGAATATGTCCTTCACAGATAAATTCTGGCATATGATTCCGCCTATCAGCTTTGACCAGCGGCATCACACTAGATCCAGAGATTGCACAGACGCGCGCGCGCACACACACACACACACACACACACACACACACACAGACAGACAAGATTTGGAAATAATGACGATTAGTGATAAACAAACGAATATACGAATATACATCAATGAAACAAAAGATAATATACATACAAATATAAATAATTACAATCATAGAACATATGAGTAATGTTTAACAACAAATTATATGGCAAACAAAATACAATAGATAAATAAAAATTACCACAGAAAGAAAAAGAAATATATGTACATAAAAGAAATTAGAATCATAGTTTATATGATTATCTAAAAAATCCACAGACAACCTTTAATATCCACTAAAATACTCTGTATGGCAAACTCATGGCACCTTAGTATCGCAGTAGTACTTAATAATAAATATTACAGCAGTAATGTGGAAGTTTTGTGACAGGGGCAAACTAAAATGTAACATAATAACTGCAAAATGAATTGAATAGTAGCATAGGTTCTTTGAAGATAAACTTAGACAACAAATGTACTGAATGGAAATATTGTGTTTAGCATAACATACAATCTAGTGTATCCTACCCATTGTATTTTTTGTACCTCATTGGATATAGACAAAAGCGACAGTAGCAGGAAATAGCAGAAAATGGACTCAGATATTCTTTAAAAAAAGCATGCTACAAACATAAAGAAAATTAATGAAATTTAACGAAACATTGAATTAGGGTTGCCACCTATCCCAGTTTTGTAGGAATCATCCATACTTTTCTATAATTATCTCCATCAGTGTGACAGTATATACCATCAAGTCTATTCTTTTATGGTTTTGCTTTATTATATCATATTGCTTAATTTTTAATTTCCTGTTCTTAAATAAAATCTTCCCAGTTTTCAAGGTGCAGCATTTCGAATCAAACACGCAATCTTTCGATTCCTATCTCTGCCATCATCGACAGGAGTAAAGACCACTGACTGCTGGGGCTGGGACAGTATACTGGTTATGTAAACACAACTGTAGCATGTGTCATCAATCAGAGAGGTCCGAAATGATGTGTGCGTGGAAGGTGAGTTGGGCAGCTGATAGCTGCTCTGGCCCGTTGCAAGACTGAGTGATGTCAAGTGGCGTGAGGGTCAGGCTCCACATCTGAAACTGCCACTCCCACCTTTCTATAAGTGTCAGCCATGTCTCTCTGCATTCTTTCAATGTTCAAACGTCGCCCTCTCCACTCTCCTAAATGAGTACCTCTGGTCTCTGTTAAAATTATAGCTTTTTATTACAATCTCAACTGTCTCCTTTATAGCGGAATCCCAATATGTTGATGCATGAGCCAAGACTCTCATCTTATCAAACTGTATTTTGTGTCCATTTTCAAGGAAATGCTCAGCTATGGCCAAGTTTTAAACCTCCCTTTGTTTAATATGTCACTTGTGTTCAGTACAACGCTTCGCAACTGTTTGAATTATTTGACCTACATAGGTTGAAGAAGAAATGCTTGGCAGTCAGCATACGATTACTCATCCCATTTCAAGGCAAAAGTTTATGTAGCAAAACCTACTCCTACCAACAGGTGTAATAGAAATTCTACTCAAGAACCGACGCTCTGGCGACGCTGTAACTGCATGCATTGTGGCCAAGAACACATAACATGAACTCTGGGCTTTGCACGAGCTGTCCCATTTGCTCAGTGGATATGCAGAATCGCCGATTTGCAACTCGTGTTTGCGTTAAACTTTTTTTCAGTTAAAGCATCAAACTGTATCCAATTTACACCTCCACAGTGCAGTATCTTGTGTATGTCCCCCTGTAATTGTTGCCTTTACTTAAACATTAAGAGATAACATGAACATCTCTCAGACATAAATGACTACTTTGTTTTGTCCATGACACAAATAAAGCCAATAAAAATAATAGTGGACACAGTAACATTGTCTATATTCAATGAGGTACAAAAAATACAATGGGTAGGCTACATTAGATTGTATGTTATGCTAAACACAATAATTCCATTCAGTACATTTGACGTCTAAGTTTATCTTCAACGAACCTATGGATACACACACACACGAGCAATGTTCACTTTAGAGAAGATGTTCAAAGTGACCACTTTGCATTTGCAAACACTTCACCACTCACTCGCTCATCCTTTGCTGGACCCCTGCATCAAGCACTGCTGAATTGGCATGATGAATGCTATTAGATAGTGTATATCCACAGATGGAGTACTATAAACTTGTTCCTCTAAGTGTCCTCACAAATAAAAATGAAGTGAATTAAGGTCTGAGAAACTTAGAGGCCAAAACACTGGACCTCCACGAGCACTCCAATTCACTGGGAACACTTCATTTAAATACTTAGGCACATTCATTCCAAAGTTTGGCGGTGGACTGTCATGCTGAAACCATAGCCATTGCTGAACGCCAAGTGAAAACTTTATAATGCATCATGGAAGTTTGCAAAGAAACGTGCGATATAGGGGCGCATTCAACTTGTCCAGCAATAGATAATGGCCCAAAAGCACTTCTCCAATGATTCCAACCCCCAGGTTTATGCCAAAGTATGCCTGAAAGCCAATTCCACAAGTGACATCTGTGTTGTGTCCCAACCAATAAAGGCTGCTAAAGAGGTTGACAATACCGTCATAAGTGAAGCTAGATTTGTCAGTCCATATTACATTATTTATAAAATGTGCTTTACCTTACACTTGGTGTAAAAACAATTCGCAGAACTGTACTCGTCGAATGTGGTCATCTGGCCACTAGTTTTGAGTTAACTTGTAATGACATGGATGCAGTTCCTCATCATGCACACTTCAACAAGCAGTGTCCTCTGTTTGTGAAGTATGTCTAGTCTTTGGACAACCTCTGTCCATTATCGGCTTCTCAAACCCATTGCTCCAGGCGATGAAAAACATTCTTATTGGGATGACACCCGTTAGGGTATGGCGCAGCATAACTATGAGCAGCAGTATCTGCTTGATTAATGGGTGCTCCCAGCGCCAAAATGTATCGATATGATCATTGTTTGTGTACTCCATTGGGAAGCCACCTTACATAAACTTGACAGTACCAGTTATGATTGCGGTTAGTAGACACATGCATGCAGTTCAATGGATCCAACTGTCATATGATAAACAATGGTTGTGTGAGAAAATTATATACTACTTACAGACAACAAGAGCTGGGGAACAGATGCTAAAAAATAAAAGAGGAAATAAAAAAGGTATCTCACAGGGATTCGAAACATAGCTCCATGGTGGAAGAGGGTTTCATGTCCCAGCAGTCTACTCAATGAACTATGATGCTGATACGGTTGTGTGAGGTGATACACGTTCCTCTGTACAGTCTGCTGCCCTACACAGTGTGGCAGAGTTGGCAGCTTCTTGTTTTCGCTTGTATGTTTTCAAAATGCACCCTACATGATTTTTCTAGGTAAACTTTTGTCTTCAGCCTAGATGACGAATCACGAGTGCAGCATATCTCTTCACCCTATATAGATGATGCCACATATGCAAGGGACACCATACAAGTTCGATACATGAAAAGCTATACCATCTTCAACAGAGTGCTGGGAGTGGGCCAAAACAGTGGTCTCAGTCCACGTCTTTGGAGCACACATCCTAACTTGCTGCTCCATTGGCCCACAATACAGCAGGAAAGCAGCCACCTTGGCCTCTTCCGCTGATTCACAGGATGTCTTTCGTTGGTGGCATCTGAACGCGTTTGCAATGTTTCCCTTGCTATAACCATTCTCTCTGAACATGTGTCTCAAGTCAGAAACAATATTTGCTCTGCCTGCTAACGTGTTCTGGACCACTTTCTTGAGTACGGGATGCTGAAAACTATCAGCTTTCAATTATCGACTAGTGTGCATTTGTTTCCTGTACACTGAATGAACAAGCTATCCTCCTGAAGCTAACCTCCTGCCTTCTGCACAGCTAAAACATCCAAGAATGTGTAAGGGGTCAACCGCCCCTTATGTATTGAGATCATATATCTTTGCCTCACGCAGGTCGCAGTAGGTACTATCGATAGCCGAGTGCCAAGTGCGCCAGAGAGTATCAGTGTTGAGGCTCTGAGCAAGTAAGTTTGTGGATATTACATGTCGTAGATAGTGTACAAACGTAGCGCGCTGAGAAAACATAGACAAAGTGAGTCAAAGAGCCTTGGGTCCAAAGATATGGCGTTTCACGCCAGAGGCGCCACACAGCCTGGCGGTTGAAGGTGGCGTCCAGCGCGATCAGTGGGTACCTCGGAAGCCCCACCAACAGGGTCACATGTGTCGGACCACTGCATAGGCAGTGGAGCGTCACTGGAGGTCACATTGGCAGCGTCAGTGGGCGAGGCGGCGGCGATGGCAGGCAGACCAGAGGCGTCAGAATGCGGATCAGCGAGGGACCACGTCTCTTTACATCGCTTAACTGAAACCATATTGGTCGTCCACGGCGTAAGACGCGGTGCGGACCTGAGTAAGGTGGTTCCAAGGCCGCACATACGGAGTCGTCGTGCAGCATTACAAATCTGCACAATGCCATGTCTTTGTGTACAAACACCAACGGCGAGGAATGAGCGCAAGGCAGGGGTGGTCGAAGGCAGGCCACGTGTGCACGCACTCGTTCTACACGGGCTGGAAAGACGGTTGCGTTCGTCAGGGGTGCATCCTCGATGAATTACGCTGGCAGGAGGAGGGGTTTTCTTTATAAGACCTCTGCCAACAAAGCATTCAGGCCAGATGAAGCACTGCATAACCAGGTGCATTGCGGCTCGCGTCCCAGGGTGGGTTAGGCCATGCAAGGTGGTAAAGACCGTATGATGAATGGTACTAGGGACCAGCAGGCAGAGTGTGTCCATAGATGTGTCACAAAGGACAGGGATCATCGACCCATATAGTATATAGGGCTGGACAAAGAGCGATGATTCATTGTCTGATATTATTTGCTGTATATCATCGTCGTCGGCTTATAGTTGGGCGAGCTCCTCCAGATTCAGCAGTGCAATTAGCATGCAGATGTGGGAAAGGTAGTCTGCCACAACATTCTCGATGCCGTGGATATGGAACATGTCAGAAGAGTGCTAGCTGATGTAGACCATATGGCGGAAACACCTCGGTGGAAGGTCCTTAACCAGATTATGAATAGTGTCCATGAGAGCCTTCTGATCATTATAGATCATAAACGGTCGCCCCTCGAGTTCACTATGGAAATGTTTAATCGCCTCGTACACAGCGATTAGCTCACAGTTGAAAGCCGAACACTTGCACTGGCTCTTAGTCAGTTTCTTGGAAAAGAAGCAGAGGGGTTGGGTGGATTCGGTGGTGTGCTGTTGTATAACAATGCCCACAGTTGTGATCGAGACACAGGCCTCAGGGTCTGGGTGGGTGAGTGTGACAGCTTTTCCAAGGGCAGATTTAAGGTTACCAAAGGTGACGAGCATGGATTTGTCCACTCCAACTTGCGTTTCCCAGTGGTGTTTTTGCCAGAGAGAGTGTCGGTGAGAGTAATTTGGATGGAGATAGCTTGAGGACTTTGGTGGCAGTAAAAGTTTGCCACACCCAGAAAACGATGGAGGTAAGCATAATCCTCAGGGAGAGGAAGATCAAGTATGGTTTCGACATGAGAACTCGTTGGTTGGAGGCTGTTGGGAGAGACAGTATGGCCTGATGTGGAACACAGTTGAGATTTATCATGGTTGATCACCATGCTGTTGGCAGTGAGGGCCGAACAGACTGCATCAAGGTGAACTTGATGCTCCTTAGCGGAGGAGAAAAAGATCAGTATATCTTCTAAGTAAGCATAAGCGAATGGCAGAGGGAGCAAAATGAAATCAATGAACTGCAGCCACATATGCGCAGCATTTTTCGGTCCATAAGGCATGTAACATTATTCAAATAGTCCAAAGGGTGTGATGATGGCAGTCTTTGGAATATCCGGTGGATGCATAGGGATCTGATGGTACGCTTTGGAAAAATCTAAAACAGAGAAAAAGTTAGAACCAGTAATTGCGTGAAATCCTGGATATGTGGAATGGGGTAGTTACCGATGGTGCCAGCATTAACGGACCTGTAGTCCCCACACAAGTTTAAGGTGTCATCCTTTTTGGGAACAAGCAGAACAGGTGAAGATCAGTTGCTATGAGAGGGGTGGAGACTGTCCAAAGCCGACAGATCCTCAGCCATTTCCTTTTCATGCAGAAGTTTGGAAGCGTTAATGCGCCTGGCCTTATAACAAACAAGTGGGCCTTTGGTGGTGCGAATACTATGACAAGTGCCATTACTGATGACTGATACTCGCGTAGGAGGGTCAGCAAAAGGGGTCAAGAAGCTATCTGCAGGCAACGTCGGTTCACTGAGCTTGGTGAACCAGGACGGAGTAGGTGGGGCATCGGCTGAAGTCAGCGATGGAAGACGCAGTACAGGACTGTAGCATGCAGATGCGTCTTGTAGGTTCGTTTGCAGTTGTGAGAAAACAACAGCAGACAGTGGAATGTTTGTCATAGGGGCAGATTGGGGAGAAGAGACTGTAGAGGTGATTGATGGACTGCCTCGTTGCGGGTATGCATGATACGCCATGCATGTGGCAATTCAGTGGAGGCAGAGGCGATGCGGGTGCCTAAGGCATCATTCTGGGTGCAAAGTTCGTCGATTTGTGAATGCACATCTGCCCTGTAATAATGCGCTCGACCAGGGACACGCATGTGGAAAGTGAGAGCGAAGTCATGCTGAACTTGTGTGAGCATGGAACTGTAAAGCCAGATGTGTGGTGGAGCATAGCAGCCTGCAGGTCTGGTGAAAGCTCGTAATGGTGTAGAAAATCCAACCCAATCACAGGTTCATCCATGTCAGCAACGTGGAAGGTCCAAGGGTAGGTCTGAACCAGTGATAGATGCAGCAATATCTGATGGAGCCATGGACTGCAATAGGAGAACGATTGGCGGCGATCAAGGCAAGGATAGAAGGTGATAGGGTGTTGGCAGCGTGTTTGGCCAGAATCACGCTAACGTCGGTGCCAGTGTTGATAAGAAAGTGGATGCCTGTCGACATGTCTGTGGCAGAGAGCGAGTGGTGCAGCGTTGGACGATAGGCGTGCCGTGAAGGAACGTGGTGGGTGCATGCCACCTAAACATGCTCGCCGTTCTCGTTTGGGTGGGCACAAGGCACACGACAGCTGCGTGTGGCGTCCCCGTAAGTGGTTAGGCAGTTGACGAGAAAGTGTTGTGTGGGAGGAGGCTGCAGCTGACTGCGTCGGGGCTGGTAGCCGATTGGGTTGCTGTTTGGGCAAGGTCCGCAGCTGTCAGGAGCCCGCTGGAAGTACCTCCTGCAGGTCACTAGGTGCAGCTTCTGACTGGCAGTTGAGGTGCTGAGGCAAGCACACTGGCCTCTGCAGAATCAGAGGTGCAGGCATGCCAACTGAGGGTGATGGAGATGTCATTTGTGACAGGCGGTGTCGGTGACGAATGATAGCATAAGCCTGATCCGCCATGCGTAAACGAATCTCTGTTGTGTCGACAACATAAGGCAGTAGATGAAGCTGCGGATCCGAAGGCACCTCGACTATCCACAACATCCAAAGCACTGTGTCAGGTAATGGTTGATCGTCGATTAAGGCGCCACCAAAGCTGCGAAGGGGTCGTCGAGGTACTCGTCGTGAATAATGTGGTGGATGGCCTCCACTGGAGGGCAAGAAAGGAACTCGATAAGCAGTGCTTTCGCCATCGAATATTTGTGTGAGGCAGGCATTGAGAGAAGCAAGTCACTGATGAGGTCCGTTTGAGAGTGGAAGTGGCTCACCAGGCAGACGAAACGGGCGTCATAGCCCGAAATGCCGTGGATGTCCAGTAGGTGATCCACCAAAGTGAACCAAGTCTTTGGTTTATCTTTTTGCAAAGCAGGTAACTTGAGAAAGCTGATGGGTAACACATGTTGAGGCAGCACCAGCAGACAGAGATCGGAAAGAGCAGAGCAGGACACCTATGACACCGGAAGTGCAGTGGCAGTGAACAGTGCATTGCTAGAGGTCTGCGTGGGGCAGTGGCCTCATGCAGCACACGGAGCGGAGGGAGCAGGCATATAAGTCAGCATGGTGTGTCCAATCTGCTAGCCCAACGAAAAACGTGGTGCGGGTGTAATGGCTGGTGTCGTTGCAACAACAGGCAGGTGGCGGTCGTGGTGAAGCCACAGGGGTGCTGACCCAGTAATCGGTGCAGGCGGAACGGCCGGCACTGTTACGATAGTGAGCGGTCGTGGTGCAACCACAGTGGAACGACCATGGAAGCCAGCACAGATGAGGTGAAATTCGTGGTCACCAGCATAGTTAATAGGGCCCCGTTACACTTGCACTGAAAGACACTACTAGGTCCATTGTGGCGGAAACAATGTGGGCTGGCACACAAAGTTCGTAAACGACGAAAACAAGCACAAAATAACTCGCAATGAGACGATGACGGTGTTGGGGTGACCACTGTGCTTATCACGTAGGATCAGTTGGAGATAACACACACTAAGTATCGAATATGCATTTATTAATCACTGATACATAACAGACATGGCAGTAGAACAAGTTATGCGCCGAAAGCAAAGACTAGAAAAAAGCAGTTCAAAGAAGCAAAAGTCACAAAGATAGGGCACTCTACGCCAGAGATGCCACACCTGCGTACTTAGCCAAGACCTGTACTGAAAATAAATATGGAGGGTTTGCTACCGTAACGTAATATAAGAGACAGTTAAGACTTGGATTTCGTTGGATATGTTTGATGTTTCGTTTTCTCAGTTGCAGTGGTGGCTTTGTATTGTGATAGGCTATGTCACTAGACAACAGATAAATAGGCATTTCCAAATTCGTTGATTAATTTCGTTGCACTTACCTCCTTTTTCCGCCAGGAGAGTGGAGTTCCTACCTGTATACAAAAGAATGTGAATGTCTAATCAAAAATCATCCAGCTAGTACACTCGTTTGCTGTAGTAATCATATAGGAAAAATGTTGCGCCAACTGCTACAATTTGATTACTCTTACACAATGGCTTTTCGGTTTACCTGTTCAATGAATACTTTCTGAATATGACGTTACGTAAAATCGGTTCCAAGTGAGTGTAATGGGTTTCCGATTCACTACAGCTTACTTAATGTTACCAGCAAAACATCGTTGTATCGATTTGTGTTTAAAACAAAAAGGCTGCAATACCAGTTTAACAAGAAAAAAAAACATCTGCAGTCTGATTACTGAAATGAGAGTAAAATTTACTGCATTCTGTTTTATCATTCCAGTTAAGTAGCATACATTCAGTGGCGAAGTGTGTCATGTTTTGTAGGTTAGGCCGAGAATTACGAATATCGAAAAAAGAAAAAAGTCTTAAAACAAAAACTTGTAAAACAGAAACATTGCAAAAGTAACTGAATTGCATATTTTTACTAGGACTGAAACTACTATAGAAATCGTTATAAAGAAATATGTTAAATATTAAACAGCTACACATTAATGAGAATATAATACATAGTGACTCACAGTTAAATCTTTTTATAAACTAGTTGAATCTTTATCTCCTTTCTCTGGACATAAACATTGATAACATGAGATATGAACCCCCTGATGTTTGGTTGAAGATCTCACAGTTCCCTTCTCTATAGCCAAAATCACAATGCCTTACACTCTGTCATTTGTCATTGTGTTGTGAAGGTATCCTTTAACGCGTTTTAATGTGGTCATGCTTCTTTCACAAGATGTGGTGATTGCTGAAATTGCGAGAACCAACGACAGTAATTTCATACAATCAGGAAACACGTTTTTTAATCCATTGTTTGTAATTGATTTTACGAAGGCTTGAGACTGTTGATGTCTAGCTCCATTGCTGTAAATAAACGTAAGTTTTCTTTTCAGTTTTTCGCTGTAAACTAAAGGATACATTTTAAGTAGGAAACTGTTTGGCTACTATAATCTGAGAGCTTTATCTCATTTAAGTTCTGTAAAATCTGTTTCACAGCAGTTATCGTACCTAGTTTCCATGTAATGTGTCAGTTTTTTCGAAAATTTCTGAATACTTGCTTCTGTTTTGTTAAAATTAATTTCAGATACTCCTCTTGAATTTTTATAAGGCTCTTAGCTTCCAGTATGCGTTTCAGAAGAATTCCCTCACATCTTAGTCTTTCAACAGCCTTGATGAAGTTTACGCCTACAGAATCTTATGTCGACAGTTTTACTTTGCAAGATGTCAAACAAGATACTTGTATGCTGGAAAATCGAATTGTACAGCTGCAGTAGAAAAAGAAAAGTTTGATTATCCATAATATTATTTACCCCAATTGCTTGGTGGCAAGAAGTATCATCCTACTCTTCATCTTTATCACATGATCAAATTCTTCTCTCAGGTCTGTAGAGTGAAAAATAATGGTTTGTACAGTGTGTGATTGGAAATTCCACCTTGTTTCACAAGAACTTGGTAGCTTAAATCCCTTTTCCCTCAGAAGTTCACTTCTTTTACTGGAATGTCTATAAAATGTTTGGAATCTAGATAGATTTTCTGCAAACATTTCAACTTGCGTAATTCATTTTGCAAGCATACAGGAAGACCAGGTTCAGCTGATCTGCGTATCAATGGATAAAGAGAGCATGTAGATATGCTTGTTTCACAATACAGTGGACATCATAATTTTTCCCTGTCATTGCACTGCAGCCGCCATATGTTTGCAACGCTAATTTGTTTTTATCAGTATTCCAACTGCTTAACGCTTGCAACAAAACTGGCTATGTCTTATGCCCTCCGGTTTTTGGATAGGTTGTAAAACCCTATGAATCTCTTTTGTATTTCTCCTGATTCTATACTTACAGAACGAAAAATTGATTTGTAGTTGAGATATCCACTGTTCACTTGAAATTTGTTCTTCAACAACATCCGTAATACAACCTATTAATTCATTCTGTGTGTCAGAAAATGACTTTTCATGCATTGTTACAATTCTGCCACGAAATACAAAAGCTCTAAATAATTTTCTTTTTTTACTTACACCTCAGATTCGTCATGACCTGGAAGAGCTAACTGTAGCTGTGCTAAAAAGCAGATAGTCGAAATATGTCTCTTCATAATACTTCTGTTTCCATCCTCCTCCTCGTTATGCTTCAAAGGCTCCAGGCTTGTTGCTTCTGAAAGAGCATGACCAATTCTTACTGTACCTAGCTGATTGTATTTAACAGCTGCTAAGATATGTGAATGGAACATTCACGCTTTTTACCTTTGAGGACTCTCTTCGCCTACACGCCACTTACGTCATTCAAAACCGTCATTACCCACTCCAAATAGTACACAGTAAGGACAACAAAGTTTGTTTCTTAGAAAGCTGCGACTTAACAATGGTTTTGAATTGTACCAGCGCCTTACAAATTTTCGGAAAGATATTTAATAGACAGACGTGACGTCGGCTTTCGTTCTTTCGCCAGGAGTTTATCTTCCAAAGAAAGACGAGAGAAGCATGCAAGGTTTTCTATTAAAAAATCCAGTGGATCTTGCGATGAAATAAACACGTCCATGGCAGTTTGAGGTAGTCAGCAATAGCAAGTGTTACAAGACAATGATTTCAATATTAGACATTTTTTAATTTTCCTCTCGACAACACAATGACACCTCACATGTGTCAGGGCACACCAAAATATAGATGACAAGTCAGTTAGCCACTGCCACAACTTACTAAATTTTAACTACAGAATTCGGTTCCTGGTTTCACCGTAAGCACTTCTAGTGTTGGGTTAGATAGAGCAGCAATCAGTCGTGGAATTAAGTTGCTTTAATATGACATTTATAGTCAAATGTCATATTAAAGCAACTTAATTCCACGACTGATTGCTGCTCTATCTAACCTAATATAACCACAGTCGTTGCGTGCACCCACCCCATGGACGGCAACCTGACTTCTAGTGTTGTTTATATGAAAACCTACAGACACGCTACGGAACTACCAAAATTTGAAATAAGAGAGGCTACTAAATTTTAATCTGAGGAACAATGAAAATACATGCGCTATTTCCTAACATCTTGTAACAACATCCAATGATGCATTCACATTTATTTTCTATGAATTATGAATGACTTCTTGTTCTTTGTGTTTTAAGTAAATATTTAAATTACGAGTTAATGATTTATCATTCTACCTGACTTGCTGCTAGCAAGCTAGATGATGTGAAGTAGCGCTATCAGTTAGGGAACTGCTGAATGACTTGTCTTTCCACTTAGGCATGTATCCACCAACTGCCGAGAAAGAGAAACGAATGAAACTTAAGCTTTTAAAGACCGTATCCACGCTGTAGAAACACCAATCTGCCACGTGAAAGAAATGGGCTTACTTCGCATGCTCGTAAGAAGCACAGAATTGCCGGCTGCTGTTGGTTGCAAAGCTAGAAAAGTGATGCTCTATACTGGCAGGTCATGTGCGAAGCTCAAAGGTAAATTTTTGAAAGCATTTATGAGGATACGTGATATGTTCGGATGAAATTCATTTTTGGCTAATTATTTTGGGACTTCTTCATGTCTATAATCAAACAGGTGCCAGCACATTTCATTTCTCCATCCAAGAAAGAACAGAACGTTCTTAAGAATAAGAAATTAATACATCACCATATCAAAGAATAACACTGTTCGACATGGGTTCTATTTCTGATATTAAAGTATGTGCTTCTAGACCATTTTACCGTGAGAAATTCAAATATGTAAACAAAATATCGTTGTCAGGAATACTTTTTATGTAATATGTATATATATGTATATTCACAATTCATGGCAAACACAGAGACGTTATAGAGAAATACGGGTATGTTGCCACATCCAGTAGTGATATAACGTGATAATTTCTTGTGAAACAGCAGGTGGGAAGAATCAGACATCATTAGGTTAACCCCCGCCACACCTATGTCATTAAGACCACCTGAAACATCTCATTAACTCGAACGGCGACAGCCGGTCGCTGCCTCGGCGGTAAAGTTTCACGCCTCCTAGGGGCAGGTGCATTGAGTTTACAACAGTGGTGTTAGCCGCAATTGTGTCAGTATTAACGAGTGGGTGTTTTGGCTGACAAGTAACTGTCTGTCATATTTCCGAGCACGGTTGAATTTTTTAGTTCCTGTGTGTAAACTGATTGAGCCTGGTGCTGAAGGTAAAACGACTACTTGATTTTACACATCAGTGTTCCTCTAGTTCCCTACTATTAATTTAATACAGGTGTATTACCAAAGTGGTATTTTTAAATTTGCAGAAATGCCACGTCGTCGTGGATGTCTATATAAGCCGGACAACTTCTGCTGCCAGAAATAAGAAGAAAATTTCTTCAGTCATAAAGAAAGCATACAAACATTACTTTGAAGTAGAGGTAGGAGACCAAGATAAAGAATAGGCACCACATTTCTGTTGTGCTACATGTTACTGCAAACTAATTCAGTGGTGGAAAAATAAAGAGAATGAGAATGTGGCGTTGTTTGCAGTTCCCATGGTGTGGAGAGAGCCTAAGGACCATGTTACTGATTGTTATTTCTGTCTAACAAAAATTCAGGGTTTTACAAACAAAGAGTCGAAGAGGCACATTGTTTACCCAGATCTGCCTTCAGCGAGAATGCCAGTGCAGCATTCTGACAACCTTCCAGTACCTTCAAGAGCTCGAGGTCAAATTCCGAGTGACAGTGAAATAAGCAGTACTGAAGAAATCACAGATGATGATTCTTTATATCACTGCACAAGTGAGTCATCGCCACATTTGTTAACACAGGCAGATTTGAATAATTTAGTATGTGATCTAGGACTAAGTAAACAAAAGGCGCAGCTGCTTGGTTCAAGATTATAAGAGTGTAATCTACTGCACCGAAGTACTAAAATCAGTGTGTTCAGGCCCAGAGAACATGCCTTTATTTCTTATTTTTCAACTGACGAAGCACTGACATTTTGCAATGACGTTGCTGGCCTGATGAAAGTGCTGAACTTCCCTTATATTTCACAGGAGTGGAGACTTTTCATAGATGCATCGAAAACAAGTCTGACGGGTGTTTTGCTCCATAACGGAAATAAAATACCCTCTGTTCCAGTAGCTTACGCTAGTTTGACAAAAGAGAATTACGAATTCATACAAAGGATGCTAAATTCATTAAAATACAATGAACACAAATGGAAAATATGTGCAGATTTCAAGGTAATTGCTATGGTACTGGGAATGCAACAAGGCTACACAAAGTATGCCTGTTTCCTTTGCGAGTGGGATAGTCGAGACCGAAATTCTCACTACGTGAAAAAGAAATGGCCTAAGTGAAGATGGGAAGTTGGCGAAAAGAATATACAACGTGAAAGTCTGGTAGCTCCTGAATATATACTACTTCCACCGCTTCACATCAAACTTGGCCTGATGAAACAATTCGTGAAGGCCATGGATCCAACAGGCTGTGGGTTTGCATATCTAGCTACCAAATTCCCCCGTCTTTCAGCTGCAAAAATAAAGGAAGGTGTTTTTGTGGGCCCACAAATCAGGGAGCTGCAGAAAGATGCAAATTTTGAAGCATATTTAACTGATAAAGAAAAAACCGCATGGGACTGTTTCAAGATGGTGTCGGAAAACTTCCTCGGAAGAAGAAGAGCTACTAACTACAAAGCAATGGTGAAGGATACGATCAAAGCATATCTGGATTTGGGATGCAATATGTCTTTGAAGGTACATATGATGGACTCTCATCTGGACTACTTCACAGAGAGTTGTAGTGACGTATCGGATGAACATGGGGAAAGATTCCATAAAGACATTTCTACCATAGATAGGCGCTATGAAAGGAAGTGGGTACCTTCTATGTTAGCAGATTATTGCTGGAATATCATTCGAGAGAAGAAAGATTCACAATACAAGAGAAAAAAGTGATGTGCATTACAAGGCAGTGGCTCATTGTTTGTCAATTTTCTGTAATTTCTCGCCAGCCGCGGTGGTCTTGCGGTTCTAGGCGCTGCAGTCCGGAACCGTGGGACTTCTACGGTCGCAGGTTCGAATCCTGCCTCGGGCATGGATGTGTGTGATGTCCTTAGGTTAGTTAGGTTTAAGTAGTTCTAAGTTCTAGGGGACTGATGACCTAAGATGTTAAGTCCCATAGTGCTCAGAGCCATTTTTTTTGTAATTTCTCATGTCAAATAAATGCTTCAAAGTGTATACACAAAGGTTACTGTGTTATATGTTAGATCCCACCCTCCATTAATGTGATGAACTTATAACATCATAAAGATGTGCATTTGTTTGTCGAATTTCACCTCACGTTTGCTGCACTGTATCAGAAACTGAAAAGAGAAATAAAATTGCGATTACTCATAAACTATCCCTGACAGAAAAAAACCAAAAACAGTTTTCAATTCAGCACTCAAAATACAACTAGGATCACAATATTTTTATCAGAAATAGAAAAAAAGCTTTTTTTGGAGAACAGTGTAATTATTGTTTTTAATAGTTACAGCTATGCCACTGATTAAGAAATAAATAAAATAATCCTCGCTGGCGCTGCTTTGTTTTTCTCACTCGTTCATACATGTCACTCTCCTCGACAGCTCACGTCCTCTCTATAATACCAACAAATAGCAATACTTTCATCTGTTGCAGATTGTCTCTCTTGCTATCTTCGTTGTCTGCGGCTTGAAAAAACGAAATAAAACCCATTTTAACTGCGACTTCCTTTTTACCTGCATCATTTAAAACATCTTGATTGAAGTATATTCCATTTGTATGCTTCGAGAAATTATCTGCATATTATGGAGTACAAAAAATACACTGGTATATATATATGAAAAACTGTTAGAGTTTCACCTCCAGCAGCAATTTCAAACTTCGCAGAGCTGCCACTCTTGCGACACTTGTGTTATTTCTGTGACTGGTAGCTGATGTGCAGTGTTTTCGTTGCTGAACAAGACGCAGTAGATGTCCATACCATACACGATTTCCTTGGCAATGACACACTTTTCACAATTTCCGAAAATGAACGCGTCATTCTGTATCTGTTCCTCATTATTGCGTTTATAATCACTATTCCTCACCAAAAAGCAGTTGTCCCAGCATGGTAAGCCAATTGTAAAACCCCCAGCCTACCTGTATTTCGTTTATTAAATTTGCAGTTATAGGATTTAAGTATGAAAGTTTTACAGTGGGAACACATTTCTTTACTTAATGAAACTGAACATTTCGCCTTATGTCTCATTTACTTTACAAATATCAAAGTTCCTCAATTTAAAAATGAAAAAAATTCACTTTCAAATATTAACAGTACAAATTATATTACTAAATTTTGTTGTCCTTTATGCACATAACACACACTCTGACAACGCCTCGGTTCATCCTGTGGGACCCTACCCACTCGTCTCTTACAGGGTGCCTAAAGGATGCTGCTTTCTTGGGTAGCTGTTCAACAATTCAAGCAAATCACATTAATGGTTTTTACTACAATAAAGTAGATTGACAATACTTAACTTCAGTTTATAATGGTGTCTCAAATGATAGGCGACATGCAAATAATCAATGTCTTTCGTTATACAGTAGAATGTCCATGCTAGTTATCGCAAAAGGTCATATGGATCACTGACCATGGTTCTTGTAGTGCCTCTCGTAGTCCGGGTCTGCTAGTGTCCGTCTACTGCTGTCCGGGTCTGCTAGTGCCGATCTACTACCGTCTGGCCGAGGCTGGCAGGAGCTGCGTTTATGTTCTCTTCATATAGAGGCCGCTCCTGTCGTGGTGCGGACCTAGTCAGCGAACTTTTGGCTGACATCGTTGCACAGCCTTCTCTGCTCTTGTGTTCTTCATCTTCATGCTGGCGCCTTCATTACGCCAGAACACATCCACCCTTCTTTTAACAGTTGAGTTTGAGGAAATATCCATATCTAAGTGGGTCTCAAACGTCTCAGGTGAGTGCAATGAGGATAATCTTCGAACTGTGAAAAAAGAGATGCAGTGCGTTCTGAGTTATCGTTTGATGCAGGCGTATGTAAAATGACCTTTGTGCATAAAGTTTATGTTACACTATCCATATCATCTATGATCGGAAATAGTTTCTAGTAGGACCGTTGATTGTTTTAAGACTATCAGTAATCCGATATATCGCTTTTTAAAGGAATACCTTTCTGCTCGTCGATCTATCGAAAAAGAATCGACATACTGACGAAAAAATGTAAATGCACTGAAGATAGATGATATCGGCTGCACCTTGTAAACATGCTGCCGGTTTTAGACCTGTGCATTTAAGAATTGATTTATTATTAGATATTCTGTACATAAACAAGGTAGCAGGTTGCCTTAGAATAAGAACTGAAAGTAAAACGATACATGTTCACACTTGGCGGTAACCAGTAGCTAATAATGGTCACTGCATGTAAGTGGTACAATGAAAGTTTTCTGATGGTCCATCGTTCGCTTTCGTCACATATCGAATTTGTCTGGAACAATTCATGTCGACTTCATTGTTTTTTCATCTCTCCAAATGCCAACGTCCTAGTAGTGTGAATAGTGCGTGGTGAAGTTCAACATATCAGATTCTGTTTGTAGTGCCAAGTGCTGTGTACATCAGCATTTCCCTTCACACATCTCCACCCACCGCAAAGACCATCATGTCATGTAGATTTTCGTTCATCATTTTCAGCAACTGTTTTTGAAGAATGCCGATGGGAAGAAATTGCACACTAGAAAATTGTTTTTTAACGCAACAAGTGTGTTATATCTTCACATTGGAAATCTTGTTGTTCCATTCACCCCACCACCCTACTCTGCCCCCCCCCCTCCCCACCCAGGGATGTCGGACATCTTCTTTGTGCCACCTGTACTTGTTTCACACAGTCAAAGAGAAAGATTGGAAATGATGAAAGCTCAAAAGGAAGTAAGACTCCTTCGCGCAGTGAGGCTAAAATTACGTTATACTACAATTTCAAAAGAACAGATTCAAATATTAACCCAAAACTGCGAAGAAAACATGATATAGAAATATATCAGTACTTGATATTGCTATTTTGGATCGAATTATTGATATATTGGGGAAAGGAATATCGGCCACATGAATTGATACTTTTTTAAAGTATAGATACGTCGATATTTTATCAACAGCCTTTGTTTCTACCATACTGAGGTCCTCTCTTCTTATACTGGTGACGCTGTGTCGTTGTGAAATACTCAATAAATCCGCTATGTCAGATAATCCAGTCCAGTTTATTAAGTCATGGCCATTACATAATATATTACCCGTCACACTACATCTGGATTACAGCGCCAACAGCATTGCATAATGTGTACTGCCATTATTGTGCAAATATGACTGTGAAAATCGAGTACACACTAATTTTTAATTGATATGGGCTCTGACATCCGCACCTTACCACACAGCAGCACATTAACTTTCATATCAGCCTCGTCACTCTTTCTTCACTCAGCAAACAACTCACAGATGTCAGCCAGTGACACTACTATGTGCACTGTTCAATGTTCAACGAACCTGCAGTGCACCTGGTCTTTCTATATAACAGACATCAGTGAACTGATCATCGACATGGACTTTCTACAGTTCTTCCATCTCTTTCCTGATGTAGTAATTGATCCACTATACTACAGGGAATCACATCGATGGGCCGTTCGCTTCGACCATGCCTACTAGACCTTTTCTCCTGAACGCCTTCCCACTAACGACTCCTTTTCCCATGCACTCCGCAAGCATGCCCACTTGTTACATGATATTCTTGCTACGCATAAGCAACAAGTTAACTGCAAAACATATGCACAGGTGCTACTAATCGAGAATACAGATCTCTAGTGTCGCATCAATGAGACTGTGACAGCACTCACATCAGCAGATGAACACTTGAGTCCCCTATGCTCCCAACAAGCTCACAGACACCACCTGCAACCAACTTCTCCTACCCAGCCACATTTAGCACGCAGCAGTCAACTGGATGATATGCATACCAATAGCAGTCAACAACAACAACTACTACAAAATCAGTACACCTTGTAGCGCAGTGTTTTTCAACAGTGAAACAGACTCGCACCTAAGCCCACAATTGTGCAATGCAAAATGGAGCTTTTCACAGAACTGTGACCACTGACAGGTCTCCTGTTTGCCACACACCCCAGCAGTTGTTTCCTACAGACGCTAATAATGCGGTGCAGAAAGTTTTACAGGTGACAATTACTCAACTCTCAGACAGCATCAACCTTGTCCCTAAGAAAGAGGGGTCAATCAGACTTTGTGGAGACTATAGAGTATTGAACTGCAGAATTGTACATGACAGCTACCTTACACCTAACATTTAGGACTTCACGTACGCGGTCGCTGGAACAATAATATTCAGTGTTATTGATTGTAAGCAAGTGTATTTACAAATACACTTGATGAAATCCCGAAAACGACGATCACTACCTCTTTTGGGATGAACGAGTAGCTCTTCATGCCATGTGGCCTTAAGAACGTCACACGAATGGGCAACGTGTTACTGACGGCCTACTTCGTCGATTTCAGTACTGCTGCACCTATCACAATGACATACTCGTCTTGTGCAGCACCAATGAGGAACATTCACATCATCTATAACAAGTTCTAGCTGTGCTGCGGCAACGTGGTGTTGCCATTATCTAAACAAGGTAACAACCTCAACAAATGAAGGTGACGTTGTCAGGCCATACACTCAACTTGTCCAGCATCAAACCAACTGTGGAATGTATGGACATGGTAAAAAGCCTTCCACTTCCAGGAATTTTTCACTACTTTCGTCGATTCCTTGGAATACTTAGCTTCTATTGGCGACACTTCCCCCTGCAGCCACACTGCAGTCTCCTCTCACAGACGCCTTGGCTGGCAAAGGTAAATGCAGGAAAAAGTATAGTGGACTGTGGATATGACAAAAGAATTCCATTGGGCGAAAAAGTGTTTAGCACAGGCTGCTACTCATCCTGAACCACAACTCATTCTCGCGACTGAACTGTGCCACACTGTGGTAGAGACAGTATTTCAGCAGGTGGTAAATGGGATGCCGCAACTGCATCCATTCTTCTTGAAGAAACTACCTTCTTCACAATCTAAGTGCTTAGCTTTTGATCGAGAGCTTCTCACAGTATACGTGACAGTTGAACACTTCTGCGAGAATGTTGAAGGCCATCAGGTGATAAGGTAAACAGATCAAAACCTCTGGTGGATGCCATCAAAAACCAATCTCAAGACGCCAGTTCGCACTGATTCAGAAATATAGAGCTTATTGTGCAGAACACTAACGACATATGTCACATATACAGCGTAGATAATATCATTGCAGACTACCTTTCAAGAATCAACGCAATATCTCTTCAGTGCAACTACGAGCACATGACAAGCAAGGAAACAAACGATCCAGGCATTTCAGAACTTGTTAACAAGAGCGAAACAATCTTCCACATCAAATATTGAACTCTTTCCATGACCACTAATGCCTCTTATAACGCACAGCGAAATTTTGTGTGGTTACATAACTTGAGCCGCCCCAGCGTCAAGATAATGGTTCGTTGGTGATAGATTTATATGAGCCAGCCTCAAGTGAGAGTGTCGTCACTGGGCACAAAGCAGTCTTGTGTGTCAGCATAGCAAGACAGGCCACTATGCACAACCTCACCTCAGATGCTTCCCCATCCTGAAGACTCAGTTCTGGCATGTCCACCTTGACATCGTCGTACCTTTGCTGGAGTTAGAAGGATTTTGTTACCTGCTATAGGTAACTGACAGGGCATCATGATGGGTATAAGTTATACCTATTCATGAGATCACAGCCAAGACACTTGTATGTCCATTCGTCGAGATGTGATCACCTACTTCAGCACACCCGAAGTTGTTACTACTGAGCAGGGCTGTCAATTTGGGTCAGCTGTCTCCAGGGCCCTGCGTTGCCTCTGCTGGATCATTCACACGTGAACTACCGGATACTGCCCACAAGGTGATGGCTTCATCAAGATGTGGCATAGAATCATGAAGGTGACCTTGAAGTGCCACGATGGCTCTTGGACTAAGGTGTTCCCGTGAATCCTACTCAGCATTCGTTCTGCCTACAAGGACAATTTAAACTGTCACTGACAGAGGTGGCCTACAGACAACCACCGATCCTGCTTGCTGATTTTGCACAGCCTATGGATGACACAGATCGCATGCACTTACACAATCTAGTGTGACATGCTCAACATCTTATCAAGAACGTGCATGACCTGCCTTCTTCACCTCATCAGAAACCAAAAGTGTCTGTGCGCAAGGACCTTGCATCCTGCAACTTTGTGACGCTGGCATGATGATTCCGTACTGGCAGCTCTGCAGTCACCTTATTTAGGCCTGTACAGTATGCTCAAACACACTCCACAAACATTCAACATCTTAGTGCACAGCATACCTGCGACTGACTCACTCTCACGACCTAAGCCCACCAGGATCCTCCAGGACAACACAGACTCAACACAAATGGACGTCGATACGTTAGTCAACGATAATGACAATCAGTACTCATCGCCCCCCTCTCCTCCACTCTCGGATTCGGCCAGAGATAGACAGGACTTGGACAAGCTTCCACTGCCACCCCAACCCCTCCACTGCACCATGTGTCACGATACAGCCATGTTAGACACTCCTGCAACATCTGGCGCCATACCACTTGTGCAGCATCACTATGAGGAATTGTCCGACCGTGCCTCACACACTTGCCATGGCACGATAAGCCGTGCATAACTGCACCACCCCTCTAAAAGAAACGGTTTGGTCGTGTCCTGCTCACACACCTGCCACAGCATGATCAGTCATCCTGTGCATCTGTACACATCAAAGTCCGCCAACCCACACTGCCTACTTAGTCTGTACTCCCGCTGGCGGGCCTCTGTGGTGATATTGATCTCTAGGTGGCACTCAAAAATTTCTGGTACATATGGAGTGAATAGTCTTTGAACTGTTAGAAAGGAGAGGCAGTGCATTCTGAGTTATTGTTCAGTACAGATGTATGTAAAGTGGTTCCAGTGAATAAAGTATTTATTACCTTAACCACATCATCTATGATTGGAAGGAGTTCCTGCTGTACTGAGGTGCTCTCTTCTTACAAGTTTATTCGACTTTCGTACTTAAGTAGCCATTGCTGCCTGCATTTCCACATCAATTTTTTATGTTATCACTGTTCACAGAAACATTTTCATTTTATTTTCAAATAGCAGTATGGTCTGCCAACAGAAGCTACGGCCAACAGCTATATGATGCTGTATCATCCACTAACTACAAAAAAAATCCTGGGCATGTTCACGTGAATTAACTGAATCACATATTCAGTCTTACAATAACCACTTAGTAACCTTTCATCCAGTGTAGGCATGATGCAACAGCACATGGACTGTTCTTGCAGAAATCGGCCAATGACTCTCTGCTCACGTACATGTGTGTGACCAGTAGTGCATGGCCATTATGGACATTAAATAGCAAAACAAATCCCTAGGCAGAAAAAAGAGATGTGCTTGGCTTCAGAAGCTCCAGAAATCAGCAATTTGTAAGGATAATGGTTTACTACTCCATAACAGCAACGCAAGTAGTACTCCTCTGTAAGGAGTACTAGAATTTTCTCCAATGTGCCACATTATTTTAGTAAACTGACTGAATCTGGAGAAGTCGCAAATGAAAGGTAAATTAAGTGTGAAGAAGCTTGCTTAAAATGTGATTATAAGTTTTAGAGACACATGAGAAAATGTATGTAGGATTGTAGGAAATTACAAGTGATACCATGTGGTAAAAAAAGTTCATATTGTTTCTAAAGGTTATCAGTGGAAAGAATTCCGAAAGTTCAAACTGTTGCAAAGATTGACCGTTACAAGCTTATTGCTGTTTTACATATTTCATGAGAAAATGAGTCACGTAAATCTACATTCAATGAATCTCATAAGTGTTCTCATATATGAGATTCAAGTTCTACCTATTGACTTTTCTGATTCAGAAACTGTGATCATAAAACAATTATGTAAAACATGTACCAATTTGAAACAACACCATGCAACCTTATTCTACAATAAAATTTTTATAGCAGTTACTTCAAGAAAAGTTGTGTTCACATTGTAAATTTTTTCCTGCACTCCTTATTTTTTGAATTTTTCCTTTAAGAATTTACTTCTCGACATATAGCCAGCAGGAATGAATCTATCAAAATAGCTCACCAGAAGTGTGTTGTTTGTCAAATCATATATTTCACTACGCCATAGTGTTTACAGTGAGAAAAGTTGACAGCATTGGGATTTTCAGGGAAAATTTAAGTGCATTTAGAATGGATAGGATAATGAGAAATTGAGGTGGCGTATTTGTCACAGTAGACAAGAAGCCCAAAACTACCAAGACAGAAATTGAAGCTATATTCGAAATTATTAGGGCAAAACTCAGTATCAGGGGTGGACATAAAATTATACTTGGAACCACCAGGCTCATCAAACGCAAAAAAAAAAAAAAAAAAATCAGAGAAAGTCTCAGTTCAATAGTACACAAGTTTCCCAATCATCAGGGGAGACTTCAATCATCCAGCAACCAACTGGGAAAATTACAATTTTGTTAGAAGTGGGCATACCAAGATCTCATGTAAAATATTATTAAATTCTTCTCTGCAAACAACCTAGAACAAATGGTTTGGAGCCCCACTAATATTATAAATACATTAGATCTAATTGGAACAAATAAACCCAACTTCTCTGATGATGTCCACATCGAAACTAGTATCTGTGTCCACGAGGCAGTTGTAGCAACAATGATTACCAAAGAGCAAGTAGCAACTAAAACAAATAGGAACATATGTATGTTCAGTAAACTAGATAAAGAAGCAGTAGTGCCATATCACAGTGAAGAGCTAGAAACTTTTCGCTCAGAACAGGGGCATGGAGAGGAATTATGGCTCAAGTTTAAAAGAACTGGACAGATATGTACCCCATAGAACACTTCAAAATGGGAGAGACCCTCCATGGTATAGAACCACTACAAAGAAACTGAAATTGAGGGTAATAAAGCAAAAGCGGAAATGCCTAATTCTGTTTTCAAACGTTTTGTTTCAAAGAAAAACCAAGAAGTATTGCCCCAGTTTAATTCTTGTACCTCTGAATAGATGAGCGAAATAATTGTTAGTGTCAGTGACGTTAGTAATAACTGAAATCCTTAAAATTGAACAAATCTCCAGAGCTTGATAGTGTCACTATCAGATTCGATACAGAATTCATAGCTGTGTTAGTTCCTCTTTTAATAATAATCGCCCAGGATTAGCCGAGCAGTCTAAGGCGCTACAGTCATGGACTGTGCGGCTGGTCCCGGCGGAGGTTCGAGTCCTCCCTCAGGCATGGGTGTGTGCGTTTGTCCTTAGGATAATTTAGGTTGAGTAGTGTGTAAGCTTAGGGACTGATGACCTTAGCAGTTAAGTCCCATAAGTTTTCACACACATTTGAACACTTTTTAATAATAATCTACTATGAGCCCTTCAAACAAAAAACTGTTCCCAGGAATTGAAAAAACAACACATCACATCCACCTACAAAAAAGGGTAGCAGAAATTATCCACCAAACTACCATGCAATAGCCTTGACATCCATTTATTGTACAATCTTAAAAGATATTATGAATTCTATCATGGTGAGATATGTTGAACAGAATGACTTTCATGCCAATAGCCTTGACACCCATTTACTGTGCAATATTAAAAGATATTCCGAATACAAACCTAGTGAGGTACATTGAACCAAGTGATCCTTGTGCAAGCCAACACGGATGCCTAAAACCCAGCTCACAATTTTCTCACCTTACATACTCAAGGCTATGGATCAAGACAGTCAGGTAGGTGCAATATTGCTCGATATCCAAGAGGCGTTTGATTCAGTACCATATTCACACTTATCTTCCAATATGTGTTCATATGGGGTATCAAGCGAAATTTGTGGCTGGACTGAGAATTTTTTTATTAGGACGGATGCAGCAATGCATGTTCAATGGAGAATCATTGTATGTTAATGACCTTGCAGACCATATTAATAGTAACCTAAGAATTTTTGCAGATTATGCACTTATCTGTACTCAAATAATGTCTTAAAGAAGCAGTGCAGACGTTTAGTCACATCTTGATAAAATTTGAAAGTAATGCAAGTATTGGCAAATTGCTTTGAATACTCACAAACGTAAAACTTCACAAAACGAAAAAATCATAGAATCATAGGAGTATAATATCAATGAGTCACAACTGGTATCAGTCAACTGATACAAATACCTGGATGAAACGATTTGTTGAGATGTTAATTACAACTATCACATAGTCTAAGTCTTAGGTAAAGCAGGTGGCATACGATTGTTCATCGATAGAATACTAGGAAAACGCCATCAGTCAACAAAGTAGACTGAAAACAGAACACTCAAGTGACCAGTTCTAGAATATAGAAGGTTAGCAAAAATGGTCACAAGTTTCTTCGACCCATGGGAGAGTGTCATGAAGATGATGGAAGAACAGAACTGCCAGCCTCTTGAAGATCGACACAAGATATTCCTTGAAAACCTACTTAGAAAGTCTCTATAACCAACTGTAAGTGGTTAATCTAGGAATATATTACACCTGCCTTCACGTCACTGCCATAGGGATCACAAAGGAAAGATTAATTACAGTATGCATAGAGGCATTTAAGTTATACTTTTTCCTACAATTCTTACATGAGTGGTACAATGGGACATGCCCTCTGTGACACACTTCACAGTCGTTCGCATAGTATAGGCGCACATGTAGTTGTACAAATGTATTATGAAATTCTTTTGAATTAAGTGACTGTAAAATAACATTGCAAACCGCTTTGTGCATGCTACATTTAATACATGATATTAGCTTGCCTTTTTCTTTTACATCTTTTGAAGTAGAAAAATTGGTTTCTAACATACTGTGTATGCATCTCAGACATCCCCAGAGTAACGGCGCACTCTCCTGTGGGAAGGGGGGGGGCATATAGAGAGTAATAAAGGGGGAGCTGGAATTCATTGAAATATTTATATTTAGTTAACAAATATTGCTAGCACCAGATTATCATTTCCATGAACCAAGTTAGGAAGTTCCCCCACCGCTAATTTGCTGTCTTATTTCACAAGAACTGAACAATGTATCCTATCAGCAGAAATTCTCAGGAAAGTCACGATTAAAACATCCTAAGAGAAGAAAAGATGTTCCACAAACTAAGTATTTGACTGTTTGACTGGAAAGGAAACCAGGAGATGTGATGTACAGTGTAGAAAAACAAATCATTCAGTTTCAGAAGAAACTGATGATTTATTCAAGGGTAAGAGCTTCACAAACTGAGCTACTCAATAACAAGTTTGTCCACCTCTGGCCCCTATGCAATCAGTTATTCCGCTTGACACTGATTGATGGAGTTGTTGGATATTCTCTTGAGGGATTTCATCCCAAATTCTGCTCAGCTGGCGCATTAGATCGTAAAAAGCTTAGATGGTTGGAGGGCACTACCCATAACGCTCCAAGCTTTCTCAATTGCGGAGAGACCTGGCAACCTTTCTGCCTGGGGTTAGGTTTGACAAGCGGAAAGACAAGCAGTAGAGACTCACGCTATGTGCAGGTGGGCATTATCTTCCTGAAATGTAAGCCCAGGATGGCTTGCAATGGGGAACAAAACAGGGTGTACAGTATTGTCTACAACTGCTGTGTTGTAAGGGTGCCATGGATGACAACCAAAGGGGTCCTGCTATGAAAAGAAATCACACCTGATTGCTGGGCTGTGTGGTGGGTGACGGGTTGGCAGCTCACCACTGTCTGGAGAATGTCTAGCAGCTTCTTTACTGATCATCACCTCAATTAGAAGTGGGACTCATCACTGAAGACAATTCCACTATAGTCAATCAGATTCCAAGCTGAAGATGTGTCTGAATATGGCCTGGACAGCTGTGGGATACCAACCTGACTGTCACCTGTCATATGGCTCGACAACCAGCAGTGTTGTCTGGTGCTCATAGCAGGACACCTTCAGCTGTCATTTGTGCACCCTTACTGCACAGTGGTATGTCGATGATATTCTATGCCCTTTTTGTTGCCCCTGATGCAAGCCATCCTGGGCTTATATTTCAGCAAAATAATGCCCACATGCACACAGCCAGAGTGCTTGCCAAACCCCACCTTGGCCAGGAAGTTTCCCAGATCTCTCCCTCATTGAAAACATGTGGATCATTTTGGGCAAGGCCATCCTACCATCTGAGGGTTTTGACAGTCTAACCTACCAACTGGAAAGAATTTGGCATGGTATCCCTGAGGAGGACAACAGCCAACAAATCTATCAATCAATCCCAAGCCAAATAACTGCTTGCAACAAGGACTAGAGTTGGGCCAACGCTTTGTTGACTTGCTCAGTATGTGATCCTCTTTCTCTTGAAGAAAGCAACCAACTTTTCTGAATTGTAATCATTTGTTTCATGTACATCGCATCTACCGATTTCTGTCCCATTCGGATATTACCTTCACAGTGATGGAGTGTCTTTTTTTTCTTAGAGTTATTAACGACAAAGGAGGCAATCTGAGTAGCTGTCCTAGATTGTTTGCAGATGATGCTGTCATTTACCATCTTGCAAAGTCATCATATGATCAAAACGACTTGCAAAATGATTTAGATAAGATATCTGTATGGTGCGAAAAGTGGCAATGGACCCTGAATAAAGAAAAGTGTGAAGTTATTCACATGAGTACTAAAAGAAATCAGCTAAATTTCGATTACGCGATAAGTCACACAAATCTGCAGGCTGTAAATTCAACTAAATACTTACAAATAATCTAAATTGGAACGATGAGATAGATAATATTGTGGGTAGAGCAAACCAAAGACTGTGATTCATTGGCAGAACACTTAGAAAGTGCAACAGGTCTACCAAAGAGACTGCTTACATTACACTTGTCCGCCCAATTCTGGATTATTGCTGTGCGGTGTGGGATCCGTATCAGGTGGGACTGATGGATGACATCGAAAAAGTACAAAGAAGGGCAACTCAGTTTGTATTATCGTGATATAGGGGAGATAGTGTCACAGACATGATACATGAATTGGACTGGCAATCATTAAAACAAAGGCGTTTTTCGTTGCGACGGGATCTTCTCACGAAATTTGAATCACCTGTTTTCTCTTTCGATTGCGAAAACATTCTGTTGGCACCCACCTACATAGGGAGAAATGATGATCACAATAAAATAAGAGAAATCAGGGCTCGCACAGAAAAATTTAAGTGCTCGTTTTTCCCGTGTGCCGTTCGAGAGTGGAACGGTAGAGAGACAGCATGAAGGTGGTTCATTGAACCCTCTGCTAGGCATTTTATTGTGAATAGCAGGGTAATCACGTAGATGTAAATGCTGATGTAGAGTGTACCTCATCACACAGCCCCTCACTCTGATCACCCCATGATTAGCTGCTTACCAAACTTTTAAAAATCACTGATAACAACAGGCCCGTTGACAATGTGACCATCAGTTCCTTGAAACACTGACTACAAGAATAGATTGTTAATCACAGCTATTGTTGCTGTCCACTCGATTTCACCTACGCTTCCAGAGTCAGTTCAAAGATAGAAGCTGAATTCTAGTGTATATCCAATGGAAGTAGTTAACCGGATTTCAAATATATTGATACAGGTTCCACCATTCCCATTGATAAGTGGTTGCTTTGCAGTGGTAACATGAGATCCTGTGAATGTGATTCAATGTGTGTCTCTTCTCTTCCGAAAGTATGCACTTCTAATTAGGGAAAAATTCGAATTTAATCAAAGTGCAGTCTTTCTTCACACATTCCTCTGTACCTATCAGCATCAATAGTTCTAAACATAAAACTGAAGTGCATATATATTGAGTTGATTAGCTGATATTAGACTTGACCAGCATTCTTTTGAACAATGAGATATCACCACAATGGGTTCTTTGTTTTAGTCAACGGTAACTTGAAGCCTGTAAAACTAAAGAGACACCTGGAGACAAAACATCTAGACCATGAAAGTAAACTCATCAAATTTTTTAAGTATCACAACTTAAAGGAAATGTCAGATTCCTCAAAAAACAGATATCAGTGCCTAAGAAAAACCTAAGAGCACCCCTAGAGCTGTCCTACTTCACTGCAATATCCAAATCATCACAAATTATTGGCTATAAATTACATCTTCTCTCAGTGGTCAAAGTGTGCAAAATCAAGCAAGGACAAAAGTTTGGCGAGAGTCTGAAGTCGATAAAACTCCCAGAAGGTATCATGGCTCATCGTATTAATGCAATAGCCATTGACATGAAAACTCAATTACTGCCACATCTTCATGATAGCTCAAAATTCACCCTGCAGCTTGATGAAAGTACTGATATCGAGAATCTTTCCCAGGTTCATGTTTTTGTATGCTGCTGTTAGGAAAATGAAATGCACATGGACTTTCTATTTTGTAAAGTTCTGGAAGAGAGGACTACTGGCGAAAATAATGTCTTTCTAGTGAATTCCTTGTTTGTTGACAACAATCTGTCATGGACAAATTGTGTTGATATAAGAGCTGTGGCTATAAAATAACTGGACTGATATCACAGAGTTAGTATGCATGTACCAAAGATGAATGACCCATAGTTGTGAAGGGTGAAGCATTCTCAGTCGAATGTGGCATAATTTGTGTCTATAGCTAAAGCAGTATGGCTGTGGCTTTCGTTTGAGTAAAAGCTGTTAATTTTTCCAGGAAAAAGTGTAATAAGAGAGCAAGAAATTGTTGTGAAGTTTCACATGAAACCTGGAAAAGTGCTACTAAAACCTGTTCTTACTAAACGAAGTGTTTATTATGGGCGTGAGTTTTCGAGAGGATAAAACATTTCCAAGATTGCAAAGAAGACTTTGAAGATGGCTCATGCCTCGTACAACCTTCAACATCAAAAGTGGATGAAAATATCGACCACGATTGCTGCAACTGTAAGGATTGACAAAGAAAGCTTAAGGCAAATTTTACATAATCAATTTAGCACAAGAAAAGTGTGTGTGGAGCAGATGTTGAAAAATAGAAGCTCAACAAAATGTTTGAATTGATCTTTGAATATCACTGAATATTATACTAATTTCTTGGAAAGAGTGACAATATGTGACAAATTTTGTTTTTTGAATTATGATCCAGAAACTATGCGCCAATCCATGCATTCAAAGGGTCCAACTTCACTGAGAGTGAAAAAAGCTCAAATCAACAAAACAAGAGAATGCACCCACTCATCCCACATTGGTAAAATTGAAATGAAATCCAGACCATTAGCTGCTTACAGGGGACAGTTTAAAAATTTGTGCTCCAACTGGGATACGAATCCAGAACCTCCTGCTTACATGGCAGACTCTAACCGACTGAGCCACCAAGGACAGAGACGATAGTCCGATGGCAGGGATTTATCTCTGGCACACTCCCAGTGAGAGCCACATTTCCAACTTACTGTCCACACACTACATTTGTAGTGTCCCTGCCCACTATACCCATTACTTGCGGCAGTCAATCTACTGATTCCCATAAGAGTTTGGGCAATGTGAGTGCATGAGTGCATGTCCAAAAGAACAGATACCATCTTCATATAGGTAAGGCTTACTGGCTAATGATCTTCTTCAGTACGGATGTACTCACATAGCTCAAACTCTTATGGGAATCAGTAGATTGACTGCTGCAAGTAATGAGTACAGTGGGCAGGGGTGCTACAAATGTAGTGTGTAGACAGTAACTTGGAAGTGTGGGTCTCACGGGGAGCATGCCAGAAATAAGTTCCTGCAGTCGCACTATCCTCTGTGTCTTTGGTGGTTCAGTCCGATAGAGCATCTGCTATGTGAGCAGGAGATTCTGGGTTCGAGTCCTGATTGGGGTGCACATTTTCAACTGTCCACATTGATATTTATCAACGCCTGTAAGCAGCTAAAGGTCTGGATTTCATTATAATTCCATTCTTCGAGAGCTGAAATATCACCAATGGTATCTGTACAGCTAAAGGATGAACTTCGTCTTTTTTTGCTGAACAGCAGTCCTACACTCACGTCTGTTTTCTAGATTCTGATAATGTGATAGTTAGCTGACGTTTTCCAGAAAGTGAATGATCTTAATGTATCACTCCAATGCGAAAAAAAGTAATATCGTCCTTCTGAATGAGAAAATGCTTGTGTTTAAGAGGGAGCTGGGACTTTGGAGTATCTAGATGGAGAAGGAAACTGCAAAATGTTTTCGTGTCTCAATTATTTCGTGGATGGAAAGGAGTTGGACGTAGGTAAAATTGTCAGTATTGATTTAGAATGGCTGGAAGCCCTTAGTCAGTAGTTCAAGGATACATTTCCATCACCTTCATCTCAGTATCACTGGATCCACAATACTTTGATACAGTCATAACAAACCACTTGTGAACACTAAAAGAGGAGGAGCTATTAGAACTCTCACGTGATAGACCACTTTGAAATGAATTTAAATCGACGTCTCTCGAAAATTTTTGGTTGCAGACTTGGAATGAATATCGCAGCTTATGTAGAAGGGAAAGAGACATGCTATTATCCTTTACATCAACTTAACTTGTGTGAATCAACATTTTCTGCAGTGGCACAAATCAAGATGACAAATCAGTCTCAACTGCAACTGGAAGGGGATTTGAAAGTTGCTCTTGCAAGAATCTGACTGAGATTGTATCTGCTTTTTTCACAAATTCAAGCAAACACATCACAATAAATAAGAAAATCTCAGAAAATTTTCGGATTTTGAACCATTTGCATTTTTATTCTTATTTATTTACTTATTTTTTGGATGATTAGTTTGAGTGTAACAATATCTAAATGGGCATTTAAATGTTGACTATAATTCTATCACCATTTGTACATCTTAACCTTTTGAATATTAAAACATCAGTAGTATAGATGGAAAGAGTTAAACTTTAAATAACTAACTAATTTGTAAAAAAAATGTACAGTGAAATACATATATTTGCTCAGTTCTAAAAACTTCACATGCAGTGATGGTTGTTTGTAAACTAATTGTAATTGCTAACTTTTGCTACCTTTGAATAATACAAATTTATAACAATATTAAAATATGTTTAATTCTCATATGCTAGAAGGTTGATCTCTAACTATTATTAATATTATTGTTATTTTAATTGATAGTTCCAGTCATTAGACAGATTGAAATAGATCTTGCGAACGATTTTTGTGTCAGTTATGAGAAATGTTGAGGAAGGAAAAAATAGGGGGTGTGGAAAAATAATGTATGTTTCAGAAAGGGGGGTGCAATGGAAAAAGTTTGGGAAACCCTGGGCTATTCTGTAACTGACAACCGCACAATGTTTGTTTCAGGTATCACAATTTTCTTAATTTGTTCATATATATATATATATATATATATATATATATATATATATATATATATGTGTGTGTGTGTGTATGTGTGTGTGTGTGTGTGTGTGTGTGTGTGTGTGTGTGTGGCACCTCCTGCCATACAGCCATATAATTCACTCTACACCATCTTCCATTATCGTGTTTCATAATTTTCCATACTTATCAAAGTTCTGTTTGTGACTGTTTAAATAAATATCATTGATTCGTTTTTTAAACATTTTCTACACATACAATTGCTTATATTAGATAGCAAAACAGCTTCGCTTTTAATATGCAAAGAGAGCTGCAGCATATTGTCTTACTGAACTTTACTGGACTGAACTGAATTGAATTGATTTATTCGCCTGTAATGAACTTTTGTGTTATATAAGACACTATAAGTAAATGCATGACTGTACATATGGTTAAACAATAATTATACAAATAATTGACATGTATGGATATTATTACATACATATTGCTGTATCTTGTCCTCATCACATTCCAGTAATTAGTTTTGTTACAAAGATTACATAGACCACAAATTAGGTTGTACTCTGGAAGTTATAATTCTGTTTCTTCACAAGCATATTTATAGTAAAAGATCATATTTGTTCATTATATGTAAATTCTTTTACAATATCAAGGTTGATTTATCTTTCAATCTTGTCTTTACCTCGATTTTAAATTTATTTTCAAGAAATTGCCTTCTTAGTTAGTTACCTAATTAAATATTCCACAGATGATTTGAATACTGTTTTATCAAAAAATGGGGAAATAGTCAGTTTACAGGATATGTGTGCATGATTAGTGTTAACATGAATTAACACATTATAATTTTATTCCTACTCATGCAACTATATTTAAAAACTTCTGGCTACTTGTTTTTAAATAGAAATTCGACACTGGAATAGAAGGAGTTGTTCAGGAGATATGATTTTAAATTAGATTTGAAACTTGCTTTGCTACCTGTTAGACATTTTACATTATTGGGCAAATGATCAAAAATTTTTATTGCTTACATATTAAACTTCCCTCTGAGCCACTGACAGCTTTAACTGCTGATAATAAAGATAGTTTTTTCCTCTAGTTTTATACTCGTATTTGTGTAAAAATACATCACTATTCTCAAATTGTCGTGGATTATTTATGACGAATTTCATTAGCGAAAATATGTACTGTGATTGTGCAGCTAACATACCTATCTCCTTGAAGACTTAGCTACAAGATGTCTGTGGGTGAACACTGCACGCTTTTGTGCAATCAGTACTTTATTTCAAAGTGATTAGTTACCACAGAAAATTATTTCATGTGACATTATTAAGTAGAAATATCAAAATATGTAAGGAGGCTGATACATTGTTTCCACAATTAGGAATTATATGACGAGCAAAGGCAGCTGAATATAATTTTTGAGAAGCTCAGTAATATCCTTCTTCCAGTTCAAGTTTTCCTCTGCACATACACCTATAAAGTTGGAACATTTTACCCTACTTACTGCCTTCTGTTCATGTGTTATATCAGATGCTGGTATGATTCTATTTGTTGTACAGAATTGAATGATGTGTGTTTTTTTCTAAACTTAAGGGAGAGTCCATTTTCAGATTACCACTTAATAATTCTTTGGAAAATCTCGTTTTATAACTCTTCTGTTACTTTCTCTCTATTGGGATTTATTGTAAAACTTGTATTGCCTGCAAAAAGTACCAATTTTGTTTGAGTTTTTCTAATAGAGTATCATGATATATACAATCAAAGGCCTTGGAGAGCTCACAAAAAATAAAACTCGTGATATATTGCTATTTAAGGCTTGTACTTATAGATGAGTGAATGTATAAGTAGCATTCTCAGTCAAGCAGCCTTTTTGGAATCTGCACTGTGATATGCCATCTAAATTGTTTCCATTTAAGTGTATGACTTCTCTTGAGTACATAACTTTTTCAATTATTTTGAAAACATATGTAATTATGCAAATCGGACGATAATTGTTGAATTTTGTCTTCTCACCTTTCTTATGATGTGTTTAATAATTGCATATTATGAGGGGAAATGTAACAGAAAATGTAAACATTTATTTAAAAAATCATTACAGCCATATTTATTAATGTACAAATCTAAAATTTTGTAACTGTATAGCAAAAGAGATGTGTTTTAATGGAAAAATGTAATAAAATATGCAGGATTAATATTTTGCTAGAAATTTGAATTTTTAATTTTTCTATTCTCTTTTGTATAAAAAGCCATAACTCAAATTCTAATAATGAAATTAATCCGATTATTTTATTGTAGTGTCATGAGAAGCTTATAAGACCACTGAACTACAGTTAAATTAATAACTGTTCAAACTGCATCATTAACAGAGTTTTTAATTTTGCACATCCAAAATTAACTTTTTTCTACATACAATCATCTAAAAATCAGAATATTCTTGCAGGATTTCGTATTTTTCAGTTCCAGGGAGACAGTGACACATTGCAAACAGTTCCTGAAAATTTCATTGCATTAGCGCATATACTTTTTGAGAAAAGGCTTCTATTAAGGTAAAAAATGTAAAATAGGGAAAATGAGTTTCAAAGATTTTCTTCTTATTCTTCTACATGTAATAAGCTTACCTCAATTTTAAAATCCTCCATACTTCCCATCCTCCAGGTTTCTCTTCTCTCCTCTTCAAATCTGCCTGGACTGTATTTGCAGGAAAGAAATTGATCTGTTAGCTTTCTTGACCCTGCTCTTGTTGTTGGTGTAAAATGCTTTTGTTGTAAACACACTAGGATCTATACCAACTCTCTTCAGCACTTCAATTCTTCCATTATTTCCGTTATTATAACATACTAGCTGATCCGGCGAACTCTGTTCCACCTTAAAGCCAATAAATTAGTTTTTGGATGTTAAGTTCAACTTTTTATTAGGAAATACAAAAATATAAAGTATTTTAATGATTTTTTATTCTTTATGTTTTTTGGTGCATAGCTTCCACTCTTCAATTAAGTATCTCGTGATTCGCCGGCCAGAGCGGCCGTGCGGTTCTAGGCGCTACAGTCTGAAGCCGCATGATCGCTATGGTCATAGGTTAGAATCTTGCCTCAGGCATGGATGTGTTGTGATGTCGTTAGGTTAGTTAGGTTTAAGTGGTTCTAAGTTCTAGGGGACTGATTACCTCAGAAGTTAAGTCCCATACTGCTCAGAGCCATTTGAACCATTTTGAACCTTGTGATACACGAAATTTTTTGTTTTATTATCAGGCACAAGAACACACAATGCAGATGGTCTTCTGACCCATGAATATGCCACATATAATTGACCATGTGAAAAACATGAATATTCTAGATTTAAACCACAAACCTTCAATTGTTAATGGTCATGGCGAATGCAAGACGGATCAGAAATTGAAGTTTTTTAAACTCAAACAGCATGTCTTCAATACTGTCTGCCCCAAATGAGGTCATTTGGAAACAACTATTGTATTTTTGGGTGTTTGCAAGAAAATGTCGTGATTCAGGTGTTTCGCCACAGAGCAATGAATACAATGGCTCAGGTGGCGGAGTCAGTAATGGCAATTAGTGGTAAGGCAGCACAATCCATGTGTTTCTCCAGAAAACTTCAATGTGCCACAATACTCGAAAACAATGTCTATCGGCCCAATGCAGAAGCAAGGATGCAAGCAGTAATCAGTGCTGCAATCGTATCTAAATGCTGCTCGATTCAAATCATCACGTGATAAATGTCTTCTTGTGCGTCAAAAATTATCTACATGTTGATCTCTGTTGTTTGCTCGACGATTTCGCATTGCCAACCGAGCCGTTTCACGGGCTACCTCACTTTGCTCTTGTGATTGAGAAGCATGAAGTCGAGCCATACTAACGCGGCGCTCTTCTAGGGCAATTTGTTGTTCTCCTTTCATTCGCAATGTTTTGTATCCTTCTTGCATTACGGCTTTGTCGAGAAATATTCGATCGTCTTGTTCGCGGCTTGTTAATGATGATTCAAAGAAAATACAAATTATTTCTTTAAATTTTTAATTAATGATGTATACTGATACTTAAACATAGAAGTTTATCTGTCATTTGCGGTTTGTTATTCCATGTCAGATGCGTTTTTCTTATACCATGTTTTATAGTGACGTTTAGCTGATATTTGCGTTTTGTTATTCCATGCCAGATGCGTTTTTTGTTATACCACGTTTTATAGCGGTCGAATGGGATAAAAAGTATCCTGGTTCTAAGCTACCTCTCCACCAATTTTCAGTCAAATCGGTCCAGCCGTTCTTGAGTTATAAAAAGTGTAACTAACACGACTTTCTTTTATATATAGATAACTGCATTATAGACACCTATTTTGAGTACTTCAAGTCCACAGAACGTCCTTTTTGAGCATCTAATCCAAATTAAATTATTGAGGCTTTCATTGTGTCTGTCCATAAAGACACTTCCTCAACAAAACAGGGTTTGCAAGAAATCTGAATGTGGGGTTAATTGTATTTATAACAGATTCTGGTAATGAGTGTTTATATGAATACATCTCATTTCTGTTGTTGAACTTACAACAAATCGTTTTTCGGACACTGATTATGCATTGGTGTTTGGTCAGTGGACAGCACTCCCATAAAATCACTGCAGAGAATCAATTTCTTTCAGGGTAAGCCTGAATTTTCCTCCTAGTGGTTTTCCATCATCAAGTACTTTACCTTTCTTCTCTTTCAGCAAATGATGAAGCCTATCACCTAGCCTCTTTTGGATATGGCCAACACATTTCAACTTTTCTATTGTTGTATTGTTCAGATTTTTATCTGTTACAGCTTTGAATGAAGAGGAGTCCCCATAACCAAGGTATTTAGTATAACTAATACTATACTGGTCCTCAGATCTGGAGAACATCCTCACAACTGCAGCAGCCTCCGTGCCCCCACTTCAGCCACTATAATTTTTACAGCATGCTACTGCATGCTTTTCCTGCCACAGTTTCTCACTATCTTCATTGTTGGACATTTTCCTTGTTGAACGCTGGTGGCAGTATTTAGACATAATTTCTACATCCAAAACTTTACCTGAGTCAATACCAGTAACAGATGCAACTCCATACAGAAATGTGTGACCCCTTTTTATCCAGGCCCCATCTACAGACACACACAGGTCAGTAACATTAGTAGCAGATTCACAGTCCTGACTATCCAGAAAACCACACAATACATTACCCCCTTCCCTGCCCTGTCCAAGGCATCTAAGAGCACATGCTATCCTAAGATTGCTTTCATAGGTGCCACTGTCAGTTTTTTTGGAGGAGGAAAATTCATATTCATAGTCTCACGAATTACAAATGAATTTAAAATCACAAGCTAGTCCCACTCTTCTTTCTTCAACAACAATCATGCATTCCGTATTTTTACAGTTAACAGATGAACATGAAAACTTAATAGCCTGGCAGAAAAGCTCTAAATCAATAAGTCTGAATCTAATGAAATCCATATCAACAACATTCACGCACCTGTACAATTCTCCTGTCCCAAGTTTCGATGCTGAAGCTGATAGCTTATGTTCTTCATTTCGAGCTGTTTCCTCTGTTTTATTAGTAAACCGATTTCCATGAAACTTGCGTTTCCTAAACACAGCTTTTCCACCACCCACTATGCATGAATCTTGACTTCCACGTAAAGGTTTGCGAATTCAACCTTCCACCTACTAATATGTGTTAATATTGTCAAAATGTAAATAAACTACATGCAAGAAAGTTTTCAGGCAAAGATACAGATATCAGCCACAGATATAGAAGTCAGCCAAAGATATTGAAAGAAAATAACCTTCACACTGACAAAAATTCCGCCAGTGCAGAGTTAATCAGTTTAACAATTTAAAGGCTTTTGTAAAGCTGCTATCACAATAAAAATTCACACGCAACATAGATTAAACTGGGTAGATCAAGAAAATAATAACCTGTCTGGAACAATTTCCTGTCACAGTGATGGATAGCATATATATTACTAAGGACATTAAGGACATTAAGGGGCTCCGGAACGCCCTATACTTGCAATGTTAAAATAACGCTTATAAATTACATCTTTCCTCACAAAGTATTTGAGGTAGGAAGTTGAACTTTTTATTTATTGGAATATGGGCTACAACTTAACACAGGGATTTTACAAAATTTTAGTTCAGTTATTAAAGATGATTTTTTTTCAATTGTAATGAAAATTCACAACTTTTTTTGCAATTTTTTATTTATATATTCAAAAATATACAGTTTTTTGGAAAAAGGCTATGTTAAATTATGCAGAAGGTACTGTGTAACATTTACTGAAAGTTTGAAAGAAATATGTTTGGAAGATCCTTAGAAAATAAAAGTTTTGGGAATCGAGCGACAAAGATTGGATTAACTTTTTAGTGCATTCCAGGTCCATAGGATGGATTATTTTCATCCTCTGCAAACTCCTCCTACAGCTTCCTCTTGTTCCTCCTCCTGTTTACTCTTGCTTGTATTTCTAGACTCTTTACAGCCCTGTCTGCAGCCCGAAAGCGTTCCTTGTCTAAAGCAAACATCGCTCGTTGTTGTGTTCGTAGATTTTGCTACCATTTTCTTCAGTTGCAGTTACTGCAACACTGTTCCTAAAGGTGGTCATGTATGAACACTTATCACATTTCAGTTGTATTTCACTAGCAAGTCCTACGTGCTTTATTATGGAGAGTTCCAGACCAACTTCACTACAATGAATACATCTTACACAGTTTGAAAAAATTCCTTTGAGAACCGACATATCAAATATTTCATTCACATCCGATTCGCCCATAAAACATTCATAGTTTTCACTCATTGAACCAAGCTTCTTCTGTGAAGTATTTTCTTTCCCACTTTGACTGCTATGGGCAGGTGTACTTGAGAGGTTAGGTTCACTCACTATCGCCTTTATTGTTTACAGTAATAACATATACCTTTGGCTTTCCAACATTTCTCCTTTTCTTAAAAGCCTTCAGAGGATTTCTAATAACTTTACTTTTACTCATTATTATACTTCAACAAAACAGAGACTCAAGAAACAGAATTAATTACGAATATTTTCGAGATAACAACAGAGTAAATAAACATGAAACAATCGACAATCACACCAGCGATATATATTGAACCATCACAGGTTAGCCACAACACATACTTTATCTCACATCAGTAAAATGTACCTGATGAACACGGACGTTAATAATAACACCATTTGACAGCAGTTTAACAGCGCCACGGTGGGTCACGCCCATGTAGAACACATTTCAAAAAAAATTTAAAAATAGTTGTAGTCTTCGGAATTGAATAAATTATATATCTATTAAAAGGTAATAGTCTGCAGATTCAGGAAACGAAAAAAATTAAAAATTGAACTTTTCATGATTTTGAGCCTTTCCGGAGCCCCTTAATTAGGAAGTTGAAAAAACTTGTCAGAATTCTTTTTGAAATTCTATTAACCCCACAGGAACTTCTGTTTTTTTAGGAATTTTTATAACTGTATTAATTTCAGTGAAGGATATTGGTGCTACTTCTAGTTGCCTAAAGTTTTGTGGAATGACATTTTAATATATTCTTCTGCTTCTTCATGTGAACCATGTACTCCTATATTTACTGCTACATTTATTAACTGATTGTTAAAAGTCTCTGGTATAGACCCTACTGTCGACGAAAAATATTTTGTCAATGTATGTAGAATAGTATATGTGTAGAATAGGCTATGGTACTACTACAGGACTACAATGTCAATGAAACACAGTTGGAATCAGTCAGCTGATACAAATACCTGGTTTAACAATTTGTTGAGTTATGAAGTAGAACAATGACATAGGCTCACCCGTATGAAAAGCAAGTGGTTCACTGGTACAATCCTAGGGAAATACAACCAGTTCACAAAACACTAATGTGATCCATCCTAGAATGTTGATCAACGCCGTGGGACTCATGCCAAATAAGGCTAGCAGGGGATAATAAACATATCAGTATACACAGAATAGCAGCATGAATGCTCATGGGTTTGTGCGATACATGGGAGGGCGTCACGGAAATGATGAAAAAACTGAACTGGCAGACGCTTGAAGATAGATGTGAACTATCTTGAGAAAGCCTAGGGACAAAGTTTCAAGAAACAACTTTAAGTGATGACTCTACAGATACATGCTTCAATGTACCACACAGAGGCCTTTAAACAATCATTCTTCCACGGGCGCAGCAGTGAATGGAACGAGTAGAAACCGTAATGATTGGTACAATGGGAAGTACCTTCTGCCATGAACTTCACTGTGGTTTCCAGAGTACAGATATGGAGAAATGTGGCATATGTGAAAGAGTGTGACCTAACTTCTCAGTAATTCCTGTTAGAGGTGGATTAACTCGAGTTACCAGACCGGATTAACTCGGGTTGAGGGGATTCGAGTCAACCCGAGTTAGACTGTCACTAACTCAAGTTGTGTTCACACGGTACGTGGCAGTCGCCAAGCGATGACGGTTTCGGGCGAAATTGTAAATTACCACCGTCGTGGCGACCGAGCACGTGTTGAACCGAGTTGAGTCTACGCCTACAGAATGGGACATCACTCAGTGTGATCTATAAAATTGGAGTATCTTATTATGATTTATTTCATTTGATTGAAATTCGTGAAGCGTTTGATATGTGTTATTTAGATGTGGATCTACACTCCTGGAAATGGAAAAAAGAACACATTGACACCGGTGTGTCAGACCCCCCATACTTGCTCCGGACACTGCGAGAGGGCTGTACAAGCAATGATCACACGCACGGCACAGCGGACACACCAGGAACCGCGGTGTTGGCCGTCGAATGGCGCTAGCTGCGCAGCATTTGTGCACCGCCGCCGTCAGTGTCAGCCAGTTTGCCGTGGCATACGGAGCTCCATCGCAGTCTTTAACACTGGTAGCATGCCGCGACAGCGTGGACGTGAACCGTATGTGCAGTTGACGGACTTTGAGCGAGGGCGTATAGAGGGCATGCGGGAGGCCGGGTGGACGTACCGCCGAATTGCTCAACTCGTGGGGCGTGAGGTCTCCACAGTACATCGATGTTGTCGCCAGTGGTCGGCGGAAGGTGCACGTGCCCGTCGATCTGGGACCGGACCGCAGCGACGCACGGATGCACGCCAAGACCGTAGGATCCTACGCAGTGCCATAGGGGACCGCACCGCCACTTCCCAGCAAATTAGGGACACTGTTGCTCCTGAGGTATCGGCGAGGACCATTCGCCACCGTCTCCATGAAGCTGGGCTACGGTCCCGCACACCGTTAGGCCGTCTTCCGCTCACGCCCCAACATCGTGCAGCCCGCCTCCAGTGGTGTCGCGACAGGCGTGAATGGAGGGACGAATGGAGACGTGTCGTCTTCAGCGATGAGAGTCGCTTCTGCCTTGGTGCCAATGATGGTCGTATGCGTGTTTGGCGCCGTGCAGGTGAGCGCCACAATCAGGACTGCATACGACCGAGGCACACAGGGCCAACACCCGGCATCATGGTGTGGGGAGCGATCTCCTACACTGGCCATACACCACTGGTGATCGTCGATGGGACACTGAATAGTGCACGGTACATCCAAACCGTCATCGAACCCATCGTTCTACCATTCCTAGACCGGCAAGGGAACTTGCTGTTCCAACAGGACAATGCACGTCCGCATGTATCCCGTGCCACCCAACGTGCTCTAGAAGGTGTAAGTCAACTACCCTGGCCAGCAAGATCTCCGGATCTGTCTCCCATTGAGCATGTTTGGGACTGGATGAAGCGTCGTCTCACGCGGTCTGCACGTCTAGCACGAACGCTGGTCCAACTGAGGCGCCAGGTGGAAATGGCATGGCAAGCCGTTCCACAGGACTACATCCAGCATCTCTACGATCGTCTCCATGGGAGAATAGCAGCCTGCATTGCTGCGAAAGGTGGATATACACTGTACTAGTGCCGACATTGTGCATGCTCTGTTGCCTGTGTCTATGTGCCTGTGGTTCTGTCAGTGTGATCATGTGATGTATCTGACCCCAGGAATGTGTCAATAAAGTTTCCCCTTCCTGGGACAATGAATTCATGGTGTTCTTATTTCAATTTCCAGGAGTGTATATAGAACATTGGCGTCATGGCAGCTCGCAAATATAAGTCTATATTAAACTTTTGAGTGCAAAGTGACTGAGCGATACAATGATCGACCCCGTGGCGAAGCTACCTTAACATAATCCGATTGTCATCAAAATCCTTATGGCAAATTCTGTGTGTATTATGAGTGTTCGAATTGCGGCCTGCAGCACAACAATGATTCATGAACATGACGACGCATTCGGCTGCCTTAAAATCGTTCGAACACTGTCCAAATCTTACAGCAAATTCGAAGTGTCTCATGAGTGAATTTTCAAAAACAGCCTGCAGTGTAGCATCCATTAATGCTCGTGACGAGGCGTTTGGCTACTTTAAGATCGTCAGGCCGCCAACAAATCATTACAGTACATTCTGTGTGTATCATGATCTCCGCAACTTCCATACTGCGAATTTCGGATGTTTCATAAGTGTATCTTCAGAGTTTTAAACGAAAAGATCAAATATTGCCATTGTAGTGCAGTATTCGTGAACATCCATTTGGCAACCTTACGATCGCCCGACAGCCGTCAAAATGTATACAACATGTTACAAGTTTTCCTCAAGTTTACCATCAAAATTTCAATCTGGAAGACCAAAAATTGCAGCCTCTTAACAGGTATCAAATGAAGATCGTGAAGAAGATTTTGGCTACCTTATGACTGTGCAATGGCTATCATATTGCGAATTTCGGATGTTTCGCAAGTGTATTTTCAAGATTTCAAACTGAAAGACCCACCCAATATCGCTGTTTGTTGTGCAGCATTCAGTCAGAATCGTGAACAGCCGTTTGGCTGCCTTACGATCGCCCAATAGCCGTCAAAATCTATACACCATGTTTCAGTTTTTCCACAAGCCTGTCATCAAAATTACAAGCCTAAAAAATGGCGCCCTTAGTAGTTCCATCACGATCGTGGCTATACAGGGTGTTCCATTGATAGTGAGTGGGCCAAATATCTCTCGAAATAAGCATAAAACGAAAAAACTACAAACAACGAAACTCGTCTAGCTTGAAGGGGGAAACCTGATGGCGCTATAGTTGGCCTGCTAGATGACGCTGCCATAGGTCAAACGGATATCAACTGCGTTTTTTTTAAATAGGGACCCCCATTTTTTATTACAAATTCGTGTAGTATGTAAAGAAATATGAATGTTGTTACCTTTGTGATAGATGGCGCTGTAATAGTCACAAACGTATAAGTACGTAGTATGACGTAACAATCCGTCAGTGCAGACGGTATTTGCTTCGTGACATATTACCCGCGTTAAAATGGACCGTTTACCAATTGCAGAAAAGGTCGATATCGTGTTGATGTATGGCTATGTATGCTGCTCGATATCCTGGACGACATCATCCAAGTCTCCGAACCGTTCGCCGGATATTTACGTTATATAATGAAACAGGAAGTGTTCAGCCACATATGAAACGTCAACCACGACCTGCAACAAATGATGATGCCCAAGTAGGTGTTTTAGCTGCTGTCGCGGCTAATCCGCACATCAGTAGCAGACAAATTGCGCGAGAATTGAGAATCTCAAAGACTTCGTTGTTGAGAGTGCTACATCAACATCGATTGGACCTGTACCATATTTCTAAGAATCAGAAATTGCATGGCGACGACTTTGAACGTCGTGTACAGTTCTGCCACTGGGTACAAGAGAAATTACGGGACGATGACAGATTTTTTGCACGCGTTCTATTTAGCGACGAACCGTCTTTCACCAACAGCGGTAACGTAAACCGGCATAATATGCACTATTGGGCAACGGAAAATCCACGATGGCTGCGACAAGTGGAGCATCAGCGACCTTGGCGGGTTAATGTATGGTGCGGAATTGTGGGAGGAAGGATAACTGGCCCCCATTTTATCGATGGCAATCTAGATGGTGCAATGTATGCTGACTTCCTACGTAATGTTCTACCGATATTACTACAAGATGTTTCACTGCATGACAGAATGGTGATGTACTTCCAACATGATGGATGTCTGGCACATAGCTCGAGTGTGGTTGAAGCGGTATTGAATAGCATATTTCATGACAGGTGGATTGGTCGTCGAAGCACCATACCATGGCCCGCACGTTCACCGGATCTGACGTCCCCGGATTTCTTTCTGTGGGGAAAGTTGAAGTATATTTGCTATCGTGATCCACCGACAACGCCTGGCAACATGTGTCAGCACATTTTCAATGCATGTGGGAACATTACCGAAGGCGAACTACTCGTTGTTGAGAGGAATGTCGTTACCCGTATTGCCAAATGCATTGAGGTTGACAGACATCATTTTGAGAATTTATTGCATTAATGTTTTATTTACGGGTAATCACGCTGTAACAGCATGTGTTCTCAGAAATGATAAGTTCACAAAGGTACATGTATCACATTGGAACAACCGAAATAAAATATTCAGACGTACCTACATTCTGTATTTTAATTTAAAAGACCTACCTGTTACCAACTGTTCGTCTTGTGGCGCCGTTGAGGTCGACAACAGCATTGATCTGAGTATCGTCTTTGAACTAAGCTAAGATTATCTTTGAGCAGTTCCGCCATGTCAGTTCTTTGTAAGCCTTGCTTGTGTAAAGAGGTGAATAAATGAACTACTGTTAAAATCGTGTTATTTGGTGTAACCAACCCGAACTTCCACCTTACTGGTGACCCCAACGTGATCTGAACACGAAACCTTCCTGTTTTTCGGGTCTCTGCCGATGGCCTTTCACTAGAAATGGGTAGTTCGCGAACGAACGGGTCCTAAGGAATGGTTCACCAAGACAAACAAAAGGACCGAGGAACGAATTCCAAGGAACTGTCTTTCATAGTTCACTTCGGTCGCGGCAGTCTACTTATAGTTCCCGGGAACGAGGAACGATCGGTTCATAGTTCATTTAGGTCGCGGCGGTCTACTTATAGTTCCCGGGAACGAGGAACGATCGGTTCATAGTTCACTTCGGTCGCGGCGGTCTACTTATAGATCCCGGTAACGAGGAACGATCGATTCATAATTCACTAGTTCACTTCGGTCGCGGCGGTCACTTCGGCAGTTCTCGTTCCAGCCTCGGTCCCGCGCTCGTCTCAGTCTCGGTCTCCCTCGGCCGCACTCGTCGTTCTTCGCATGACCACCGGTCACAGTTCCACTGCCGACTGCTCCTAGTTAGTTCAGTATCTAGTTGTTCGTTTCGTTCACTGCGCTCGCCCATTTTACATGTGTTACAAGCTGTTCTTCCACTTGGGTCTGGCTATTCAGCGTCCATGACTGGTAATTAAAACGTATTTTATAGTTACATAAATTACATAAAAATTACGTTGTATGCAATAAGTACGTCTTTTCAGGTAACAAAAGAGCATATCAGCTGACTTCATTATATCGATGAACAGCGGAAGACATACTTATAGCAGGGCAAGTTGTTTTATTATTCATATATTTTTTGGTTTCATCAACTTTTGATTTAGCAACTTACTTTAAATAATTTGCTTAATTTGTAGTGTAAGAAAATTCATATAAACGATTTTCGTGTATCTTTCATATACGTAATATTACATTTAGGAAGGCTCTAACTATTTTTTAAGTTTGGTTGTTTCCAATTTGCATCACCTACTACTTTGGTTTCTTTAAACAAAAAGAAAAGAAAAGAAAAGTGGATTGTGGGTCATTTTGTCTCAGTAGGAAAAGAAGTGCCTGTCCATTTGAAAAGACATAGATTGCCATGAAATCGTATTTATTTATTATCTCAAGAACATTTGTTCAGAAGGAGCTTTCAAACCACAAACTTTATTACTGCTAACTCAATTATTATTATTGCTAGATTAACTTTAATAATGCAACATAAAAAACTTAATTTTTGCTAACCATGTGAGGCAAGTATGATCAGAAAACCACGTTTTATTTTAAAACTATCTATTCTTCCATAAAGTCTCTACTTCACCTAGGAACTCAGAAGCAACGTGAAGTATATATAGGGTGTAAATGATTATTGTTTACAACGCAGCATAGCTGTGTAGAGGACGTCGAGACGAAGAATTTTATACGAGACACTTGTGGTCTATTAACTTGGGAAACTACATGAGCTATAGCCCATGCGCGTCGCGTGAGATTTTCATGTTCTCTTCTCCAGCTCTCTACACGCAAACTATTAATGCTAGAAAAAATGAATAGGACCTTTTTTTGTAGGAAATTTAATGTAGTTACATATTATATCGGGATACGTTTTCGCTAGAGACTATGATTTTCTACTTATTAAAGAAAAACGTAGAGAAGTGACTTTGAAGCGTTTTCCATATTACGTTAAACCCAACTATCAGCATGGAACTAATAATAGATTTCGCTTTTATTTTATTTTCATATACATTTGTGTAAAGTTTATATTAAGTATAGTAAAACGTAACTGTAAAATTTCATATTCGTTTCAGTCTCGTCTGTTAATGGCTTCCTGACTGTCCTTGCTCGCTCAGAAGTTCTTTCTCAAATAACTGATGACTTATTCCATTCATGAACCCTTCCCCCCATCTTCTTTGTTTTCACTTCTAAAGTTAAGACGATATTTCAGCACCCTTATGTAGTTGCTGCTGTTGCTGAAACAGAGCTTCTGATTTTAGTATGCCGTTTCTCAGCTCCTGTGTCGGAAGTTACGATTTATATAAATAAATATTCAGTTCCCACACAGTTAGTATGGCAGTTTGATGCACAGACAATGTGATGTAGACACCAGCAAATTGCAAAAGAAAAATATTAATGTAGTTTAATAGGTGGCTCATTACTGGCCAGTTATTTAATATGAGTAATTCCCTTGCGAATGTGAGTTATTTTACATAAACGAACAGAAAACAAAGACGTTGCACTTGCTAGATCTCCCCTCGAAAAGGAAAGGCTACTGCGTTCTGGGGTGGCCATGCAGGGTCGTAACCAGGTTTTAGTTCCGTAAATCCGCACTTCCGTTCGCGCTGAGCCTGCCAGCCTATCTGTTAGTCTTCACCTACCATGTGGCCACCGAGTAACATCTTTGTCTGCTTGTAGTCACTGGCCCGTCACACGAATATTGCGATGCGAGAAACGCATTCAGCTAAAGAAAGTCTAAGTAAACAAGCTGTCTACATTAGACAATTAATGAATTTATCATGCAGTCGTGCAGAAGTAATACTTGGGCGGAATTGATATTTTTTAAAGGTTTTCAGACTTTTTTTGGTCAAGGGGCCTTACCTCATTGAGGAGAGGGAGGGGTTGTAGCCCAAGAAAAGAAAACATAACTTTTAAAATTGTCATAAGAGTAACCATAATTATACTTCGAATCTTTTATCATTGACTTTATCAACACCATTCCCTGTTATTAAGTTTCCAACTGTTTTAATCACGTGTAATTTTACTTATCAATATTTATTTGTAATGGTTTGTACAATGCATATAGAGATTCTCTTAAAACTTTTCAAGGTAACTTTTTAAGGCGAATTAGTAACGAAATTATAATAATATTACAAAAATGTTCAAATGTGTGTGAAATCTTACAGTACTTAACTGCTAAGGTCACCAGTCGCTAAGCTTACACACTATTTAACCTAAAGTATCCTAAGGATAAACACACACACCCATGCCCGAGAGAGGACTGGGACCTCCGCCGGGACCAGCCACACAGTCTATGACTGCAGCGCCCCAGACCGCTCGGCTAATCCCGCGCGGCAATAATATTACAGAAGCCGAGATTTTCAACATCTGTATTGTGGTATCACTACAAGAAAATAGAGGTGGATAGAGGAGAATGCAAATATTGCAAAGCCATCATCAGTATTGCTGCAGGCTCCATGGCTAATTTAAAATGGCATCTTATAAAGAAACACCCCACAGTGCCACTGGAGAGAACGGATTTTCGATCTAGGTCTCCATTGTCAACATCTACAGAAACAAGTGCTGCGACGTCAATTGCGCCTTGCCAGCAAATCACCCCAGCCTCTACCTCCTCAGCCTCTGTTAGCGAATCTGTCAGCGATGTTGATTCGCTATCGTTGAACAATCTGGTCAGCTGGGTGCCTGCATTTGCCACCTTTGAACCTGGTTCAATAGGAGGAGGACAGTCATCTTTGACAAATTTTGTCAGTATTATTAAGCCTCTCCCAATTTATAAAAGCAAAGAAATCGACTTACAGTTGCTTAAAATGATTTGTAAGGAATACCATCCCTTCAGCATTGTGGAAGACAAAGAATTTAGGAAGTTTGTTTCCCTGCTCTGACCCTTTCGACCAGCTTGCTGCCACAACTATTCAGTCAACTGCGCGATAATTTACGAGGAAAACTGAAATCGACGACAGCAGTCGCTCTGACAACTGACGCCTCGACATCCTTGAACAATCAAAGGGTGATAAAACGAGACATCATTCGAATGTACTGGGTTGCCTGGAATTTTCGCCTCGACACAAAGCGACCAGCTGTGGAATAAGCAACAAAACAGTGACAGTTGTAACCGACAATGCAGCTAACATGGTTGCTGTAGTCAAAATTGGTAAATGGGCTCACATCCCCTGTTACGCCTACATAATAAATTTAATTGTCAAATCGGGTATAAAACCAATTGAGAGTGTGGTCGAAAAAATTAAATGTCTCGTTCAATTTAAAAAAAAAAGTTAACTTGCAATGAATAAACTAAAGGAAACGCAAATGCAAATGAATCTGCCTATACTAAAACTAAAACAAGAAGACCCCACGCGATGGAACTCACTTTTCGACATGCTAGTACGTGTTTTTGGATACAGATTGCCAATAATTTCCACTTTAGCTGTTCTCGGAAACGATAAGCATAAACTGACGTCAGAGGTGTGGGATATCATAGAACATTCAATTACGTTACTTCAAATCTTTTATGAAGTAACTAAAGAGGTGAGCGTTGAGCAAAGTGTGTCGTTGCCCAAAACAGAGGTTTTAACCTGGACGCTTTTAAACTTCATGTCTCCGTTTAAAAACCAGGAAGGGTTGCCCCCCATAATAGTTGCAATGTCTGAGACGATGATAAAGGCTGCCGAAGAGTGGCTTGTTAATACGTCGTATGTTGTTGGCCAAGTGACGTTACTTGTACCATTTTCACGTTTTAAGTTCGGTTGGTAATCCTTTGGAGGAATTATAGGGCTGTCTGACTGCTTTAAGATCATTTTAATCTCCTTTATATTCGCTCCAGTCACCAATTTTTTTTTAATACCACGTGTTTCGAAAATGCCTGATCCCACTTGAGGTTATAAAATGTGTATTATTTATTCAAATACTACAATTTTTGTATTACCTGTAATACTTTTTTTGTTGGAAATGAGTCTGTGTCATGAAAGAAAGATTTATGAATTGTAATTTTAAGAAACTGTTTCTACAATTTTTATCGAACACTGTAAAACGTAGTGTTTGTAGGGTACAATACTACTAGTCATGAGTGTCCACAGAAATTTTGATATAAATTAATTGATCACTTTTGAGATGTGTCATGCCACCAGAACTCTCTGTGAAATGATGGATATCGACTCAATATTCGTATTTATTATGGGTAGACTACTTTGATACTTATACGACAGACATGATTCACGATTATCTTCTACGAAGTAAACCTTTCTGTGTTATTAATATGATTCTGGAAATGACACATTTCTCAAGTTGACGATCTAACATTATATCATTTTACGTTAGCATTTAACATGTATTCAAGAAAATGACCATTAACTTAGGAAATAAAACAGTAAAATATTTAGAAAACATCTTTTATCAAGTACTAGTAACGCCAAACTGACATTGAAAAAGAAAAATCTGAAGTATGAAACGATCAGAAATGAGAATACTACTGGTTATAAACAAAAATGAACCAGCCGTAAAGAACCTTTGGCTAATCTTTCTCGAAAGTGATAAAGCAAAAAAAATTTTAAGGCATAGCGCCATGCACACGGCATTCTCTTAAACAATACATTGCTCTTCGAAGCGCTACCTTTAGCTATTGCTGATTACATTAAGAAAACTGTGACGGGGAATTCGGTTCCACGACAGCGGTGAAACGCCTCATACGCAACTCCACAACAATATTTCGGAGAAGGCAGTGAAGGAAGTCGGTACGGCACAGACGAGCGGCTATTTTCCGTCCTTATTTGATCCAAGGTAAAACGGAATGTTCATTGCTGTGGAAGGCAGACCGACTTACAACCGAATGAAACCTGAGCTCCATAATCGAATGTCTGCTGTCATATTTTGTAAAGAGAATATGATAATTTTTACAATATTATTTCAGTGGTATGGGCTGGCACACGAAAAATCGGTCCCGACTACTGGACTGCCCATTGTCCCCCCACAATCGTCATCTATTGTTTCTCATTTGTTGCTTGCATTAGCTTATTTGTTATTTCTTCACTGCCTATTTATTACATGTTTACCTGTTTGTTGTATCTGCTCGTAACCGGTAACAAATCGTGCGTAATTGGCGAGCAGTCTGTACTCGGGGCCGGTTTTCCATGCGCCACCCTATATTATTTCCCTGCGATCAGCCACACAACGCTGCAGTTGGCTAAACGAGAGGTTCTGCAGGATTACGGAAATTACTTCTACAAGTGTGTGAGAATTCTGCAGTGAATAAAAACTCTGTACTCCAGGGGGGAGGCAAGTGCACCCTCTTGGTGCCCTCCATCCTTCAGTCACCTGCACTGCTAGTTTACAGTTTTTCATAAGACGTTTACCTCGGGCTGCGGAGATTCAGTCTCAACTGACGGACGCCTTGGCAAGCACAAACACTTCTGGATCTCGGCCCGTTCCATGGACCCCTGCTATGACTGACTCTTTTACTGCCCTCAAAAATCTTCTTGCCGAGGCCCACACCATCGTGCATCCTCATCCCAATGTGCAGCTTTTCATCACCACAGACGCGAGCGATACTGCCATAGGCGCTGTCCTTAGCCGGACAATCGACAGCCAGACTTCGCCTCTGCAGTTCTTCTCACGCAAGCTCACCAATGCACAACGGACGCCGGTCCCTTCGACCTTTCCACCATCGCCTGCCTCGCCCTGTCGAGGCTTCTCACGCCCCCCCATCTTGGACGTGCCCTCGCTCGAGGTGTTTGTGCCTGTCCCCCCCGGACATAATCCATGACATCTCAATAATACTACGCGATGATACACTGTTCGTCATGTGTTTCCCTTCATCCAGTGCTCATGACACAACCTCCGCCATTCCTTGCCACCTGGTGAAATGTGTTCCCCTCTCGCCCGACGTCGACCTGGACATGCTTCGTGTGTTCGCCACGCCTACCGGAGACATCGTCGTCGTCGCTCCGCTCCACCCGCAAACCGCCGGCCTACCTGTCGCCGCACGACCATCACGCCCAGTACGACGCCTGGCTCGCTTCAACGACTTCCAAGTCCGGTGGCCGAACCTTCCTTCACGACACCTACCCACACAGCGCCGCGACGACACTGTCGAGCTGACTGTGGTCCGGCTCCCGACCGCGGACGACCCCTGCCGACGCCATTGTCGCGCCCCCCCCCCCCCCTCCCCGGGCCGCTCAAGAGTACTCCGGACTGCGGGGGGGTGGGGGGGGGGCGGACTATGTGGCACCGATGAGGTGGACACCAGCATCGATCTGAGTATCATCAACTAATCTAATTGTGCAGTTCCGCCATGTCAGTTCTTTATAAGCCTTGCTTGTGTAAAGGGTGAATAAATGAACTACTGTTAAAATGGTGTTGTTTGGTGTAACCAGCCCGAACTTCTACCTCAGTCTGTAATTGTGAGCCGTATGTTTGTGACTGTTACAGCGCCATCTATCACAAAGCAAAAAGAGTGGTCCAACTAAAACATTCATATTTCCTTACGTACTACACGAATATGTAATAAAAATGGGGGTTCCTATTTAAAAAAAACGCAGTTGATATGTTTCACCTATGGCAGCGCCATCTAGCGGACCAACCATAGCGCCATCTGGTTTCCCCTTCAAGCTAGAGAAGTTCAATCTATGTAGTTTTTTCGTTTACGCTTATTTCGTGAGATATTCGGCCCGGTCACGATCACTGGACCACCCTTTATATATAACCACTGCTTGGGAAACTCCAGAGCGCAGGCTGGTTAACGGAACTGACCCGTAATCTGCACAGACGCGAAAGAATGAACGACGTTGAAAGTCATCGCAGTTTTTTCGTACCAACTCGGTTAGAACTCGGTTTATGCAAACGTTCAACTCGGTAAGCCGAGTTCGCCCATCGCAATTTCCTATATTGTCTACTTCGTTGTCGACAACAATCGAATGTCGAACGATATTCTGATCGACGCTTGCGTGTAGGCTTCACTCCCTTCTCCTTGCAAGGTCGTCGGCTGTAGAAGTTGGGCGAGTGTAGAATTACGTAGAAGTAAGAAAGAGAATGTTTTCTCGCGTAGTGAGACCCCAGACCGTGTCAGTTTTGCAAAATGGTGTTAGAAGTATATCCACATCGTCGCAGGTGAGAAATGAATGCATAGTTTCGAAATGGTGTATTTCTACGACGTGTGGGTAGTTCCTACCGGTTAAGAATATGACTTGTGTAAAAAGACACTAAATTTAATTCTGGAATATGTTAAAAAAGCAAATTAACATTTCTTTCTTTTCAGAGACATACTAAAGTGGCTGTCCTAGGAGCAAGTGGAGGAATTGGCCAGCCTCTGTCATTATTAATGAAACAGTCTCCACTCGTATCAGAATTATCTCTCTACGATATTGTAAACACTCCAGGAGTTGCAGCCGACCTAAGTCACATTGAAACGCCAGCTAAAGTAAAGGGCTATGATGGTTCCAATCAGCTGAAGGTAATGCTTGTGTGCAGCGCTTTGAAAAACCTTATTTGACATCTGGCAATTTAACCTTTTGTGCGCGTGTCTGCCACGAACGTAGACCGAAACAGCCTTAATTTAGGAAATACAAACAGATGTTATACGTGTCGTTAATTTCTGTATAGTTGAATCCTCCCAGCAATGCATTTAACAATGGAAACAAGCGTTTGCCGAAGTTGGATGTTGTTAACTCTGTCTGAACACCGTAATATATATTGTTCAATACCGGAATTTAAATTCCTCAAATGAGATTTTGAAAGTAATATACGAACTCTGCAATTCAGGACTTGATAATATCCCACTTCGTCCAAATTCAGAATGGCCCTCACAGTATGTGGTTGGCAGTGCAGTCACTATCAAGTGCACAAAACTGTTGCATGAAGAGGTCAGCACAGTGTGTGTAGGCCCAGAAGTGTCTGTCCAGAATTTGTTCTACAGAGAATTTAAACATTAAGATAGGACACAGGCAATAACAATGTGATTGATGGTACATAAATTTAAACTGATCAGTGTTCTTAACAGTACTGTTGAAATTGCTTTAGATGCCTGCTGATAGCCGGTATGATTTCAGGATGCTCTGAAAGGTTGCGAGGTGGTGATCATCCCAGCTGGTGTACCAAGGAAGCCCGGAATGACAAGAGATGACCTCTTCAACACAAATGCATCAATTGTGAGAGACCTTGCCCAGGCATGTGCTGAAGTGTGTCCAAAAGCTATTATTGGCATCATTTCAAACCCTGTAAGTAACTGACATCATGTAAGTAGCATTCTCCCAAAATTGAGTTGATTTAGTTTCTGGAAGGTCTTGCCTTCTGTCTTTTATGGTGTGCCTTTTAGGTGAAAAGATTTACTGCTTTACTTCATGATCATGTGACCAAACTGAATGTATGGATCTAGTTCAAATATTGATATTCTTAGTTATCATAAAAGTTCACAAGTTATGACAACAAGAAACATAATTCTCTTGGACATATCGGGCCAAACTTAAAATGTGAATCTTGAGATGACAGTAATCTGATCACTGTGTCGTCCTGAGTAACTGTTTGGTGAATGTGGCCAAGCTTCTCATGACATCAAATTGACTTCACTAACTTCCTTGAAGCTGTGCTGCTAATCACTGCCAAGTCAACTGTCCTTGCAAAATATAGTATAAATATGAGCTATTGGTTGCAATTTGAAAATCGCTTGTATTTTTTCTCCTCCCCAGTAGATCAGTGTGACAAATGTGTGCACCACGCACACACAAAATCATCATCTCCATTGATTTGTAAATAAATTCCTTTCTATGGGGAGAATAGCGAGACAATTAACAAGCTGATAAATGATTAAAATATCAAATGGTTTGTTTCTTTGCTGAAGATACATTGCCTTTGTGGTCTCCTCTTCTTTACTTAATTCTGTGCTTCAACAACTGTGAATGCTAGAGGAAGGTACTAGCAACAGATTCAACTGTAGTGTAGCAGCATAATTTTCAACTTTCTACCATATTTAATGCAGTTTTCTTCGCAAAAACTAAATGATGAATTCAGAAAAGAAATATTGGATCATGAACACGTTGTATTATTACTGTGAAAAATGCAATGTGGATCCACTACATTAACTGGTGCCCTGGCTCATACTGCTTTTATTACAAAGTATTGCCTCCTTATTTTTCTTAAGTCTTATCAAGGTGTGGAATGAAAATGTTAATCAGATATTTATCGGAAGTTAAGCCAGATATTTATATTAATCCGTAACTATTTGTAATTCAAGCAAAAACTAAAATTATAGTAAATTAAGTCATATGCACTAAAATTGTGTCCCAGACTATGATTTAAACTGAACTCATGCAACACTCACAACCCAATTTCATTCTCCTAGTACCTTTATATTTCATGGAATTATATACATGGAAGGGAAGAAGATTATAATTTAATGTCCTATTGCTGACGAGGTCATTGGAAATGGAGCACAAGCTTGGCTAGGGGGAAGGATGGGCAAAGAAATAGTCCATGCACTATGGAACCTCACCATTCTTCTGAAGTTATTTCGGGGAAACTGCAGAAAACGTAGAACTGGTTAGTCGGATTAGGTTGTGAGATTCTGTTGTCCCAAATGAGAATGTGGTGCCTTTACTGTGCCATCTCTCTTGGTAATTTATATAATAACAGGTATTACACATGTATATAAAGCATTACAGAAACATCAAAGTTAAACAGGAAGAGGAACATAATTTGTGGTAAATTTGTTTAATAAAGACCATGTCAAAAGGACCAATGATTTTACTGAGAGGTGTATTACTTATTAGCCTCGTCGTATAGAGTCCTATAGTGAGTTTCTGATTTCACTGTGATTCATTTAGTTTTTGTCAAGATCATGAAAATGTAAAATTATTTTTATTCATTCAAATATCTTGGTTGTAAGGGAGCACGAAAGAGAAGCTGTGGTTGAAAAGGGAGTGAGACAGTTGCAGCCTATCCATAGTGTTGTTCGGTCTGTACATTGAGCGAGTCGTAAAGGAATCCAAAGAAAACTTTGGAGTAGGTATTACAGTTTAGTTAGAAGATATAAAATTCTTGGGGGTTTGCCAGTGACATTGTAATTGTATCAGACAGCAAAGAACTTGGAAGAGCAGTTGGAATAGATAGTGTTGAAACGAAGATATAGGATGAACATCAACAAAAGCAAAACAAGGATAATGGAATGTTGTTGAATTAAATCAGGTGAAGTTGAGGGAGTTAGATTAGGAAACAAGACACTTAAAGAAGTAGATGAGTTTTGTTATTTGATCAGCAAAATAACTGTTATGGCTAGTGTAGAGTTAGTATAAAACATACTGTCAATGGCAAGAACAGCCTTTCTGTGTATTGTCGAATACAGATTTAAGTGTTAGGAAGTATTTTTAGACATGTATATAGTGTGTAGCCATGTATAGAAGTGAAGCATGACTGGTAAACAGTTAAGATGAGATGAGAATGGAGGCTTTTAAAATGTGATGCTACAGAAGATTGCTGAAGATTAGATGGGTATGTTATACAATTTGTGAGGAGATGCTGAATGAAATTGGAGAGAGAAGAAATTTGTTGTGCAACCTGATTAGAGGGCATTGGTTGGTAGTACATAATTTGGACATCGGGGATCACCAATTTAGTATTGTACAGAAGTGTGTGTGTGTGGGGGGGGGGGGGGAGAGGTAAAAATAGCAGAGGGAGACAGAGATTACTCAGTAAATAGATTCAGGAGGTTGTAGGTTGCAGTAGTTACTAAGAAAGAGACTTGCACAAGATACAATAGGATGAAGAGCTGCATCAAACGGGTCTTTGGACAGGAGACCACAACAAGAAGCCACCATAAGTTCTCTGCAGACATGATCTTATTAGCATGATCTGACAAGAAATATGCCTCCAGTTCAGATTTAGGTTGCTTTAGAGGTAACACAAAACACGCTACTTTGGTATCTATTGCAACTAAGTAATGAGATTGAAGTGTGAATCATAGAATTGAGTTGTCAATAATATACGAGGGTTATCCCAAAAGTAAGGTCTCCTATTTTTTTATAAGTACATAGAAATGTAGAAATAAACAATGACTTGCATCAGTTAACAGCTTGAATGTTTAGCTATTTTTCGACATACTCACCATTTCTGTAGATGCTGTGGTAGTTTATGTATGCTCATGTCATACAAGCTCGCCACCATGCTGTTCAGAAAGTTATGAACCTCTTCTTTCACCTCGTCATCGGAGCTGAATTGCTGGGACCACAATTAACGCTGACAAGTACTGTGAGACTCTGAAAAAATGCAAACGGGCAATTCAGAATCGGAAAAGAGGAATGTTGAGCAAGGGTGTACACATTCTCCATGACAATGCTCGCCCCCACGTCACTCAGCAAACCGTTGCTCTCCTGCAACAGTTTCAGTGGAACATAATCAGCCACCCACCCTACAGTCCTGACTTGGTGCCCAGTGACCATCACCTGTTCCCTAGGTTAAAAGAACATTTGGCCAGAAAGCAATTCAGCTCCGACGACAAGGTGAAAGAAGAGGTTCATAACTTTCTGAACAGCATGGCAGCGAGCTGGTATGATATGAGTATATAAAACCTGCCACAGCGTCTACAAAAATGCACAGACAGAAATGGTGATTGTCGGAAAATAGCTAAATGCTCAAGCTGTAAACTGATGTAGATTGTAGAAATAAACAGGTCTATGTACTTATTAAAAAAAAATAGGAGACCTTACTTTTGGGATTACCCTTGTAGTTTCATTATATTATGATACTGATCCTGCCTTCAGTTGCAGAGGTACAGAGTGGTACCATGGTTAAGTCATTTTCACAAATGTCCCATAACAGTATTTTAGACATTAATATTGTGGAACTTTTCTGTTGGCTAGAGAAATGCCCAACATTCTTTTTAAGCATGTAATTTTTTGCCATTGACCTTCAGTCTGAATGCTCTCCAAGCTTCGGTACAAAACACTCTTTCACATACTGCACAGAAAAATTTGAGGGTTAATCAGTATTCCAGCTGCTTTGAAATTAATTCAGATCGTTGTTCCCACTATAACTGTTTCATGGGCTTCCCAGTTACGGATTCATGAACATAGGGATGGGAATAGGTTGTTGACAATCTGTACTTCTGATTGATGTCAGTTTTACCAGTCTGTGGCTGCTAGATTAATTTTTGTTTGCTTACACTGTCTGTTCCATGTAGAGGAGAGGGCATAAGTTGTAAATGGTGAGATTACCAGGGCATTTCAACTTTTGGTGAGTTCCATGTTTGCTGCATTAGAATGCCAGGATTTTTTGTCACAGGTATTTGCTTTGTTTGATCACTGTATTTGTTTCTGAAATGTTGCGTCTCCAGAAGTTATTTCTTAGATTCAAATTAAATGTTGTTCAGTATTCAATTTGCAGATAGGGCCTAGCTGTTTCGTGACTTGTGTGTGCTGTGTGAATTAGATGCTTATGCTGAGATGTATCTATGGCTGTAATGTGTATGTACTCTTGACATATGAAGTTAGCTCTCAATGGATGTTCAAGAAAGAGTGTTTCTCAAGTGATGTCTTGTTATAACTGATTCATGTTGTCCAAACACGATGTAAATTTTTTTCATCTTTTAATCTGCAGAGAAGTTCTTGCTTTTTTGAAACTGCAAGGTACAATAAAACAGTGCCTTGTCCATTTTGGACCTTGCATTTGAATGACCGTGTTCTTACCTTCTGACCATCCATGACTCATGATCTCTGCTCATAGCATCAATTCTATCAGAAGCAGTCTCCTACATTTCAAACTTCACAGAAGCTGCCTTGTGTGCTGGACTAGCACTTCTGTGAGAAAGGTTAGACTTTGCCACATTGTGAGGGCTGTTGCTGGAATTAGTCTGTCTCACTATAGCTGGACTTGGTCAGCACAGTTTTAATCTGTCAGGCAGTTTAAAGTGTTGCCCACTGGTGCCATTTCCTTCTGATATCCTCTCTTCCAAGTGCAACACCTGCAGATTGTGGAGAAGTCTCTGTGAAGTTTGTGGTGAAGAAGAAGAAGAAATGTTAACAGAACTAAGGCTAAAAGGCAAAGTGTTGTGCTTGGATAGGTATTGGTAAGACCACTGACTATAGAGTGCAAGAATCTGGCTTGGAGTCCCAGTGTGGTGCACAGTTTTAATATTCCTTATCACTGTCTGTGTAAACTACTGCTGCTATACTGTAGTGGAAGGGAGGAAAAACTTGTAAATGAAACAAAATATTTTTTTTTTTTTTTTTGCGAGGCAAAAGTTTTGCAGTATTGGGCCAAACACAACAAAGCCACTTTGGTCATTCATAATAATCTGTAGTATTGAGTGAAAGTAACTGACAGATCCAATTTTACAAAAGAGTAAAAGCCTGTTAATGTTTATCCAATTTTAAATTACTTCCCTGTGAATAAATTTGTGCCCAACATGTAGCTGTGTCTTCAACACATAACTTGACCTTGTGGTAATTGGAGTTCAGTGTTGATGGAATTAAAACAGTGTGTTTGCATAGCTGCTGCTCTTTTGACTCATCTGCTATTCATAAAATAATCCAAACTTGTGCCTTAAATATCAGCTTCCTTTTCTTGTTGCTATCTCAGCAATCATGGAATCAGACTATCTGTAAATAACACCATTTAAGGCCATAATGTTTAATAATCTGAGACCACTGGTCAGACTGTCTTTAGTAACTCCATATTTTATTCATTCTGCTCTTGTACGATTTAGGATTAAATAGTGTTTTAAATACACTAAAATGTGAGTTGTTAATCTTCTCACTGATACCACAAGAGCAGCAGTTTAGTTGTGGCTGTCGCTCAAGAGGTGAACTTACTTCCTGCATAGAGGTCAGTTTTTATTTGTGAAAAGATTTCTTGCGTAGGTCCAGAAATAACAAGAATAACAACAACTTACAGAATGGTTAAGTTGTTAGGTTATACTAAAAAAAAAAAAGTGGCCAAAGGTGAGAGGCAAAAGAGTGTAAAATGAATTTTAGGTTGCTTTGAAACCCATTGTTAGGAATCATTCCAGTATCTATGTTCGAGATACATACATGTAATATGTGTATCCATGAATTACAGGAAAGCACTGTTAAAATTTCAGTTTTAGACTCAAAGAAGTTGAAAATTTTCTGTTTCCTTGATTGACACATCAGATTATTGATTATTGAACAGGTACGTTTTTATTATCTTCATATTTGTATAAAATTTGTTGTCTAGAAGCTGTTCCTTTTTAGTAGCAATTGCAAACATGAAGCACAAATCTAAACAAAGAAAAAATCCAGCTAGTGTTAACACAAAACCTGTTTAATTGTTGGTTTTCTTTAACAGTGTTGTGCATTCTTTGACAGTGGCGAGTTTCATGAAGGATAATCAGAATACACTTCCCGTCTATTGTGTCTGCATGTTTAATGGCCAAACACATTATCACAAACTTTTTTTTTTTTTTTTCCCAAATTAATATTACTTTCCTATTGCAGGTAAACAGCACTGTACCTATTGCTTCAGAAGTTCTACAAAAAGCGGGAGTCTATGATCCCAACAGGGTGTTTGGAGTTTCAACTTTAGATGTTGTACGAGCAAACACCTTTATTGCAGAAGCCAAGGTTTGTTGCCAGATTCAAGATTCAAAATACTTTTATTGTACAACATTCCATGGTGGCTAGGAATAACTGGTTGTGTAGACAACAAATGTTTGTATGTCCAGAATCTTATAGAGAAATAAAGAGATTTTTTTGTTACACTTGCAGTAGAGCTACACTAAACTGCAGTTATGTAATTGAAAGTTATGGTACTATGTAAAAGGAGATAAATACTTCTGAATGTGCAATAAGTTGACTGCAGTATTATTTCACATGGGGTGAAGACATTTTGGTAAGCTTATCAGGAGTCGCAAGGCGATCACTGTTGTGGAGAGAAGGAAGGATGGTACGACTACATTTTAGTGATTAAAAACTGCACTAACCTTGGTTATTAGTGAAGAAGTGGATGGTCCATCATACAAGCTATAGGTGCTAAGTTCTTTGCTGTGTTTTTAATTGGAATACATTCAAATTTCATTCTTAGTCAGTTTCCATATCATTGTTGTCGGGCCGGCTGGTGTGGCCGAGCGGTTCTAGGCGCTTCAGTCTGGAACCGCTACAGTTGCAGCTTCGAATCCTGCCTCTGGCATGGATGTGTGTGATGTCATTAGGTTAGTTAAGCTTAAGTAGTTCTAAGTTCTAGGGGACTGCCGACCTCAGCAGTTAAGTCCCATAGTGCTCAGAGCCATTTGAACTGTTGTCATGTGCTGCATATTAATCTTAAATGTACAGATCAACATTATTACATTCTCTATTCCTTGTTCTGTTAACCCCTCTCTCTGCTAAGATTCATGCAAGCTTCTAATCATGTTGAGCAATTTTAGATAAAAACTTTGGTTATTTCAGCATAGTTAAATTATTGGAAAAAATGTTTGTCTGAAATTTTTTGTTGCATTGTATTCCAGATTAGCTCAAAACAGTTCAGATCAGTGGTATAATGGGACCCTCTGAGCAGCAAACCCTCTTACGCAGTTTGCGTCTGCCTTAAAAATAGGCTTCATCTGCTTTAAAAATAGGCTCCAGCTTACTATGAAACACAATTTGTGTAAGCTGATTTTTTGTTAAACTTATTTAAAAACTGATTTTGTTCTGAATGAGCCAGTCATTTACTTTCTGAGGGTTGCAATAGTGGGGACTCTGTCTGACCAGTATGATACAGCATGTTATCATGAATAATAATAATAATAATAATAATAATAATAATAATAATAATAATAATAATACATCCAACTGGCTGAGGAAGTCAAGGACATGTGGCATCAGGATAAAGTTGACATTATACCAATTATACTATCAACTACAGGAGTCATACCACACAATATCCACCAGTACATCAATGCAATACAGCTACATCCAAACTTTTATATACAACTACAGAAATCTGTAATTATTGGTACATATTCAATTACCCGAAAGTTCCTAAATGCAATATAACGTATACCGTACAGTTAAAAGGAAGTGACGCTTGATCAAGGTCCGTGTCACTTTCCATTTTTAACCAGACTTAACGTCTGAGAAAGTAAAGAAATAATAATAATAATAATAATAATAATAATAAAGAATAGGCCTCCAGTATGTTCTGCCAGTCGTAAAAGGCGACTAAAAGAACAAACCTCTAATAGGGCTAACCCCCCTTTTAGTGTGATTAGTTGGTTCAGGACAAAACTAATGAAGCCTCGGGCAAGCACTGTCATATTTGGGGACGACGTTTGAGACCTATGCCCGTCCACAATGGTAACGACACTGCTAGCCACACGGAAAATGTTTTAAATCCAAATAGAGGTGTTTTGCAGGATATGCTTCCTGCAACCACTCTAAAAGGAAAACAGGCAGAGGATGAGACGGTCAGATGAAGTTAACCGACACCTCATGTTCTGTTATTACCAAGCAACAAACTTAGGAACCAACACAGCTGGATACAGATCGCAAGTATACACAATATTTATTACGAGATACCCAGAATTAAAATTTTTAACAGAACGACTAGCTGATCAGATCCGTGTAATAATCAAAAATAACATCAAAGTAAAAGTACAACAAATACTGGAACAAAATAATGTGCAATAAGAAGAAGAATATACAGTAATGGACTCAAACATCCCAGAGCAAACAAAGAACAACACACATCAGTTAAACAATCAGAGGAAAACGAAATCTTAAGACAGCCACTAGAACAAGCACAAATAGAACACGAAGTGACACACATGTTAGATATAGAAGAGAAATTTCAGCTGACATATATAAAATACAAAGACACAAATACAGACATTAGACCATTCTTGCACAGGCTAAAGAGGTTCACCTCAACACATTCACATCTAACTAAATTATTTAACAAGTACATTGCAGACCCATACACAGTCGCTGATACACTTACACAAGGAATAACTCATCTGAAACCTAAAGATCAAGCAGACACAGCAAACCAGCTAAATATCGCCCCATAACATGCCTACCAACAATATACAAAATATTAACTTCAGTCATTACGCAGAAATTAATGACCCGTACAGCACAGAACAAAATTATAAATGAAGAACAAAAAGGCTGCTGCAAAGGAGCACGAGGATGTAAAGAGCAACTGATAATAAATACAGAGGTGACATATCAAGCTAAAACTAAACAAAGGTCGCTGCAATACGCATACATTGATTACCAAAAACACTTTTGATAGTGTACACCCACTCATGGTTACTACAGATATTGGAAATATACAAAGTAGATCCTAAATTAATACAGTTCCTAAACATAACAATGAAAAATTGGAAAACCACACTTAATATCCAAACAAATTCAAATATCCTCACATCTCAGCCAATACAGATTAAGCGTGGAATATACCAAGGAGACTCATTAAGTCTTCTGGTTCTGCCTTGCTCTGAACCCACTATCCAACATGCTAAATAATACGAATTATGGATATCAATATAATGGAAGGAAACATTCCACGTGGGAAAAATTATATATAAAAACAAAGATGAGGTGACTTACCGAACAAAAGCGCTGGCAGGTCGATAGACACACAAACATACACACAAAATTCAAGCTTTCGCAACAGACTGTTGCCTCATCAGGAAAGAGGGGAAGACGAAAGGAAGTGGGTTTTAAGGGAGAGGGTAAGGAGTCATTCCAATCCCGGGAGCGGAAAGACTTACCTTAGGGGGAAAAAAGGACAGGTATACACTCGCACACACGCACATATCCATCCACACATACAGACACAAGCAGACGTCTTTAAATATGTCTGCTTGTGTCTGTATGTGTGGATGGATATGTGCGTGTGTGCGAGTGTATACCTGTCCTTTTTTCCCCCTAAGGTAAGTCTTTCCGCTCCCGGGATTGGAATGACTCCTTACCCTCTCCCTTAAAACCCACTTCCTTTCGTCTTCCCCTCTCCTTCCCTCTTTCCTGATGAGGCAACAGTCTGTTGCGAAAGCTTGAATTTTGTGTGTATGTTTGTGTTTGTTTGTGTGTCTATCGACCTGCCAGCGCTTTTGTTCGGTAAGTCACCTCATCTTTGTTTTTATATAGAATTATGGATATAATATTACTGGAACATACCCACACAAAATCACACATTTGCTATACATGGATGATCTAAAACTACTGGTAGCAACAAATCAACAACTCAACCAATTACTAAAGATAACAGAAATATTCAGCAATGATATAAATATGGCTTTTGGAACAGACAAATGTAAGAAAAATAGCATAGTCAAGGGAAAGACAAAAAATAGGAATAGATAATACAAATATTAAAGAAGAACTAAAAGGAAAAATATAGACAAAGACTAACAAAAATACTGAAAACAGAATTGACAGCAAGAAACAAGACAAAAGCTATAAATACTTATGCTCTACCAATATTGACCTACTCATTTCGAGTAGTGAAATGGAGTAACAGACCTAGAAGCACTCAATCCACTTACACGATCACAATGCCACAAATATAGAATACATCACATACATTCAGCAACAGAAAGATTCACATTAAGCAGAAAGGAAGGGGATTTACCGACATAAAAAAACCTACATTATGGACAGGTAGACAATTTAAGAAAATTCTTTCTAGAACGAGCAGAAACTAGCAAAATACACAAAGCAATCACTCATATAAACACATCGGCTACACCACTGCAATTTCATAACCACTTCTACAATCCTTTAGATCACATAACTTCAACAGATATGAAGAAAGTAAATTGGAAAAAGAAAATACTACATGGCAAGCACCCGTATCATCTAACACAGCCACACATCGATAAAGATGCATCCAACACATGGCTAACAAAAGGCAATATGTACAGTGAGACAGAAGGATTCACGATCGCAATACAGGATCAAACAATAAACACCAGATATTACAGCAAGCATATTATTAAAGATCCCAATACCACAACAGATAAATGCAGACTTCGCAAACAACAAATAGAAACAGTAGATCACATAACAAGTGGATGTACAATACTAGCAAATACAAAATACCCCAGAAGACATGACAATGTAGCAAAATTAATACATCAACAACTTGCCATACAACATAAACTAATAAAACAATACGTTCCCACATACAAGTATGCACCACAAAATGTACTGGAGAATGATGAATACAAATTATACTGGAACAGAACCATTATAACTGATAAAACACCACCACATAACAAACCTGACATCATACTCACCAATAAAAAGAAGAAATTAACACAACTAATCGAAATATCCATACCCAATACAACAAATATACAGAAGAAAACAGGAGGAAAAAAATAGAAAAATACATCCAACTAGCTGAGGAAGTCAAGGACATGTAGCATCAGGATAAAGTTGGCATTATACCGATTATACTAGCAACTACAGGAGTGGTACCACACAATATCCACCAGTACATTAACGCAATACAGCTGCATCCAAACTTACATATACAACTACAGAAATCTGTAGTTATTGATACATGTTAAATTACCCAAAAGTTCCTAAATGCAATGTAACATATACCGTACAGTTAAAAGGAAGTCACGCTTGATCAAGGTCCACGTCACTTTCCATTTTTGACCAGACATAACATCTGAGAAAAGAAAGAAATAATAATAGTACTACTACCAGATGGGGTGATAATTTGCATTTGTATCATAATGATTACCTTGGAATTGAGATTTATAATCGTAAATAGACTGTATTCCTGCTGTGTAACACATTGCTTCTCCATTGTGGACAATAGCTCTGTGGCCTGCACAGCTGTTTATCACACAGGGAATTCCATGCTGCTAGCATTTTTTCATGGTATAATGTGTGTGCACCCATGTTTCATCCTGAATAGTACTGTTCTATTTGTCTACTTTTCATTATTTCTGATTGCTCCCAAGTATTCCACATGCTTGGTAACAATACAGGAAAATTATTAGGATTGTTATCTTATTTTTACATTTTTAAATGAAATTCAGTCCCTTTCAGAAATGTTTCCTTTTCCCCTAAAAATTTCAGTTTTTCAAAATATGAACAACCGTCTCAATGTTTGAATTTCCTTCTTTAGCTCAGAAGACGCCAAGCAATTTCTTCGAATAAATACTTCATCAAAGTCATGTAAAGAAACTATTCTCCTGCTGTTTTTTATTTTTTTTTTTTCCTGGCAAAGTTCTAAAATGTAGAATATAAGCTCTTTACCACCCAAATGTGGATGTATTGTTTGTCACTCTCAGGGATATTCGTGATTATGGATGACACCACATTGAACTGGTGTTGATAGTTCATGAGGACATGTGGAACCATTTGACAGTATATGCACAACTGACATGAAAGCATTGGCAGTGTGATGTGTTTTCAATGGCCACCACTTTGTTTCCTGTAACATCACAGTGTGTTTCCAATAATGGCCACAGAGGCAAAGTGCAATAATGTTGTGGTTAGGTAGTAGTTTGATATTGATTTAAGTTGTAGATAAAGATTTACACCTGCAGTACACTAACAGTTTGATACTGTCGAACTGATGTGATTAGTCATGGACTTCTACCAGACATTAAATTCTTGCTGGAAACTCATTCAAGGAAATATTTAATGTTTTGCTATACCGAGTTAAAATACCATTCACTATCATTAAACCAATAAAAATAAAATGTTTAATCCAGAGATCAGGGATTGAGCCTTGGAAAATGGCAACTGAAGCACAATCTGACTCTACAGTTTTCCGTGTGACAGAATTACTATTACTTTAGCATTCAAAGCTGCTTTAATGTAGTTGATAACTGTACAAAATTTTGGAGACAGCAGGATTACTAAAGCTGCAATTAACCTGGTGTAAGAGATACCAAAAGATTTGCTTGGTTCATCAATAAACTGCAATTGATAAACCGTATTACTTAGGGTGTGTTATTTTTGCTGCTTTCTGTGTGTGCATTGTCGGTGATTGTTATTGGTAGACAAGGACTTGTCAAGGTGGCTCTTTCATAAATGTCATTTGCAAATGAAATGAAATTTCCTCCATCTGTTTCATAACTTTTTATAAAGACATTGAATAATTTTATCTGGGGTTTATTAGTGCCATAATCAAATTTTGTCAGGTGTTAATACTTAAGACAACTTTCCATACATGTCAGACTTCTATTATTTGTACCCGAAAATTCCATAGTTTGACTTCAACTATTTACTACTAATGTATACATCAGTGTGACTGAATTTGACAAAACCTTTCAATTACCTTCTCAGCATTAAAAAATTATTTCAATTGTACTGATATTGGTGTGGTTGAACCATCTTGTAAAATTGTGTTAAAGTTCAAATTGTGCAAGCATTGAGTACATTTTTTTTTCCAAGGCTGCACTGTTACATAAATCTCACATTAGTGATCAAATTGCTGCTTTTCTGAAACAATCTGTTACTATACCTGTCAATTAAAACCTTCATGCATTTTGACATCACTGAATTCCTCTCTGCTGTTGATTCATTGTAAGCCCACATCTGAAATCACAAAATTGAGCTTCTGGTCCTCTTTCATGATGAAACCAAGTTATTGACAAATTTAATTGGAGATCTCTCTTTCAGGCTTGAGCTCATGGTTATTCCAGCAGGACCAAACCTTTTGCTGTTGAAGCTGTTATGCAATTCTGAATTTTGAATGTTCTTTCATGTGAGCAATACAGTAAATTTTGTGGTCATATTATGAGACAAGGTCTTTTCCTAAATTCAACATTTGAAAAAAATATGAATGTCTTGAATTTGTAGATTTAACTGTTTCTTGCGATGTCATTGCTTTTACTTTATGTAATAGATGAAATCAGCTAGGCTGTCTTTCATTTACAGATGAAGTTTTCACAATGGAGATCATGCATAGAATTCATTTGAAGAATTCAGAAGGGTTACAGGGAGACCAGTAACAGTATCTTGGCTGAGTGCTAGGACGAATGTGGATAAGGAGAGTGGTTAGTGGGTAGCAAATATCATTGTGTTGCCAGCCACCATTGTGCTTCCAGCCATTGGAGTGTGTATAGAGTGCTTTGACTAGGAACATCTTCTTTATTTAAACTGCTGTTTGCTGAATCAGTTTGTAGTCAAAACTGAATTGACTTTAAAATTGGACAGATACTCAACAGTTGTATACATTTGTGCAGGATACAAATGAATACTAACAAAAATATGTTCACACAGGACATTTGAAATGCACCACAACGAGCTGCTACTGTTCCGCAGCACTGTTAATTTCAAGGTTGGCTACAGTGTTAATCTGAAATGGTGAGAGTTCTATGAATTCAGCTGTTAGGTGATAGGTCAGCATATTGTTGTCATTTGGTTTGCTTATATTGTAAGCACTGTAAGAACTGAATGGCAGCAATTGATAATGGATGCAAATCACAGCTGTGACTCCATTGAGAAACATGGATATAGAAGTTAGTGATCCACAGTTGGTTCATGAAGACAATAAGATGCTAATTTTAAGTTAATGGTGATTCGTGAAACACTGACTACAAACACCTGTACAACAAGAAGAAAATTTGGTGTCAGAGGGGCAAAATTCATAGTTCCAGTCAGATGAAGAATAAAATTAAAGAAAACTGTCAACATGCCAAACTTTCGGAGGACTGAGCTATTGGATCAGCAGGTTGCTCGGTATGTCAAAGCTTCCTGATTACTCGAGAAATTGTCCTAATGAAGGTGCTGGGGCTAAAGAAAACTTAAGACAGCATGAGTTACAGAATCAAAAGTGAGTATTGGCTGGTGTGCGGGGATGAAGAAGAGTGTGGGGCTTGTAATGATGCAAAATGCTAGCTCATCTTAGCATTTGATGAAAAACTATTTAACTGTCCTACCTCCCCCTAAACTACCTCAGTTGTGTTTCACTTCTTGTCCCTTGCCAGCTCCCTGAACAGCCATAGCATGAACCCAACTCCTCTCCTGCATGGATTGGCCAACCTTCTTAACGTCCCTGAGCCTTGCCTGCCAGAGCAGCAGTAACTCATTACAAGAATCGGCCACAATTCTCAACCTCTCTTCTAAGGTACTCACCCATCCTGAATCATGTGTGTTATCAAAGGACCTCACTTTCAGCCCTAAACCTGCATGCAATCATGCTGCTTAGGTGAAGCACCCCTCTGACGGTCCCTGTGGTAAGACTTGACCTATAGCAGCTGTGTAACTGGCAAAACATATACTGTTAAAGAGAGAGCGACCTGTGAAACCACACGTTTTGTACCACTCTGTGAAACATCTCATGTTATGTACCAGGTGTTGTGTAAGCACTCTTTGGCCTTCTACAGTGGTATGATTGCCACTAGGTTAATAGTTACGATGAATGGGCATATACAGAGGGTGTATCTGGCAGCACACAACTTCCTGTTGCAGAGTATGATCTGCAGCATGAGTTGTGACCTGCAGTGCCTGTTTAACCACATATCATCTGGATTCTTGCCCCATTAACAAATTTTTCAAAATTCTGCAGGTAAGCTGGTATTAGATGTCCTGGGTTCTTGGTACTCACCTGGCCTTAATTTACATAAATTTCTTTGGCCTTTATATTATTCCTCAGTAACTGTTCATTTTTTCACACCCTTTTAGTTTTCTATATCTTATTTTCAACCTGTCATTTTTTTCCCCAGCTCCCCACATGTACCATGTTATTAATGCACTTAGCTTTCCACTCTTTAACTCGTGTGCAATGTTTTGTTAGTAATCTGTCTTGCTTATTATCCTGTCCTCCACCTTTAAGCTCTCATATCTTCAAAACTTGGCTGCCACAGTCCTCAACAGTCAGTCAGTCCTTCTCAACCTGTCTGGTAGGTCTCCCCTAACTTGGGGTTCTGGCAGTTTTTTTCTGTAACTCTGCATTTGTTAAACCTTGACAGTCCTTTTCTTTCATACCTCATCAATGCCCTTAAGCCACTAGCTCTCTAACTTTATCCATCCAGTTATATTTTCAAAAATTATTTTCATTGATGTACTTGCTTATCGCTGTCATAAAACCAATACAAGAAAATGACACAACTATTTTCCAGGGGATAAGTTTATATGCCAACTAGCTCTGCAGATGACGAAGAATTGATTAAATGTATGATGAGATAAAAGAAATTATTGAGATAGTGAATGGAGACGAAAATTTAATAGTCATGGCTGACTGGAATTCGATAGTAGGAAAAGGGAGAGAAGGAAACCTAGTAGGTGAAATTGTGAAGGTAAGAAATGAAAGAGGAAGCCATCTGGTAGAATTTTGCACAGAGCATAACTTAATCATAGCTAACACTTGGTTCAAGAATCATGAAAGAAGTTTGTATACATGGAAGAACCCTGGAGATACTAGAAGGTATCGGATAGATTATATAATTGTAAGACAGAGATTCAGGAATCAGGTTTTATAAGACATTTTCAGGGGCAGATGTGGACTCTGACCACAATCTTTTGGTCATGAACTGTAGATTAAAACTGAAGAAACTGCAAAAGGGTGGGAATTTAAGGAGATGGGACCTGGATAAACTGAAAGAACCAGAGGTTGTACAGAGTTTCAGGGAGAGCATTAGGGAACGATTGACAAGAATGGGTAGCTTTTAGAGATTAAGTAGTAAAGGCAGCGGAGGATCGAGTAGGTAAAAAGATGAGGGCTAGTAGAAATCCTTGGGTAACAATAAGATATTGAATTTAATTGATAAAGGAGAAAATATAAAAATCCAGTTAATGAAGCAGGCAAAAAGGAATACAAATGTCTCAAAAATGAGATCGACAGGAAATGCAAAATGGCTAAGCAGGGATGGCTAGAGGACAAATGTAAGAATGTAAAGGCGTATATCACTAGGGGTAAGATGCAAGGGCAGATCAGTTTGGATTCCATAGAAATATTGGAACACGTGAGGCAATACTGACTTTACAACTTATCTTAGAAGAAAGATTAAGGAAAGGCAAACCTATGTTTCTAGCATTTGTAGACTTAGAGTAAGCTTTTGACAATGTTGACTGGAATACTCTCTTCCAAATTCTGAAGGTGGCAGGGATCAAATACAGGGAGCAAAAGGCTATTTACAATTTGTACAGAAACCAGATGGCATTTATAAGAATCAAGGGGCATGAAAGGGAAGGAGTGATTGGGAAGGGAGTGAGACAGGGTTGTAGCCTATCCCCAATGTTATTCAGTCTGTATATTGAGCAAGCAGTGAAGGAAACAAAAGAAAAATTCAGAGTAGGAATTAAAATCCATGGAGATGAAATAAAAAATGAGGTTTGCTGATGACATTGTAATTCTGTCAGACAGCAAAGGACCTGGAAGATAATTTGAACAGAATGGACAGTGTCTTGAAAGGAGGATATAAGATGAACATCAACAAAAGCAAAATGAGAATAATGGAATGTAGTAGAATTAAATTGGGTGATGCTGAGGACATTAGATTAGGAAATGAGACGCTTAAAGTAGTGAATGTGTTTTGCTATTTGGGGAGCAAAATAACTGATGATGGTCAAAGTGGAGAGGATATAAAATGTAGACTGGCAATGGCAAGGAAAGTGTTTCTGAAGAAGAAAAATTTGTTAACATCGAGTATAGATTTAAATGTCAGAATGTCTTTTCTGAAAGTATTTGTGTGGAGTGTAACCATGTATGGAAGTGAAACATGGACGAGTTTAGACCACATAACTGGGGAGGTATTGAATAGAATTGGGGAGAAGAGAAATTTGTGACACAACTTGACTAGAAGAAGGGATCGATTGGCAGGACATGTTCTGAGGCATCAAGGGATCACCAATTTAGTACTGGAGGGCAGTGTGGAGGGTAAAAATTGTAGAGGGAGACAGAGTACACTAAGCAGATTCAGAAGGATGTATGTTGCAGTAGGTGCTTGGAGATGAAGCAGCTTGCAAAGGATAGAGTAGCATGGAGAACTGCATCGAACCAGTCTCAGGACTGAAGACGAAGACGACTACAACAACAACAAAAAATGAGCAATGACGATCACACCTGTTTATTTTGGCCTACCAGGGTTATTATTGATGTGAAGGACATTAAATATTCAGAGAAGACTTTGACAGTGAGAAGACAATAATAATGCTAGTACTGGGTGCATTACCAGATGGATGGAAACCTCCCTTCGTATGTTATCCTTCTCAGGAAAAAGATCTGTAGTACTTATCTTTAGATACTAAAAAAAGTGATAGCTGTCAAATGACCTGCACCAGAAGGTTGTTTGGAACACAATACTAGGGTCTTCAAACAACAGCGCTGAATTCTTTCAGGGAGTACCTCATCCAGGAAATTGAGGGTCGGATGAGAAAGAATACCCCAGACATGATAATAGTTCCTGGTGGCATGATGTCACAACTTCCAAGTGATGGTTGTTGTGAACAGATATTTTAAGGTTCACTTGTAAGAGATTTACAGTGGTTTCTTCTTGGAGACTATGCACTTCATTCAAGGAGGAGGAAGTTACAGACACTCTGCATCTATGCTGGGCTGGTGGATCATTAATGCCTGGGGCAGAATTTTAAGTGGATCTGTTATGAAATGATTTAAAAAGTACTGTGTGCCCAGTGTTAAAGATGGCTCAGAAGCTAAAATTCTATTGGAGGAATGTCAGGAAAAAACAATAAAGAGTATGCTTACAAATGAAGATTTATATTATTTTTATTATAATTAAAAGTGATACTACAGATGTGTCTTGGATAGTAAGCAAAAAAGGAAGTGAAGGTATAAATTAATGTAGACCATTTCTTATTGTTTGTCTATATTTTGATAAGACAGAGATATAAAACAATAAATGGTGTAAGTTTGAGAATAGGTAGAATATTAACCTTTTTAACCTAGCACTTAACGTCAGTAAGACAGAATCTAATTTAGATTAGTCTGAATATATTAAAAACAAAAATTTATCAAGAAGCCATTTTTAAAAAAAGGTGTGGTGTGATATTCATGGTAGTCTTATAGTCAGATAAATGGTACCTTGAGAAGGCCAAAGGTGCTGAAATAAGGTAATTGGTGAATAATGAAATGGAAATGCTTATTTCAAAATAAAAGAACAGGAAAATGGCTTCATTTTAGAAATTTACAGTGGTTGTGGACTCAGACATCAACTTCTTTCAAAGCGTGTTCCTTTTTGGGTCTTCAGAGGATTTAAAACAGTACATCATAACTTATTTCCTGTTGATACTGTAATCTGATTTCTAACGCATCTAAGGTGCAGCAACAGTTAAATCTTGTATATAATTGTTTTTGTGACTGCAGTCAAATAAAGAAGTTAGTTTTGTTTATAATATGGCAGCAGTCACACACAAATACAAAACTTAAGAAAATTTCTAATTTAGGAGTTGTTGGTTGAAAGTTAAAGCTTCACGAAAGGAATTATACTGCACATTTCCTGGAGTAAAAGACTACTTCACTGTACTTGATATTTCCTCCAGACTCTGTGTTACTATGATAGAGAAAGCAATGTGTTGAAGAAGCTAGCAGTCTTTTAATGTTTGCTGTTACTGCAGATGTAATCACCTGTAGTCCCTTTTTTTATTTATTTTAATTTCATTTTGATGATTTTTAGTTTTTTGTATGAAAGCCTTCGTGTAAATAGAGCATATGATTAACAGCTAGCATGTTTTTCCAGTTCTGTACAAATTCATAGTATGTTAAAAACAGAAATGCAAGATAATATATTTAAGGCATAGAATCTCAAATGTTCCTACCAACATTTTTTTGTCATGACAAATGTTTAGTGTTGTTCAAAAGCTATGACTCGAAAGTGTAACACTGAAACTTTTACAACAGGGTCTGGACCCGACAAAGGTGAATATCCCGGTGGTGGGAGGTCACTCTGGAGTCACTATCATTCCTCTTATCTCTCAGGCAACTCCCAGTGTGGACTTCCCAAAGGATCAACTCAAAGCTCTTACTGAAAGAATACAGGTAATTAAAGTATGAAGCTGTGAAAGGACACACATTTTAATAAAGAAAAACAGCTAATTTTGATTGTACATTTTGTTAGTTCATAATTCATTAAAAATTTAAAGAAAACTATAAAGAAATTATAAAAGCATACAGTGATTGCAGAACAGCATGCCTTGAGATGATTAAACTTCACTAAAAGTTGAGGAATGAGATTAATTATAATTTGTGAAGGGATTATCTAATATTAATTTAAATTTAAATTCTCTGCCGAATCTAAGCAATTTGTTGTTGGGCATTCATGAATCGTGTTGGCCTGCCAACTATTGTCACCCTGTGTTTTTCATGAACATTATTACATTATCCTTCAGGAGGCTGGCACAGAAGTGGTGAAAGCAAAAGCTGGTGCTGGTTCAGCAACACTTTCAATGGCATATGCAGGTGCTCGCTTTGCATTTGCAGTGATCAGAGCCCTCAAAGGAGAACAAAATATTGTTGAATGTGCCTATGTCCGATCAAATGTTACAGAGGCAAAATACTTTGCAACACCTTTACTTCTTGGGGTGAGTAAAAGTCCATCAGTATAACAAAATGAATAGAATACACAGGGTACATCAATTAATGGGTACTAATTTAACAAATCAGTTGTTGTTTCCTATTCTGATTTTTTATATAGTCAAAAATTAATTTTGTAGCCTGGTGGTATACAGAAGAACCTTGGCCTTGGGAAGCTGTCTGACTTTGAGAGTGAGCTGCTAAAGGCAGCAATACCAGAACTAAAGAAGAACATACAGAAGGGAGAAGATTTTGTAAACAAGAAGTAAATTACTATCTTGGGAACAAACCATGATGTAGATTTGTAAAAGTGATGTGATACTCATATTGTTGCTGTTGTGTGGAATGGTGTATGTGAGGCTGTGTATGTTACCGGTGTAGAAGTGTTACACTGTTAACACTAAAAAAGAATAGAAACTGCCTAGTATTAAAATCGGTGCGATTAGACTAAAAAGTTTAAAATATATTGTTTATAAATTGTGTAGTTTTATACACCATTTATTTCCTAATTTATGTGCTTCTTGTTAAAGATCTAAAATATCTCCTCTGATGTTTTTATTTTTCCTTTTATAGTATTTTGCAATGTGTTAAAACATGCATTTATAGGCACCAGGGTGGAAATGACACTGAAGGAAATGCAGCTGTCTTGCCAAGTTTGTCATGGTGTCAGTTTGTTACAATAAAATGATGTTGAAGTGGGTATGCACAGTTGTATTTTATAACTTCTACAAACAATATTGAGTCAGGTGCAAACACACCCCAATTAGTTTATGGATTTTATTGTGCAGATATAGGTTTTCTTAATACATACACACATTTTGTGGGTAACATTGGATTACAGTGCTGCAGAAAAAATCAGCCTTAAATTGTCAGTGTTCCTTGTAGTTAATTGATACAAATTTGAGCATAATATTACCTCTTTGATTGCTATGAGATGAGTTAGGCCATGAAGTAAGAGGTTGATTCAGTGCATTCAGTAACAAACTTTAGTCCACAACAAATTTTTCTGTTGTTGTCTTCAGTCCAGAGACTGGTTTGATGCAGCTCTCCATGCTACTCTATCCTGTGCAAGCTTCTTCATCCCCCAGTACCTACTGCAAGCTACATCCTTCTGAATCTGTTTAGTGTATTCATCTCTTGGTCCCCCTCTACGATTTTTACCCTCCACGCTGCCCTCCAATACTAAATTGGTGATCCCTTGACGCCTCAGAATATGCCCTACCAACCAATCCCTTCTTCTAGTCAAGTTGTGCCACAAATTTCTCTTCTCTCCAATTCTATTCAATACCTCTTCATTAGTTATGTGATCTACCCATCTAATCTTCAGCATTCTTCTGTAGCACCACATTTCGAAAGTTTCTATTCTCTTGTCCAAACTATTTATCGTCCACGTTTCACTTCCACACATGGCTACACTCCATACAAATACTTTCAGAAACGACTTCCTGGCGCTTAAATCTATAATTCCTGACGCTTAAATCTGTACCTCCTGATGCTTAAATCTGTACCTAATGTTAACAAATTTCTCTTCTTCGGAAACGCTTTTCTTGCCATTGCCTGTCTACATTTTATATCCTCTCTACTTTGGCCATCAGTTATTTTGCTCCCCAAATAGCAAAACTCATCTACTACTTTAAGCCTCCAATTTCCTAATCTAATGCCCGCAGCATCACCCGATATAATTGGACTACATTCCACTATCCTCATTTTGCTTCTGTTGATGTTCTTCTTGTATCCTCCTTTCAAAGACACTGTCCATTCCGTTCAGCTGCTCTTCCAGGTCCTTTGCTGTTTCTGACAGAGTTACAATGTCATCGGTGAACCTCAGTTTTTATTTCTTCTCCATGGATTTTAATACCTACTCCGGATTTCTATTTTGTTTCCTTTACTGCTTGCTCAATATACAGATTGAACAAAATCTATGGACAGGGAAAAAAAGAATCCGGTGGCCACAGTAAACGGTGAAGTAAGAAATGTATAGTAATACAGAATCCATTATTGTGAATAAGCAAGGAGTTCATCAAATGAACATCTTGGACCTATATTATTGTATGCTGTGATAGGAATACGATGTAAACTTTAAAAGTACATAAATTGATTAGAATATGTTCTGGGATATATGATAAGACTTAATTTTTAAATGCTATGCTGAAATAAAGTACTTTGCCTATTATGTAGGATAGTTGATGAAACTTGAGGAACCAAACTGAAAATTATTTTCTCCATTCCGTAGAAACAGTTATTTTAAATGGCATAAGTTTACAAATTCAATGCATTTCTATGTATAACTCAATCAGCTTAATGTACAGATTGTGTGGTATTGATTCATTCTTCATGTGGAGTTAGAAATTGAATTACCACTAGTGGGGATCATTTGGTTGCATAGCAGCTCTTGGAAAAATCTTGTCTGGTTTACACTAACTGCCTGAATTAAAATGCAATGCTGGGCCAACCTGTGACAGAGATAGAGCAAGCCCTAGCACTTAGCTACGACCCAAAAATGAGAGGCTGTGAAGCAGGATATGTGACTTGTCTTGTAAATTTGTATGATGTGATATACATTATGTTCTTGTTGGTTTACTTACAAAATATACTGTAAATGTAACAGAGGGGGTACAGCGCTTAAAGGTAACAAACTTGTATTTGAGAGTACAGAACTTCATATTCACATCTGAGCATTTTGGTTTTCACCAGATTACTAAAGGCAAATGCTATGACATCTTTGGAAAGGACAAAGATGCAAGCCAAACAGAGGAAACACACACTGTGTACAGTGTCCAGTGCTGCTGTGTGTTCCCATGCATAATCACTTAGCAACACTAGTCTCTATCTTTGTCAGAATTTTAGGCGGGATCCACAAATGCTGATCATTTAAGATGAAAAGTTCATAGGTAGGTTCACATAAACCTCCACCCACCCCACATCCTATTTTTAACTGTGCTGAACCTTGTTACTGACACTAGATTCTGGTCCAGCAATTTTTACGTACTGCACAGATTAGCCAATAATTGCACAAGCTTGTCCAGTTACCATGAAGAAACATTTAGCGTAGAAGGATCAAATCAAATTGTAATGCAAATGATGTATTGCATATCAATTTTAGGCATAGAGCAGTACAAGTAATGATTAGTGTGCTGAACTTGTGAATAATCTGCAACATACGAAGTACATTTATTGGTGGTTTGTGCAAAGCTTTCCAGAAACAGTACTCAACCCTATGTTGGTGAGAAAGTACATATGATTCATCAATATACTATTACAAAATTTTAAGACTAGTGTTTCCAATCATCAGAATAAATCTGTTGTCAGAGAAATATGAAACCATATAATATTCTCTTGGACACTATTGATATATGTGGGAGAGCTAAGCATGATAAAGCTATTCTGCCAGTATGCAAGATAAATGATTAATGGAAAATCTCATATAAAGATGTGAAACGAATACTAACAAAGAGATAGAGGGGCTGGCCAGTACTTACCTCAGCTCAGTACAGCCGATAGATACACACAAAACAGAACTGAAAATTTACATTCCTAGCTTTCGGAACAAATGTTCCTTCATCTGGAAGGAGAGAGGGGAAAGAAAGGGAAGAAGGGAAAGGAGATTGTTACTCACAACCCAGGTTATGAAGCAACAGGGAAAGGAAAAGAGGGAGGGTAGCAAGGATGGAGGCATGCAAGGTAACACAGGTGAAAGCATTGCATACTTGAAGAACAACGAAATAACTCTAAAGATATTGGGTGTTAATACTGTGAAACAGTTTCACATTTGCAAAACACTGACAGGCTTTATATACAGGAGAATGGTAGAAGCTGACTTGGGGAAGATCAGTTTGGTTTGTGGAGAAATGTCGGAACAAGAGGCAATGCTTAGTATACAGATGGAAGAGAGACCTACCTTTAGAGCATTCTGTAGTTTAGAGAAGCCTTTTGAAAATGTTCTTTGAAATTCAGAGAAAATTAAAGCTGAGCGAGAAGAAATTAAAACTTCTAACATTTGCTTATGATATTGTAATTCTGTCGGACATCAGTGGTCTTGGAAGATCAGTTTAATGAAATGTAGTATCAGGAAAAGGGTGTAAGATGGAAAAATCAAGGGAGTAACAATCTGTACTGGAATGGGGAGGGGGCGGGGGCAGGGGCAGGAATAGCAGGGGACAGGTGCAGGAAGGAGAAATAGTGCTGCCTAGAGGAACATGCATGCATGCACGCACTAGAGGTGGTAGACAAGGCTACCTGGTGTAGCACCAGGAGGCTGGGGGAATGGAAAGGAGGAGCAGGAAGGGGATAAGATGGGTGGGTGCATTAGTGAAGCAGTGCACAACAATGGTTGGGTCGTGTTGGGAGGAGGTGTTACGGCAGAGGGTGTGGGGACAACAGGTTACTGTAAGTTGAGGCTGGGATGTTCATACCTCGCTATTGCTCCTCCTTCCCCACTCCACTAAGGATTCTTACTCCTGTTGGATGCCTTTCAGTTTGTCTGGCCTGAGTAGCCAGAGATAGTGGTAATGTATGGAGATGTGCTTGCTTGTGTGAATGCATGTGTTAAGTCTTTTAAGCTTTCAGCCAATGTCTCTTTTTGTTGTGCTTGTCTGCAACAGAATCAACCAAAGTAATGTAAGGATTATGAAATATAGTTGGGTTAAAACAAGTGAACGTGTAGGAATGTTGGTTAATTAATGCACATAAAATTGAGTTCATGGGAACTGTCATGTTAGGCACTGGTGCAATTAATAACATTTGCAAGAGGTTTAAGACAAACTAGTTCATTGAATTAAACTAGTACAAGTAGCATTGAAGTAATCTCAAGAATTAAGTCCTTAGTGATTCCTGAAATCATGAGACCACAGAATTAATGTCACTTCCTAATTTGATGAATACTAAAGAAAAGTGGAACCACAAGATACAGTAAGAATAGCATCCTTAGCAATTTACCCTGAAAATATTTTGCACACAGTCAGACATGACTGGAGACAAGATAGGTCAAGCTATAAATAGATGGTCTAATACGGCAAAGTGTGGAGAAAAAGTATCACGGGAGCTTGAAATAGACTCATCACATGATGATGTTGGTGGTGTTGTGTATGCATTTCCTGTTTTGGTCTTCAGTCGGAAGACTGGTTTGATGCAGCTCTCCATATTACTCTATCCTGTGCAAGCCTCTTCATCTCAGAGTAACTACCGCAACCTACATCCTCGTGAATCTTCTTACTGTATTCATCTCTTGGTTTACATCAGATCCCCCCCCCCCCTCCCCCAATCCCCCACACTTCCCTCAAGTACTAAATTGGTGATGTCTCAGAATGTGTCCTGTTAACCGATCCCTTCTTTTAGTCTTTTTGTGCCACAAATTTTTCTCTCCAATTCTATTCAGTACCTCCTCATTAGTCACGTGATCTACCCATCTAATCTTCAGCATTCTGTAGTACCACATTTCGAAAGCTTCTATTCTCTTCTTGGCTGAGCTGTTCATTGTCCATGTTTCACTTCCACTCATTGCTGTGCTCCATACAGATACTTCAAGAAAAGACTTCCTTACATTTAAATGTGTAATTGATGTTAACAATTTCTTATTCTTCAGAAAAGCTTTTCTTGCCATTACCAGTCTATATTTTATGTCCTCTACTTTCGCTCTTATCAGTTATTTTGCTGCCCAAATAGCAAAACTTGTCTACTATTTTAAGTGACGCATTTCCTAATCTAATTCCTTCAGCATCGCCTGATTTAATTAGACTACGTTTCATTATTCTTGTTCTGCTTTCATTTATGTTCATCTTACAGCCTTCTTTCAGGACACTGTCTGTTCCATTTAACTGCTCTTCAAAGTCCTGTGCTGTTTCTGATAGAATTACAATGTCATCGACAAACCTCAGTTTTTATTTCTTCTCTATGGATTTTAATTCCTGCTCCAAATTTTTCTTTTGATTACTTTACTGCTTGCTGAATATACAGATTGAATAACATCGGGGATAGGCTACAACCCTGTCTTACTCCCTTATCAACCAGTGCTTCCCTTTCATGCCCCTCGACTCTTAAAACTGCCATCTGGTTTCTGTAAGAGTTGTAAATAGCCTTTTGCTCCTTGTATTTTACCTGTGCCACTCTCAGGACTTCAAAGAGTATTCTACTCACGCCAAAACCTTTCTCTAAGCCTGCAAATGTTATAAACATAGGTTTACTTTTCCTTAATCTGTCTTCTCATAGAAGTTGTAGGGGTCAGTATTGTCTCGAGTGTTCATACGTTTCTACAGAATCAAAATTGATCTTCCCCAAGATGGGCTTCTACCAGTTTTTTCATTCTTTTTCTGTATAGAATTAGTCAGTATTTTGCAACAGTGACTTATTAAATTGATAGTTTGGTAGTTTCTACAACTGTCAGCACCTGATTTCTTTGGAATTGGAATTATTATATTCTTCTGGGAGTCTTGAGGGTATTTTGCCTGTCTTGTACATCCTGCTCACAAGGTGGTTTTGTCATGGCTGGCTCTCCCAAGGCTATCAGTAGTTATAATGGAATGTTATCAATTCGTGAGACCTTGTTTCGACTGAGGTCTTTCAGGGCTCTATCAGATTCTTCTCGCAGTACCATATCTCTCATCACATCTTACCTTCAGCTATGTCCCCTTCCATTTCTATAATATTGCCCTCAAGTACATCTCCCTTGTATAGATCAACTATATAGTGCTTTCGCCTTTAAGATTTCCCTTCTTTGCTTAAGACTGATTTTCCATCTGAGCTCTTGATATTCATACAGGAGGTTTTCTTTTCTCCTAAGGTCTGTTTAATTTTTGTGTAGGCAGCATCTATCGTTCCTCAAGTGATACATGCTTCTGAATCCTTAAATTTGGCCTCTAGCCATTCATGCTTAGCCAATTTGTACTTTGTCACTCATTTAGTAGAGTTTTGTATTCCCTTTCATCTGCTTAGTTTACTGCATTTTTCTATTCCCTCCTTTCATCAATTAAATTAAATATCCCTTATGTTATCCAGGATTTCTACTAGTTCTTGTGTTTTTACCTACTTGGTCCTCTGCTGCCTTCACTATTTCATCTCTCAAAGCTAACTATTCTTCTGCTGTATTCCTTTCCCCAGTTCTTGTCAATTGGTCCCTAATACTCTTTCTGAAACTCTCTGCAACCTGTGGTTCTTTCAGTATATCCAGCTCCCATCTCCTTAAATTCCTACCTTTTTGCAGTTTCTCCAGTTTTAATCCACTGTTCATAACCAATACATTGTGGTCAGTCCACATCTGCCCCTGGTAACATTTTACAATTTAAAATCTGTTTCCTAAGTCTCTAACGATTATATAATCGATCTGGAACCTTTCGGTGTCTCCAGGTCTCTTTCATGTATACAAACTTCTTTTATAATTCTTAAACCATTTGTTAAGCTTTGATTAGGTTATGCTCTGTGCAAAATTCTAATAGGCAGCTTCATCTGTTATTCCTTTACCCCAGTCCATTTTTAATCAATATTTTCCCTTCTTTTTTTCCTTCTATCGAATTCCAGACCCTCATGACTACTAAATTTTTGTCTTCCTTAACTATCTGATTTTTCTTTTATCTCGACATACATTTCTTCAATCTCTTCATCTGCGGAGTAGTTTGCATACAAACATGTACTACTATGGTGAATGTGGGCTTTGTGCCATTGGCTACATTGTGTTTACTATGCTGTTCACAGTAGCTTACCCACATTCATATTTTCTTATTCATTATTAAACCTATTCCTGCATTACCCTGATTTGATGTATCATTCATAACACTATTCACCTGATCAGAAGGTCTGATCCTCCTGCCACTGAACTTCACTAATTCCCATTATATATAACTTCAACCTATCCATTTCCATTTTTAAATTTTCTAACCTACTTGCCCAATTAAGGGACCTGACATCCCACACTCCAATATGTAGAACGTCAGTTTTGTTTCTCCTGATAACGACATCCTGAGTAGTTTCCGCCCAGAGATCTGAATGGGGACTATTTTATCATCAGAATATTTTACCTAAGAGGATGCCATCATTTAATCATATAGTAGACCTGTGCACCCTAGGGAAAAATTATGGATGGAGTTTCCCCTTGCTTTCAGCCATTCGCAGTACCAGCAAATGAAAGCCATTTTGGTTGATGTTACAAAGCCAGCTCAGTCAGTCATCCCCTGCAGCTACTGAAAAGGCTGCTGCGCGCCCACGTTTGGCCTCTCAACAGATACCCCTATATTGTGGCTGCACCTACAGTTTGGCTTTCTGTTTCGCTGAGGCACCCCATGTCTCCCCACCAACAGTAAGGTCCGTGGTTCATGGGGGGGGTCTTATGTATGTGTAGCAACCAGTTTTTATATATATATATATATATATATATATATATATATATATATATATATATATATATATATATATATATATATATCACTAACAAATTTGCAGTCACAAGGTGTGGAACTGATACATGTCTATTGTTGACGAATTGGTCTGGGCAGGATTCACTAGAATGAACAGTGACACAAGCATACTGACAGTGATTGGCGGGAGCTTGAATGTTGGCTACTAGTCATAGGGGCACAGGTATTTACAGGTAGGAGATAATTTTTTGCGATGCAATACACTGCTTTACATACTGTGCTGCATTGCAGATGTAGACAGTGCAGGTGAGTACAAATACTTTCACAAGAAGTATCTAACAATGGACTTTGTGTTGCATATTCGACTATTAAAGGTAAGAACAGTGTACCAACAAGGTTTGTGTTCGTGTCCGCACCGAACTAGTGTTGTTGCCTCGGAGAACTGAGGTCAGGGCAACAGAAGCCTTGTTGTTGTTGTTGTCTTCAATCCTGAGACTGGTTTGATGCAGCTCTCCATGCTACTCTATCCTGTGCAAGCCTCTTCATCTTCCAGTACTTACTGCAATCTACATCCTCCTGAATCTGCTTAGTGTATTCATCTCTTGGTCTCCCTCTACAATTTTTACCCTCCACGCTGCCCTCCAATGCTAAATTTGTGATCCCTTGATGCCTCAGAACATGTCCTACCAACTGGTCCTTTCTTCTTGCAAGTTGTGCCACAAACTTCTCTTCTCCCCAATTCTACTCAACACCTCCTCATTAGTTATGAAATCTACCCATCTAATCTTCAGCATTCTTCTGTAGCACCACATTTCGAAAGCTTCTATTCTACTCTTGTCCAAACTATTTATCGTCCATGTTTCACTTCCATACATGGCTACACTCCATACAAATACTTTCATAAACGACTTCCTGACACTTAAATCTATACTCAATGTTAACAAATTTCTCTTCCTCAGAAATGCTTTCCTTACCATTGCCAGTCTACAGCCTAGTTAGGTGCAGAGATATTGTCTTGATCCCATTAGCCAGCGACAGAATTGTCTGATCGCATATTGGAGGTGAGAGCTATGGCCAGAAATACAGGTGCACACGAAGAACTACTTTACTGCATTGGCAGATAGCTGTTAATGAGCTAGATATGTATGGAATGGGGCCCAATTGTTGAAACAGATGTGTGGCAAAGAGCTGCCACAAGGAATTACATTAAGAAATGAAACAATGAACTTGGAAGTTACTTGGGCAGCAAAATAACTGATCTTTGCTAAAGTCAAAAGCTGTGTATTAACTTAAAATGTTAGGATGTCTCTTCTGAAGGTAATTCATTTATTTATTTTCTGCCCACATAACAAAGTTTTCGGACGCTGTCAGGAAAATTTAGATTACATTACACATATACAGTGAAATATTTACATTCTTTCATGACAACATATGGATCAGACACATGTCTGTACACATTGTTTTTCAAAAGGGCACTACAAGTAGATTCCTCTATGTTGTTGTCGTCGTCTTCAGTCGTAAGACTGGTTTGATGCAGCTCTCCATGCTACTCTATCCTTTGCAAGCTTAATCATCTCCCAGTACTTAACTGTAACCAACATCCTTCTGAATCTTGTTGCCTATTTATTGGTCACAATTCTATGAAAATTTTTCCTTCCCCGTGTATCATAGTTATGTACATTACTGTTTCTCATATTAAATTCAGGATTTTGTTTCACAAACATGACTGTCTGCAGTATATACATGGAGTACACCACAAGAATTTTGTATTTTCTAAAGATGTCTCTATAAGGCTCTCTTTTTTTTTTTACCTTGGCTACTATTCTTACTGCCTTTTTTTGTAATCTAAAAAGTCTATCTATATGAACTGCTGATGCCCCACCCCATATCTCAATATCATACATATATCTCAATATCATACGTATATATCGCGAAGAGACCATGAGGATAAAATCAGAGAGATTAGAGCCCACACAGAAGCATACCGACGATCCTTCTTTCCACGAACAATAAGAGACTGGAATAGAAGGGAGAACCGATAGAGGTACTCAAGGTAACCTCCGCCACACACCGTCAGGTGGCTTGTGGAGTATGGATGTAGATGTAGATGTAGATGGTGCGGATGAATTAACCCAAAGTATCGTGGTCCAAGAAGGCTGAGACCTGTTTCAGTAGATGCAAATTTCTACTGATTTTCTTACAAATATTATCTACATGTTCTTTCCATAAGTGTTTATCAACAACAATGCCCAAAAATTTATGTGAATTTGCATATGGAAGACCCAATGGGGATGTAAATACAGTATCAGTTATGGCAGCATTATAACTGTGGATGAACTTCATTATTACCTTTTTGTCTTTATTTACAAGAAGCTTGTTTGCTGTAAGGTATGCGGACAGAGTATTGAAACTGATCTCGGTACAGTGTGTTTACTGTAAGACGGCAGAGTTGTGAGGGGAGTGTGTGGAGAGGAGGAAGCAAGCATTGGCTGGCGAGGGGAGAGGAGCCGTTCAGGAGGGGACAAGGCACGCCTACCAGTGTCATGTTTACACGACAGTAGACGAAAGACTTGGAAGTAAAACTCGCTTTAAATGTTGTTCGTAAATGAAACTGAAATCGTCATGTACATTAAAATATATATATATATATATATATATATGGAAGGAAAGTCTTTAAATATGTCTGCTTGTGTCTGTATGTGTGGATGGATATGTGCGAGTGTATACCTGTCCTTTTTTCCCCCTAAGGTAAGTCTTTCCGCTCCCGGGATTGGAATGACTCCTTACCCTCTCCCGTAAAACCCACATCCTTTCATCTTTCCCTCTCCTTCCCTCTTTCCTGATGAGGCAACAGTTTGTTGCGAAAGCTTGAATTTTGTGTGTGTGTTTGTGTTTGTTTGTGTGTCTATCAACATGCCAGCGCTTTCGTTTGGTAAGTCACATCATCTTGTTTTTTAGATATATTTTTCCCATGTGGAATGTTTCCCTCTATTAATTCATATATATATTTGTCTACTATGCGCTCCCCCATGTTGTGACACCGACACTCTCTTCACGTAAGTCACCCTTCCTCTACCAACATTTATTAAACGTTAAGTTATTATCGATCCACAATTCATCGAGATAAAATATTTCTCTGCCTGCTTCCCTGAAGTTCGTCATGTCAACAATGAAACGAGATCGCCAGTGCACAATGTCTGGACATTCTAGCAACACATTCCTCTTGTTTTCCACCTTACGCCATATGAATCCGATAGACAAAAGTACTTTTCTCAGCGAGACAATACTCCACTTCCAGCCCTTGATGTGATAGGTGATGTTAGTGACCGGACTGGAGTAGATGATGGTAGGAGGATGTATGGGACAGGTCTTGCATGTAAGTCTATTACAGGGGTATGAGCCATGAGGTAAGGATGGATGAGTATATTGTGTAGGATCGGTGGACGGCAGAATACCACACTAGGAGGGCTGGGAAGGATAATGGGCAGAACATTTCTCATTTCAGGGCACTAAGAGAGGTAATCGAAACCCTGGTGGAGAATGTATTTCAGTTGCTCCAGTCCCAGAAGGTACTGAATTACGAGAGGAATGCTCCTCTGTGGCTGGACTGTGGGACTTTGGGAGGTGGTGGAGACTGGAAAGATAAGGCACGGGAGATTTGTTTTTGTACAAGGATGGGAGGATAATTATGGTCAGTGAAGATTTCAGTGACACCCTCGGTATATTTTGAGAGGGACTACTTGTCACTGCAGATGCGACGACCACGGATGGCTAGGCTGTACGGAAGGGACTCTGTATGGAATGGGTGGCAACTGTCAAAGCGGAGGTATTGCTGGTGGTTAGGGGGTTTGATATGGACGGAGGTACTGATGTAGCCATCTCTGAGGTGGAGGTCAACATCTAGGAAGGTGGCTTGTTGGATTGAATAAGATGAGATGAAGCAAATGGGGGAGAATTTGTTGAGGTTCTGGAGGAATGTGAATAAGGTGTCCTCACCTTCAATCCAGATAGCAAAGATGTCATCAATGAATATGAACCAGGTGAGGGGTATAGGCTTCTGGGTCTTTAGGAAGGATTCCAGTGCGCCCCACTCATCCCTAAACTCCACGTCAGAATGTTACTCAGCCTCGTGTGCAGCTCTCAGTCCCTTCAGTCACCAACAGAACGACACACAAGATAACACTGCCGGCCCTCCTATTAGACACGAGGTTAGAAGCCTGAATCCCATTAAGTTGCGTGTGGCCCGGCAGCAAATTGACAAACTTCTGGAGGCAGGTATCAGACAGCAAATGGCTTTCACCTCGTCACCAAACACGATGGTTCTTCTCAAATGTGTGGTGATTACAGACATTTAAATGCTCGCTCTGTCAGGGACAATTAGCCCATGCCAAACATAAACGATTTCACTCATATGTTATCAGGCACTACAATCTTAAGTGTGATTGACTGCAAACGTGCTTATCACCAGATTCCCGTAGTGCCGGAAGACATTCCAAAGACTGCGATGATCATGCCGCTCAGTTTCTTCTAGTACAACTTCATGCCATTCGGGTTAAAGAATGTGGCACAAATGTGGCAACGTTTCATTGACTCAATCTTACGACGATTCAAGTTCTGCTTCACATACTTGGATGACATACTCATTTTCAGCAAATCAACTGAAGACCACGAACATCATTTATCGCAGGTCCGCCAGACTTTGGCATCCAACGGTGTCGAGGTCAACAAAGCAAAATTCCAATTGCGTCAGTCTTCTGTGACATGTCTGGGTTACACTGTCCTCACGGATGGAATACAGTCTTCCAAATCCCGTGAGCAGGCTATCACGTCGTTGCCACCCCCAGCTACATACAAAGAACTCAGACGTTTCTTAGGTACTATAAATTACTACCACCGTCATCTGCCTTCTGCTGCCGCCGTGTTCTCTGGCAAACTAACTTTGGGTCTATTGGACTGAACCCATGCTAGAGGCTTTCAGAGCTCTTAAAACAGCTTTAGCTCACTCAGTCGTACTCGCCCACCCTGATCCATTTGCCGATTTGTTCATCACTGTTGACACCAGCGACAACAGTCGGGGCAGTATTAAAACAGAGCAAAGGCGACACAGTTTCACCACTTCATTTCTTCTCCAAACAACTGTCTACAGCACAGAAGAAATATTCCGCTTTTGATAGAGACCTTCTGGTGGTGTACAAGGCCATCAAACATTTCCGCACTGACACTGAGGGCCGTCCTTTCTTCTTTCTTACTGACTACAAACTGCTTGCGGACACTTTCTGGCACACTCACACGCCGCCGCCACCTCCTCCCATACCGCTACTCTTGAGTTGGCCAACGCATCTTCCCCCCCCCCCCCCCCTCCCCCCCTTGCTGGTTTTTGTTTTACAAGTTGGACCAGTGGCCGCCCGCCGCACCTACGCACGCTGACCCGACGGAGATGGAGCTTCCGGTCATGCGCCTGCCGCCTCGCAGCACCACTCATGCCAATGCTGACACCCACATGACCCCCCCCCCCTCCCCCCTCAGGGCTCATAGGCTGTACTACGGGGGAGGGGGGGGAGGTGTCTGTGTGGCATCGATAGGACACATCGACCACACAAATTACAATCTTCGGAACATCAACTGCTCTGACGAGCTGCCATGTTTAACTCAGTCTGACTTTGTACTTCATGCAGTGTTCGTGTGTATCAATCTTTATGGTAAAATATATGTGTATATAGGAAACTTGGGAACTGTTTATTACGTATATTATGATCAGTATCCAGAATCCCATAAGTTCTTGGGAGTATGACTCCAAGATAATCTCAAATGGGGTACACATATTGAAAAAGTGTGTAAGAAATTAAGTGTGACATGCTACTTAATGAGAATATTAGAGGGATGCTGCAACAAAAATATATATATTTTACAAAAATAAAGAGAAGATGATGTGACTTAAGCGCTGGCACGTCGATAGACACACAAACATACACACAAAATTTTAGCTTTCGCAACCTGCGGTTGCTTCGTGAGGGAAAGACGAAAGGATGTGGGTTTTAAGGGAGAGGGTAAGGAGTCATTCCAATCCCGGGAGCGGAAAGACTTACCTTGACCTGCCTACACTGTGACGCATTCTATGTGGGAATGACCAGCAAAAAAACTGTCCATTCGCACGAATGGACACAGGCAGACAGTGTTTGTTGGTAATGAGGATCACCCTGTGGCTAAACATGCCTTGGTGCACTGCCAGCACATCTTGGCACAGTGTTACACCATCCGGGTTATCTGGATACTTCCCACTAACACCAACCTATCCGAACTCCGGAGATGGGAACTCGCTCTTCAATATATCCTCTCTTCCCGTTATCCACCAGGCCTCAATCTCCACTAATTTAAAGTTGCCGCCACTCATACCACACCTGTTATTCAACATCATCTTTGCCTCTGCACTTCCGCCTCGACTGACATCTCTGCCCAAACTCTTTGCCTCTGTATATGTCTGCTTGTGTCTGTATACGTGTGGATGGATATGTGTGTGTGTGCGCGCGCGAGTGTATACCCGTCCTTTTTTCCCCCTAAGGTAAGTCTTTCCGCTCCCGGGATGGGAATGACTCCTTACCCTCTCCCTTAAAACCCGCATCCTTTTGTCTTTCCTTCTCCTTCCCTCTTTCCTGACGAAGCAGCCGTTGGTTGCGAAAGCTAGAATTTTGTGTGTGTGTTTGTGTTTGAGTGTCTATCGACCTGCCAGCGCTTTCTTTTGGTAAGTCACATACACTCACAACTGTAATATGGAATTATTTTCTCAGGTAAATCTTATCTTAGCTAAAAGCTCTTTAGGCTACAAAAAAGAATTATAAGAATAATGGAAGGTGTAAAATGAAACAACCTGTAGGCCACTCTTTTAAAAAGCTAGAAATCCTCTCACATCCATGTATATATGTGTATGAGATAACTGTGTTTGTGAAAAAATACTCAATGGAAAATCCCACTCTCTCTTCCAGAAAAATGAGAATATCCTCTCCTATAACACCAGGCAAAAAGGAAACTTTCATTTAGACCCCACCAACACAACCGTGAATAAAAAAAGGAACCTTGTATTATGGGAAAGTTATTTATAATAAACTTCCCCCACAAATTAACTCAATAAATGACCCGGCTAATTTCAAGTCAACTGCTAAGACGTATTTGACCCACCACTGCTTCTATAGCCTCCACAAGAACCTTCAGGAATTTCACTAACGATTTGTTTCTTTGCCTTTGTGATGTATCTCATAAATGTTGCGAGAACTTTGATTTACCATGTAAATGTTGCTGTAATACAAATATTAATTTGCCAGTACAGGACTTGCTCTTTCTGTTTTAAAATATCTTCTCTTTATTTTTGTAAAATATTTGCTCTGTATATTGTAACTCCGTGATCATTTAATGTAGAAATAATGAAATCAATGCAAATTTAATATTATATTCTGTTATACATTGACTTGTCCTACATCAGAATGTACTATTTGTGTACTATAACCAATGAAATCAGTCTATGTGGATGGTATCCTCATGGCAAGGGCAGAATGGTTCAAGCACTGTAAGATTCTGAATGAAGTACTGAGAGCTATATGTTGAGCAGGTATGAAAATAAGATTAAGTAAATCTGAATTTGTAAAGAAGGAAATTTCATTTTTGGATCACAGGATTAACATGGAAGGTATACAGCCTGATCCAGAAAAGCTTGCTGCTATTGCGGATTTTCCACCCCCAAAGAACAAGCAGGATCTTAAAGCTATGTTTGGCTTCTACCAAAAGTCTGTATCACATCAGTCATTTAACTGTGCTTGCCTTGGTAATTTGTTTAAAAAGAATGTTATGTGGAATTGGACTGAAGAGTGTGAAGAGGCATTTCATAGTTTGAAAACAGAATTAGTAAATAGTGAGTGTTAGGTCATCCAAATTTTTCACTTCCTTTCTGTATGAGCACTGATGCAAGTTTTGTGGTTTGGGGGTCAAAATTTTCCACTTAGTACCTACTGAGATGGGGGTTGAACACAAAAATATTGAATTACTTTTGAATGCATTATGGGAACAGCAGTGATCGACGTCTTATAAATAATTACTATTAAAAACAGTCTTGATCATGATTTATTTAACAAGGTGACCGGTTTTGACCACTACTGTGGTCATCTTCAGACCATTGAGTAGGAACCTCTTTCTGTTGGAGAATATAACACCAGATCTAGTTTTATGTATGTAATTGATTTTCTAATTTATTTCGACTATTCCTAGTTAGTATCTTTTGTTATATGGTAAAATCTGTAATTGTTTCATAACTTAAATTCTATTGTTGACTTATACACAAATATAAATTCTGTAATAATTATAGAAGTTTGGAAGACAAAACCCTAGCATTCTTTAAGTATTTATTTGGCTCTATTAGAAAACATGTTAGCAAAACCAGCCCTTCATTAATTCCAAAGTTCTGTCAAAAGTATTGTTTCTGTAACTATATTTGTTAATTTCCTCATTTAAACAAATAATTAAGCCTACGCCTTGTAGTAGAAGAAACTGTTGAAAAGGAATGAATTTTTCGATGTATTCAGTTAATTTAATGTAATTTCTGTAAATTTAACTTTGAACAATGTGTAGTTTCAGCATCAATTATTGTGAGGATATATAAGGGCCAGATATTTGTTCACGAGACAGTTAGTCCACTGCTGAGTTTCAGACGGGGAACCTGTGTTGGTTAAAGCGACAACAATGCATCAACTTGATAGTGAAATAAGTGTTACTCAATTAGGTTGTCTGTTAAAACAGTGACAGTATCTGCTCCATACATACCGTGCTAATCTTAAAGAACTGCGAACTTTGTGGTTAGGTTTTTACTGCTCATACATGTTCAACAGTAAACTATTGTAGCAGTATGTGGAAACTATTAATGAGGCTTATCGAAAGTTAAACAACATATAAATGTGTGTACGGGGGGTTGTGAAAAGTGAAAGTAAAAGACAGTGAACCGCAAATGTGCATCTGTCGGATACATCATTTACAGAAGACAGTATTTGCACTTCCACCCCCTATTTTTTCAGCCAGTATGTTGACACTGAGGACAATCAACGAAGAGATAAAGCAGGTGAGCATTGTCAGACGTGCCATACTAGAATAGAATAGAAACTTTATTGTAACGTAACATGTCATATACAATCAGATGATTGGGACATAGGTGACTCGTCAGTTTAAAGATACTTTCTAATTGTAAGTATACAGAATAATTACAGGTATTTTGTAATTTTAAGTTCCACAAAATGATTTAAAATAATCATGTGAAAATAAAGTAAAATTAAGAGGAAGTATTTACTTAAAGTACTTTTTTAACATGACAGAATAAAATGTAACAGCAGGTACTGTTATTTGTGACAGTCAGTCACAAATTATTCTACACTGTAATAATATTTACTTGCTAGGTATTTTTTTTAAATGATCTCCATATTCTTCTGGTTCAAAATTTTTAAATTTTTCACAGACTTTATTCCCCAGCCTCATACCCATATAGTAAGGTGTCTTCTCCAGCAGTTTTAGCTTATGAGTTGGTAACTTATACTGATATTTGTTTCTTGTTTCATAATCATGCTTGAACAGGTTATCCTACAACAGCACATGGGTGACTTGACCTAGCCTCTTCTTTTCTTCTCCAAGAAATTCTCCACCTCGCAATGTAAGTGGTCCGCCTTCAATAGGGAACTGTTTGTGATATATGAGGCAGTTCACCACTTTTGTGGGGACATAGAAGGCTGATCTGCAACTGTCTACACAGATCACAAACCATTCATGGTGCCATCCATAACTCTGCTAATGACTTGCCTCCCAGGGCTTTCGTCACATGGACCTCATTTGGCAGTACACCACTGACATCCGCTATATCAAAGGAACCAATCTGATTATATGTCCTGCGTCCACACCATCTCTTCACTTTAGACTTGGACAAACTGATGTGCCTGCAAAATGATGATGATCCAGATATATGCCACTTACAACAAAATGATACTACCGCATTGTCTAATGAGTCACATCAGCTACCTGGCTCTCTGCACCTGGTACTATGTGATACTTCCACAGGTACCCTATGCCCCCTCATTCCTGCCTCTCTGCAGTGCAAAGTCTTCTTGGCGATCCATGACCTTGCCCATTCTGGCATAAAGGCCACTACTTGCATTGTCACTGAATGCTTCATTTGGATGGGTGTGAAGTCAGACTGTCATGCCTGGGCACACATATGCCTTCCATTTCAACACAGTAAATCCTCCACTAAGTCAATTCAACATCCCCAAATGAAGGTTTTCTCGACCTCCTTGGTCCTCTTCCCCCTCAGATGATTGCAAATTCTTACTGTCTATTATCGAACATTTCATTAGGTGGGTCAAGGCTGTGCCTTGCGAATTCTTACTGTCTATTATTGAACATGTGAGTAGGTGGGTCAAGGCTGTGCCTCTCCTGGCCATTACTGCAGATACTGTCACTCGTGCATTTGTCACCTCTTGGACTGCCTGCTTCAGTTGCCCCTCTTCTATTACTATCAATCAGGGGCGACAGTTCAAGTCTGTTCTTTTCAGCAGCTGTGTGACTTGTACAGTGCCAATAAATTTTGCACAACTGTTTGTCATTCCACTTCGTGGTTCGAGGCCTTCCCTTGGGTTCTGCTTGGGATTCATATGGCATTCAAGGAGGACTTGCAGGCTTCACTGGCCAACATACTTTACGGTGGACCTCTGAATTGTTCTGAATTCATCAAAGATTCGGTGGCTGCCCCCTCTTTCAAGCTCTCAACTTCAGATAAGTGTGTCCACTCTCCCATTACTCAGATCCACACTCTGCCTCCACATGCCCACGCTGCCCCATCTGCCTGTATTCATAAGAAATTAGAAGACTGTGACTATGTGATGCTCTGTGACAACACCATGTGGTCCGCTCTTTAACAGTCTTATTCTGGCCCCCACAAAGTGCTCCATTGATACACGCACACCTTTGATATCTCCTTAAATGGTAAGTCGCAAACCGCCTGCATCAGCAGTCTCAGACCAGCTTGGATGCTTGATGATGACTTCCCTCCCACAAATACCTTGGTGTCTTCTCCACCTGATCAGTTTTCTCTTCCCCTAATTTAACCCTCACCGTTTGACTTCCCCAGTGTCAGAAAATGCATGTGATCCATGTGTTTCATGTATTAAGAGTGCAACAGGTACTGCATGTGATATTCCCCTCTCTGACACTCCCACCACCAGCACTCATCTTGAGCTTCCCACATCGCTCTCTCCCCCCTTGCGTCGCACAATTTAATGTTGACATCTCTGGTTTCTCGGTTGAGGATCTCTACTTGCAGCTACACAACAGCACTCTCTCTGTGCTCAATGCACCCTCCCACATGCTTGATGACTCTAGATACGTCGTCACACTTCTGTGTGTCTCCACCCTTCCTCTCAATGCAGAGGAAGATGGCGTTACTGCCTCAATCAATGATCACGGTCACCTTTCCATCTGCATGCCTCTTGTGATGCATGATGCCTCCATGATGCGGGACCAATCTGTCCTGTCTCTCGTGCCCTCTGGCATGTCTTTAAGACTACGTTGTTTTGGACCTACACAGCTCCACACCTTTCCTCTGTATAGGGAACAGTACAGCAGTGCACCGTGCGCCGCTTCTGGTCAAGACATGGGTGATCAGGCAACCTTGCCACACATGTGGCCTGATGCTGGCTGACCACCACATCTCCTTGTTGATCTCAGTGCTGCTCCTTTATTCCCTCTGCAGTGCTCCGCACACCCAAGGGAGGGGCTCTGTGGCAACCACCAACATCAAAAATGTAAAGATCGATTGTAACAACAACTACTGTGGTGTACTTTATGATAATCTGTGACTCAGTCTGTTACAGCAGCCATGTGATGTGTTGCTCTGATTCTTGTATGGTGTTAATGTTGAGAAGGTGCTTTTTGTGTGTAAAATATGTATGTGGAATTAATTTCTGAGGTTATAGGTAGGCTTTTGTTAAATAAACATGTTGTTGTTGTTGTTGTTGTTGTTGTGGTCTTCAGTCCTGAGACTGGTTTGATGCAGCTCTCCATGCTACTCTATCCTGAGCAAGCTTTTTTATCTCCCAATGCCTACTGCAGCCTACATCCTTCTGAATCTGCTTAGTGTATTCATCTCTTGGTCTCTCTCTACAATTTTTACCCTCCACACTGCCCTCCAGTACCAAATTGGTCATCCCTTGATGCCTCAGAACATGACCTACCAACCGATCCCTTCTTCATGATGTTTGCAAATTTTAAGGTCAACTAATCACGTAAACTGCAACATAATTAACTCATAACTGCGAATTAATAGAGAGTGAATCGGAATGACAATAAGAGACAGCTTTGCCAGATTGATAGGATAGAAAAAGAAAGATGAAGCACAGAAAACGAAAATGGAAGTAGTGCTACAACAGCTCAAAGCCCTGTGCTTGCCAACCACATAACATAAAAAGTGTGTATGACCCTCTGCGGGTTAACACAATATAAAACCTCAATGTTATAGCAGTTTTAAATATGATGTAACAACAAAGCAAACACAAAATATTTTAGTTCAAACTCTACCAAAATATGAAGCATAGCAAAGTTCTCCAAACATCATCATAATGAAACATAATTCATTGCACTAAATGCTACACGGTTAATCATTAAGTCAACCAGCATAACAAATCATATTTTCAAGTGAAAGGCCTAATGTAGACAAAAGCATTATATGAGTGAAGTACAACATATACAAACATCATCAAATAATCACTAGAAATATCATCAATCACCAGTTCATAATACAGGGTGATTCAAAAAGAATACCACAACATTAGGAATTTAAAACTCTGCAACGACAAAAGGCAGAGCTAAGCACTATCTGTCGGCGAATTAAGGGAGCTATAAAGTTTCATTTAGTTGTACATTTGTTCGCTTGAGGCGCTGTTGACTAGGCGTCAGCGTCAGTTGATGCTAAGATGGCGACCGCTCAACAGAAAGCTTTTTGTGTTATTGAGTACGGCAGAAGTGAATCGACGACAGTTGTTCAGCGTGCATTTCGAACGAAGTATGGTGTTAAACCTCCTGATAGGTGGTGTATTAAACGTTGGTATAAACAGTTCACAGAGAATGGGTGTTTGTGCAAAGGGAAAAGTTCTGGATGGCCGAGAACGAGTGATGAAAATGTAGCACGCATCCAGCAAGCATTTGTTCGCAGCCCAGGAAAATCGACTCGCAGAGCTAGCAGAGAGCTGCAAATTCCACAATCAACTGTATGGAGAGCCCTACGAAAAAGGTTAGTTATGAAACCTGAACGTCAACTACCCGAGGCGATGGATCGGCCGCCAGGCAGCCCGTGACAGAGCACTTCATCACTGGCCTCCAAGAAGCCCTGATCTTACCCCCTGCGATTTTTTCTTATGGGGGTATGTTAAGGATATGGTGTTTCGGCCACCTCTCCCAGCCACCATTGATGATTTGAAACGAGAAATAACAGCAGCTATCCAAACTGTTACGCCTGATATGCTACAGAGTGTGTGGAACGAGTTGGAGTATCGGGTTGATATTGCTCGTGTGTCTGGAGGGGGCCATATTGAACATCTCTGAACTTGTTTTTGAGTGAAAAAAAAAACCTTTTTAAATACTCTTTGTAATGATGTATAACAGAAGGTTATATTATGTTTCTTTCATTAAATACACATTTTTAAAGTTGTGGTATTCTTTTTGAATCACCCTGTACATCATAAATCTTAGCATATGGCCAATTTTGTGCTTGATTTCCAGTAATATATGTTAATGACATAAACTCAATCACTTAAAATGGCATAAAAGACCAAACCTGGGTCTAATTAAATAAACAACAATACAGTCAAGTGGTGCTGTGTTCATTTAAAAATTAAAAAAGTAAACCATAACACATCAAAAATCAAAAATTCCGTCAGTAAACAAAGTTAAGAAAAAGTCTTTCAGTTCTCCCTTGGGGAAAACTTTGTGTATGTCACTGTTGTTCGTATATTACACAGTAATCTACCTGGCAGTTTTATAGTTCTCTCAATTAATACAGCCTACAGTATTTTTTTCCATCACAACCCCATAACTACATACAATCCTTCTTGCTGCTATTCTTTCCTGTGGGTTGACTGTTGAAACAAAACAGCGTATATTTTCAACAGAAGCAAACAAAGCTCTATGTTCACATACTTTAGTTACTTTCCCACCTTAATGAAACTGACAAGTCAAAGTTGATAGTTTTTTTTCATGAGAAACAAACATTTCACACAAGCCAACATCACTTACTATTCTACCACAAAGTTGTTTCCAGCTATTTTTGAACTGTTTACAAAATTTGTTCTGATACTTCCCCCACCAGCAAGCTGCAATTGTTTACAAAATTTAATTAGTCTGTGGGTGAGTATGCAGAATACATGTGGATAGTGTTGCTACAAATTGGACCACTTTATTAACACAATTCCACACAAAATAAGATATGAACACTTAAGTCATAAGAATAGATAGGAACCCAATAATTACAAAACAGAAAAATAAAGACAATAATAAACACAAAGAGAGATTCATTCTTTGTTTTTAGTGTTGATTTTATATTTCCATATCCATTACAATGGTCAGTGCCACCACAGATACCTCCCTCCAGTATAAAGCACTGAGGGGTGGATAGGATGGGGACTATACTCCAGAATGTAATTTTGCAGGCTTGTGGGAGGGCAGAGGGACCTGTTGTAATGAGAGAAGAGTACGGTACATCACCATCAGTGATACATGAAGCAGGTGACTGGATGTTGAATTCTCCCATGAAGATAGGTTGATCAGCCTGAAGGTACCCATCGGTAAAGGTGATGCAATTGAAGGATCCACTTGAAGTGATGGGCAGTTGTCCTTTCCTCCCTGGTCCACCAGCACCCAAGCTGGCTTGAGGTTTTGGATGGTGACATTAGACAGTTTACTATTAAATATGATGGAAAACATCTGTTCTCCACATTGAAATACTTTATGGGGTCAAGAATAAGTTCGGAAGGTAGGAGACGAAATACTGGGGGAAGTAAAGCTGTGAGGACGGGGCATGAGTCATGCTTGGGGAGCTCAGATGGCGGAGCACTTACCCACAAAAGACAAAGGTTCTGAGTTCGAGTCTCGGTGCGGCACACAGTTTTAATCTGCCAGGAAGTTTCAAGGTTACTGGAATTCAGTGTAAACTGTGTCATTTCAGGAACCTCTGTGGATGCACACATTGAACTGGGAGGAGTAAGAATGAGGTGTTGCACCTATACACTAGGGTGTAACATAAATTCCATAACACGTGCAGGTATCTATCTGTGTTGCTCCTCCAGTGGAAATAGATCATTCAGATCCATGGAAGGCAACAGGGAATGTTACCGCATTGAATCAACGTCTCTATGAACATATGTGGTAAGAGAGTTGTGGTCGCTTTTGCTAGCAGCTTTGGACTTGGGTGGCTCTGTATGGTTTGTAGCACTATGTGATACACGAGAAGCTCACTCAATACTGAGGAAAAGTTCCCAATAATCTTTGATGGACCACAATATCAATAATCTCAGAGGGAAGGTAGCATTGTGTGTTTGCTGAATTTGTAGAAAACACACAGTTGTCATCGGTCACCAATGTAAGAACTTCATAATGGTGAGTATCCAGAATAATATGGGGACACTGTTGCCATGAATTGTGCCACTTTATTAACACAAACTCCCACATAATAAGACACAATCACTTTAGTCATAAGAGTTCACAGCAAGAAAAAGAAAATAATATATAAAAAGATACCCTAATTCGTGATTCTTAATATCAATTTTGTATGTCCATATCAATTGCAGCAGTCAATGCTGCCACAAGTCTTCCCCAAATAGGTCCTTTGCATACCACAGATTTTGTATGGTTCTTTAGACTTTATGATAAAATTTGCCTGCTTGTGATAACTCAAATACAACATCGACTTTCCTCTGACAAATACTCATCTTTCAAAACAAAATTTTTATTTCATCATCAGAATCATATACTTCATTCAAAACATAGACTTTTACATAATTATTACATGAAGTAATTAGATTATCGTCAATCTTAATTATTTCAAGTTCCAGTGCATCAAGATTTTCAAAATTGAGAATGCTTTTCTAAATTTTTAAGCCAACTCCCACCTGAGCATTTGATATTTTCTGCCCAGATCCAGCACTAACTTTTAATTCATGGATCTGTGATTTAATTTTTGTGAGTTTAACATTATTATTCTGAAGTTATTTTTTTTAGTTTGCTGGTTACAGCAAGTCTGACTTTCTTCCCTAAACCTATGGGACCAGTGACCTTGCTGTCTGATCCCCTCCCCTGAATCAATCAACCAATGAAACATTGAATTCCTTGCAAAAATGATTCTCCAGAACTGTGATCAAAGCTTGAATCATTTCCCCCCATTGTTTCCACACCCTGTTCACTTTTGATTTCTGCATTCATTATTTTCACACATCTTGAGTGTCTACAATTAAAACAAAATGAAATTTCACACATAATGTTTTTCCCAAAAGTTTTCAGTCCACTGGACACAAAATAAAGGAATAATAATTTTCAATGCTTATCTGTTTAATATTCCATGAGAAAGAAATCTGTGTCCCATCTACAACCCCTAGAGGCCTTATTCTGGGTAAGTTAAGCACTTTAACAAGCAATACAGTTTACGAGGCAAAAATAAAATTAAAAAAAAAAATCAAACAGTGATTTTTACTTACTGGTTATATGCAGTTATTCATCGTTAATTTTGTGGGATGCCAGACTGTTAAGAATATTATTTAACAGGGGAAACATCAGTGAACAAAATGTAAATAATTCAGGCCACAAAAAACACAACTGAGGCGATAATGAATAATTCATGAGAGCAGTCAGAATTGTATCCTATTCATTCCAACACCAATTCCAGAAAGAGTGGAGACAGAAAACTAATAATTCAGACATCCTGATAGTCAAATGATACATGAAATTCAGTCGGCAATGTACTGTAATATAAAAATACTAAGCAGCTTCTGTGCTTGAATAAAATGCATTAATTACTCTAGAAAAATAGTAAGTTATACTTTAGATGGTATATGAGAGAACGATTTTTAGTCCTAAATTACAGTTCTCTCAAGTAATTAAATGTGACTACCACGATGTTTTAAGAGTTTTGAAGCAGTAAATATGATACAATTTCTTGAGTAGATGATTGCTGATTGTGATAATTCCTTATTCAGTTTTGCAACAAAAGTTTTGGGATTTCCTTTTGTAGTCATACAAGGTGATTCAAAATTCCTATTACTGGCTTCTAGGGGCTGTAGAGGGTATTTTGCGAGGAAGATTTGATAAGGAACCCATGTCTGGAAGTGTAATGTTTGGATGTAAAATCAGTTTGAGGATCAGATATCTTTCAGGTCTCTCACTTCACGGTACACACTCACAGCAGAGACAATGAGCTCTTGCCTGTGTGCTGTAGGAGCACATGGCATGAGCGATGTATTCAGTACTTGTCCTTGGGTTCTCTTGTGTGTGATGAAGGATGTCCTCTTCAAACTTGAGAGTGCTAACATGTCTGTGGAGCAGGTAGTTTTGAACATACCACTTTCTCACAGCCACTGTTGTAGTCAGACAAAAGATGTTACATGATGTCATAATTACAACAAGGGCTAATGATGGTGCCTTCTTCTCAGCTTTGGTGCATACCGTGAAGTGGGACATTTGAAAGTGATGCAATGTTCAAACTTATTTTATATCTAAATGATACATTTCTCAACATGGATTCCTCATCAAAACTTCATCTACGAAGTCCCATCAACAACCCCTAGAAGCCTGTAATAGGAATTTTCGATCACCCTATATACGTGTTGTGTAATAATACTTTATGCTATTTGGATAAATTTTAACATTAGAATATTTTATTAGCCTTTCAGTATTTTTCATACAATTGGCTTCATCAAAGTTTACAGAGGGTTTTAGTTTCAGTATGATATTCAACTAGTTACAGAAAGGGGAGAAAAGGAACTAAAGATCTTTTGTTCAGCATTATGTAAAACAATGTTTTATACAGTAATGAAATACACACATAAGAAAAGAATCACAGTAAATAACTAGCTTATATAATATCAAAACATTTTCTTCATAACTTAGGTAAAACATATATTTTGATGATTAGTTTCTAAGAATTCTTCAGTTGTATAGAATTCGTTGTTTTTTAGCCAGGTTTGCAATGTATTCTTATATTTATTTAGTGGCACTGTACGAGCTGAGCATGGTAACTTATTGAAAATTTTTATGCTTAAGTACTTATAGTTATTATGGACTACAACAAGTCTTGTGGATGGCAAGTCCAGCAGGTGACTGTTTCTTGTACTGTGTGCATGCACATCACATCTCACGTTCAATTTTTTCAGATTTTCTCTGACATATATTAGACAGTTATATATGTACATGCTTGGCACTGTCATTACGCCAAGAGATTTAAAATAATTTCTGCAGGACTCTCTGGGTGCTAACCCCTCCATGCACCTGATTGCTTTCTTCTGCCATCTGAAAATACATTCAGCCTCTGGGGAGTTACCCCAAAGCAATATTCCATATTGCAGTTGGGAATGAAAAAAAAGCATAGTATGAGTGGAGTAGCAATTGCTTGCTCACATGGTTTCTTAATTTATACAATAAGAAAAGTACTCATGCTAGTTTACTACATAGATAATTGGTCTGTCCTTCCCATGAGATCTTTTGGTCTATGATTAGTCCAAGTAATTTCACTGTTTTGTTTTCATTTTTAGTTACTTTGAGATTAAATATTATTTCTTCTGTTTTCGTTTAATTTATGCACAGCTGGTTAGCCTGACACTAGTAATTAGCCATTTGCATCATTTCTCTATTTTTGTCCAGTACACTCTGTAAGTTCTCTCCTGTACTTATTAATGTCATATCGTCAGCATATAGTATGTTCTTACACGGTATGTAATTCGAGAAGTCATTAAAATAGACAATGAACAGAAAAGGTCCAAGAACAGAGCCTTGGGGTATTCCTCTTTCTATAGGGAGTATTTCTGACCTCTGCTTATTTGCATATACGAGTTGTAACCTGTTGCTTGGATAAGATCTGAATAGTCGGAGTATGTCATTTTCAGTGCCATAGTATTTTAATTTCTTGATGAGTGTGTCATGTGACACCGAGTCAAAAGCTTTACTTAGGTCAATAAGTGTTCCAGACATTGATACCCTTTTTTCATACCCTTCATAAACATTGCTTACCAAAGCTTCTACTGCTTTTACAGTTGATAGGTGTGACCTGAAGCCAAACTGTTGTTCATGTAAAATTTTATTGGTTTCAAAATACGTGTATATCTGCTTATGCACACAATTTTCTACTAACTTGGATATGATTGGTACTATTGAAATGGCTCTGTATTTATTTGGGAGGTTTATTTCACCTTTTTTATACACAGGCAATGTAACTGTGAGCTTAAGACAGTCGGGGGAATATTCCTTCATCAAGTACTCTGTTTGATAGTGAGAGAAGTGGCATTTCAATTTCTTTTGCTATACATTTAATGATGAGATTACTGAGTCCATAATAATCTTCTGTTTTGGAATTACTTGATTTGTTTATTGACTTATGAATATCATTTAATGTAATTCGGGTCAAAGTGAACTTCTCACTTCTTGTCTGTTTTGCACAAGATCAAAGATAAGAAATATAAATTTTGGTGTGCCACAAGGCTCTATCTTGGGCCCCTTCTTGTTTATTTGCTACGTGAATGATTTCCCAAAAGTATTAGACACCAGTCATTGTATTACTATTTATGCTGATGACACCTCTGGGGTTTGCTGGGCACGTAGTAATGATGACCTAAATTCAGTGGTACATAATTTTGTTGAAAAAGCCCAAACACATTTTGAAAAAGGAAACTTGAGGGTCAGTATTAACAAAACTAATTTAATTTATTTTAAGACAAGTGGCTCAAATAAAAATACTGTTGTAAATGAGGACATTCAGGAAAATAGCTGTTCAGAATGTAAATTTCTGGGGATATGTATAGATGACAGACTTTCGTGGAATCAGCAAATTGGTCATGTCTGTGGTAAAATAACATCTAGACTATATTTACTAAGGAGATCAGTTCAATATTTAGATATCGAAGCAATAAAAATAGCGTATTTTGGGTTGGTGTATCCCCATCTATCTTATGGAATTGTATTGTGGGGTGGGTGTAGCCAATACAATATAAAAAGGGTATTTGTATTGCAGTAAAGAGTAATAAGAACTATGGCAAAAGTAAGACCCAGAACTTCATGTAAAAACCTGTTTTTTAAATTTAATATTATGACTATCTACGCAGTATATATGTACCAAACAATATTATTAGTGAAAAAAGACAAAAAAGTGACAAACAGGAATATGGAAATCCATGATTACAATACAAGACACAAATCAGACTTTCATTTGGTGAGCAGGCAATTGAATCTAACAACAAATATCCCATTCATTAAGGGAGCAATATTTTATAATTCTCTGCCAAACAACCTGAAACAGCTTTCTGGTAGAATTTTTAAAAATGAGTTAAAAAAGTGGCTTATATTGAAGTGCCCATACAGTATGGTGCTGACATGATTTGACCTCAGGAATGCTATGTTAAATATACTTATATGATCTTTTACTTAATAGCTTGTAATCTATTTATATTGTGTATCAATAATCAAAATGTAATTATTATAACACTGCCCATGCATGTTAAATACATGTTTCGAGCTGTAAGATAAATAAATAAACAAGTGAGCAATGCTTCTGCATCAGAGGCAGAATTGATGGGTGGGGTGGTAACGCTATTTACAAAATATTCATTGAGAATATTGCAGTCAATAGGGATACTCCTTTCTTTATTGGTATTATTAATTTCCCTTTTAAAGACAGTCCAGGCACCTTTACATTTATTTTTAGAATTTAAAATATATTCATCATTTGCACAGCACTTAGCATTTTTTATTTCTAATCTGTAAAGGTTTCTCATTTTAGTGTAATTTTCCTTGTCCCTATCAGTGTTATGAGACTTGTCTTCCATAATCATCAGTAGTATTCTGAGTTTGTTAAGTTGTGGGGTGTACCACTTTGTTAGTATTTTGTTGCTTATGAGTAATATTACTCTGGTACCTTTTGGTTACCAAGGGGCATGTCATTTCTACTATATGCTTGATCTCTGTCAGGAAAATGGAAAAACATTTATTAATTGTTTTCTTGTTATCGATTACATGAGTCCAATCCATTTCTTTTAACTGGTTTATCATTTTGTTTACATTGGATTCACCTAGAATTCTATATGTCACTTCTCTCTCTGTGGAACTGAAGGCTGACTTTTCTATTTGAAGCCATAGCCCTGCATGATCTGATATTCCTAATCAAGGCATGTGTTCAGTCTAGTGGGTTTTTCATTAAGACAGTAATAGTTTAATGACTTCAGAGTGTTAATCATGTGAATTACATTTTTTCTCTTTGCCCTTATATCTATGTTAATATCACCTACAATTACAATTCTATGCAGTTTATATTTTGACAACAACAATATTAAAGTATTAATTTTTTCTATAAATACCATCTCATCAGAGCCTGGGATTCGATAGATTGAGACAATTACAGTTTTCTGTTTGTGCATTACCACACCGGCTACTTCTATTGTAGCTTCAAGGCATATTCTACTAAGGTCTATAACTGAGTAATGCAATTCAAGGTTACTTTTGACATATATTGAGACCCCACCATGTGTAATACTTTTCCTCTTTGATTAATCATTTTGACTCTCAATAGTTCACATACTGGTCACAACTGCTCCCTTACACACTGAGTCTCAACTACATAACAACGACTGCTTGTATGACCCAGCTACTGCTTAACGTTCTAATTACCAGCAATAATGGTATATTTGGTCCCAAATCTTTATCATTTTGTACAAATAAAAGTGCTCCAGTGTGTAATGAATTGCACAAATGTTAAGTTTCTTTACATAATATTCACTTGCTCCATTATCTAATGAAATTCTATTAACATACATCGTTCCATGGATCAATTATTATTTCTAGTTCCAGTATACAATGATTAGTGTACATTGAAAATAAAGACATAATCACAAATATATGTTCATGTAATGAATTATTGGTATGTCCATTAAAGAGTTGAATCATATGCTGCTATGGGTAAGTCTTGGTTTGTTACATTAAAAAGGATTCCAACTGGTGGTTAATCTTATCTGTGGAAATAGGTTTCAAACAGAAAATGATAAATCCTCACATTTTCTTGAGTGTGACATCAACTTGCTTAGTGTGGAGCATTTTTGCAGCTACCATTGATGTATTTACCACTTGTGGTTTAGCACTCTTATTAGAACTTACAATTGAATCTGCTACTGAGTTACCACATTACTATTTTTATGTCAGGACCATATCCAGGTTAAAACCGAAGAATTTGGGTAGAGGCAATGGATATGTTGACGACTCCACTATGGAAACAATACAATATTTAGTTTACATGGCTAAATTATCCATCCTCTCAGCTCAACCACCATTGTTGAAGAACCCTCACTTTGGCAAAAAGACTAGAAGGAAAAGACTTACTGATAAAATGAATGCTGCGGCCTAGTGGAACATAAATTGAATGAGAGAGTGTGGTGGTGGAATTCAGATTTTAAATACAGAAAAGAACCTTGTATTTACGCCTCCAGCAGATGGATTCAAAAATTGTAGTGGTGCAATCCCAATGAAGACCAGTGACCACAATAAGTGGGGAGAGTGTCAATATCTTTGCAATGTGCAGGTTACTCTTTACCTTTACCATCAGCTCATAAACAATTGGAGTTTGTTATATGAGTATCAGAATACCTCTGTCCATTTTTAATTCATCTCTCTTTAGGGGATTTCTCCATAACTACATATCTTCTACAATTTTTTTCATTTACGCATTACACTAAGTCATCAATCAATATGGCACACTGTTTTAAGACCCTAGATTCATATTTGTGATAATAATGGTTCATATCCCCATACAGCTATTATAATTTAAATTTTTCCTTATTTGCAATGTACAACACACTACATTGTCTGTAAGCTGATACTGTGATTTACACACTTCTTAGAGAATCTTAATTGATTTTCCGGTTTTGTTACTGTTATTTGATTTTTGTGGATATTGTATATTATTCATCGATCTCTGTATTTTGTTCCCACTCTTATTTCATTTTACACTGTTAAAGACTTTCTCAAGTTCCAAAAATAGCATGAGGATGGTTTGAGCTTTCTTTGTTTTTGTGCCATTTGCAAGTCATAAGTCAAAACTGCACCATTCATCTCATCTGTCTGTTCATTTACATATTGTGTGCCATAAATCCTGTCATGAAGGATAGTCTTCAGGGGTATGGAACAAGTTAAGTTACATATTAATAGACAGAAGCAGACACTGCAGAATTCTTCCGTGAAGGATACTAGCAACCAATTAATACAGCTAATACTAATTATTCACTTTTTTTAACTTCATGAATACGTGGAGAAAGTCACTGCTCATCTTCTTAGACTATTCAGCTTTTGTTCTTACTTCCAACTGGCACCTCATACTAACCCTTTATGTAATTTCACTGATTTCATCCATCCATCCATTCATTCATTCATCATGTTCCATAGATCCCATCAAGAAGAATAACTTTCAGGTGTGTGGAATGAGTAATGGTATACATCAACAAAAGACAGCGATATCATAAAAACTTAGTATTGTGTTAACAATAAACTATCACCATACTCCTTAATGCTATTCACATTTACCCATCTAACTTTAATTGACAAAATTAGTAGAAAAGCTGCTACTTGAAAAAATATCTGGTGCCTCATCAGTTTTACTGTGAAAATTTCTATTTGACTGATATTATTAGCTTACTATTTTCAGATTGCTCTCATCAGTTGATTCATTTTCTGATTTATTTATTCATTCACATGCATTGTGTTCTATAAATCCATCAACAAGCAATGTGGAACAAGTCAGATTATACATTAAGAGGCAGAAGCAGCTGCTGCTGGCTATTTTCTATAAAGTACGCAGACATCAGACTATGACTAGTGCTAATCTACTCAAACTGATAATTGTGGAAATTAACTATAAATTACTTTATTCATGGTGGCCCAGGAGGAACAGGCAATACTCATGGAATGTGATGGAAATGACCATTTGAAGCAAAAAACTTCTAATCGATATATACCCTGTTCCAAATGGTTTCTGAAATAGAATAAACTGTCATTTATTTTTTGTATTATTCAATACATTTCAGGTGTGCACTTGTACAATGTACAACAGTTAGTAAACATCATGGCAGTTGAAAAATACATATTTGTAACACACTGCAGTCAACAATTTGACCTGTCAGAAAGCGCTGACAGTATTCTTCAACAGTAGCAAGTGGCTACCATCACAGAAGCTGTAAACATACACATTCTTCATTAATATAGTATTTTAGCCAGTGCATGCACAAACACAGTTACTTGGTGCTTCGCACTGGTACACTTTCAATCCCTCGCACAACTTCACTCAGAACACACCATGGACACCTGTGCATTCAATGAACAAGAAGCATAAATCAGAAACACTTTGCCCCTATTTACTAGCCAGAAGAAGATATATACAGGTAATTACAAATATACATACTATTCTACTTGTCTTATACTATTTTTCCACGTAGACCTCTCACCACTTGACATTTGCTGTGGTTCAAACTGTATGGTGGGTGGTCCAGACTTTCCCAATGAAATGATCAGAGCTTGGCAGCAGTTCTGATTGTCAAAGGTAGTCTTGCATTGTCATGGAAGCTACCTACATTGTACTCGCAGAGAATCCCTAAGTGCTTCTTATTAACAGAGCCTGCAGACGTGACAGGGTGGAACAATAACTGCTAGCATTGACGGTTGCACCTGATGGCATGAAATCCAGCATGAGTGGTCCACAGAAATCCCAGAAAACCTTTAACATCACCTTTGCAACAGATGCACGAATGGAATTTGTTTCTCACAGGCAAACCCAGGCATTTCCACACCATGTTCAGCTGCTTTGATTTCAGTCTGAGATACACCATCCACATTTTGTCACCCAAAACTATGTGGAACAGGAAACTATCACATTCGTTGGCACACCATTTCAGATGATTCAGTGAAGTAATCATTCACTTGCCTTTCATCTTGTCAACCAACTGCTTGGGCACTCACTGACATGAAACCTCCCAGTAGCCTAATTCCCATGAACAATGTTGTAAACACTCCAATATGAGATGCCAAGCTCTTGGAAAATGTCCTTGAGGTGCACATGCCAATATTGCTTTCATCATTGTATCCATGTGGGAAAAGTTGTCATCAGCCAGTGATGAACACAGCCTCCCTGGACACCCATTGTCATGCAAGTCTTCATGGCCTTTCACGAAATCACAATACTACCACCTCATATTTCTCCAAACAAGGCATGTCAAGGGCTACCAGCAGACAGGGTTAGGCTGACTCAAGAAAGGTCCAGCCTTGGGAATGGGCAGTTGACTTTGCATTTATGCTGTAATTTAACTAAAAAAAAAAAAAAAGGCAAAGACTTTCTTATTCACTCTCATAGTTAAATGGCAGAAGTACATACTGAGCAAAGAGGTCGTCAGCAAGAGGGTAGGTTGAGCTACAATAAAAAATCAAAGTTTGGTGAGAAAGACACGTAAGTGCAAGCTGCAAGCCCAAAAACAAATGCACGAGGTGCATTCAAGTTCTAAGGCCTCCGATTTTTTTTCTCCGGACTGGAAAGAGATAGAAACATGTGAATTGTTTTAAAATGAGGCCGCGTTCATTGTCAATACGTCCCAGAGATGGCAGCACCGTACGGCAGATGGAATTTTACCGCCAGCGGCGAGAATTAGAACTGTTTTAAATACTTAAAATGGCGACGTTTTCCTTACTTGAACAGCGTGCAATCATTCGTTTTCTGAAATTGCGTGGTGTGAAACCAATTGAAATTCATCGACAGTTGAAGGAGACATGTGGTGATGGAGTTGTGGATGTGTCGAAAGTGCGTTCGTGGGTACGACAGTTTAATGAAGGCAGAACAAACAACAAACCGAAACAACCTCAGGCTCGCACAAGCCGGTCTGACGACATGATCGAGAAAGTGGAGAGAATTGTTTTGGGGGATCGCCGAATGACTGTTGAACAGATCGCCTCCAGAGTTGGCATTTCTGTGGGTTCTGTGCACACAATCCTGCATGACGACCTGAAAATGCGAAAAGTGTCATCCAGGTGGGTGCCACAAATGCTGACGGACGACCACATGGCTACCCGTGTGGCATGTTGCCAAGCAATGTTGACGTGCAACGACAGCATGAATGGGACTTTCGTTTCATCGGTTGTGACAATGGATGAGACGTGGATGCCATTTTTCAATCCAAAAACAAAGCGCCAGGCAGCTCAATGGAAGCACATAGATTCACCGCCACCAAAAAAATTTCGGGTAACTGCCAGTGCTGAAAAAATGATGGCGTCCATGTTCTGGGACAGCGAGGGCGTAATCCTTACCCATTGCGTTCCAAAGGGCACTACGGTAACAGGCGCATCCTACAAAAATGTTTTGAGGAACAAATTCCTTCCTGCACTGAAACAAAAATGTCCGGGAAGGGCTGCGCGTGTGCTGTTTCACCAAGACAACGCACCCGCACATCGAGCTAACATTACGCAACAGTTTCTTTGTGATAACAACTTTGAAGTGATTCCTCATGCTCCCTACTCACCTGACCTGGCTCCTAGTGACTTTTGGCTTTTTCCAACAATGAAAGACACACTCTCTGTGGCCGCACATTCACCAGCCATGCTCCTATTGCCTCAGCGATTTTCCAGTCGTCAAAACAGACTCCTAAAGAAGCCTTCGCCGCTGCCATGGAATCATGGCGTCAGCGTTGTGAAAAATGTGTACATCTGCAGGGCGATTACGTCGAGAAGTAACGCCAGTTTCATCGATTTCGGGTGCGTAGTTAATTAGAAAAAAAATCGGAGCCCTTAGAACTTGAATGCACCTCGTATATAGAACCTGCTCTGAATGGTTTCTGAGATAGAATGCATTTAATGTACGAGAGAGGATTTTGGGAGTATTTGATCGATAAGAAAATTCCAGTATCCCTCCTTCCTCCTCATAAAGCACTGAAATGTGTTCCTATATCAACGAGTGAATGTGTTTTCCCAAATGAATCTGATCGTCTCGCTAACAAGAGCTTCATTTCATCTTTCCACAGTCAGCAATCTGATGTTCATGAAGTTGGTTGGTCCACCACGGATGTTGTTCCAGCCCATGGACTGTGTATGCTCTTGGTTCATGAAAGACAGACATCTTGCTACTGATTGCAAGATTAAAGTAAGAAGGCGTGAAGACTGCAGCAGCCATGCACAAAAGTCAGTTTGGAAACTGTTGTAATGCTATTAATGTAAGTTACACTATAGTTTCATAGTTAAATAAATTTTTAGCTGCATTAAAAATTGGGCCAGTTGAAGCACCGGATACCACCCATCATCTATGCCATTTCTGGAGCCAAACAATGTTGCAAAAGATTTTTGTAGTTTAGTTTCTATTGCTGTTGATGATAGGTGTGGATGGTTTTTGTTGTATTGTGTCTTTTAGTGGTGTTTTATAGGCTAAAATATGTGTTCGGTAATATTTCCTTGTATTGTTTTGTATGTCGGAGGGTTGGTTGGACTCACCTGTTTCATTTGAGGTGTGTAATAGGTCAATTGAAGTGTACAATACAATATATATATATATATAAAAACAAAGATGATGTGACTTACCAAACGAAAGCGCTGGCACGTCGATAGACACACAAACAAACACAAACATATGCACATAATTCTAGCTTTCGCAATCAACGGCTGCTTCGTCAGGAAAGAGGGAAGGAGAGGGAAAGATGAAAGATTGTGGGTTTTAAGGGAGAGGGTAAGGAGTCATTCCAATCCCGGGAGCGGAAAGACTTACCTTAGGGGGAAAAAAGGACGGGTATACACTCGCACACACACACATATCCATCCACACGTATACAGACACAAGCAGACATATACAGAGGCAAAGAGTTTGGGCAGAGATGTCCATGACTCCTTACCCTCTCCCTCAAAACCCACATCCTTTCGTCTTTCCCTCTCCTTCCCTCTTTCCTGACGAAGCAGCCATTGGTTGCGAAAGCTAGAATTTTGTGCGTATGTTTGTGTTTGTTTGTGTGTCTATCGACGTGCCAGCACTTTCGTTTGGTAAGTCACATCATCTTTGTTTTTAGATATATTTTTCCCACGTTAAATGTTTCCCTCTATATATATATATATATATAATATATATATATATAGACACACACACATGGAGTATAGAAAATTTATTAGAAATATTGGAGTTAATGGGTTTGGGATTTTGTCTACAAGAGAACTTGCACTACTTACAGTAGCAGATTTTTTATCTTCTTGTCTCATGTCTCTTGTGTTTGACCTGTTTCAAAAATTCTTCTGCTGAATAGGATCAGAACCTAGTAAGAAAGTCCCTGGGTTTTTATCTTTTATGGTAGAGTACTGAAAATTTGTGTCATACTATTTGTAATGGAAGTTTTAGAAGCTGGTTTTACCGACTGGCCACAGATCTTTTCTTTGAGCCTTGTACATGTTACTGGATATTAAAGTTTTTATTTGTGTGTAGGGGCCTGGGATGCAGATACTGAAGTGGTGGGGGGAATGGGACATTTTTCTAGTTATCAGGATTACGTTTGATTCTTATAGCTAGGAGTTGTGGATTTAGTGGGTTGGAGACAGCAATAGGGGATTGTCAAAGGACAAACGTGGCTGTGGCAAGACAGACGGTGGAAATGCAAACTCTTTGTTGTTACACAAAGTGCGCACTCTTGTCATGTGGCTTAGCACATAGTACACAGAATCTGTGTTCTGCAGCGTGGTCAGGTATCGATTCACAGACCTCGGCAGTGAGCTTTCTCCGTAGCTGCAACACTAAGAACAGCCTGAGCACAGAGTGACCTTGTGTACTGCAACAAACCCAATGGTGTTGTGCTGCACCAGGGGCTGCTGCAATTGACAGTCCTTAAACTGGCTCCCCTATGGGGAGAAGCGGCGTGGCCATAGGCGACGTTAGCTGGTGGGTGGCTTTCTGTGAGGCGGTGGAGCCATCTGGGTATGAAAACCAAACTTGTATCTGGCTTGAGGTGACTGGTCCTGATAGATGGCCCTAAGTATGTTGGCTGAGACAGCCTCAGTTTGACCCTTGGCCCATCAGGTGGCAGACTCTCTTGACAATGGTTCTGTCAGGATAATGGCAGAGCAGCAGTGACCTCACAGCATATGTCAGTGATAACTGTTGATGACCAATGACTTACCGATCTGACTGATAACCAGCTTGGCTGGACAGCCAGTATTTAGACATGCCAAATCAGATCTGTTGTGGTGCTGTTGCTGCTAAAATCACATACACCACATGTCAAAGAGCCTCCTGGCTTTGGTAATCACCTGGGTACCAACTGGCAGGAGGATGGTAATGCCCAGTGAATGGTGCAGTGCAATGTTAGGTCAGCACATTGCCATATACGGCCCCCTTTTACGGCATAGGGCCCATCTGCCCATGCTTGTGTCGATCCATATGTATTCTACAAACATAAAAAGATGGCTAGCATATGGATAAGGAAGTAAATGTCCATTCTGGTAGAGCTAACATAGCAGTTTTATGTGCACCCAGTTTCATACATAAACTATGTGATTTGCACACCAAATACAAGCGATAACTATCACTAGAGAGTGCTGCTGTCACAAACCATGATGTGGAAAACGTCCTGTGTAATGTTCTATCTCGCTTGTGAACATGCACCTATCACAATGGAAACCACATCCCATATGAGGATAGCTTCAGATTGGACAATACTGGTGTTGTAATATTGTCCACCAGTCTGTGCCACAAGTGCCTGTTTGAAGCTTAAGCAACAGACTGAGAAAGGTGTCACAAGAAGTGATCCTCGCCTCTCTGGTCACTATTTTGTGTTCAGGAAGGGATGACAGGATGCAGACGCACATTGCTGGGCTGGATCGTAAGCAGACATTTACAGAAGTAAACATGCTTTTCAGATGCAGAGACGGCAAAAGGACTTGACCAGAGAATCCAAGACATTTGCCGGCATTGAAGAGCAAGTGTTTGTGCGTGTGTGTGTGTGTGTGTGTGTGTGTGTGTGTGTGTGTGTGTGTGTGTGTGTCTGTGTGTGTGTGTGTGGTCCTTTTACAGTTTGAAATCAGGGCAATACCCAATAGTTATAAAAGTTGTTATATAATAATTACATTAATGAGAGGAAAAACATGAGTTGCCCAATCAGATGCATGGACCCTCCTACAGAAATCATTGTGGAATGCTAGGAAAGCGATCTTTCTAGCATGGCACTTCACTGCTAGAACCAGAGATTCACTTCACTGCCAGATTCTAGTAGACTGTCACTTCACTGTGAGACCCCAGACTAGTCACTTCAGTGTTGGAATTCATAGTAGAGACTTCAATGCAACCCTTGAGAAAACAGCTCAGAGGTCACTCCAGACTTTGCTTCTGAGTGTCACCAGTAGTGATAGGAAGACCTTGATTATTTTATGACAGTGTTTTAAAAACAGTATCCTAAATGAATAGCTGTGGTTCAAAATACTTTTTGGTGGAAATAATTGTTTGTGACCTAATCTGTTTACATTACTGCAGCTGGCACACCAAATTCCTTTATTTACTATTATTCTGCAAATGCCCCATTGAAGTTCAGTTGAATTTTGATTAATAAATGTAATCATGATTAAATAAAAAGTCTATTGTGATGTAATTGTTGCCCAACATGAGATGTAGCAAAGTCCATCACTACAGGGTCCATTGCACAGATAGAATCTCACAGATGTTTTAAGCAATTGAAGGCAACCAAGGGAAATCTAAATCTGGATGATTATATGGGGTGCAACGGAGTAGCCAGTTATGGCTGCAGAGATGTGTGTGTGGAAAACAGGGAGATGGGTTCTCTAATATTGCGGAAAATTCCGAGTCTAGAATACTTAGTCAACAGGAGCATTCTTGATTACTTGATGCCTTCCTTGCAGTACTTCAATGGTAGTAGTCCAGCTGCCAGCGGCTATCAGGTAACTAGTGACCTCAATGGCGTGCTGAGACAGCAGCAGCTGGCAGCAGGTACCAAACTTACTGAGGCAAGTCATCTTGTCAGCTCAGTGGCAGAAGGCCTACCCAGCCAGTAGTTGAGAAATTGTGGCACTCTGTGATGCTGATGGGAAGTGTGCAGACCATACCTTGATCTCAATACACTTGGAGACAGGGAGACAGGTCGGAGCATCAGGCGATGGTACCAACTGTGTGGTCTTGGCTCAGCATATCCAGTTCCAAGCATGGAACCATCAGGACTCAGGACTAGCAGAGAGCTCCATTGTGACCCCCATGTCTGTCTGGCGTCTCTGCCAGCAGACCTACTGTAGCATCGCAGTGCAGGATGGCCATAGATCCCAGGTACGAGAGGCCCCATTGCATCCCCCACCTCTGTCTGGTGTCTCTGCCAGAAGACCTGCAGTGGCATCCCAGTGTGGCAGGGACATAGATGGCAGGTGTGGGAGGCTCCATTGTGTCCCCCACCTCTGACTGGCATCTCTGCCAGCAGACCTGCCGTGGCATCCCAGTGCGGTATGGTCATAGATGCCAGGTGCGGGAGGCTCCATTGTGTCCCCTGCCACTCTCTGGCGTCTCTGCCAGCAGACCTGCCGTGGCATGCCAGTGTGGTAGGGCCATAGATGCCAGGTACGGGAGGCTCCATTGTGTCCCCCACCTCTGACTGGCATCTCTGCCAGCAGACCTGCCATGGCATCCCAGTGTGGTATGGCCATAGATGCCAGGTACGAGAGGCACCATTGTGTCCCCCACCACTGTCTGGCAGCAGACCTGCCATGGCATCCCAGTGCAGTAGGGCCATAGATGCCAGGTACGAGAGGCTCCATTGCATCCCCCACCTCTGTCTGGCGTCTCTGCCAGCAGACCTGCCGTGGCATCCCAGTGCGGTAGGGACATAGATGCCAGGTACGGGAGGCTCCATTCATTGTGTCCCCCACCTCTGACTGGCATCTCTGCCAGCAGACCTGCCATGGCATCCCAGTGCAGTATGGCCATAGATGCCAGGTACGGGAGGCTCCATTGTGTCCCCCACCTCTGTCTGGTGTCTCTGCCAGCAGAAGTGCCGTAGCATCCCAGTGCAGTATGGCCATAGATGGCCAGGTACGGGAGGCTCCATTGTGTCGCCCACCACTGTCTGGTGTCTCTGCCTGCAGACGTGTCATGGCATCCCAGTGTGGTAGGGCTGTAGATATCAAGTATGGGAGGCTCTATTGCTTTCCCCACCTCTGACTGGCATCTCTGCCAGCAGACCTGCCATGGCATCCCAGTGAGGTAGGGCCATAGATGCCAGGTACGGGAGGCTCCATTGTGTCCCCCGCCACTGTCCGGTGTCTCTGCCAGCAGACCTGCCGTGGCATCCCAGTACGGTAGGGCTGTAGATGTCAAGTACGGGAGTTTCCATTGCGTCCCCCACCTCTGTCTGGCATCTCTGCCAGCAGACCTTTCATGGCATACCAGTGTGGTAGGACCACAGATGCCAGGTACAGGAGGCTCAGTTGTGTCCCCCACCTCTGTCTGGCATCTCTGCCAGCAGACCTGCCTTGGCATCCCAGTGCAGTAGGGCCATAGATACCAGGTATGGGTGTCTCCATTGTGTCCCCCACCAGTGCCTGGCGTCTCGGCCAGCAGACCTGCCGTGGCATCCCAGTGCGGTAGGGCCATAGATGCCAGGTACGGGAGGCTCCATTGTGTCCACCACCTCTGTCTGGCGTCTCTGCCAGCAGACCTGCCGTAGCATCTCAGTGCAGTATGGCCATAGATGCCAGGTATGGGAGGCTCCATTGTGTCCCCTGCCACTGTCTGTCGTCTCTGCCAGCAGACCTGCCGTGGAATCCCAGTGCGGTAGGGCCATAGATGCCAGGTACGGGAGGCTCCATTGTGTCCCCCACCTCTGTCTGGCGTCTCTGTCAGCAGATATGCCGTAGCATCCCAGTGCAGTATGGCCATAGATGGCAGGTATGAGAGGCTCCATTGCATCCCCCACCTCTGTCTGGCGTCTCTGCCAGCAGACCTGCCGTGGCATCCCAGTGCGGTAGGGACATAGATGCCAGGTACGGGAGGCTCCATTCATTGTGTCCCCCACCTCTGACTGGCATCTCTGCCAGCAGACCTGCCATGGCATCCCAGTGCAGTATGGCCATAGATGCCAGGTACGGGAGGCTCCATTGTGTCCCCCGCCACTGTCTGGCGTCTCTGCCAGCAGACTTGTCATGGCATCCCAGTACGGTAGGGCCATAGACGCCAGGTATGGGAGGCTCAATTGTGTCCCCCACCTCTGTCTGGCATCTCTGCCAGCAGACCTGCCATGGCACCCCAGTGCGTTAGGGCTGTAGATGTCAAGTACGGCAGGTGCCATTGCGTCCCCTGCCTCTGTCTGGCATCTCTGCCAGCAGACCTTACATGGCATACCATTGTGGTAGGTCCACAGATGCCAGGTACAGGAGGCTCAATTGTGTCCCCCGCCACTGTATGGCATCTCTGCCAGCAGACCTGCCATGGCATCCCAGTGCGGTAGGGCCATAGATGCCAGTTATGGGAGGCTCCATTGTGTCCCCCGCCACTGCCTGGCGTCTCTGCCAGGAGACCTGCTGTGGCATCACAGTGCAGTAGGGCTGTAGATGTCAAGTACGGGAGGCTCCATTGAGTCCCCCGCCTCCGTCTGGCGTCTCTGCCAGCAGACCTGCCATGGCATGCCAGTGCGGTAGGGCTATAGATGCCAGGTACGGGAGGCTCCATTGTGCCCCGCGCCTCTCTCTGGCGTCTCAGCCAGCAGATCTGCTGTGGCATCCCAGTGCAGTATGGCCATAGATGCCAGGTACGAGAGGCTCCATTTCATCCCCTGCCTCTGACTGGCGTCTCTGCCAGCATACCGGCCATGGCATGCCAGTGTGGTAGGGCCATAGATGCCAGGTATGGGAGGCTCCATTGTGTCCCCCGCCTCTATTTGGCGGCTCGGCCAGCAGACCTGCCATGGCATCCCAGTGTGGTAGGGCTGTAGATGTAAAGTACGGGAAGCTCTATTGCATCCCCCACCTCTGACTGGCATCTCTGCAGCAGACCTGCCATGGCATCCCACTACGGTAGGGCCATAGATGCCAGGTACGGGAGGCTCCATTGTGTCCCCCGCCACTGTCTGGCGTCTCTGCCAGCAGACCTGCCATGGCATCCCAGTGCGGTAGGGCTGTAGATTTCAAGCACGGGAGGCTCTATTGCGTCCCCCACCTCTGACTGGCATCTCTGCCAGCAGACCTGCCATGGCATCCCAGTGCGGTAGGGCTGTAGATTTCATGTACGGGAGGCTCCATTGCGTCCCCCACCTCTGTCTGGCATATCTGCCAGCAGACCTAACGTGGCATCCCAGTGTGGTAGGACCACAGATGCCAGGTACAGGAGGCTCCATTGTGTCCCCCACTGCTGTGTGGCAGCTCTGCCAGCAGACATGCCTAGGCATCCCAGAGCGGTAGCGCCATAGATGCCAGGTACGGGAGGCTCCATTGCGTCCCGTGCCACTGTCTCTGCCAGCAGACCTGCCTGGCATCCCAGTGTGGTAGGGCTGTAGATGCCAGGTATGGGTGGCTCCATTGTGCCCCCCTCCTCTGTCTTGCTTCTCTGCCAGCTGACCTGCCATGGCATATCAGTGCGGTAGGGCCGTATGCTGTGCTTGTAGAGAGCAATCTTGCACCTCACTGACCACGTTACTCTATCTAGTATCTGGCTGCAAGTTGGCGCCACTGTTTCTGCAACATCTGCGCCATGTGGATTGCGTGCCCTCGACCACATGTGCTCCTCCCTTCAGAGACTGTTTACGTGCTTTGCTAGTACAACTCATGCAAACAGACATCAACACCCGCTGTAGACCCCGCACAGTCGATCGCCAGCGTTGGACGTGTTGCCATCGAGTGGGGCTGGGCGTTTCACTGTTAAAGGCTGTGGCATAATACATTCGAAGTTGAAGATGCCACAACTACAAAGCAAGTCAAAGGGCAATGTTCTTCACAGTCAAACACGCGACGTGATTATAGATTTTTACAGTTTGTGAACAAAGGAACTGTACTAGGTGCTCTGTTGAAACTAAAATCCATGTCGAAACGAGTGGCCGAAGGAATTGGTGATCGTTTACTTCCATATGGTCAAAGAGTCCAGGCAGCTGAACCCTCGACGATTTCAATATATCACAAGGAAAAGGACAAGAAGGTAGCGGAAGGCCAGTTAAGATAATTTCAATGACTAAGTTTTTCATCACTTGGTCAATAATTATTGCGTTACGTAATAAGAAGGCCCACTCTAAATGAAACTCAAAATTAGAGTTAAATAAATTTTGAAGGGTGTATAAACGCGCTTCGCAAAGTACTTTGTACTTTAAGTGGAAGGAGACGGTGAATACCCGAAAAGTTATCCATAAACAAAAGCAGTTTAAAGGAAAAATGAATTGCTTACTTAAAAAGTGTCCGAGAGTACAGATGTGAGCGTTGCCCATTTGTCCGTATGGGCGAGATGCATGTTCAAACTTGTCACACCACACTGTATGGATGCAGTGACAATTCAGTGCAGAGTTTGTTGAAACCTATATGAGAGGGAAGCAGCATTATCATTATGCATTCTGGCGAGGAGGACAGTTTCTTACCGAATGCCTAATTAAGGTTTAAATCTGTGCAGAAAACGGGGGATTATCACAATGACATGGATTTCTTAAACTATGGAAAGAGATTAATACCTAATCTACTGCCTACACTGTTGTCGCTACAGATCATGCCCCTTACCACAATAAGCAACTGACTTGTGCTTCAACATCAAACTTCACGAGGAGAGAAATGGTGCCCTGTTAAAAAAAGGGGAATTCCTTTTGATAAGTATATCCTGAGACCTCTGTTGTATTCATTGATCGAAATGAACAAACCATGCCACATTACTTATAAGGTAGAGAGTATTGTAAATGAACGTGGTCGCACTGAGTTACGACTTCCTCCATACCACCCGGAATTGAATCCTACAGCGCTGGTATTGGCGAGAGTCAAGAGTGGTATTGCCGAGTGTCGTATGACATTCGGAAAGGAGACGTTATTAACGCTTGAATTTGTCATTTTGGAAACAGGCATAACTCCATAAATACGTATTTTTCAGAAAACATAGAAAACTATTTTAAAATAAAGTTGAACACATATCAAAAGTTGTTTTCTCCTTTTTCAAGAGTATGGTTAGTTGAGTAAGCACAATATAATCGCCAGCTCCTAGTAGACACACCCATAACAGTGACTGAAGTGATTGGAGTTACGTTCTTTCTAAAATTAATTCAAATTCTTGTGAAAATTTATCACTGAAATGTGCTATTGTAATCAGCTTAATAATAATTTTATTTTCAAGATCTATGAAACACATAAGAACTGATTTACACAGCAAACTTACACAAATGTATGACATTATTAATACACCGATCGACCAGAACATTGCGACCAGCTACCAAAGAGCCAGTATGTCGACATTTGGCAAGGATAACAGCAGCGATGCGTCGTGTCATGGAAGCAATGAGAGCTTGGTATGTCGCTGGAGGGAAATGACACCACATCTGCACATACAAGTCACCTAATTCCCGTAAATTCTGGGGAGGGGGCCGATGAGCTCGGACGCCATGTTCAATAACATCCCAGAGGTGTTCGATCGGTTTCAGATCTGTAGAATTGGGGGGCCAGCACATCAATTCGAACTCGCCACTGTATTTTTCGAACCACTACACCACACTCCTGGCCTTGTGACATGCCGCATGCCTTCGGGATACATGATCGTCATGAAGGGGTCTGCAACCAGCGTACAATACTCCTTGGCAGTCATGGGGCCTTGCACGAGCTCCACTGGAGTCATGGATGCGCCTGTCAACGTTCCACAGGGAAAAATGGAACCGCCACCAGTTTATCTCCGTCCTGCAGTGCAGGTGTCAAGGAGTTGCTCCCCTGGAAGATGACAGATTCGCGCCTGTCATCAGCATGATAAAGAAGTTATCGAGTTTCATTAGACCATGCAACGCTCTGCCACTCTGACAATGTCCAGTGCCGATTCTCACGTGACCATTTCAATAGTAGTTGCCAATGTTGTAGTGTTACCATTGTCACACACATGGTTCGTCAGCTGTGGAGGCCCATTAATAGCAATGTTCTGTGCACTGTGTTCAGACACACTTACTCTGCCTAGCATTAAAGTCTGATGTTAGTTCCGCCACAGTTCGCTATTTGTCCTGTTTCACCAGTCTGCCCAAACTACAATGTCCGACATCTGTAATGAGGCGTGGTTGCCCAACCCCACGACGTCTGAACGTCGTTTTACTTGGTTTCGCCGCTTGTTGAAGACACTCAGCACAGCACTCCTCGAACACCCGAAAAGTCGTGCAGTTTCCGAAATGCTCTCTCCGAGTCCTGGGCCATCACAATTTGCCCTTGGTCAGACCCAGACAGACTGCGCATCCTCTCCATTCTGCACATGGGTAGCATGCCCACTGATACTACATGCACTGTGCGTGTGTCTAGCAGTCATTCCACGCCAGCTGAGACTGCTATCGCCTGGACTGGTTTATACTGATAGCAGGTCTGTGGTCATAATGTTCTGGCTGATCAGTGTACATTGCCTTTAACATTAACAGTAATTTGAGGTATCTAACACTTTTTGAAAATTGCACAACAATAATAATCTTATAATATTAACACCTGGCAAGGCAAATGCAAGGCTGCAAACAATTACTTCAAATTGTCAAAGACTGTCCAAAATTTCAACGTAAAATTGCTGATAATCTTCAGGACTGTACTACAAGATCTTCTTCAGGTCAGTATGTTTAGCTTCAGTGATGACAGCTGTCTGTTGTATGCCCTTGTTTGCGGTAAACACACATTTCACTTCCCAGTACCCTGTAGGATGCATGTACGTTCCACTGCTGTGTTGATGAATGGTGATGCAACTACTGTGCCTTGATGCCGAGATGAGTACTTGAAACGACTTAATGTTGGTATCTGAAATGCAGCACTCTTCTCTCTAGAAAGATGTTCGTTTTTCATTGAATTTACTATTTTCTTATATAGAGTAGGCCACCAATCCTTGAAGTTAATTGCATCTTCAACGTCTACTATAGTAACGATGAACTTCCCAGGGAGTCTTGACTTTACTATTATCCAAAATACTTCTTTTGGAAGATAAATTCGATCGTGATTTGGCGAAAGCCTCTTCACAACACCATAATCACGGTCATTGGGGAGGAAAGAATGTCCTCTCAGGGAAAGAAGTACTGGACTTTATGAAAACGCCCTGTTTCCACAAGAGCCATTAAAAACCTTGCTATGGTGTGATTTCTGTTTTTACCTCGCAGATATGACTAAAGAGCTGCAGTCCTTTCACGTCCTTTGGAATGCAATCATCTATTTCATTTGGTCCTTTGTTACCCTGGGTTTCACAGTGGAGGTAAAAGTGAGCTTCTCCTGATTTTACATCATGAATTTCAAAAACGTTAAGGGTTAACTCTCGAAGATAAAGCAACTCCTGCACCAGAATATTAGGCAATAAAATATTCTGCATGTAGTTAAATGTTATAATAGCTATATCCTCCACTTACTTGCACAGAGTAATTGAAGCTTGAAGAGTATTGTAAAATTTTTTAGCACTGCTTTTGTTGATCATTATTTATGCTTCAGCAACCTTCTTTGTCTTCTCGTTAAGGAACGGGGACTTCAGTTTCTGTTGTAGAAGTTTACATGTGCAGCAGGTTTCTACCTAGTCTCCCAAAGTTGAGGTGCAAATGGTCTTTGAAATATTTAGCACAGTACTGATCAATAATGTCGACGTCAGGGTGTTTTTCTTAAAACACCTGAAACATGATTTTCACATTTTACGAGGGTTGGAACTTTAATAGTGGCAACTATTTATTTACAGCTCATACAAAATAGATACGTGTTTCAAAGTTTTACTGACCCTCAAAGTAGTCACCAGCATTGTGTATAACCCGTTGCCAGCGATGTGGAAGTCGTAGGATACTCTTAGCAGTGCCAGTTGTGTTGACAGTTCGAGCGGCGCTGTCTATTGCCCGACGAATTTGTAGCAGTTCTGAAGCGAATGCCGTCTGAAGCGAATGCCGTGAAGTATATCGTTCAGTTTAGAAATCGAGTTGAACTCACGAGGACTTAAATCAGGGGAGTGCAGTAAGTGGTATAGAATTTAGCAGCCCCATCAGTCAAACAAATCAGTAACAGATTGTACTGTGCATGCTTGAGCAATGTCCTGCAAAATGATGGTCAGATCCTGCAGAAAGTGTCTGGAAGGTCGATTGCGTCGGTCATAGGTGTGTCCTCGACGAATTCAGCTGGCAGGACGAGTGGTTCTCCATATGAGACCTCCGCAAGCGAAGTATTGAAGTCCTCCTTGTGGGCGGAACTGATGCCAAGTAAGACACAAGGAAGTGCCTCAGACCAAAGGCCACCGTGGCACATGAGTGCAGCTTTCAGAGTTCAGTGCCATCGCTCAACCAGGCTGTTCGCCTGTGGATGATAGGCTGTTGTGTGGAATTTCGCTACTTTGCACAGCTCGCACAGTCGAGCAAAAAGCGTGAACTCGAATTGTCGTCCCTGGTCTGTAATATGTGAAAGGGGCAGCCAAATCTCGCCACCCACGCCGATAAGAAGGTGCGAGCTATGGTCTCTGCCGTAAAGTCGGCCAGAGTGACCCCCTCAACCCAACGTGTTACGCGGTCGATCATAGACAATATCTATTTGTATCCCTCGGAAGGGGGGAGACGACCAACCACGTCAATGTGCATGTGCCGCAGGTGACCCCTGGGGATGTCGAACTGTTCTAAAGGAGGCTGTGCATGTCTGCCTCCTTTACACATGCGCGTGTCTGGGAGGTGGGCCAGATTGTGTAAAGCGTCGAAGACCCGCGCCGAAGAGGTGGGGAAAGCCAGTAGAAACGACGCAGAGGACTGGGGTCGAAGACCCATACAGGGAAGAGGTTTTATGGTGAGCGAAGACTCGTTGTCCGAAACCAGTCGCTGTGTGTATGCGTCTTCAGTCTGAAGTCGCTCGAGTTCATCTAAGTTCAAGGGTGTGGAAATAATTGAGATACGACATAGATAGTCAGCTACAACATTTACCGCACCGCAGATGTAACAAGCGTCCGAAAAATGTTGGCAAATAAAGTCCATGTGCCGGAAGTGTCGCGGCTGGAGATCCTTCGCGGGTTGCGTATTGCGTCAACGAGAGGTTTTGTGGTCCGAGTAAATAGTGAAAGGACGCCCCTCCATGTCGCCCTGAAGTGTTTGACTGCGTCATAAGCCGCGAGAAGCTCGCGGTCGAAAGCCAACCATTTACACTGACTCCTGGTTCCTTCTTCAAAAAAAAAAAAAAAAAAAAAAAAAAAAAAAAAAAAAAAAAAAAAAAAAATGGAGCGGTTGCGTGGAGTCCGTGGTGTGCTGCTGTAAGACAGCGCCCACGCTGACTCGCTAGCATAGGTACTAATAGAAATACGGGCCTCAGGGTCAAGGTGGGCGAGAGTGAATGGTTTCGCAATGGCCGTTTTCAGATTGTTGAATGCGTCGAGCATGGGCTTAGTCCAGTCCAACTTTCGCTTCCCTGTGGTATTTTTACCAGAGAGAGCGTTGGCAAGGGCCGACTGGATGGAGGCAGTCCCAGGTATATGGCGTTGATAAAGGTTTACCATACCCAGAAGACGAAGGAGTTGAGTGTAATCCTCAGGAAGAGACAGTGCGAGAATGGTTTCGACACAAGAATCCATTAGTCAGAGGCCGTCGGCCGAGGCCGTATGGCCAAGCAATGTAACTGATGTAGAACAGAGTTGAGATTTGTCATGGTTGGTAACAACACAGCTGACTGCGAGAGCCCCACAACTGTGTCAAGGTCAAACTGGTGTTCCTCAGCAGACGAGGAAAAGATCAGTATGTCATCCAAATAGGCAAAAGCGAAAGGCAGAGGTAGCAAAATGGAATCAATGAAACATTGCCATGTCTGCACAGCGTTTTTCAAGCCATAAGGTATATAACGGTATTCAAATAGACTGAAGGGTGTGATGATGGCCGTGTTCGGAATATCCAGTGGGTGCATGGGAATTTGATACGCCTTTGAACAGTCTAAGACAGAGAAGAACTTCGAGCCATGCAGTAACTAAACGCAATCCTGGATATGAGGAATGGGATAGTAATCGATTATTGTCCTAGCATTAAGGAACCTGTAGTCCCCGCACATGCGTAGCGAGCCATCCTTCTTAGGCACAAGGGGGATAGGTGAAGACTAGTTGCTGTCTGATGGTCAGAGTACACCCAACGCCAATAAATCATGAACGATTTTTTTCGCTCTCAGCGATTTGGAAGCATTAAGACATGGAGCTTTATAATGTACAGGTGGGCCATCCGTGGTGCAGATTCTGTGACAAGTGCCATTGCTGATTTCTGAAACCCTCCAAGGGAGGCAGGGAGGGGGGACGAGTGGGGGGGGGGGGGGGCGACGAGTGCCTATGGTTCACCTTGCCGGCCTGGAATGGCGTGGGCGGTGTGTCGGCGGCAGATGACGACTGAGGGCGTGGCGTGGCAGCCACGTGATGTGATGGATCCCGTGAAGTGAGAACATGTGCGTACTTGCCAGGCTAGAGTGACATGGGCGGAGTGACGGCGGCAGGCTATGACGGAGGGCATGGCGTGGCAGCCACATAATGCGAGGGTCCCATGGGGTGGGAACATGAGCGTCCTGTAGATTCAACTGCGTGGAACCAGCAGCAAGGGGAAGGGAAACTCGGCACAGGAGCGATGCAGAGTGAAGACGCAGTAGAAGCGAATGATGGGTCCGAAACGAACTGCTCTGCAGACAGACTGCATATAGTGCTCCGTTCATGAGCCAGTTCAGTAGAGGTGGCACCAATGCGGATACTAACTCCTCATTATGTGTGCGGAGCCCATCGATCTGTGTGCGGACGTCCGATAAATCGGCGAGACATGTAGAAATACTTTCGAGCAGAGATGCACATGTGGAAAGTGTAGCGAAGGATATGGAGAGCAGATTTGTGCTGAACTCGCTCGAGCACAGAATGGTAGAACCAGACACGTGGCGGAGCATTGCAGCCTGCAGGTCAGGCGACAGTTCATGATGATGTAGAAAGTCCAATCCGATCACAGGTTCATCCACATCGGCAACGTGAAAAGTCGAAGGAAAGGTCGCTACCGGTGATAGGCAAAGCGACATCTTGATGGAAGCAAGGGCCGCAATCAGAGAGTGATTTGAGGCGATCAAAGCGAGGTTAGCAGGAGAAAGCGTGTTGCCCACTTGCTTGGCCAAGATAACGCTGACATCGGCGCTGGTGTCGACAGGAAAGCGCGTGCCCGATGACGAGCCTGTGACGTAGAGGCGTCGCGCCGCTGGAGCAAACAGTGCAGCGTCGGAAGGTAGGCGCTATGGACGATCATGGCGGGACGTGGCACCTAAACGTGCCTGACAGAATCGTTTGGGTATGCACAAGGCACGCAGCTGTTGCAAGCAGCGTCCCTGTAGGGTGGATGGTACCAGCATAGCAGGTGATCTTGGAGGCGATTTGGTGTGGAATGGGTGGGGGACGCAGCTGACTGTGTTGTAACCCGAGACCACTCAGGCTGCTGTTCGGGCGAGGTCGGCTGCTGTCGTGAGGTCGCAGGCAGTACCTCCTGCAGGCTGCCAGGAGGCAGCTCCTAGCAGTTCACTGAGCTGCTGAGGTGCATGCGCTGGCCCCTGCTGGCAGAGCATGGTACTGAAGGTGCAGGCATCCCAACTGAAGGTGAAGGCGATGTCGTCTGTGACAGGTGGTGTTGGTGATGAATGCAAAGACGAACGTTGAGAGGGTCAGTTATGTGAGATAGTAGGTGAAGTTGTAGGTTCGAGGGAAGCTTAGCCATCCACAAGGTCCAAGCGCGTCATCTGCTAGCGCTTGGTCATCAATTAATGCATGAAAGCGCCGCCAAAGCTGTGAAGGTGTGCGGTCGTCGAGGTGCTCGTCATGGATGATGTGGTGGATAGCCTCTGCTGGAGGGCGAGAAAGGCCTTAGGTGAGCAATATTTTTGCCGTTAAATACTTGGGTGAGGCGGGAGGTGAGAGGAGCAGATCACTGATGAGGTCTGGATGAGCATGGAGGTGGCTCATCAGACAGACAAAACGTGGTTCAAAATGGTTCAAATGGCTCTGAGCACTATGGGACTTAACATCTATGGTCATCAGTCCCCTAGAACTTAGCACTACTTAAACCTAACTAACCAAAGGACAGCACACAACACCCAGCCATCACGAGGCAGAGAAAATCCCTGATCCCGCCGGGAATCGAACCCGGGAACCCGGGCGTGGGAAGCGAGAACGCTACCGCACGACCACGAGATGCGGGCGACAAAACGTGCGTCATCGTCCAAAATAACGTGGATATCCAGTAGATGATCCACCAATGTGAGCCAAGTCTTAGGGTTGTCCTTTTGCAACGCAGGCAGCTTAGGACACCTGCTGGGTAACACGTTGATGCTGCACTGGGAGGCGAAGATCTGTGTGAACGGTGTAGGAAGCCCCCGACACCGTGAGTGCAGTAGCGGTGGATGACGCGTCGCTCTAGGTTTGCATGGTTGGGGGGGGGGGGGGGGGCAGCCGCAAGCAGCACACAATGTGGAGTGAGCTGGTGCAACCGACGGCACGATGTGTCCGAACTGCAGGCCCGGAGTCGAACGCAGCGCAGGTGTAATGGCTGGTGCAACAGTGGGCGGAAGGCGGTCGCGATGCAGCCAAGAGGTGGTTGATCCGGAAACCGGCGAGGAACAAACGGCCAGTGCCGTTACGAGAGCGGGCGGATGGCGATCATGGTGTGACCACAGAGCGATGGTCGCGGAAACTAGAGTCGTTGAGGCGAGCGGAGTCGCCGAAACGGTGTGCGGGGACGGCACAATGACGTCAGGCATATAAGAATGTGCGACTCCGTGCGCATGAACATTCGAATTACAGTTCACTAACGTCGTCGGCACATCATACCAAACCGAAGGCGACTGCTGAGCTGAAGGATGAAACAAACGTCCTTCACACGATTATGTCAATAAGCGGCGTGCACTGTCCGTGTAACAGCCATTGCTGTGAGGAACACTAGTAAAAACGCGAGCGCAGATAATAGGGTGCGAGGCACCGACAGAATACGACACTGGTGGATCCATTGTTCCGAAGACAATGTGGACCAGTACACGAAGTCCGTTAAAGAAGTAAAGAAGCATAAAATAATTCCCAAACACAATATGACGATGTTGGGGTCACCACTATGGACAGTACGATTTGTAGATCGGTGCTAACACATTTTTGCAGTCGAACGAACATTTGTTTTAACACTGGATAAGGCGAATACAATATGGCTGTCTGAACACAGTGCGCAGAGAGGGCTAGCAAGAAGTAGAGTCAAAGATCATCGGGTCCAAAGGCATGACGCTTCAAGCCAGAGGCGCCACAATTACATTAACTGCGAAAAATAATTTTTAATAAATGAAACACATATTACATTTTCAACACACAATGATTTTTAGCGTTTTATGAATGTTTGTTAGAAAAGGTTTACGTTATTGTTTTTTTATTATTCATTGTTCATAAGGGCATGTTATAAGGCTAATGAGCAATGGCACTACATCGGTAGTGTGTGGTTAAGTTGAGAATTTGGGTCTGATGGGAAGCGTTCTAGGGTAGTCCATGCAGTTGACGTGACCACTGTGTCCAGATGGGGTTGCTGTCAGAGAAGTGAGCGGGAGACTCGATTCGAATGCCGGTCTGGTACAACTTTTCAACATGCCCCAGTGATACAAATCAATGTCCAATGGCACTGATGTCTTTAATTGCTTTGAGTCGTGATTTACAAGTATGTGGGAACAGTATGCATTATTCACACAACTGTTACATGTGCAGCCCCCTCATATTCAACACTGGAGTTCTTAGTGCTACTACACTGTGACCCCAAAGTTTGCCTAGCAGGAGCTGAAGTAAATATGGTATTTGACAGAAGAGCTCCGATTTTTGCCGATTTCTGCCGACTGGAGCAGGGCTATGTTCGGAGTGTATTTTCATCCAGAAAGGAAGTTCCTTAAAGACTGTTCGACAAAGAGCGGAAAAGGTGAAAATCTAGGACCCAAGATCAAATGAAAGAGGTTGGTGCGGAATGACTTCCCAACCCATCTCCTGTATATTGTTTTCTGTCAGTGTAGCAGAATGTGGAAGGTCGTTATCGTGGAGTAGCATCACTTCACGCGGTCTTTCTGGTCACTGTTTCCAGAGTGCGTCCTCAAAACGTCTCAGCTGTTGACAATAAATGTCAGAAGGGATGGCTCCAACTCGGGGACGTGATTCGAAGTACACCACACTGTCGCTGTCCCATCAGATCCATAACATTATCTTTTATGGATGCGCACAGGTCTTTATACGAGGAGTTGCTTGTTTGTCGGGGCTCAACCATTCCTTTCTTTTCCTATATTAGCATAAAGGCACCACTCATGGCACCGGTAAGGACACAGGATAGGAGAGGTCGGTGCTGTTCACGAGCCGATTGATGACGAGCAAACAGAGATGCACTTATGGGAAACCGCAGATTTTTCTGATTTTGACTTAGAGCATGCGGTACTCGTACACCCGATTTTTGAGCGTTCCGCATTGCACGCAGATGTCGCACGATGGTGGAATGATCACATTTCATCATATTTGCCAGTTCTCAAGTATACTGACTTGGATAATTGTGGTATGATGCGTTTAAACGATCTTCATCAAACCCCGAAGATCTTCCTGATTGTGGAGAGTCACTAATCTCACAACTATCCTCCTGAAAACGAGAAAGCCATTTTCTTCACGTGCTCTGTCCAATGGCGTTATCCCCATACAAGATGCAAATGTTTGGGGCTGCCTCCGATGCTGTGAACCCTCTATTGAACTCAAACAGAAGAACATGTCGGAAACGTTCCGATTTCTGCACTTGGCCCACCATTTTCTAGCGTCAACAGCTCCACTTACTGTCTCAAAACGACAAAATACAATATTTACGCTCAGATAGCAATAGTGAACCACAAACAAAAAATGTCAATTGATAAATAAAATCATACCAACCAGAACACCAACATGCGAAACAAAAACGCTACGCCAACCGCTGTGGCCGAGCTGTTCTAGGTGCTTCAGTCCGGAACCGCCCTGCTGCTACGGTCGCACGTTCGAATCCTGCCTCGGGCATGGATGTGTGTGATGTCCTTAGGTTACTTAGGTTTACGTAGTTCTAAATCTAGGGGACTGATGACTTCAGATGTTAAGTCCCATAGTGCTTAGAGCCATTTGAACCATTTGAAAAACGCTACGAACTTATTCACCAACCTAGTCATACAGTTCATCGTTGGACACGATACTATGGATCTTTAACTGTAACTATTTCCATGCGCAAAACACATTTAGAAAATGCTCAACTTTTCATTTCTTCCTTTTCGCCTGCCGGTGTGACCGTACGGTTCTAGGCGCTTCAGTCCGGAACCGCGCGACCGCTACGGTCGCAGGTTCGAATCCTGCCTCGGGCATGGATGTGTGTTGCTGTCCTTAGGTTAGTTAGGTTTAAGTAATTCTAAGTTCTAGAGGACTGATGACCTCAGAAGTTAAGTCCCATAGTGCTCAGAGCCATTTGAAGCTTTCCTTTTCTGTATCTGTGTCTGTTTCACTTTCAGTGCAATGTCAGCTGATTCACTTTTAATTTGACTTGCAGAATCAGTATCACTTCGAGTCTGTAGCACTTCCCACATTTATGACCATCTCCAGCCATTGGCCCATTAAACTTTTACCTAAAATATACTGCACCTCAATTTTATTTACGTTTTCACGGCGTTCCTTCCAGTCTTGTTTTGTTACGGAAACAATTTGTTCATTTATAAGTGAGTCGATCAGTTTAGAAACTACGTAACTCCACTTTTTATGCAAAAGCCAACTGCTGTATAGTGGTTTTTGTCAGTCTAGCAGAATGCGGGCGCGTGTTACCGTGGAGCAGCATCACTTCAAGCAGTCTCTTACTGGTCGTTATTTTTGGACTGCGTCCGCAAGACGTCTCAGTTGTTGACAATAAATGTCAGCAACGATGTTTACATCTCGGGAAAGCAATTCACAGTACATCACATTGTCGCTGTTCCACCAGATGCACTGTATTATCTTTTATGGATGCGCACAGGTCTTTGTACATGGAGTTGCTGCTTTGTTTGAGCTCATTCACTCCTTTTCTTCCTTATTTTAGCGTATAAACAGCATTTCTCATCACCTGTAACGATAAGGATAGCAATGGTCGGTGTTGCGCACGAGCCAATTGATGAAGAGCAAGCAAATACGCACAAATGGCAACCGCTGATTTTCGTTATTTTGGCTTGGAGCATGCGGCATCCATATATCCGATTTTTGAACCTTCCGTATGTAGTACGGTGCCGGGCGGATCACAGTTCAACACATTTGCCTGTTCTCGAGTATACTGACATGGAATATTGTGGACTTATGCATTTAAATGATCGTCATCAACCCCCCGAAGATCTTCCTGAACGTGGAGAGTCACTAAAATCAAAACGATCCTGCCTAAAACGAGAAAACCATTATCCCCATTTACGCCTCTACTGAACTCAAACAGAAGGATATGTCGGAAACGTTGCGATTTCTGCATTTGGCACCCCATTTTCTAGCATCGATAGCCCTACTCACTATCTCCAAACGACAAAATATAATATGTACTCTCAAGCAGCAAAAGTGAACTACAAAAAAAAATGGCAATTGATAAATAAACGCGTAACAATTGGAATACCGACATGCAAAATAAGAACGCTACGAACTTATGCACCAGCCTAATAGCATAGATACTGATAAGCGGAACTAGTTAATGAAATACCTATTTTCTAGATGATAGCGAAAGAGCTGATGAACGACATTGACTTTGCTTCCCATTTGGATATTACGAAAATTTTGAAAGTACAGTATGAGTGAAAGCAGAGTCTCAAATTTAGTTGTCTGGTCGATATAACGCCACATAGCTGCTGAACCTGATACCAATGATATTATCAATGTTTGCTTTACTCAAAGCAAGGAAATGCGGAATAAATTCTAATAAGAACACCGGTCCTGGAAAGTATACATTCTCAACTTTTAGCTATAACTCTCTTTCTTTTATTTCTAGTTAATAATTTACTGATATGTACCATTAATTTATGAGGAACAAATAAAATCATTTCGTCATACATCATACTAAAACCCAATGTACAGTCGATAGGTGTAGATTTTGTTTTATTTTCCCTTTTTTGAAAAAGTTTGTACAATTTGTAATTTATTTACTGCACTGACGCTTAATTCGTTGTGTGCAAATTTTTCGAAAAAAAGCTCATTTGAGTAATATTTAGCAATAATGCTTAATTTTCATTAAACCAACGTACAAAATTATAAAAAAGTATGCTAAATCCGCGCAGAAGAAATTGTAGCAAGGTATTTCTATATGGGGAAAGAGGCGGGGCGCATCTTCAAAAAAATGGCTCTGAGGTCATCAGTCCCCTAGAACTTAGAACTACTTAAACCTAACTAACCTAAGGGCATCACACATATCCATGCCCGAGGCAGGATTCGAACCTACGACCGTAGCGGTCGCGCGGATCCAGACTGTAGCGCCTAGAACCGCTCGGCCACCCCAGCCGGCGGCGCATCTTCGTCATTTCTGTCACGGTCGCGACACCACCTCTGTTGCTTACAAAACACTCTTGTGCTCTAAGTGCGTGTGACCTTTACTAAACAGGTCTGCAGAAAATGTCGTATGTATTGAAAGGAGAGTAGCAAGAATGGTCACAGGTTTATTTGGCACGCAGTAGAGCGTCACAAAAGTACTGAAAAACCGAAAGTGCCATACCCTGGAGGTAGACTCTAACTGTCCCGTGAAAGCTTGCTTCCAAAGTTTTTAGATGTAATGGTAAGTGACTAGTCTAGGAACATACTACAGCCTCCTGCGTCTTCGTTACTCACGTAGGGACCGCGCGGATAAAATTAGACTAATTGCAGCGCTTACATATACTTTGAAGCAGTCATTCTTCCCGCGCCGCATACACGAATGGGAAGAAACCGTAATTATGAGGTACAGTGGGAGGTACTCTCTGCCTTGCAGTTCACAGTGATTTTCAGAAAAGGTCTCTAGGTGCAGATGTAGATGAGCAAACACATACAGAAGTAGTTAGTGCCTTGTATACCTGCAGCCTCACTATAAAAAAATGTTTCAGGTGTGCTTTGTTGCATAGCTCGACACTTGTCCACTAATGCACGACTTAAACCTTGAAATGACGATCTCTGTCTCGCAGTTCCCTCTCCACACGAGCTGAAGCGCAACTCTGACGTAACATTTCCATGTGAACACGACCTTGTCTTGGTGCATGACGAAGCTCCTTAGGCAACTCGGAACTGCGGTTTGTTTCTCATCGTTAGCCAAAGGACAAACCCTCTGAATCACGTCATCCAGTTCGCAGTTTTCTACCTAACAAGAGCTTATCCTCCCGTTCGGCATCTGTTAAAAATAAACGGACACTGGAAATCCTGAAGACATGGAGACCCGTCTACTGAAACAATGAGAAGCTCAAATGCAAACTACAATATTTAAGATGTATAGAATTGTTATTTATTTATTCATTGGCGTGAAACGCATCCAATTTCAGCATACAGGATACAGACACATTCGAGGACGGTTTGATAAGTCTGGTAAATTTCCATGAAAGAATGGAACACTTTTTTTGTGCCTTCACGGTTGGTAAGCCTTATCATTCCATGGACGTATAAAGAATTTCTACACTGTACAGCGTACAGTTCATTGTTGACAGCCATTTGAATTTTTCACTGTGCCGACTGCGACTGAAAATGAAGAAAAACGAGTTTCGTGCTATTATTAAACATTTTTATTTGAAGGTCAAGACTGCCGCATAAATCAAAACGGAACTGGATGAAGTTCATGCGAACGTGCGCTCCGGCCGTCCAGTTGAAGTCGCTACAAAGGAAAATCCGTGATATGGTAATGCACGACAGCCGAATAAAAAATAGCGAGGCTGCTGAGACTAAGAATTTCAACCGAGTGAGTACATAAATCGTACACCGAGAATTGGCTACAAAGAAGCTGCGCGCGAGGTGGATGCCGCGTTTGTACACGGTCGACCAAAAGCGCACCCGACACATTTCAGCACAATACCTGACGATGTTTAATGGTAATCCGTAAACTTTCTGTTGATTGTTGATGAAACCTGGATCCGTCATTACACACCAGAGTCAAAACAGCAGCCAAAACAATGGACCAGGGAAGGTGAAATTTCAACGGAAAAGCCCCACTGTTTTCCGAGATACCCAAGGAATAATCATCATAGAGTACTTGGAAAAAGGCAGAACCATAACGGGGCCCTACTATGCTTCATTGCTGGGTCGTTGGAAATTTACGTTGGCTGAATCAGGAGCTAGGTTGACATGTGAAAAAGTGCTGTATCACCAGCTTATTGCCATCTCACACATCAGCGATAACAATGGCAAAACTGCCTAAACTGGGCTTTGAGTTGGTTCCTCATCCACCCTATTAACTAGACTTGGCCCCAAGCGACTTCTTCCTGTTCCGTAACTTGAAACTTCAGCACGCTGGGAATGAATTTTCATCGGATGAGGAAATGATAGTTGAAGTCAACGAGTATTTGAGTATTTTGCAGAGTTTTAACAAAACCTGTTTCTCTGATTGGGCGCAAAAGCTAGAGGCCCGCTGGACCGAGTGTATATCGTTCAAAGGAGTCCATTTCGGGAAATAACTGATCTGTTTACGAAACAAACATTTCTTTCTTGCTTTTCTGTCAGACTTATCAAACCACCCTCGCGCACACATAATAGCGCTTATGCACAATTTGTAGGACATAATCTACATTGAAGCTCAGATGGAAACCCAGTTCTAAGCAAAGAGGGGAAAGCAGAAAGGTGGAAGGAGTATATAGAGGGTCTATACAAGGGCGATGTACTTGAGGACAATATTATGGAAATGGAAGAGGATGTAGATGAAGATGAAATGGGAGATGCGATACTGCGTGAAGAGTTTGCCAGAGTACTGAAAGACCTGAGTCGAAACAAGGCCCCGGGAGTAGACAACATTCCATTAGAACTACTGACGGCCTTGGGAGAGCCAGTCCTGACAAAACTCTACCATCTGGTGATCAAGATGTACGAGACAGGCGAAATACCCTCAGACTTCAAGAAGAATATAATAATTCCAATCCCGAATTCCAATTACCGAACTATCAGTTTAATAAGTCACAGCTGCAAAATACTAACACGAATTATTTACAGACGAATGGAAAAACTGGTAGAAGCCGATCTCGGGGAAGATCAGTTTGGATTCCGTAGAAATGTTGGAACACGTGAGGCAATACTGACCTTACGACTTATCTTAGAAGAAAGATTAAAGAAAGGCAAACCTACGTTTCTAGCATTTGTAGACTTGGAGAAAGCTTTTGACAATATTGACTGGAATATTCTCTTTCAAATTCTAAAGGTGGCAGGTGTAAAATACAGGGAGCGAAAGGCTATTTACAATTTGTACAGAAACCAGACGGCAGTTATAAGAGTCGAGGGACATGAAAGGGAAGCAGTGGTTGGGAAGGGAGTGAGACAGGGTTGTAGCCTCTCCCCGATGCTATTCAATCTGTACATTGAGCAAGCAGTAAAGGAAATAAAAGAAAAATTTGGAGTAGGTATTAAAATCCATGGAGAAGAAATAAAAACTTTGAGGTTCACCGATGACATTGTAATTCTGTCAGAGACAGCAAAGGACTTGGAAGAGCAGTTGAATGGAATGGACGGTGTCTTGAAAGGAGGATATAAGATGAACATCAACAAAAGCAAAACAAGGATAATGGAATGTAGTCGAATTAAGTCGGGTGGTGCTGAGGGAATCAGATTAGGAAATGAGACACTTAAAGTAGTAAAGGAGTTTTGCTATTTGGGGAGCAAAATAACTCATGACGGTCGAAGTAGAGAGGATATAAAATGGAGACTGGCAATGGCAAGGAAAGCATTTCTGAAGAAGATAAATTTGTTAACATCGAGTATAGGTCTATGTGTCAGGAAGTCGTTTCTAAAAGTATTTGTATGGAGTGTAGCCATGTATGGAAGTGAAACATGGACGATAAATAGTTTGGACAAGAAGAGAATAGAAGATTTCGAAATGTGGTGCTACAGAAGAATGTTGAAGATTAAGTTGGTAGATCACGTTACTAATGAGGAGGTATTGAATAGGATTGGGGAGAAGAGAAGTTTGTGGCACAACTTGACTAGAATAAGGGATCGGTTGGTAGGACATGTCCTGAGGCAAGGGATCACAAATTTAGCATTGGAGGGCAGCGTGGAGGGTAAAAATTGTAGAGGGAGACCAAGAGATGAATACACTAAGCAGATTCAGAAGGATGTAGGTTGCAGTAGGTACTGGGAGATGAAGGAGCTTGCACAGGATAGATTAGCATGGAGAGCTGCATTAAACCAGTCTTAGGACTGAAGACCACAACAACAACAAATCTACATTACTATAAGAGCTCCTTAGCATGTTGAACTCCACAGTCACAAAGGTGTGGTGATGCGGAATAACACATTTTTGCAAACTGTCTTTTGACCATGTGACTCCAGTTCTGAGTCTGTTCAGAGTTTTCCAACACAAACCATGCTTTAGCGAAACCAGCAGTTAAATTTTCCGGTTATGTCATCTAATGGTGTTCAGATCCCATTTTCCACTTAGATAATCGAGAACACGTCTGTCGGCCAGCATTATCTCCTGTCCTTATGAAACTTTACAGGGCCGGCCGTTGTGGCCGAGCAGTTCTAGGCGCTTCAGTCCGGAACCGCTTCAGGTTCGAATCCTGCCTCGAGCGTGGATGTATGTGATGTCCTTAGGTTAGATAGGTTTAAGTAGTTCTAAGTCTAGGGGACTGATGACCTCAGATGTTAAGTCCCATAGTGCTCAGAGCCATTTGAAACGTTACAGTGTCGTCGAAAAGTGTCTGTTTGTTTCCCATTAATAACAAAATGATTCTGAAAGCGGGATTTTAGGTACCGAAACGATTCCATTGAGCGGTCCATAATTAGTCTACAGCGATATTCGTTTTATAGATATGCATTAACAGGGACAGTAAACACGGAGAATAACTAGTACTTCAAAACGATTGGTTAGAAAACGGCAAGTACCATATCCCGATTTCCGAGAAGCTTCGCTCATTGGAAGAGGAGCAAAAATAGCGAACACCTGTCTCGACTTATCCGTAGATACGTGACCGTTTCAGAAAAAACGACCGTCAAATTTCCACGTAATTTAGATGTCTTTCGTGCCTTGTAAGATGTGCCCAACTGGTGGGTCACTGGCTAGCGTCGCGACCTCTCACTTCTGCGTCCTAAGTTCGAAACCTAGCATTGTTTTTATTTATGTAATTTTTTTCAGTTATCTGCTACACGTCCACAGAAGGTTACTTCAAGAATGTTTCTTATTAAGTTAGGGGATACAAGAGTATTATATTAATTGTAAAATTACAAGTGGGTTCCACAATAAGTGTCATACATTTATTATACGTATATACCTACTATGTATGGTATCATAAGAGGTTACAATCCTTCCAGTTTTCATATTCTTATACTTATTTTTATATTAGTTCTTAATTTTTATATTTTGTTGTTGTGTTTGTTCTTCAGGAAGATTTGATGCATTCCCTTGGATGTTACCAATCGTAGAAACATTCGAAACATCGTGTGAAAACAGATTTGCTACAGCGCATTTCTTCTTATGAATCTCGCTCGGGGAAGAAAGGTCGTTAACATTGCTGAAGATTTCACGCACTGGCAATAATTTCACGATAAAACACGCATGGCGTATCACTTCTCCGAAAACACGTGCCTGAAATTAATTATGAATTAAGATACACTACTGGAACTTCACCGAAGACAATTTCAAATAATTTTTCTATTTATTTACTTTTTCTGTTTTTATTTCTTGTTAATTCCTTCACCAGACATACAATTAGTAGACGAAGGACAACGTTATTTCAGTGTACACTGGCGTAATATATCGCAACACCACGAAAGAGTTGTGAGACATAAACGAAAATTGGTAGCCGTGTTTCTACATCTTAAAGTTGGTGTCTATTCAAATTTCGCGCCAGTGGAATGTCAGAAGTTTGAACGTGTTAGGGAAGCTAGAAAATCTGAAAAGAGAAATGCTAAGGTTCAGTCTAGATGTAGTGGAATCAGTGAAGTGAAATGGAAAGAAGACAAGGTTTTCTGGTCAGATGAGAACGGTATAATATCAACAGCAACAGAAAATGGTATATATGATAGTTAGTTATGAATCGGAAGGTAAGGCAGAGAGTGTGTTACTGCGAACAATTCAGTGATAGGGTTGTCCTTATCAGAATCGACAACAAACCAACACCAACAACGACAGTAGAGGTACATATGGCGACGTTGCAAGCTGAAGATGTAAAGACAGAGAAAGTATATGAGGATATCGAACGGATAATTCAGTGCGTAAAGGGAGATGAAAATATAATGGTCATGGAGGGTTGGAATGCAGTTGTAGGGGAAGGAGTAGAAGAAGGGGTTACGGGAGGATATGGATTTGGTACTAGGAATGAGAGAGGAGAAAGACTAACTGAGTTCTGCAATAAATTTAAGCTAGTAATAGCGAATACTCTATTCAAGAACCATGCGAGGAGGAGGTGTACTTCGAAAATGCTCGGAGATACGGGAAAATTCCAGTTGGATTACATCGTGGTCAGACAGAGACTCGGAAAACAAGTACTGGATTGTAATGCGAACCCAGGAGCAGATATAGACTCAAATCACAATTTAGCAGTGATGTAGAGTAGGCTGAAGTTTAAGAGACTAGTTGGGAAGAATCAATGTGCAAAGAAGTAGGATACGGAAGTACTAAGGAATGAAGAGATACACTTGAAGTTCTCCAAGGTTATAGATATTGCGATAAGGAATAGCTCAGTAGGCAGTTTAGCTGAAGAGGAATGGACATCTCTAAAAAGGACAAACACAGTATTTGGAAAGGAAAACGTAAGTATAAAGAGGGCAACTGCCAAGAAACCATGGGCAACAGAAGAAGTACTTGAATTGATCGATGAAAGAAGGAAGTACAAAAATGTTCAAGGAAATTCAGGAATACAGAAATACAAGTCGCTTAGGAATGAAATCAATAGGACGTGCATGGAGGCCAAGGCGAAATGGCTGCCTGAAATACGTGAAGAAATCGAGAAAGAAATGATTCCAGAATGAAATGTCTTAAAGATGTGATTGTCGGATGGACTGGCTCAGCATATAGAAAGTCAAAGCAACCTTCGGTGAAACTAAAAGTAAGGGTGGTAAGATAAAGAATGGTTCAAATGACTCTAAGCACTATGAGGTCATCAGTCCTCTAGTCTTAGAACTACTTAAACCTAACTAACCTAAGGACATCACACACATCCATGCCCGAGGCAGGATTCGAACCTGCGACCGTAGCAGCAGCGCGTTTCCGTACTGAAGCGCCTAGAACCGCTCGGCCACAGCGGCCAGCGATTAAGAATGCAATGGGAATTCCACTATCAAATGCAGAGTAGAGAGCGGGTAGGTGGCAAGAGTCCACTGAAGGCCTCTGTGAGGGGGAAGACTTGTCTGTTGTGATAGAAGAAGAACAGGAGTCGATTTAGAACAGATAGTAGATCCAGTATTAGAATCAGAATTTAAAAGCGCTTTGGAGGACTTGCGATGAAATAAAGCAGAAGGGATGGATAACGTCCCATCAAACTTTTTAAATTCATTGGGGGAAGTGGCAATGAAATGACTGACGTTGGTGTGTAGAATGTATGAGTCTGGTAGCATACCATCTGACTTTCGCTAAAATATCCTTCACACAATTCCGAAGACTGCAAAAGCTGACAAGTGCGAAAATTATCGCACAATCAGCTTAACAGCTCACGCATCCAAGTTACTGACAAGAGAACCTCCCCATCGCACCCCCCTCAGATTTAGTTATAAGTTGGCACAGTGGATAGGCCTTGAAAAACGGAACACAGATCAATCGAGAAAACAGAAAGAAGTTGTGTGGAACTATGAAAAAAATAAGCAAAATATACAAACTGAGTAGCCCATGCGCAAGATAGGCAACATTAAGGATTATCTGAGCCCAGGAGCGCCGTGGTCCCGTGGTTAGCGTGAGCATCTGCGGAACAAGAGGTCCTTGGTTCAAGTCTTTCCTCGAGAGACAACTTTATTTATTTTCGCAAAGTTATGATCCGTTCGTTCGTTCATTGACGTCTCTGTTCATTGTGATAAGTTTAGTGTCTGTGTTTTGCGACCGCACCGCAAAACCGTGCGATTAGTAGACGAAAGGACGTGCCTCTCCAATGGGAACCGAAAACATTAGATCACAAGGTCATAGGTCAACCGATTCCTCCACAGGAAAACACGTCTGATATATTCTATACGACACTGGTGACGGCATGTGCGTCACATGACAGGAATATTTTGTCGAATGGCGAATGGGTAAAAAGATTCTTCTAACTTGTCCGATTTAGGATTTCTTGTGGATGTGATAATCACTCCCAAAAAAGTGATGAAAACATAACGGACGGACAGATAATAATTGTCTGAAAATAAAAAATTAAAATTTTTCTTTAGAGGGCACACTTGAACCAAGGACCTCTGGTTCCACAGCTGGTCACGTGGCCACGGCTCTCCTACCGTCAGACGTTCCTTAATTTCGCATATGTTACGCATAGACTACTCAGTTTGTATATTTTGCTTATTTTTTCATAGTTCCACACAACTTCTTCCTGTTTTCTTGATTTATCTGTGTTCAGTTTTTCAAGGACTACCCACTGTGCAACGTATAACTAAATCTGAGGGGGGAGCGATGGGGAGGTTCCCTTGTGAGAAGAATAAATACAGAGAAGAATGGGAAAGAAAATTGTGGATGTGCTAGACGACGATCAGTTTGGCTTTAGGAAAGGTAATCGTACGAGAGAGGCAATTCTGACGTCGCAGTCGATAATGGAAGCAAGACTAAGGAAAAATCAAGATACGTCAGTAGGATTTGTCGATCTGGAAAAAGCGTTCGACAATGTAAATTGGTGCAAGACGTTCGGAACTCTGAGACAAATAGGGATAAGCTATAGGGAGAGATGGGTAATATACAACATGTACAGGAGCCAAGAGAGAATAATAAGAATGGTCGATCAAGAACGAAGTGCTCGGATTAAAAAGGGTGTAAGACAGGGATGTAGCCTTTCGCCCCTACTGTTCAATCTGTACATCAAGAAAGGTTCAGGAGTGGAATTAAAATTCAAGGTGAAAGGATTATGAATGAAAGAAAGGTTCAGGAGTGGAATTAAAATTCAAGGTGAAAGGATTATGAATGATACGATTCGCTGATGACATTGCTACCCCGAGTGAAAGTGAAGAAGATTTACATGATGAACGGAATGAACATTCTAATGAGAACAAAATATGGATTGAGAGTAAATCGAAGAAAGACGTAAGTAATGAGAAGTAAGAGAAATGAGAACAGCAAGAAACTTAACATCAGGATTGAAGAACACGAAGTAGCTGAAATTAAGGAATTCTGCTACCTACGTAGCAAAATAAGGATATCAAAATCAGACTAGCACAGGGGAAAAGGGCCTTCCTGGCCAAGGGAAGTCTACTGGTATCAATCATAGGTCTTAATTTGAGGAAGAAACTTCTGAGAATGTGCGTTTGGAGCACAGCATTGTATGGTAGTGAAACATGGGCTGTGGAAAAACTGGAACAGAAGAAAATCGAAGCATTTGAGATGTAGTTCCACAGAAGAATGTTGAAAATTAAGTGGACTGATGAGATATGGAATGAGGAGGTTGTGCGCAGAATCGGAGAGGAAAGGAAAATATGAAAAACACTGACAAGAAGAAGGGACAGTATGACAGGACGTCTGTTAAGATATCAGGGAATAACTTCCATGGTACTAGAGGGAGTTGCAGAGGGTAAGAATTGTAGAGGAAGACAGACATTGGACTTTATCCAGCAAAGAATTGGGGACATGGTTTGCAAGTGCTACTCTAAGATGAAGACGCTGGCACAGGAGAGGTATTTATGGCAGGCCGCATCAAACAAATCAGAAGACCGATGACTAAAAGAAATTTATGTTTCACATCTTCTCCTAAGTCCCTGGATCGATTGCAAGCAAACTTGGTACACATAACATCTATTTTCTGCAAGAAAAGACTGTGGGGATAAGAACCACCTACTCCATTTGGGATGGGAGTGAGTAGGAAGTGGATGTAGAGAGATGAGGGAAGAGGAGGCGGACAGAGGTTGAAGAGAGAGGGGGAAGGAGGAGATGGAAAGAGAAAGGGGGAGTAGGAGATGGACAGAAAGTAGCAGGAGTAGATGGACAGAGACGGGGGTGGGGGGGGGAGAGTGGATGGACAGAGAAAGAGGGAGGAGAAGGTCATAGAGAGGAGGGACGAGATGGACTAAGAGAGGAAGGGGAGTAGATGGACATAGAGAAGGGGAGGAGTAAATGGACAGAGGGAGGGGCGAGTAGGAGATGGACAATGATAGCGATGAGGAGAAGATGGACAAAGAGAGGTGGAGAAAGACATGGACAGATAAATTAAGAAGGAAGAGGAGAGGAGGAGGAGGAGGAGGATGAGCTGGACAAAGAGAGGGAGAAAGACATGGACAAAGAGAAGGAGAAGCAGATGTGTGCAAATAGTAGCATACGCCTACACAGGTGAGGTCGCATGTAAAAAGTTAGCTTGTAGTGAAGTCCAGTTCAGGTGCTGGCATGTGGATACTTGGTAAAGCAACTGGGGCTCATCTGAAAAGGGTCAGTGGGTCTACAAAATCTTCCCAAACATCCAGGAAAGGATAAAGCTGCACGATGTCCCACCTGGTCGAGGCTTGGTTCACTTTCTGGCTGGGCACAGTAGGGAGGAATGCGTGACTGTGGAATGGTAGCAGGTTCTCCAGAACACATTGAATTTCAGAATCCATTGTGCAACTTACGTAGACAAGAGATAATACAAGGAAACCGATTAAAAGTAATTGTTAAATATCCAGAGTTATGGGAAACTGAGAACAGCTTGGCTGTCAACTGTGCAACGAATACTTCAGTAGGTGTCAGGAAAATCACAAAAGAGGCTTTGAGCGCACAGCACAAAACACACGCAGCTTGAGTATCAGTGAAAGCAAAAGTGAAGGCTTTAGTGATGTGAGTGATGTAGTCTGAAATACTATACGAAGCATATTCAGTGCATCAGAGTAGACTGTCACCATTGTCTGAGTCACCCACATTCTTTGATCATCTCTTTTGGCCATTGCAGATCTGAACAGTCACAAACAGTATTGCAGATGGTAATCGTAGTTTGTCTTACGAACCAGTTAGGAAATTAAAATGTTAGTGGCTGAAGTTGACGATTCCCCCACGTAAAGACGTGAGTGTTTACAACCATAACATCGTGCTTGTCGTCAAGACATCTTTTGTCTCTTTCGCACCAACGTAGAGTAGGTATGGGTAAACCCAGCAATTTTTAATTTTTCTAATATTGTGGTCAATGAGTGGTTGATTTTCCCGTGATTTCAAATTGAAGTCATAGGTTGGGTTGTTACCTATACCCAGAGCAACCAATATATATAGTGACGCTCTTAAGGGAGATGGCTAACCTCTGACCATGATTTTAAAGGATGTTTCAGAAAGATTTAGTCGCATTAAATTTCAAGTCGCACAAGCACATCACATTTTTTTCGAATGGATCACAGTGGAGTTATAAATATCTAAAACAAAACTGGCATACTTTGGTTACTTTTATTCTCTTATGTCATACAGTATCGTATTTTGGGATAACTCAAAAATCGAAAAAATGATTTATAGTTCAAGAGTGTAAAATAACACTCATCGCATTCCCTTGAGCCAAACAGTCTTCATTCTGTAGAAGCACAAACAGAGAAAAAGACTGTATGTCGCCAACAGTATCAATTATTACAAGAAAACGTCGCTAGGTCTTTCGGTCAGGGAATAAGAACTATCGACGGCACTTCTCAGGATTAATAATTATAACAGTGATCACTGACGAAATATAGGCGGTCAATAACGGGGGCGGGAGGATTAAACAAAAGTTGCTATAACACGGAAGATCGCGTGAAATATGGGAGAGTTGGTCACCCTGCTTATAACCCATCCAAATCCCAGCTCTGTCTAATTATTAATTTCAGAGAAATTTGCATTTTAGCTAGAACAAAAATTGCGGGCTTTTACCTCACGAAATGGGGTAGAGCCCCGCAGTGGAGATCTTTGACACATTTGAGGTAAACAGGAATAAAAATGGATGACTGCATAATAAAAATACTTGAAGAAAGCCTTTGTAACACTGTTGTATTGTAGCCAAGCTGCCCAACACAATATTGGATTGAAATGTCTTGTAAATTTGAACATATTTATAAAAATACTTGTACAAAAATAATACTTTCTTCTCCACGAAAGGAGGATTAGTGGGGCAACCGAAAGAGTTCACTTACTGAGGCTAAGCTATCTAGGTACCTATTAAATAGTATATTATGTTAGGTCCTCTGATTCGCCTTGATGTCCCAGGCTCTTGTTCTTTTTCTTCGACCGAGCGAAGTGGCGCAGTGGTTAGACACTGGACTCGCATTCGGGAAGACGACGGTTCAATCCAGCGTCCGGCCATCCTGATTTAGGTTTTCCGTGATTTCCCTAAATCGCTCCAGGCAAATGCCGGGATGGTTCCTTTGAAAGGGCACGGCCGACTTCCTTCCCCATCCTTCCCTAATCCGATGAGACCGATGACCTCGCTGTCAGGTCTCCTTCCCCAAACAACCCAACCCAACCCCAACTCTTCTTCTTCGGATATTTATACGCCAAATAGTAAGTCCATCTCTATTTCTGAGCTTCTGTCATGATGTGAGAAGTCTAAATCTGACTCTGACGAATAATCAGCAGCCTGTTTGATCTGTTTCTTCCTTTTTTTGGTACTGATGTAATGCAATCTAGCTTACGTTGTTTTGTTTCTACAGCACGCTCTTTTCTTTCTTTGGCACGTATTTCCGTCTCAGTGGCAAAAAAAAAAAAAAAAAAAAAAAAGGTTCAAATGGCTCTGAGCGCTATGGGACTTAACACCCCTAGAACTTAGAACTACTTAAACCTAACTAACCTAAGGACACCACACACAGCCCTGCCCGACGCAGGATTCGAACCTGCGACCGTAGCAGTCGCGCGGTTCCAGAGTGAAACGCCTAGGACCACTCGACCACCGCGGTCGACTCTCAGTGACAGGTTTTTCTTTTCCCATGCACTCTTCTTCCATTCGTTCCTTGTTGGCTGTTGATGTTAGAAGGACAGATGCTTTGCCAGAAAGTTTCCCCTAAATCCTTATTTTAGATAGCGGAATTAATTTTCCAGGTGAGATAATCTGTTGCAGTGTGCTTTAAATGTCATCTTTTGCAGGAGTTATCGTTGAAGATTGTCCTCACTTGGACAAACTGACTGTTGACTTCTGTCTCGGGTTCTTTGCTCGACGTTTGCTTGATGATTTTTCTGATGCTTCGCCAGCACGACTGGTTGACATTGTCAAAGCTTCACTCTCCATTGCTGGTAGTGGACTGGAATCGAGCTCGCGGCCGCAGATTACATGTCCCTGGCGCCCCAACGTCCAAGGGTTTTTCCATGCTCATTTTCGGTGTGGTTCTCCCCTTGCTACCCGCAACGGTCGTTCGCTGCAGCCCGGGAATCTGTGATCAGTTCACCTCGTGGTTTTCCTCTTTCTTGGTGAGATTATTGTCGTGTTTGTGTATTTCTAAAGCTTTTCTGAACAAGCGGATGTGATAGCTCTTCTCTACAGCAAGAACTTCCGTGTCGGCGAACTTTTTTACTACGTGATCGGTCCCGCACAGCATGTGTTCTGCCACGAAAGATATCTCCATCTGACCCAAGCTGCAATGCCGCTTATGTATGCTTGCGGCCGCGAGCTCGACCAAGTCCACCCCAAGCAATGGAGGGTGAAGTTTTGACAATGTGCCAGCCACTCGTGCAGGCGAAACGTCAGAAAAATCATTTAAGAAACGTTGGTCTAAGAACTCGTGAGAGGCAGCTTGTCAATGAGGCTTTTGTCGTCATATTGTTGGACCTACGAGGATTTACCCAAAACACCAGCGGGGATTAGCCTCATTCCGCTATGTTTGATAAATGCGCCCTTGTTGGTTTTGGGGACCAACTGAAATAATTATCTCCAGACGAAAGTGAAGCTTAAACGCAGTAGTGTCAACAAGTAATTAATTGACTCTTCTTTTCAGCCCCTACATTATACAATGTTCCAGTGAAACACCAGATAATTTACATGTAAGAGGTAATAAACGGATTTACGTCATTCTCTCACCTCTGGAGCGTCCTACCAGGACGAAATTTCATAGAACAGTAAGTTACAATAAGGCAAACCTGTCACCGAGTCATCAACTTCTAAACCGATGGCAGTCAATTCAAAAACTCGATGCAGGGTTTTACCACACATGGTCGTTCACCCCCACGTACCATAGTTGCATGGTGAGATTCAAAAGCCATTGAGGCGTTCAATAATCTAATGGACACGCTTACCAACAAATGTTTTTGTTGGAATGAAGACACTAAAGTGGGGGTCAGCGATGCTGTTATTGCTTTTAATGATGGCAACATCGGTAGGGTGAAAGTGCTACAGCATGTGGAAATTAATCCTACATCAGAGAACTTGAACGAATGGACAAGGTTCTCATTGATAAAGCAGAGTATGCAGCACAGTTGGGACTAAGGATTCCAAAAAGAAGAAAAAGCTCGGAAAAACATCAAGAGGATGATATACAGTATGGTGCAGGGTGCTTCTGAGTGAGTAAAAATATTAACTTATGCGCAGTAACTAGCTTGAGCTCTTCCTACGCCTCAAATCGTTGCTCAGTTCAGTACAGATTCTAAAACACACACAGGTAATAAATTAAATTCACATGATATATAAATGGCAAATAGTGCACGTGCCTCCAAATATGACAGAGAAAATGAGAGCAGACATCTGAATCCGTGTGAATCACAAGCATTTGGGGTTAACAGTGTATATAATTTACATAATTAGATAAACTCCAAAACATAAATAGACCTTTTAGTCTTAGTCTAACACGAATTCTTTACAGACGAATGGAAAAACTAGTAGAAGCCGACATCGGGGAAGATCAGTTTGGATTCCGTAGAAACACTGGAACACGTGAGGCAGTACTGACCTTCCGACTTATCTTAGAAGGAAGATTAAGGAAAGGTAAACCTAAGTTTCTAGCATTTGTAGACTTAGAGAAAGCTTTTGACAATGTTGACTAGAATACTCTCTTTCAAACTCTAAAGGTGGCAGGGGTAAAATACAGGGAGCGAAAGGCTATTTACAATTTGTACAAGAACCAGATGGCAGTTATAAGAGTCGAGGGACATGAAAGGGAAGCAGTGGTTGGGAAGGGAGTAAGACAGGGTTGTAGCCTCTCCCCGATGTTGTTCAATCTGTATATTGAGCAAGCAGTAAAGGAAACAAAAGAAAATTTCGGAGTAGGTATTAAAATCCATGGAGAAGGAATAAAAACTTTGAGGTTCGCCGATGACATTGTAATTCTGTCAGAGACAGCAATGGACTTGAAAGAGCAGTTGAATGGAATGGACAGTGTCTTGAAAGGAGGATATAAGATGAACATCAACAAAAGCAAAACGAGGATAATGGAATGTAGTCAAATTAAGTCGGGTGATGCTGAGGGAATTAGATTAGGAAATGAGACACTTAAAGTAGTAAAGGAGTTTTGCTATTTGGGGAGCAAAATAACTGATGATGGTCGAAGTAGAGAGGATATAAACTGTAGACTGGCAATGGCAAGGAAAGCCTTTCTGAAGAAGAGAAATTTGTTAACATCGAGTATTGATTTAAGTGTCAGGAAGTCATTTCTGAAAGTATTTGTATGGAGTGTAGCCATGTTTGGAAGTGAAACATGGACGATAAATAGTTTGGACAAGAAGAGAATAGAAGTTTTCGAAATGTGGTGCTACAGAAGAATGCTGAAGATTAGATGGGTAGATCACATAACTAATGAGGAAGTATTGAATAGGATTGGGGAGAAGAGAAGTTTGTGGCACAACTTGACCAGAAGAAGGGATCGGTTGGTAGGACATGTTCTGGGGCATCAAGGGATCACCAATTTAGTATTGGAGGGCAGCGTGGAGGGTAAAAATCGTAGAGGGAGACCAAGAGATGAATACACTAAGCAGATTCAGAAGGATGTAGGTTGCAGTAGGTACTGGGAGATGAAGAGGCTTGCACAGGATACAGTAGCATGGAGAGCTGCATCAAACCAGTCTCAGGACTGAAGACCACAACAACAACAACAGTCTTAACCGATAGTTAAAACTTTTAAGATACCTAAACCCACAGAGACAATGCACCAGTACCGCAGTTAAAGGCAAGTTACCTAGCAATGAGAAATTTTAAATATACCTAAACCCAGAAAATATACACACACCAGTAGAGCTAGTGACGACAAATCTTTCTCGAGGAAGGTGAACAGACAATGAAACAATTTTAAAGATACCTAAACGCAGAAAACACATGCACAAATAATGCAGGTGCAAAGAAGTTTTTGTAGACCAGGCACTCACAAACAGATGAAAAACCAGTACACCACCTTTGTCCTACTATTCCTGATCCATGGTGAAATTACCGCAATGCCCAGTACTCAAACAGCTCAAACAGCAATGAACATTCCATGCCAGCAGCAGTTATGGATGCCATAAAACCTATTTACAGAGACCTGGCAAATCCTGAATTCCTGAAGAAATGTCTGCATGGTCAGATTCAAAATCCCAGTGAGTCGTTCAGTAATCTTCTTTGGACAAATTTACCAACAAATGTTTTTGTTGGAATGAAGACGCTAAAGTGGGGGCTCAGCGATGCTGTTCTTGCTTTTAATTATGGCAACATCGGTAGGGTGTAAGTGCTACAGCATATAGAAATTAATCCTGCATCAGAGAACTTGAACGGATGGACAAGGTTCTCATTGATAAAGCAGAGAATGCAGCACAGTTGGGCACTAAGGAGTCCAGAAAGAAGAAAAGAAGAAAAAAACTCGGAGAAAGATCAAGAGTATGATATACAGTATGGTGCTGCGTGCTTCTGAGTGACTAAAAATAAAAAATTAAACAGGTATTAAGTGAGTTACAATCTTTTGAAAGTTTAGAACCCATTCCTGAAAATTTACATTTTCTGTTGCATTTTTCCCTAAATCTCAGAAACAACTTCGAGTAGAGTATTCAAATTTTCAGGGAGCAATAACATACATATTCTGAGTCTACTGAACTAAAAGAAGAACATAATGTTTTGTATGATTAAAATTACACAAAATTTTAACCGTGTAATTAAAACATTGTGTTTCCGAAAGCAGTGGCTGAAACGCAATTATTGTAGTTCATTAGACTCAGAACATACAGTTTAATGTGCTGAAAAGATCCATGTCAGTGGCTACAGTGGTTCCTGAAATACAGGGAAGCCAAGTCACTAAATTTAACATTGTCGGGATAGGGCGTTCCAACTCCCCTTAATGTCAACATAAAAATGTTTTAGAATTGTTTCAAGTAAAGTTAGAAGTTAGTGCTTGTCAGATAGCTGCGTGACAGGTTTGTCAACTGTCGGGATGTAGTGGTGTATCATTCTCTTGACGACTATGTACCACATAAGTCTATGACATATTTAGCTCCACGTCTCGCAGAGTAGAGAGATTCTGTAACATCTATGCAGACTACCTAAAGTGATTGTGTTGGTGTAGTAGGATGTAACTGTATGTGACGGTATTTACTGGGGAGGTTGGATTTTTGACAAATAAGACATTTTTAGCAGCTATTGTGTTCGTTTTTTCATGTTCTTATAGTTACAGAATAAATTAATTTTCTGTACACACTTAGATGCACCATAATGGTTCCAAGCACTGTGCGCATACCGGATTAATGCATCTTCATACGCGCTAGGAATGCAAGTGCCGAAATCAGGATTTCGTCTATAGAATAGGACAGCATTCTCTACCATGTAGTGCTGGTTCATTTCATGTAATGAATTTTGTGAAAGCAATGTTCTTATCTTCTGCCAACGATTTCTGTAAATCAACCATGTTTCTAAACATGTCTACGCAGTACTGGTGGTACTAACAGTCTGCACTGACAGTACCCGATAGTCAGCTATTCCGTTTATTCAGATGATCCTTGGGGTAGTATCGACAGTGCATCTGCTACAATATTGTCTCTTCAAGGTATTTAAATGACTTCAAAATTGTCCTCCTGAAGAAACGAACGCCAACACGCTAAGTGGGTGTGTAGTAGCTTGCATCACACAAGAAAGTTCAACGTCTAATGGCCACACTACACTTGAATTATCTTTTCATAAATGTAATAGTTGAATTTTCTAAACGCTCAAGCCACTGCTAACGTTTATAATTCGGTATTGGAGTATGAGTATCCACATCCAGGTAAGGTGCGACTAGCAATGACTCTAATTTCTCATTTTCCCTCTTCTTCATACATCTGAAATAAAGAAGCTCCTAATCCAGAAATCAATGTGATGTGACAGTAACTAAAGAGAAATCTTTAGCCATATCAGGACGAAGCAGAATGCCGGAATTTATTAGTCTCCCTTAGTGCATTAAAATCATGCACACAACAACTTGTAAAAATACACAGTGCATTTTTCTTCAAAAGATTTAGCAGTTTTGAACTGATTGAAAACTGCCTGGACACAAATCGACGAAAAAATGAGCATGAACTTAAGAATGCCTTAAGTTGTTTCTTAGTTCGGGCACTTACCGATTCAAATGTTTCAAATGGCTCTGAGCACTATGGGACTTAACATCTGAGGTCATCAGCCCCTAGAACTTAGAACTACTTAAACCTAACTAACCTAAGGACATCACACACATCCATGCCCGAGGCAGGATTCGAACCTGCGAACATAGCGGTCACGCGGTTCCAGACTGAAGCGCCTAGAACCGCTCGGCCACACCGGCCGGCTGCACTTATCGGGGTCAAGTATTACTCCAGTAGAGTTAATAATGTGACCAAGGAATTTAACCATCTCCCTGACAAATTTAGACCTTTGCAAATTAGCTGTCACTTCTGCCACTGAGAATATGTGTGGTGTCTTTTCTAACAATTGTACATGTTCTTCTCATGTGTGTGTTTAGCTATTAGTATATCATCAACATGTAGTGTAACTTGGTCAAGCAGTTCAGGTCCTAATATATCTACGTCGGTTATATGGAAATGGAAATGAGCGTATGGCATCGTTGGCCGGGGAGCCACATTGGGCGACTTGCACGCCTGTGATGAGGATGAAATGATGATGAGGACAACACAACACCCAGTCCCCGATCAGAGAAAACCTCCAACCCGGCCGGGAATCGAACCCGGGCCCGCTTGCATGGAAGGCGAGCACGTTACCACCCAGCTAAGCAGGCGGACTACGTCGGTTATAAATACCCCTGAATTCACTTTCAAGCCACATGGCAGTACACAGAACTGACAGCTTCTTCCAAAGAAAATAAAGGCATTGTATTTCCCAGACTACTGAAAGTGAATCTTGCCCAAACAATTTCGCATGCAGCTGCAATTTTTATCTCGGTGGATTTGAGTTTCTTGTCTACTGCGACAAGTACACCAGCTCCATTCCCCACTAGCCTGTCGTTTTGATATAAACTTAAATTTTCCCCAAAGATCTCACTGGTATCAACTTCAGCTTTTAACCGGATTTGTATACCTAGTATTACATGAGCTTCACTGCTTTTCAGGAGCGCTTCAAACTCTGGCACTCTGTTACGAATGCTTCTATCGTTAACTACAAGGATTTTAATTCCCTCGCCCTTAGGGGGTGGGGGCGGGGAGGAAGGCATTCCTTTGGACATTACATTAATACTTCCAGCTCTGAACTGGATGGAGAATCGCCTAATCTAAAAAATTCATGAGTATGCCCCACACCTGGGGAGTAGTCTCTGATGTGTAGTACACATCCGACCTACAGTTATCAGCCCTGCGGTGCAAGTACAGGAAGTAGCAGCCTAACTTTTCATAGAACCTTCGAAGCCTTTAGTTCAATCCTTCCTCTTGATTCAGAACTAGTTGGCCACGATCAGTTCTAGGACAGTGCTGCAAATTGCGAGCTTCGTTGAAACTCTGTGTGCAAGGTTGGTCGTCTCAACTTTCTCTGTCAGTCGTGGAATGATCCAAATGTCAAGGAAGAACTCAGAGCTGCAGTCTGGAACCGCAAGACCGCTACGGTCGCAGGTTCGAATCCTGCCTCGGGCATGGATGTTTGTGATGTCCTTAGGTTAGTTAGGTTTAACTAGTTCTAAGTACTAGGGGACTAATGACCTCAGCAGTTGAGTCCCATAGTGCTCAGAGCCATTTGAACCATTTGAAGAACTCAGACAACAGGCATCTATTGTTCCAATGTGCGCCACAATCTACAGTTGATTGCACCTTTTTTCCTCAATGGCTGCCAGGAGAGTCATTTAAACATCTTGAATGAGAGCTGCAGGCTTACCCACTAAGTTTTTTTCAATTTTTCCATGGAAAAACTGGTAGAAGCTGACCTCGGGGAATATCAGTTTGGCTTCCGTAGAAATGTTGGAACACGTGAGGCAATACTGAACCTACGACTTATCTTAGAAAATAGATTAAGGAAAGGCAAACCTACGTTTCTAGCATTTGTAGACTTAGAGAAAGCTTTTGACAGTGTTGACTGGAATACTCTCTTTCAAATTCTGAAGGTGGCAGGGGTAAAATACAGGAAGCGAAAGGCTATTTACAACTTGTGCAGAAACCAGATGGCAGTTATAAGAGTCGAGGGACATGAATGGGAAGCAGTGGTTGAGAAGGGAGTGAGACAGGGTAGTAGCCTCTCCCCAATTATATTCAATCTGTATATTGAACAAGCAGTAAAGGAAACAAAAGAAAAATCCGGAATAGGAATTAAAATCCATGGAGAAGAAATAAAAACTTTGAGGTTCGCCGACGACATTGTAATTCTGTCAGAGACAGCAAAGGACTTGAAAGACCAGTTGAACGGAATGCACAGTTGTAAGTAGGCTGTTTAGGTTTTTTTATTGGTAACGCCACCTCTGTATGAAAATCACTGGCTGTGCTGTGTGCAGTCTGTGGCTGCTTTGCATTGTTGTAATACTCGCCATTGTAGTGTTAGGCAGCTGGATGTGAACAGCGCGTAGCGTTGCGCAGTTGGAGGTGAGCCGCCAGCAGTGGTGGATGTGGGGAGAGCGATGCCGGAGTTTTGAAATTTGTCATGAACTGCTATATTTATATATGATGATATCAAGGTAAATACATTGTTTGTTCTCTATTAATATCTTTCATTTGCTAACTATCCCTATCAGTAGTTAGTGCCTTCCATAGTTTGAATCTTTTATTTAGCTGGCAGTAGTGGCGCTCGCTGTATTGCAGTAGCTTGAGCAGCGAAGATTTTTGTGAGGTAAGTGATTTCTGAAAGGTATAGTTTAATGTTGCTCAGGGCCATTCTTTTGCAGGGATTTTTTGAAAGTCAGATTGCGTTGCGCTAAAAATATTGTATGTCAGTTTAAGCACAGTCTTGTATAATTGTTCAAAGGGGACGTTTCATATGTCGACCCTTGGCCTAGGATACCTCACTGGAATCTTCTGATTTTTTCTTGTAGTTTGTGTAATTAGTGTAGCCTTTGTTTATTGCTAGCGCGCAATTGTAGAGAAAATCTCCTTTGTAGTTGCAGACTTTCATTGTTGTACAGTAAAACAGTTCTGGCATGCATGTAGATTTGCACCAAGTATTTCGCAGCTGCAATTAACTAGATATTATTTTCAGTGTTATGTTAATGTGTTCTCTTATTTTTGCTCTTCAAATTGTGTTTTTCTGTGTTATCGTGTGAAATATTGTGACAATTATGGCGTGTGAAAAACGTAATACTAGGCTCCAAAGTAAACTGAGAAATGACAGTGAAGACGAAAGCAGTGTGTTAGCGCCACCGAGTAGTGAATTAACTGATGTTCAAAGTAGTAATTTGGTAATTGTGAATAGGGAAATGGAGCGGGCTGCAAACAATGGTGTAGACAGTGAAACAGGTAGTGAACAGGGAAGCATTATCGATCGATCGGTCGGCAACAGCTCGCCTCAGGAATCCGAAATGACAGGACACAATTTCGCAAATACTGTAGATTCAGGTTTTGGGTCATCACCGTTTTCTCAAATAAGTCAAGACACATTTTCTGCTTGTCAAAATGTGAATGTTGCCGGTGCAAATGCACCGCCGAAAAGCGTAGAGAAACAGATTCCAGACACTAATACATTATTATTGCAATTAATGCAACAAATGGAACAAAATCAGAGACAAATGGGACAAAATCTTAAAAAGTTAGACACAGTGGAACAAAATCTTAAAAAGTTAGACACAATGGAACAACACCATAGACAAACACAGCAACAGTTAGACACAATGGAACAAAATCTTCAAAAGTTAGACACAATGGAACAACACCAGAGACAAACACAGCAACAGTTAGACACAATGGAACAAAATCTTCAAAAGTTAGACACCACACTTGAACAAACACGTGAAGATTTAACTACTGAGTTACATAACATCGAATCGAAATGTCAAAAAGTCTGTAATGACGTAAAAACACAAATTTGTGAGCATTTCCAACCTATTTTTTCGCGTCATGAAAATGCATTACAGAATCATGAAGCAGCCATAAAAGAACTGCAAACTATTGTTCATGAAAATCACAACACCTTGCAAGCTAAAATTGACTCAGTTGCATCTACCGATTCGGTTACGCAACTTGCAAAAACTCAAGAAAACTTAAAGGACACAGTAGATACGATTTCAACACAAATGGACACTCTGAAACTTGGTTCAGAAAAACACACTGAGGAAATGTGTTCACTATCGGAGAAAGTAGCCGAACTTTCGGATAAGGTCACTAACTTATCTACAAAGGTAGATGATGATCTGAATGACACAAGACCTGTAGCCTTCACTGACACAGAAGAGTATGAACAAATTAGAAAATTCAAACAGAATCAAAATCAAATCAATACACAGTACAAAAGAGAAATCCGGGAAGTACAAGATCAGCTGACACAGGTAATACAAGAATTACGTATTTCAGAGGATACTCGCGCCCCAATACGGGAAGAGGGACACAGAAATACGGAACAGCCACAAAATAATAACACAGGGCATTTCGGAAGTTATGAAAGAAATTGGCAATGTGCACCGAATTTTGAGATGGAACGGCCGACACGACCTAACAATGACCGATATGCGACTCGCCGACATGATGATTTTGACTATAGGCTGTTCATTACTACACGTAAATTCAAAACATTTAAGAATTCTGGCAACGACATTCATCCACAAGCATGGCTCCATCAATTCTCTCATTGTTTTCCTCCCAACTGGTCGTTAGAACACAGATTAGAATTTATGTGTGGCTACTTGGAGAATGAACCAGCTGTAAGAATGCGATCGGTAATTCACGATTGCCACAGTGAAGGAGAGTTTTACCATGCCTTCCTCTCAGCATATTGGTCTCAAGCCACACAAGACCGAGTAAAACATAGCATCATAATGATGAAACGTTTCGAACAATCTGAATTTTCCAGTCTTATGCAATATTTTGAAGACATGTTGCATAAGAATCAGTATCTTTCAAACCCATACAGCCCCTCAGAACTCATCCGCATTTGCTTAATCAAATTACCTGAACATTTACGACATATTATTTTGGCAGGACGTTGCAAAGACGACATTGAAGCATTTCAGGGACTCTTACAAGAATTAGAAATTGACACTGACAATCGCGGAACGCGAAACCAGGAACACAACAATTACAGGTCACATCCGTCGCAATTCCGCGATGAAAGAAGTAATAACTTGACAAGGCAAGGTTATTCTTACAACGCAAATCGTGACCAAAACAGACACCACCCATATGACCACCGCTGGCAGAGTAATAATAGTTACAGAGAAAGATCGCATTTCCGTAGTAGTGACTATCACAGAGACAATCAGAGAAACAGACAATATGGGAACCAAAACAATTATTATCAAGGGAGGCAGAATAACTTCAGACGCAACAGTTCGGCGCAGAGTTACGATTCAGGGAGAAATTCTCCACCACATGACCGACAAACAAGAAACTATGTAAACTACCGACAAAACGACAGACCTGAATTGCATCAGAACTGGCGGGATTCAAACAGAGCAGGGCACTTCCGACAATGTGAATTTGTAGAAGCTAGGTCTCCTAATCCCAATAACGACGCGCGCCAACAAAGGGACAGACAATGACTCGCACCGCAGGCAGCCGCTTGCGCCGGCTGGCTCAGAGAAAAATAACATACAAGCTAACCTTGAGAAAAATTCCAGTATTCTTTACCGACATATACTGCATGATAATTGCGTTCAAGCTGAAACTCTGAGTACTTTGAAGAGTAAAAGATTGTACCACATTTCAAATGTAAAACCGTTTATTGAAAGATAATCTGCTTTTTAACTTTGTCTTTGCCATAAAACTTTTCAATTGACGCTACTAGTACGCTTTGTCAGACTTAGAATCTGTTAATATGCAACAATGTTTGAAGTTAAATATCCAGTCAAGAACCAAGAGAACTTATTTCAACAGAAATTACGAATGCATTGTTATTGTGAACAGGCGACACAATGTTGTTATTTGTACATTCTTGCTTGTTAGTTGCACGATTACGTAACGACTATAAGGCTGACATACTTAAAACATATACTGGTACTGCTAATGAGATTTTAATGCAACACTTTGGTTCACTTGAAAATACATTCTGGATTTAAAGTACTTTCTGTGAGATACCAGATGACACAGTGGTTAGTTTATGTGACAACTACACGGTTTTATCATGACGCTACTAATGAGTGACAATTTACAATGTTGCTTTTGCGGTGTATCTGTTTTATATCTGCACAGTTTTTCTGAATTATTCTGGAAAGTAAAACAGGTTTTAGTAGTAACTTTTGTAGTATAGCTACAATGAGACAGGATTTTCCGTAGCACAACAATACGTTACAGTACAGTACTTTCTTCATCACAACAATAAGCGTAATAACTACGATATCTATACACAAAGCATTTCACTTTTGTTTATCATGAGGTAAGTACATTGACTTCTGCAGAACTTAGCTTTCGGAGGACAATAACTACGACACTTCCACAGGGATTATCTTACAACAAGATGCACATTTAGTGCTACAGTACACGTATTTGAGTGATTAATTTTGTACTTAAAATATTTATTTTTAAAGATTTTTGAATTACAAAGAAAGTTTTCCGTGATACATCTCATTCCATTGCTGTAATCTGTAACACCTGAGGGTATAATTACATTAATCCTCAGGGGGGTACACGCTTACTTTGTGTACCATGTGTGTGGCAACCACAAGGAACCCTAGCTAATATGGTATTTGCTTATACAACTTTACACATCGGTACCATATTTCTCTAACACACAAATTACACAGCTATCTGATCATTTAACTGAGAGATAAACATTTTTTTACTACATCAGTGTCACATGTTTACGCAATACACAGTTGGGTAACTTCACACTTACGAAACTGTATTTTGTCTGTACTTTGTAAACTGTTCATATTTTTTCGGAATCATTGTGATACTATGAGAGTTTGAATGATGTATTTGGTAAGGGAGCATGATTTTAAAGTACGTTTGAGGTAGATGACACTATTGAAATGAGCAGAGAATTTTTTTTAGGTTTTGAAATTATTGCAGAAAGCTACGACGTTTTTGAGATTTGACTGAGGTGTTATGATGTTATTATTATGACGACGATGTGTACTATGCTGTTGAGATATGTTTATGATCAATAAGATGATGCTACCGTATATGAGGAATAAGAAGTATGTTGGAAACCAAGAATCGTACTTTAAGAGTTATGAAATGTGCGTAAATGCGTGACTGTATCACAATGCTGACGAATATTTTATTTGGACACTTATATTTATAGGATTTTCTTTCTACAGATTTGCAACGCTAATTCTTGACCTGTGAAATATTTTTATGTGAGACTGTCACTGTAGCAGAAACTGCTGTCGTAAATATTTCCGTAAGAAAGTTAAGCGACCACCTGCACGTAATGCGTCGCGGGCACCCACCTGGGCGACAGCCGCCCGAAAAACAGCCATTAGCCTTTCAGCGGCACAGGTAGAAAAAAAAAGGGGAGGCCATTATCCTCACTATTGACATTTCCTTGTTGAAAGCATACTGTGGAGCTCGTAATTTATGATATTTACTAAAATGCCTAATGAATTGATTAGAAACATTTTACATCTATTGTCTTTGTAGTTAAGAGATTGCTCATTTTGTTTAATATCTGGTTTCCAGCTGTGTTGCAGCATTGGTTTCATAAAATAAAATTAAATGCATTTGCTTATGTGAACACTTTCTGTCAACAGATCTATTAAATAATAATTTTGTGATCCACATTCTGCAAAAAAGGAGCACTTGGAAAGGAAAGAACAATAAGAAGGGACTAGTAACAGTAACTGCATACATAATATTCTTTTCAAGTACATGGTAATATTTCTTTTACAATAAGTTGTTGTGGGGCACCACTTTAATTACTTAGACATTAAGATGTGATTATACATTTCCCTTATCTGCATTGTTATCTTTAGTGTACTATTTTTTCTGCTTGAGCTATGTCATGTTTAGATATAAGCTGCTGTTTGCCAGGCATAGTGCTACTGAACTTTAATTTGTGTTACTCTGCTAAGCCAGATTTATTTTTTTGTTTGCTGCGCATTGCCTCATATTAGTTGTAATGTTGAATTGCTTGGTAATTTAGATTTACTGTAGCTTGCTTTGCGATTTTCCATTTTTTTATTGCTGTTTATATTAGTTGATTTATGTGCTGCTGCATTGCCTCGTCCCATAGTTTAGCATCTGAGCTCAGTAGATTTAAGTTAGCTTAAGAGGGGGTAGACTATATAAGAAACTGACTATGGAGAATAGGTAAAGAATGCATTGCGAAGTTATATGAAAAAGATTTGGGCCCAAATGAGTATTGTACAATCAGAAATAATTATTTTGAAAGAAATATGAACAGAATACAGAAAGCAGGCTTAGATAGGACTTTTTGGGAATAATGATGAACAAAGGGAGATCTCCATGCAAAATACTGCAGTAAAACAAACCCTGTCCTTTCCCTTTTGTGTTATCTCACTATATGTTTGTGTACCTTTGTGTATTTGTTTTCTTCCTGTCTCTGTGTACTGTTTCATAGAACTTTTTTCTCTTCTAATACTAAGTTACATTCACTATGATGAGGAATACTGTTATCCTCAAATACAATTGGCATTAATAATGTGTTATTTACTTTGTAAAGATGTTTAGACATTATTTATTCTGTTTTGTGTTAATGCTCATGTGTGAAGTTGATGTTTCGAAAGTTATTCTGATCTTTTATGTATGTACTCATGTCATAATTCCTGTAACACTGACGTATATGTCTATTTCTATTCTTTTGTAACGCCTGTTTTACTACAAATGTTATCTGTATTGTTATGTTCTTTAATGATGTATTTTGTACCTTTGTAATTGTATTCTCATGTTATAAAATTGTAATTGACACCAGTTCATCTTATTATTAACTTGTAAGTTACATTTCACTGCACACGTTTCTGTTGGTCATAGTATATGGACAATATGTGAGAAGTAGGGACTGTTAGTGTTTGCACGTGTGTTAATAATTCAGCAAGGGACTGGATAACAGCATTGTTGGTTCTAAGGACAGTTTCGAAAACTTTGTGAGTGCACAAGTGGTGGTTTATGGACTTGCTATATTATCCGCAAGACTCTTCAATGGTGATTGTGCACCTGCACAGTCGCAACAGATGGCTGCTGGCGTCTCTACAAGGACTACAGTGGGTCTGCATCTTTGATGACCCACCAGTACCATTATCTCTACAAGGACTACAGTGGGTCTACATCTTTGATGATCCATCAATACCATTATTTCTACAAGGACTGCAGTGGGTCTGCACCTCTGGTGGCCCACCAATACCGTAATCTCTACCAGGACTACACTGGGTCTGCTCTGTGATGACCTACCTACCAATATTCTTCAAAACTTCGAATGACTCTGCTGTGGGTTTGCTCTGTTGTGACCCATTACTTGTCTGCATGTCGAGAGTCAGAACTGTCTTTCCGTTGGGAGGTCAACACTACTTCTTCAAGACTGCATGGAAATCCACTACTTCTGTGTGCATTTTCTTTTACTGCTCAGACTTTGAGAAAAACACTGCAATTTTACTGTGACAAATGATGAGGACTGTCTTTATGGACTGTGAAAAAAATTTGAGCTATTGACCAACATTGTATCAATAAGTGTGTGCATTTGATTTCTTTGTTATTGTAATTATGAAAAATTTTTTCAAATCTGTATTGGCCACTGCCCAAACCAATTTGTAAAATTTTTTTGTGGGGAGCATGGGGGCTATGTAAGTAGGCTGTTTAGGTTTTTTTATTGGTAACGCCACCTCTGTATGAAAATCACTGGCTGTGCTGTGTGCAGTCTGTGGCTGCTTTGCATTGTTGTAATACTCGCCATTGTAGTGTTAGGCAGCTGGATGTGAACAGCGCGTAGCGTTGCGCAGTTGGAGGTGAGCCGCCAGCAGTGGTGGATGTGGGGAGAGAGATGCCGGAGTTTTGAAATTTGTCATGAACTGCTATATTTATATATGATGATATCAAGGTAAATACATTGTTTGTTCTCTATTAATATCTTTCATTTGCTAACTATCCCTATCAGTAGTTAGTGCCTTCCATAGTTTGAATCTTTTATTTAGCTGGCAGTAGTGGCGCTCGCTGTATTGCAGTAGCTTGAGAAGCGAAGATTTTTGTGAGGTAAGTGATTTCTGAAAGGTATAGTTTAATGTTGCTCAGGGCCATTCTTTTGCAGGGATTTTTTGAAAGTCAGATTGCGTTGCGCTAAAAATATTGTATGTCAGTTTAAGCACAGTCTTGTATAATTGTTCAAAGGGGACGTTTCACAGTGTCTTGAAAGGAGGATATAACATGAACGTAAACAAAAGCAAAACGAGGATAATGGAATGTAGTCGAATTAAATCGGGTGATGCTGCGGGAATTAGATTAGGAAATGAGAGGCTTGAAGTCGTAAATAAGTTTTGCTATTTGGGGAGCAAAAAAACAGATGATGGTCGAAGTAGAGAGGATATAAAATGTAGATTGGCAATTGCAAGGAAAGCGTTTCTGAAGAAGAGAAATTTGTTAACATCGAGTATAGATTTAAGTGTCAGGAAGTCGTTTCTGAAAGTATTTGTATGGAGTGTAGGCATTTATTGAAGTGAACCGTGGACGATAAATAGTTTAGACAAGAAAAGAATAGAAGTTTTCGAAATGTGGTGTTACAGAGGATTGCTGAAGATTAGATGGGTAGATCACATAACTAATGAGGAGGTATAGAATAAAATTGGGGAGAAGAGAAATTTGTGGCTCAACTTGACTAGGAGAAGGGATCGGTTGGTAGGGCATATTCTGAGGCATCAAGGGATCACCAATTTAGTATTGGGGGGCAGCGTGGAGGGTAAAAATCGTGGAGGGAGACCAAGAGTTGAATACACTAAGCAGATTCAGAGGGATGTTGGTTGTAGTAGGTACTGGGAGACGAAGAAGCTGGCACAGGATAGATTAGCATGGAGAGTTGCATCAAACCAGTCTCTGGACTGAAGACCACAACAACAACAACAAGACACACTAAGTGCACATGGCGTCCTTTCCTGTGGTCTGCTGCCATTTCCTTAAGGGGCTCCATTATTCGTCGTATGTTTGAATGGCTGACGATTAATAGACGCCTATCCTTTTGCGTCTGCAACCTTTAGGCACAGGACAAAGCAAGTTTCCCAACAGGCAGAGTGAGTCCCACTGACTCAGTTTTAGTTTCACTGGAAGACAGCACTTCGAACCTGTTAGCCTTGGGGACACCCTGGTCTCTGTTTACTATTTACAGGAGGCCCATACCTACCACTGACACGCCACTCCCGAAGTGGACGAGTAGTAACAGATCGCATACTTCCTGCAGAGGAGGCAGGAATCACAGGAGAAGGTGGTACTTGAGATACCATTGGTAACTCTGGTACACGACTGTTGGGAACTCTCCCAACACAGCTGCCAATCGTTTGACTATAGTCAGTGTGATTTACAACTGCTTACAAACGTCAATTAACTCATCCTGTGTTTGACAGAGTTCACGGTGGGGCTGCACTGTGGCTAGTGCAATCTTTTACAGGGCAGTAAACAAATAAGTTTACACTAAGTCTCCTGATTACCTTTTAATCTGTTGAGCTAAAAATGTTACTAATTTTCCTTTAATAACTGAAACAGTTAGTACACAAAACGAGATTTCTATTAAGGCAAGAGAATAACCTGTGGGAAAAATTACTGGTTTCCCAACTTTTTGAAGTTACCGTCGCTAACAAATTCGAAAATAGCTTTAAATTGCGATAAATGGACATAATATATACTCCTCTTAAAAGGGAAAACCAGACGCAACACGATATGTTAGTTATAAAATGTGCTACAGTAACTAAATCACAAACACTGATTTGCTACAAAATGGTTAATGAAAACTACCATGGTACCTTCCGAAAATTTTCAGAAATGTACGTTTATTGACGTTGATATGAACTGAAATCCGGGGTGATAGAAACAGTAAATTACAAATGTTGATCTGCTACGAATTAAGTTATAAACAACACTTGTAACTTACGAAAATTTTCAAAAACATACTTTCATAAATGTATCAAAGTTCTCAAAAAGAAACCTGTTTATCCATGTGATTGTAAAATGAAATTAGGGAACTATTGTTTCTGAAAGAGGATAGGCCTACTATTAAAAATTTCTTAAAGAGCGCAATATACGTTTAGGCGTACAGTTGATAGTAACAGAATCAGCGTCACTTGCAAATGTTAAGAAATTCGCAATATATCACGATGCATACAAGTACTGACACAATTCACTTGGAGTCAACTGTAATACAACAATTGTTGTACACGGACACAGTACATGTGAACGCAGGCTTCAGCACATCCCCTCATTGACGCCCGTATACGTTCAAAAATCCCAGGCATATCCTGAAAGCTTTGATAACCAGCTGCAATGCATTTCCGGAATTCATCGCACTACTATCGTGGCTAGAACACACCACGTCTTTTAAATATCCCCACACAAAAATATCTGATAGCTTCAAGTCGGGGGACATGGGAGGCCATGCTATTTGCGAACTATGACTGATTTACTTGCTATTGAAACGGTATTTAGTAGTACTTAGGTAGCCAGAACGATGATAAATTCAAGTGAGGGTACTGCTATGGCTGTGAAGATTCCGGCTCACTTGGTTTGCACATGACTGACCCAGGTCATTGACCTTTCAACTACATCATAAGATTACAACCCTTCATCTATGAGAGCACAAGCCACACCCCTTTTTTTGATGATCTCATCAGGAGATGGACACCATAAAGTTGAAAACTAGTGAGAAATTTTAATATTAGGAATGGTGGTGATTAGTAATTTTAAAAAATTGCATACCTATTTTTGAACTATTCACAAAACACACACACACACACACACACACACACAGAGAGAGAGAGAGAGAGAGAGAGAGAGAGAGAGAGAACACATGCATGCACACATGAAGTCAAAGATGGTAATAGTCAAAGATATTTATGTAAAATGGCAGCCATCACTCTCCACTGACCAACATTCTCTCCACTAACCACCTTTCTCACCTCTGACAATAAATCTCTGTTGATCATAGTTCTAAAAATGGTTCAAATGGCTCTGAGCACTATGGGACTTAACATCTGTGGTCATCAGTCCCCTAGAACTTAGAACTACTTAAACCTAACTAACCTAAGGACATCACACACATCCATGCCCGAGGCAGGATTCGAACCTGCGACGATCATAATTCTCTCCACTTCATAGTATGCATGGTAATGGTGCTTACATATTTCCACATCTGCTGTACTACCTCCTCACAAATTTTCATTTCAAACGCATGCACACAATACCAAAAAAATTATGTACATTATTTCCACATCTGCCACAGCATCATCTCTCTGATTTATACACCACAGTAAATTTCCTCTCTCTCTCTCTCTCTCTCTCTCTGTAATACTTGCTGTAATGAGGCAACAATATTATAATGTATATTACAGACAGAATGAAAGGATGTAATGCTAACTTTAATTATGAAAAAACATTTTAATACATATTACAGAGGGAATATAGTTTTCCGTTGTGTAACAGCAAAGATGACGATGTTAGTACTGTACTGTTGTAGGCCTTCTGATCACGATGCCATTCATTCCAAGATGTACGGCAAATGCTTTCTGTGTTAATGTCATTGTTTACCTTGTTAAGTCGTGGTGTACTTTAGCCTGTATGTTGGATCTGTAGTATTCTAAATGAATTTTACTTTGTCAGTAAGCGAACTGTGTGTATTTTAATAAGTTATACAGACAATTTACAAGTGGAAATATTTAATTTGACGTTCCATTGAGCGTGTAAAGTGTGCTACGTCACCGAACTTTCGTCGTCAACTTAAAGGTTTTATCAGTAGTGCCAATATGCGAGCACGTCATTGTATGGCAGTGAATCAGAGACTGGGGAAAACCGGAACAGAAGAGAACTGAAGCGTTTGAAATGTGGTGCTACAGAAGAATGGTTCACATGGTTCAAATGGCTCTGAGCACTATGGGACTTAACATCTGTGGTCATCAGTCCCCTAGAACTTAGAACTACTTAAACCGAACTAACCTAAAGACATCACACACATCCATGCCCGAGGCAGGATTCGAACCTGCGACCGTAGCGGTCGCGCGGTTCCAGACTGTAGCGCCTAGAACCGCTCGGCCACTCAGGCCGACAGTTTTATATCTTTTGCTCTGTGTATTATAATAGTGGCTTTATGCTAGGGTATGAACTTCATCTTTTGCTGCCACAGAGTGAAAGCTATATGACAGTTAGATGAAATAGCGTATTTTCCTGACGAGACATTACCTGGCTTCTTGTTCAGAGAAGTAGAAGTACTTAGCCACTCAGCCAGTACTTTCGCAATCTCCAAGCAGGAGATATATCAGTGACTCGACAAAATGTATGTGTGCTTTTCTCAGCACAAGTTGAGATTTGCAAAATGCATTTTCAGCAAGTTGAGGGTTGCTAATGTCTAACTGGCACAAATATCATATTATGCCAAGTCGAGAGTCAAATGCAGTGGTGTCTGTCACATGTGTGCAATCATTACTTTTAGTAAAAACGTTCACTTTATTTTCAGAGGGCATAATAAACTTTGATAAGAATTAGAAGTGAATGCTACTTCAATAGCACCTTCTCACGACACTGTTTGTAAGCTCTTGATGTCGTGATGAGGAAATATCGTACAAATTATTGAGTAATTACCTACTTGAACTAAGTTTCTTCTCAGCTCTAATACTGAAATGGTAGAGAGCTAAGATATGGGAGTGGTAAGATAGTGAACATAAAGAAAATAACTTATTTTAACCCATTTATTTACCACAGAGGCAAAATTTATCATCGGCAAAGATGACCAATACTAATTCGCCACTGAGCCTAAGTGTAACTTAAGCAATTATGAACCAATAAGCTCACAGGCACACCACAAATAAAAAGTTTAAATTATAGTTTCTATAACAGTACAGAGAATTCCTTTTTTGTTATCAAAATTAAATACATTCTTTGAACTCTATAAAGATTAGAAAATTGCCTGCGGTACTTACCAGATATAACAATAGTTTTTGCTGCTTGGAAATCAATAAAACAAAGACCACAATGTGCGCATAGTTTAAACATAAAAACTTCCAAGATAACGGAATACGCAACTTCTATATAGGCTTTAAGAAAGTGAACGTTATCAAAGCGACAAGCATGACCAGTTCATCAAGAGCAACCAAACACAAATCCAAAGCAAATAAAAGGGCTGAAACACATCGATTAACTTATGCGCAGTAAGTGGCTTGAGCTCGTCCCACGCCCCAAACGGTTGCTCAATTCAGTACAGATTCTAAAACACACACAGGTAATAAATTAAATTCACATGATATGTAAATGGCAAATAGCACCCGTGCCTCCAAATATGACAGAGAAAATGAGAGCAGACATCTGAGTCCGTTTGAATCACAAGCATTTAGAGTTAACAGCGTATGATTTACATAATTAGATAAACTGCAAAACATAAACGGACGTTTTAGTCTTAACTGATAGTTAAAACTTTTAAGATACCTAAAACCACAGAGTAAATGCACCAGTACCGCAGTTAAAGGCAAGTTACCTGGCAACGAAAAATTTTAAATATTCCTAAACCCAGAAAATATACACACACCAGTAGAGCTAGTGAAGACAAATCTTTCTAGATGAAGGTGAACAGACAATGAAAAAATTTTAAAGATACCTAAACATAGAAAACACATGCTCCAATAGTGCAGGTGCAAAGGAGTTTTTGTAGACCAGGTACTCACAAACAAAGCAAGATGAAATGGAAGTCCCCTTACGGACGAATAATATTGAACTCGGGCACGTCCTTGTTACTTGCGTGGTGATCCGCATTAAGCGCTTCGGCCAAAACAAGGACTAGCAGTACAAGCCACATCAGCTTACAGGGAGAACGTCAATCGAAATTCAGCAGTAAAAAACACAGGGTTTTTCACGAACCATGGTGGACAATTTACTGTACACAAGAGATGATGCTCACTGTTACTGCTGTGTCAGGCCTACGAGAACTAAGGACGATGTATGTGGCCACGTCCACCGACAGCGCCAACAGGAGACAGGCCTAGTGGAACTGCAGACTATGGTCCGCCAGTGCATAGGTAGAGGGAAGGGAACTTCTCTAGTAGGTGTACGCACGCTCCTCAGAGTAAACATCCACCATCCCAAAAGCAGCGAGCGGAGCCCCATGGCTAGCAACCTCAGATCGTGGCCCAGAGAGACTCCTTCTCATACAGTCAACCCCCCGCAGACACCCCCCCTAATTTGAGCAGCTTGCACACACAAATCTTGCTTGTAGTGCCACAAGGCCGCCACCTACCAAGACACCTGATAAACTAGCTAGATAACGAAACCAAAAGACGTTCTTCAGGCAAAGGCATGAATGTGAATGTATACTTGGTTCATGTACATTGCAGTTAAACGTTCGATAATTTACGAGGGATGTTTGAAAAGTCCGAGAGGTGGCACCACCGGCGGATATCGAGGTCGTGTTTAGTTAGTAGCATCTTTGGAAGGAACGCACAGCAAGTTTCAGCCATATTGGTCTATTTCTTTGTGTTTGGCATTCGTGTGAGTCAGGGAAGTCGAGTGATTGTCATGGACGAAAAAGAATTTCGTGTGGTGATTAAACATTACTTTATGAAAGGCAAAGCGCCTCAGGAGACTAAATAGAAGCTTGATAAACATTACAGTGACTCTGTACCTTCGATTAGAACAGTTTATAAGTGGTACAAAATTTTCGGAGTGGCCATATGGACACAAGTGACGCAGAGCGTTCTAGACGCCCTGTGGAGTGTACGACTCCAGAAATCATTGATAAAATCCATGATATGGTGATGGATGACAGAAGAATTAAGGTGTGTGAGATTGCTAGTGCTGTGGGCATCTCGAATAAACAGGTAGATAATATTTTGTATAAACAATTGGACATGAGAAAGCTATCCGCAAGATGGGTCCCGCGATTGCTCACGCTTGACCAAAAACGGAATTGTGTGAAGTGTTGCAAGGATGATTTGCAGCTGTTCAGGAAGAATCCGCAGGACTTTAAGCGTCGTTTTGTCATTGTGGATGAAATATGGATACATTACTATACCCCTGAGACCAAACAGGAATCTAAACAATGGGTTACCAAGGGAGAATCTGTACCAAAAAAGGCGAAGACCATTCCTTCAACCGGAAAGGTTATGGCGACTGTCTTTTGGGATTCGCAAGGGATAATCCTCATCGACTATCTGGAAAAGGGTAAAACTATCACAGGTGCATATTATTCATCGTTATTGGACCGTTTAAAAACTAAGCTGCAAGAAAAACGCCGGCAATTGGACTGCAAAAAAGTCCTTTTCCATCACGACAATGCACCAGCTCACGCCTCAGCAGTTGCGGTCACAAAATTAATAGAAATAGGATTCCAACTCGTTTCACATCTCGCCTATTCTCCAGACTTGGCTCCCTCGGACTGCTATTTGTTCCCCAACTCTAAAAGGAGACTATGTCGAAAAATAGAAAAGGTTTACCCCAAACACGTAAGTAGTTTTTATTTTTGAGCGGACTTTTCAAACGCCTCTCGTACGTAGATTCTGCTTACGCTCCTCGGAACTTACATTGTTATACAGAGACAGTGCGAAAACCTGTGCTTTTAACTGCTTGAGGAGACATTGTAACTCTTTGTAGCTCGCTAGTTCTCGCGTGCATTGTATTTTATCCGTCTTTAAGGTTATCATTTGTAGCTCTTGGAGTGCCATAAAAAAAAATTAGCTGCGAAAATTCTAAATTAATAGGGAAAACACCCATGGGGCGAGACAGAGTGTTTAAGGCATAGTAAATGAAGAAGTAAAAAACTTATACCGATACAGTAGTGTCTGTTGGAGTATCTATCGAGCAAGCACAAAATACTGCGAATGTTGCCAACATTGAATAAGGGTTGTTACTTGAAATTAGTATAATACTGTTTGCTGTGCTAAGAGCTAAGCAGTAAAATTACATTGGAAACAGAAATGATGAAAATCGAAATACGTCGAAGTTGCTTTCCACTTATAAGTACCAGAAAGATTTAATATTCTTTATCAAAATACGCGTAGCAAGAAGAGCTGTATGGGTTGGCGAATATCGCAACAAAGAGAATCACATATTCTGAAGCCTCACGAATGTTCACAATAAATCTACACTCCTGGAAATTGAAATAAGAACACCATGAATTCATTGTCCTAGGAAGGGGAAACTTTATTGACACATTCCTGGGGTCAGATACATCACATGATCACACTGACAGAACCACAGGCACATAGACACAGGCAACAGAGCATGCACAATGTCGGCACTAGTACAGTGTATATCCACCTTTCGCAGCAATGCAGGCTGCTATTCTCCCATGGAGACGATCGTAGAGATGCTGGATGTAGTCCTGTGGAACGGCTTGCCATGCCATTTCCACCTGGCGCCTCAGTTGGACCAGCGTTCGTGCTGGACGTGCAGACCGCGTGAGACGACGCTTCATCCAGTCCCAAACATGCTCAATGGGGGACAGATCCGGAGATCTTGCTGGCCAGGGTAGTTGACTTACACCTTCTAGAGCACGTTGGGTGGCACGGGATACATGCGGACGTGCATTGTCCTGTTGGAACAGCAAGTTCCCTTGCCGGTCTAGGAATGGTAGAACGATGGGTTCGATGACGGTTTGGATGTACCGTGCACTATTCAGTGTCCCCTCGACGATCACCAGTGGTGTACGGCCAGTGTAGGAGATCGCTCCCCACACCATGATGCCGTGTGTTGGCCCTGTGTGCCTCGGTCGTATGCAGTCCTGATTGTGGCGCTCACCTGCACGGCGCCAAACACGCATACGACCATCATTGGCACCAAGGCAGAAGCGACTCTCATCGCTGAAGACGACACGTCTCCATTCGTCCCTCCATTCACGCCTGTAGCGACACCACTGGAGGCGGGCTGCACGATGTTGGGGCGTGAGCGGAAGACGGCCTAACGGTGTGCGGGGCCGTAGCCCAGCTTCATTGAGACGGTTGCGAATGGTCCTCGCCGATACCCCAGGAGCAACAGTGTCCCTAATTTGCTGGGAAGTGGCGGTGCGGTCCCCTACGGCACTGCGTAGGATCCTACGGTCTTGGCGTGCATCCGTGCGTCGCTGCGGTCCGGTCCCAGGTCGACGGGCACGTGCACCTTCCGCCGACCACTGGCGACAACATCGATGTACTGTGGAGATCTCACGCCCCACGTGTTGAGCAATTCGGTGGTACGTCCACCCGGCCTCCCGCATGCCCACTATACGCCCTCGCTCAAAGTCCGTCAGCTGCACATACGGTTCACGTCCACGCTGTCGCGGCATGCTACCAGTGTTAAAGACTGCGATGGAGCTCCGTATGCCACGGCAAACCGGCTGACACTGACAGCGGCGGTGCACAAATGCTGCACAAGTAGCGCCATTCGACGGCCAACACCGCGGTTCCTGGTGTGTCCGCTGTGCCGTGCGTGTGATCATTGCTTGTACAGCCCTCTCGCAGTGTCCGGAGCAAGTATCGTGGGTCTGACACACCGGTGTCAATGTGTTCTTTTTTCCATTTCCAGGAGTGTATATTATCGGATCTGAAGTGTTGAGAAACTCTCTATCGAGTAACTACTTGCTACCATCATAACACTCATACAATGTGTTCGATAATCTAGTACATCTGTTTATGCTCTAATCTAGCAGGTTTACGTCGCTCCCAATCTGTATCTGCTCCACCCTTTAAAATCTAATCTCGACGACATCGGCACCTTTCCATTAACAACGAGCAAGTTTTGTTACATGGGATTCGTATAACTGCAAACATTATAATAACCTGATGGAGCACAGTTACTCGCCGATGTCTCTCCTCATACGCTAGAACTTGTATCACATACCGTTAGTAACTTCTCACGTCAAAATTGACAGTTCGACAACTCAGTGTCAGCGATTCTCTCTGGTCTGCACAGAGTCTAATTTGCTTGTTCGATCGAAAATTCTCACAGACCGAAGGTGACTTATCTGTGATATTCAGACGATTGCTTATTTGACCGAAAAAATCAGAACTACATCGCAGAACAGCTAGGAGACTTAAGAGTTACGAGAGTTAAGTGTTGCGAGAGCAGGCTGTCTGGGCATGGTGCAACACATGTTACTTGAGATATCTACAGACAGCTGTCCTTTTAAAGCCCACCGCCAGCGCACGGTGTCTGCTGAGGCAAGAAAATTTAAAATTCAGCATGCTTCAAGGTTGCTTCCTGGATGTCAATAACTCATACTTTTTTTTTTGAGACATCAGTCTTCTGACTGATTTGACGGAGCCCGCCACGAATTCCTCTCTTGCTCTTAGCTCTTCATCTGAGAGTAGCACCTACAGCCTACGCTCTCAATTATTTTCTGGATGTATTCCAGTCTCTGTCTTCCTCTACAGGTTTTATCCTCTACAGCTCCCTCTAGTAACATGGAGGTTATTCCCTGATATCGTAAACCATGTCCTATCATCCCGTCCCTTCCTATTGTCAGTGTTTTCCATATCATCCTTCTTTCGCAGAGAACCTCCACATTTCTTACCTTATCAGTTCACCTAATTTTCAACATTCTTCTGTAGCACTACATTTCAAACACTTCCGTTCTCTTCTGTTCCGGTTTTCCCCTGTCCCTGATTCACTGCCATACAATGACGTGCTCCAAACGTATGTTCTCAGAAATTTATTTCTCAAATTAAGACCTATGTTTGAGACCAGTAGACTTATCTTGGACAGGAATGCCCATTTTGCCTGTGCTAGTCTGCTTGCTCCGTCCGTTGCTGGTTGTTTTGCTGTCTAGGTAACAGACCTTCACTTCATCTACATCGTCACCATCAATCCTGATGTTAAGCTTCTCGTTATTCTCATTTCTGCTGCTTCTCATTTCTGTTATCTTTTTACGGTTTACAAGCAATCCATATTCTGTGCACATTAGACTGTTCATTCCATTCAACAGTTCCTAGAATTTTTCACTTTCACTGTGGATAGCAATGTTATCAACAAGTCTTATCACTGATATCCTTTCACCTTGAATTTTAATCTTGCTCTTGAACATTTCTTTTATTTCGTCATCTCTTCGTCGTTGCACAGGGTGCAAATTTTAAGTTGACAAACCAGAATAACTGGAAAAATAAGCTTAACACGAAAAAATGTGTAGAATCCAAAGTTGATTATTTTCGAGGGGGACATCTGCTGGTGCTAAAATTAGACTGCCACCCCAGCCCCTTGGGAGTGGGGTGTGAGGCAACTTTAAAATTTCAAATGGGAAACCCCATTTTTTATTGCAGAATCAGATTCTACATAAAAAATTTACGTACATTTTGTCGTAGGATTCTTGGTAGTTGGTGCTGTAATTCAAGAAAATCCATGTTCTCATTTTTGAGTGGAAAATGGTTAAGGATAAATAAAAAATACTTATTTACTTCGTAAATTTTGATGCGTTAAAACTAAAACTCTCCCTCTCTCCCCATATGGTGGGGTTTGAGAGAGAGGGAATTAGAATTTAACAAATGTTGACCACGAAACAAACAAAACTTACCTGAATCTGCGGAAAAAATTAATATTGGGTCAACATTTGTAAAACTCTAATTCCCCTCTCTCAAACCTTACTCTATGAGGAGAGAGGGAGGGTTTCAGTTTTAGCGAATCAAAATTTACGAAGTAAATAAGTATTTTTTATTTATCCTTAACCATTTTCCAGGCAAAAATGAGAACATGGATTTTCTTGAATTACAGCACCAATTACCAAGAATCAAAACAAATGTTTAAGACAAAATGTACGTAGTTTTTTATGTAGAATCTGATTCTACAATAAAAAATGGGGGTACCCATTTGAAATTTTAAAGTTGCCACCCGCCCCCCCCCCCCCCCGCCCCCCCCCCTCCCCCTCCCAGGGGGCTGGGATGGCGGGTTAATTTTAGCCCCAGCAGATGTCTCACTCGAAAATAATCAACTTTTGATTCGACATATTTTTTCGTATGAAGCTTATTTTTCGAGTTATTCTGGTTTGTCAACTTAAAATTTACACTCTGTATAGACAACAGGAGCGGAAGACTGCTTCCCCATCTTTCACCTCTTTCAATCCGAGCACTACGTTCTTGGTCTTCCAATCTTATTGTTCTCTCTTGGGTCTTGCACATTGTATATTACCCGTCTTTTCGTATAGCTTACTCCTTGTTTTTCTCAGAATCTCGAATACATTGTACCATTTTGCACTGTTGAAATCTTTTTCCGGGTAGATAGATCCCATTAAATTGTCTTTATTCTTCTTCTCTTGCTTCCATATCAAGTGCAATGTCAGAATTCCCTCTCTAGTGCTTTTACCTTTCCTAAAATCAAACTGATCGTCGCTAATACACTCCTGGAAATGGAAAAAAGAACACATTGACACCGGTGTGTCAGACCCACCATACTTGCTCCGGACACTGCGAGAGGGCTGTACAAGCAATGATCACACGCACGGCACAGCGGACACACCAGGAACCGCGGTGTTGGCCGTCGAATGGCGCTAGCTGCGCAGCATTTGTGCACCGCCGCCGTCAGTGTCAGCCAGTTTGCCGTGGCATACGGAGCTCCATCGCAGTCTTTAACACTGGTAGCATGCCGCGACAGCGTGGACGTGAACCGTATGTGCAGTTGACGGACTTTGAGCGAGGGCGTATAGTGGGCATGCGGGAGGCCGGGTGGACGTACCGCCGAATTGCTCAACACGTGGGGCATGAGGTCTCCACAGTACATCGATGTTGTCGCCAGTGGTCGGCGGAAGGTGCACGTGCCCGTCGACCTGGGACCGGACCGCAGCGACGCACGGATGCACGCCAAGACCGTAGGATCCTACCCAGTGCCGTAGGGGACCGCACCGCCACTTCCCAGCAAATTAGGGACACTGTTGCTCCTGGGGTATCGGCGAGGACCATTCGCAACCGTCTCCATGAAGCTGGGCTACGGTCCTGCACACCGTTAGGCCGTCTTCCGCTCACGCCCCAACATCGTGCAGCCCGCCTCCAGTGGTGTCGCGACAGGCGTGAATGGAGGGACGAATGGAGACGTGTCGTCTTCAGCGATGAGAGTCGCTTCTGCCTTGGTGCCAATGATGGTCGTATGCGTGTTTGGCGCCGTGCAGGTGAGCGCCACAATCAGGACTGCATACGACCGAGGCACACATGGCCAACACCCGGCATCATGGTGTGGGGAGCGATCTCCTACACTGGCCGTACACCACTGGTGATCGTCGAGGGGACACTGAATAGTGCACGGTACATCCAAACCGTCATCGAACCCATCGTTCTACCATTCCTAGACCGGCAAGGGAACTTGCTGTTCCAACAGGACAATGCACGTCCGCATGTATCCCGTGCCACCCAACGTGCTCTAGAAGGTGTAAGTCAACTACCCTGGCCAGCAAGATCTCCGGATCTGTCCCCCATTGAGCATGTTTGGGACTGGATGAAGCGTCGTCACACGCGGTCTGCACGTCCAGCACGAACGCTGGTCCAACTGAGGCGCCAGGTGGAAATGGCATGGCAAGCCGTTCCACAGGACTACATCCAGCATCTCTACGATCGTCTCCATGGGAGAATAGCAGCGTGCATTGCTGCGAAAGGTGGATATACACTGTACTAGTGCCGACATTGTGCATGCTCTGTTGCCTGTGTCTATGTGCCTGTGGTTCTGTCAGTGTGATCATGTGATGTATCTGACCCCAGGAATGTGTCAATAAAGTTTCCCCTTCCTGGGACAATGAATTCACGGTGTTCTTATTTCAATTTCCAGGAGTGTATATACTAAATTTTCTTTTCCATTCTCATGTATATTATTCTTGTCAGCAACCTGGATGCATGACCTGTTAAGCTGATTGTGCGATAGTTCACGCACTTACGTGTCCTTACTATCTTCGCAATCGTGTGAATGATATTTTCCCGACAGTCCAGTGCTATTTCGCCAGCCTCATAGATTCTGCACACCGGCTGGAATTGTAGTTTGCTTGCCACTTACTCCAATGATTCTAGAAATTCCGATGGAATGCGGTCAGCCCATTCTGTCTTGTTTGATCCCGGGTCTTCCAGAACTCTTTTTAAATTCTAAGTCCGGTAATGTAAACCTGTCTCCTTCATATCAAATATATTTCTTCTTCTGTCACATCATCAGACAATTCCTTCCCCTTAAAGAAGCCTTCATTGCACTCTTTCCACCTATCCGCTCTCTCCTCTGCGTTCAGCAATGTAATTTTCATTGCACTCTAATGTTACCATCCTTGCTTTTTAATTTCACCGAAGGTTGTTTTGACTTTTCTCTATGCGGAGTCAGTCCTCCAAACGATCATATCTTTTCGATTTCTTCACATCTTTTCTGTAACCATTTCGCCTTTACTGTAATGTACTTCCTACGTGTTTCATTCCTGAGGGATTCAATTCCCTGAACGTTTTTGTACTCTTTCTTTTTTCGATCAGTTAAAGTATTTCTTCTGTTGCCCAAAGTTTTTTCACAGTTTCTAGTATGTCCAACATTTGTGATTGCTCTTTTTAGAGATGTACACTCCTCTTGAACCGAATTGCCTACTCTGGTATTTCTTACTGAAGTATCCACGTCCTTAGCGAACTTCGAACTGTCTCATCATTCCTCACTACTTCAGTATCCCACTTATTCTTCTGGACGATTTACTTAAACTTCAGTCTGCTCTTCATCATTACTTAATTGTGGTCTGAGTCTATATCTGCGTCTGGGTACGCCTTACAATTCAATATTTGATTTCGGAATCTCTATCTGACAGTGACGTAATCCAGCCGGAAGCTTTCAGTGTCTCTGGGTCTTATACAAGTAGACCTCCTCCTTTCTCGATTTTTTAACTAGGTATTCACTACGACTATATGAAATTTATTGCAGATCTCGGTTAGGCTTTTTCCTCTCTGCTGCCAAGTTCATATTTTATTAGATTTTTATCTCCCTTTACAAACTAAATTTCCCATTTCGTATCGTCATATTCTTTCTTCGTCGTGCTTGCGACGTTGGCATGTGTACCTGAACCATCGTTGTTGACGATGATTTGACGTCGAATTTGAGGAGAACAACTCTGTCACTGTACTGTTCACTGTAGATAACTCTCTGCACTACTTTCCTATTCATAAAGAATCCCTATCCTGTAGTACCATTTACTGCTGCTGCTGAAATTACCGTATATTCGTCTGACCAAAAATCCTTGTCTTCTTTCCATTTCATTTCACTGACCCCCTCCAAATCTAGACTGAACCTTTGCATTTCCGTTTCCAAAATTTCTAGCTTTCCTAGTACTTTCAGACTTCTATATTCCACTCTCCGACGCATAGAATGTTATCCATTGTTTGTCAAGGTCCCCTCCCCATTGGCACTCCCCTAGTGGCAATTCGAATGGGGGACTAATATGAAATCTTTTGCCAACGGACATGTCATCATGATGCTTTTCAGTTATATGTGTCTTTAATGCAGTGACTTCCATTGCCTTCTGCATCCTCATGCCATTGATCATTCCTGATCTTTCCTCCTTTAAGGGGCAGTTTTCCTCCCTAAGGCAAAGAGAATGCCCTGAATCTCTGCCCGCTGCTCCATCGTCTCTGACAAGGCTGTTGGCTGGATGAGGGTAACTTGTTACGCCGTGTATTACTGTTACCCAGTCTTAGAGCAAACGTTATAAGTCTTTAGCAAAAGTAATAATAAGTATGAGACAGCCACCATAGAGTGTTGCGTTGGGTTTAGCAAAACAAATGCGCTCCGGAGGTATATGAATAAATCTGCATTTTGAAGCAGGGTCACTTCTCGTCGCCTATAATCAGCAGCATCGCCAGTCCTTCATAGGGCTCGGTGCCACAGCCCCGTCAACCTGCCGTCCGTGCCTGCTGCCGACAACAATGAGTTCCTCGTGGGACTTAGCACTACAGCACCAGCCACAGTCCGACTCCTGCCATTGGGCAGCGAGTCATACCCCACACTCAGGTCTCTTCATGTGCTGCCGCGGTAATACTGTGAGGGCTCCACAACGTGGGGAAAGTGGTGCACTGATGACGTCAACGGCCGAGACATCTAACACATGATTGCCATCAGCAACATAATAGGGTGCCGTCCGTCTCAGCAGACAACTGCCGACCTTGTCAGCGGCTGTCAAGTACAACAGAGGGACATTTGGTTGTCTCACTGTGCCATGTATTGCAGTCAATAAAAGTCATTTTTAATTAGTAACAGTGTTTCCAGTGGCCTACCAGCCCACCACTCACCACCATACCCTTCAGTGTGATGTCTGAAGTGGGATCTTCAAGGCCACCAGGCGACGTTTGGTGACAACGGAAGGAGCAAAAATGCCTATTATTTCTTCAATGTGGGGTGAGTGCACCGGGTTTTCTCAAGGGCTGAGCTGTAGTTCAGTGAGTGACAGGGGAACACAGGCGGTATTTTTTTAGGAAACGTAAATATGTGTTAGTTTCCACTTGGTTGATATGGGTAGTATGGGGATCACGAGAAAGGGGCGTGGCTCATTGTCTAGTAGTATAAAAGCTGTTAACCCTCAGTAGTGATTTGGGAGTTGAAGCTAAGTTCAGCCATTTTTTCAGTGTATAATAATAAGTGTGCAGCCACTGAGGCGAGAGTGATTAAGTTGTAGTAGGGACTAATATGAAAGTGCTACACTTAAGTGCCTCGTAATTTGGTTTGGTTTTGCGCGGATCAAATAATGAGGCTCTGTATTTAAGTATGTAAGATCTCACAACCCTGCGTGTGTTAGGATAGTGGTACGTTTGAGTGATTTTTCTCGTTGAAGATCGTGTAACTGCTAATAGGCACTCGTGTAGTGGTCAGTATCGCAGGTAGCAGGGTTGTCAGTTGAAATATTACTGTATCTCATTGCTACCTATTAGAACCCCTCGTAGAGCATTAAAGATAAACACCAGTCCTAATTGTCCAATTGTAAAGTGACCTGTTTCCAAATTACATAAAAAAGTAACCAGTATACATATAATTCGAAAATGATGCTTTGCTTATTAACATTGTTCTTATGTGAGAAACACAATATAAATGTGAAATTAATACTGTAACTAATCGAAAGAAATGTAGCACATGGTCAGGATGTACCAGTAAACCTATGATTATAAAATTACTACAGCAAATTAAAGAGAACATATAAAAAATTACGGTAAATGAATCTCCAATATACGTTAGCACTAAAATTCGGGCACTAGTTGATGTGTTATAAACAAATTTAGAAATGTAATTGTTACCTGTAACATAATTGGCCAGAAAATGTTATATTAACTCGTAACTAAGTTGAAAAGAGATTCACCTTGTTCAGGACTGAGATTGTAAATTTTTAGCAACGTGTAGCTCATATTCGGTTTAACTTTTAATTGTGATTTTACATAAAATTGTAAATTTCATTGTAGGTAATTGTTAACAAAAGTATAAATAGTGGTCATGCAGGCGCCTTCGGGCACTCGTTTTTTGGCTAGGGTTGCGAGCAAATGTATTGTAGGCTCACTCGTTTGTTGACTGTTGAGAACTCTGTGTCGTTTGATGTCAACTTTGGGTACATGTGATGTAACTGGTACAGTTCACCAGGCTCGGACACCAGTCCTGGAAATATATTGGTATTAAAACTGCACTGGATTTTGGACTTTATTTGGGAGTCTTCCGCAATCCTTTTCATAGGCTGCACAGCGACGAGACATGAATCCAGGAATTTTACAAAACTCCGAGAACTAAACAACTCTCAATGTTGGTAGAAGTGACATGAAAACAACAGCGCATCAACTGGGCATTTCACTCAAAACATTTGCAACGCGGAGGTGGAAAAAAATAAACATCTCACAGTACTGCAAGGAGCTACCAGGGAGCAGGTATTGGGATTCTTAAGAGGCGAAGAAGATAAGCTACAAGACGAAACGATGGAGCAGGATAAGGAATTAGAAGCACTTGATGCCGATGTGAAGGAAATGACTTATCATAAAACTCTGGATTATTGGGAGAAGTTGCAGAGAGAGTACAAGGAATGAATAATGGAAAATGGGTATACTGACATGAAAAATTTGTTAATTATGGAGAGGACGGAAAGAAAGAAAACAGGGGGAGCAGAAAGAAGAGAGAAGGTGGATGATGAAAGGGGAAGGAACAGGCTTGTGGGTGTTTTACAAGTTCCTGCAGAACGTCTGACAGTGTTGATGTTTAAACCTGTTGATCCAATGAAAAGTAGCATCGAATGTCTTGATTGGTTAGACGAGTTTTTTGGCGGAAAGATTAAATTAGTTGTAGATAGTGTAGTAATAGTAGTTCCTGAGAATTTACGTGAGGCACAGTATGACGACGTTGTCGAAAGTAAGACGAGTAAAGTAAAAGTTCCAGCTCTAAAATCCAATGGAATTGTGGAGTCTGTGGTTGTGGGAATGGATGTGTGCTGTTCTAGAGTGACTAAGTGTGGGGTTATCAAGAAGGGTGATTTCAGAGCAGCAGTATCTGCGTTACTAAATGATGATGGGGTGTTGTTTTGATGCCGGAGAGCTAGGGCCCCATACACAGGGAAGGGCATGTGCTGGTGATTTTTGTGTCGTGCAATGTGGAACCGCAGATGATGTTGTTTTTGATACTATAGGGAATACATAAGAAGTTATTGATAGCTATGTTGTAGATGTCGTGACAGAAATGGTACAGACACACACATTTTCCAGAATCAGGGTGAACTGAGGAAAAGAAAGAGGAGGCAAATTGGTTGAGTGGCTGATCAAGTCGACAGGACTGAATCTGTTGAAGAGTGTACGGCAGAGATTATGAATGTAGCGTGAACGCAAGTGCTGGATTACAGATTTGCAGAGCAAGCACGCCATGTGCGCAGCGAGCTGTTTACAGCACGGCCGTGGTCTGGCGTACGCGATGAATGTGAAGTGAGTGAGGGGTGCAAAGCGAGTCAGGAAGTAAATATTTTGGCTGGACGTCACGCCAAAGTTAACCTTCGGTGACAGAAAGCTGTTGCCAGTGTAAACATGTCACGAGGCGGGTAAGATACACAAGGCAAACCACTTAAACCGTGTATGAATACAATAAGGAGTAATTCACGTGTTACTGTGCCACCAGGCACCGGGAAGTTGTTTTGGGTGAGTAGGAGTACCAGATACCCAAGCATTTCGAGTAGAATGCGACCGGTAATGAGAACGACAGTAGGTGGGAGAAGTGCGACTACCTGTCGAAGTGTTGTGAATGGTAGTGTTGAATGTGATTCTCTTGTACGGATGGTTTTGGGAGCGCGTTGCCTTTAGAAGCATAACGAGAACTGTTGTCTCAAGGACGAAGTTCCGAAAGTTGTAAAACAAATGGTTAAGAAACCACTGGACACACAGATGAGATGCCAAGCGGAAGAAGTTAATGAAGTCAGGCGATGTCTTCTTGAAGTTGATATATTAAAGATAATTTATTAAGAAAGAAAGATAGTCATTCTAGTTTATAGGTATGGAATGGAGAGTTAAGAGTTGCTGTTGCATAAGCATGGCAAGGGGCCTAGTTGTGAAATATATTTCGTAGTATTTGAATTAATGATGAGGGCAGGGGGAAAGCTAGGGATGAAAGATGGATTTACGAAGGTACATATTAATACAGTAATTGCATAATAGTTACGAATAGCCTATTTAGTAATAAGTGCTTTTTTTCAGATTAAGGATAAAGGTAATTGTGAAGGTGGTTCGATGAACCCTCTGCCAGACACTTAAATGTGATTTGCAGAGTATCCATGTAGATGTAATTGTAGATGTAATCAAAGTATAGTCAGAGCAAGACCCGAGGGACTGAGTCTGAGTCTTCTCCAATAAGGGGGTATGTGGAGAGGGGGGGGGGGGGTAGGGGGGGGGGGAGAGCAGTGTAGTGCCACTACCCAGTCTTGCAGGAAAAGTTATGTCTTTAGCAGTTTAGTATTCGCTATTACCATATGAAATTTTTTGCAGAACTCAATTAGTCATCCTCATTTCTCATTGCTGCTGCGAAGCCCATTTTCTCCTGCGACCTTTCTTCCATTCCTCCCCCTACAACTGCGTTCCAATCTATCATGATTATTAGATTTTCATCTCTCTTTAAATGTCGAATTACGCGTTGGTGCCTGCTGACGCTGTCCGACTCCTGCCAGACGGTAGCAACTCATACTCCACGCCCAGATATCTTCACGCACTGCTGCAGTGACGCGAACAGAGAGAGGGTCTGCAAGAGGCCATGAGGGCTCCATGATGTCCAGGAAGATAGCACGCTCTGTCGTTAGTGACCATGACCTCTAAAGGTTCCTGGCCTACACGAGCCTACATCAAAAATGCAGATCGCTGGCACAGCAGCCGCGATGGATACCGCAACCTATACGTCAGTGCTGGGCAGCACAACGGAGATGGGCATGATTGCCTCTCTACCTCATGTACTGAAGTCAATAAAGTCATTCTCAATTGCCAATAGTGTTTCCACTGGGCCCACCACTAACCACCATAACCTTCAGCCGGAAGTCTTCTCCTGATGATTTTTATTCAAAATTTGAGCTGTGGTTGGATTCGTACTCACTGAGCGAGGTGGCCCAGTAGTTAGCTCACTGGTCTGGCATTCTAGAGGACGATGGTTCAAATCCACGTCCGGCGATCCAGATTCAGATTTTTCCGTTATTCCCCTAAGCCGCTGGGATGCTACCTTTGAAAGGACATAACCAATTTCCTTCTCCATCCTTCAAACACTCCGAGCTTGCGCTTCGCCTCTAATGATCTCGATGTCGACGGGATGTTAAACTCTAATCTTTCTTCTGTTTTTATGTTTCAAATCCTTCACACAGGATGTTTTGAATACTTGTTAACTTCGCTTCCCCTAGATCATGAGTCTCTTAAACTCATACTGTGTACATTACGCTAATGATTGTTTATTTTTCGCTCTACAGACACCCAGCATGACCCTACGAATACATGATGAGTACTACAGGGTGGGTAGAAAGTTTATTCCTTTTTTAAGCCACCAAAGTGTGATGCTGTGTGGAGATAGTTCCACCTTACACCAACAGGTGGTTCTGGCTATATGATCTTTGTGCTAGTCTGTGTTACTTGCTGAATCACTGTGAACACATTCCAACAGTTGTTTGTCTGCTGTTGACACGTGTTGTAGTGGTTCAAATGGCTCTGAGCACTAGGCGACTTAACTTCTGAGGTCATCAGTCGCCTAGAACTTAGAACTAATTAAACCTAACTAACGTAAGGACATCACACACAACCATGCCCGAGGCAGGATTCGAACCTGCGACCGTAGCTGTTGCTCGGCTCCAGACTGTAGCGCCTAGAACCGCAAGGCCACTCCGGCCGGCCATGTTGTAGTGGTTCACTTCCTCTAATCAGATCATGTTCTTAAATTTATCATATCTGTTTTGGTAATTTCATTATAGTTTTTCATTCAATAATTTTTTAGGTACTCTTTTATATTTACCTAAAAAAGAGCGAAAAATAATTTATATTATCATTAAATTGCAATGAGAGATATAAAGAAAGACAGTCTCCCATTTAATGGGTTGATTACACATTGCGTATTTAAATTGATCTTGAACTTTGTTCGTATACTGCTCTGTGGCTATTTGTGTATCTCATTCTTTTTCAGGGTGCCATAATTAAGAAATGGGACCAAAACGTGAAAATGGTCCTTCCCAAATTCCAGGCCTCCTTTCCAGTGGAATGTCTAATACCATAATTGCTCGAACTTTGGGTGTTGATCCAAAAACCGTTACACATTGGGTTAAGAGAGGTGATCGTAATGTTAGTGACAGCAACAGAGTTGGATAACCAACAAAACTCACACCAAACACAAAATATATTTGGTGAAGGATAAAATTAGTGTCAGTAGCTGGGCAGATGCCAAATGTCTGAATTTCTCAGATGGCTATCAACAAAGCGAGAAAACCAATCGTAAGACAACTATAAAAGGCTTTATTTGTAGACCATCCGCGGGAACAACACACTTACGTCTAGCCAACAATATCCACACAGTCAGAAAAAAACAGTGTTGATTGTAAGGCATTATGAGAAAGAATGAACTCGGATGATTTCTGTGATGCTAACCACTAACGAGAGTCCAGACACAAGCCCTGTAGAGCACCTGTAGGTCAGACTACAGGATGCAGTCTTCAGGGAATCTCATCCTTGCAATGGAGGCCAGCTTATTAGTCATGGAACTTTCGGAAGATGGGAAAGATAATGTCTTCATAATCAGGGATGCCATACAAAATTCTGAAAAAAGTGAAAAGATGACTGTCAAAATCATACATTCATATGTAGAAATGAGTTTTTGTAAAAAAAAAATGTCTGTATGATGAAGATATTCCAAAGATACTTCAGGGAAAAACGTTCTCTTCAATCTATATTATATACGTAGGGGTCATCGGCTGCTGTGATGGAAACCCTACTGTTTCGTTAGGATGGAGACCAAGGAACCTGCGTGGTGTCATTCAACTCAATAAAATAACATTAAATGTTACTTCTTTTATTCCTCAGAATGTATCTTGTCGCTATGTCCCCTGCAGCAGCTGGTGATTTCATAAGCCAGAGTGGAATCTGCTGAATCCAGAGGCAGACTCACGGCTGCCGAAGATCCCTGCATCATCCTCAATCACAAGCTGATGACTCGGAGTATGGTAGGTTGCCCATACATTGGTTCAGAAGGCGCTTCCCATCTGCTGGTCTGCTACAGATGAGGCCATGATTGAAGCGCGTGTGTGTATGGTTCACACGCCATCCTGAGAGGGCTACATGGGGTTTCCTATCATGGGGTTTCCTACAAGGGTGCAACAGGTATCGAAGCTGTCCCGAGCAACCGGTTCCCTAATGAGGTGTTTGCGAACTGAGCCTCCCCCACTGCTTGTCTATGCCGGCCGGAGTGACCGTGCGGTTCTGGGCGCTACAGTCTGGAACCGAGCGACCGCTACGGTCGCAGGTTCGAATCCTGCCTCGGGCATGGATGTGTGTGATGTCCTTAGCTTAGTTAGGTTTAATTAGTTCTAAGTTCTAGGCGACTGATGACCTCAGAAGTTAAGTCGCATAGTGCTCAGAGCCATTTTGCTTGTCTATCCCAGTCGCTCACCCTCAGTGCAGGTGTTGTCACCCTTTCTCAGACAGTGTCGTCGTCGATAGTTTTTGTTCCGTGTATTTTCCTAAACGACTTCTGTTCTATGCAGTGTACACGATGGAAGTGATAACAACAACGAAAGGGAGGCCGTGTATTTCAAGGATTTATAGGAAAAAATGAAAGAATATACGAACTGGATATGCGTCAAAAACGATCCGAGTTGGTGCAAAAACCGTTTAAAAATTTCAAATTGTGAAATCGTTGCTCAACAGCAACATTCTTATCCACCTCACAAAACAGATGTGGAGATAAAAAAAAGACTACATAATTGCAGAAAAATAGTTCGTGAAGAAAAGACAGTGCCTGTAACCCAAATTTTTAAGCAGGAATTTCAAGATTTGTAAGATAAAGGATTAGAATTCGTGGCATATATTCCGAATTATGACAGCTCCAAGACTCAATTGTGTAAGGCAAGAAGAGGAGCTATTGGGACAACCCAGAACCCTGGCTCTAGTTTGGAAAATCACCTTAGCGAAGACGTTTTGAAATTAACGGAAGCTAATAGTTTTTGAAGACTGGTGATGACTGTGTTCCAGGCAAGAGACTTCTAGTGTTTGCTTGTGAAGAAGCAGAGAAAATCCTTTGTGACAATGGAACTGGCTTATGGATGGGACATTTGAAAGCTGTTCGAAATAGTTCAAACAATTGTAGACAATCCATGTCAACATCGGAAGTACAGAAGAGGCAACTAAGATATTTCTTGTTTTATTTGCTTTGCTGCCAGACATAAGTCAAAATTCATATAAAAGACTTTTTTTCTGGATTGAAATCCAAGATGCCATAACTGCAGTGCTAGATTTTGAAATGGCTAAAATAAAAACAATGAATTCAGTGTTCCCTGAAACACAACTTTCCTGTTGTAATTTTCACTTTAACCAATGTCTGTGGAAGAAGATACAGGAACTGGGATTAATGGAAGACAACAGGGATAGGGAGGAAGTCAGATTGTACTGTCGCATGTGTGCTGCAGTGGGACATCTTCCACTTAACACTGTCGTTGAAGCGTGGATTTTAATAATGGAACAAATGCCCAGTGGAGAGAGGATCACAGCATTTGCAAACTATATGGTTGATCAGTGGATGGAAAATCCTAATATACCTATTGAAATGTGGAATGTTTTTAACCAACGACACAGAACGACGAATGCTGTCGAAGGTTGGCATAGAAAACTGAACTCCTCAATAAATCAGAAAAAACCAAATGTGTACATTCTGATTCCAAAGGAGGAGGCGGTCAATGCTATTTTTGAAATTAAAAAAGATTCAATTGGCCTAGCTCTTCAAAAGAGAAAGAAACGGTACATAGATCTTGACAAAAGATTAAAAGACATTATGAAAACATATGAAGGCTCTGGAGATTTGAAAAGGTGTTTCAAATCTCTAGCCATTTTACAAACAATTGAATAAGAAACTATGATTGATAAGCAAAAAAGGTTATCAATTTGCTACTGTAATGTTGAACAACAGCAATAACAACAAAGAATAAATAAAAATAAATAAAATTAAAAATAAAAACATTTAAACATGCCCATGTACTACGTGCACTCTGTTGTTCGAATCATGTAACGATTTCTGTCGTATAACGGGCAACATAGCTATCAAATAATAGCAACGAGATTACGATAGCAGTCACTTTCAGTGTTACGTAAAATAACGCTATACCTTGTAAATTATCACGACACAAAATGAAGCTGATAAGTAATGTGGGACTACCTTCCGTTTGCGCTTGAAACTCTCAGAGAACTACTGTGTGGCGAGGAGGGTGGGAGGGGGCAGCAAGGGGAGCCTCAATTTGTTTTGCCAGCCCGGCCCTCTGACAGGTTAGTGCGCCACTGAACGTAGGAAACCCCACGGTAGGAAACCCCACGACACCGTTGCTCGGCCACCTTTGACCAGACGTTTTCAATTGGTGAGAGATCTGGAGAATGTGCTGGCCAGGGCAGCAGTCGAACATTTTCTGTATCCAGAAAGGCCCGTATAGGACCTGCAACATGCAGTCGTGCATTATCTTGCTGAAATGTAGGGTTTCGCAGGGATCGAATGAATCGTAGAGCCACGGGTCGTAACACATCTGAAATGTAACGTCCACTGTTCAAAGTGCCGTCAATGCGAACAAGAGGTGACCGAGACGTGTAACCAATGGCACCCGATACCATCACACCCGGTGATACGCCAGTATGGCGAAGACGATTACACGCTTCCAATGTGCGTTCACCGCGATGTCGCCAAACACGGATGCGACCATCATGATGCTGTAAACAGAACCTGGATTCATCCGAAAAAATGACGTTTTGCCATTCGTGCACCCAGGTTCGTCGTTAAGTACACCATCGCAGGCGCTCCTGTCTGTGATGCAGCGTCAAGGGTAACCGCACCCATGGTCTCCGAGCTGATAGTCCATGCCGCTGCAAACGTTGTCGAACTGTTCGTGCAGATGGTTGTTGTCTTGCAAACGTCGCCATCTGTTGACTCGGGGATCGAGACGTGGCTGCACGATCCGTTACAGCCATGCGGATAAGATGCTTGTCATCTCGACTGCTAGTGATACGAGGCCGTTGGGATCCAGCACGGAGTTCCGTATTACCCTTCTGAACCCACCGATTCCATATTCTGCTAACAGTAATTGGATCTCGACCAACGCGAGCAGCAATGTCGCGATACGATAAACCGCAATCGCGATAGGCTACAATCCGACCTTTATCAAAGTCGGAAACGTGATGGTACGCACTTCTCCTCGTTACACGAGGCATCACAACAACGTTTCACCAGGCAACGCCGGTCCACTGCTGTTTGTGCATGAGAAATCGGTTGTAAACTTTCCTTATGTCAGCACGTTATAGGTGTTGCCACTGGCGCCAACCTTGTGTGAATGCTCTGAAAAGCTAATCATTTGCATATCACAGCATTTTCTTCCTGTCGGTTAAATTTCGCGTCTGTAGCACGTCATCTTCGTGGTGTAGCAATTTTAATGGCCAGTAGTGTAGTTATCAGTAGTAATGTGTTTATAGTTTGGTTAATACCTCCAAGTATATGTGGCAAGAGCAAATCATTAATGCTTATTTTCCTCTGGGCAGCACGTCAGGTGTTGAAGTGTGGACGCGTCGATGCAAAACAGTTAGTCTATAGTAACTGATCAAGTCCACTTCGTGGTGAAATTACGACTGTGCATAAAACATCATATGGTAAATTATGTGATGTGTTTGGGTGGAGACTGTTAGACGCAGAAAAAAACAAGTAACACAGTGAACCAGATCCATATTAAGGTACCAGTGATCACAATATCTGTACTTATAGCCCTAACACCAATTCTCTCTCTCTGTCTCTCTCGTTTTATACACACGCACACCCACCCACCCACCCACCCACCCACACACACACACACACACACACACAGCATCAAATCACATCACGTAAGTTCTTCCCCAGCAGAGAACGGCACAATAGTTCTCACGAAACAATCAAAATTAGCGCCACGCTAAACATATGACAAACAATGAACAAGTGAGCAGCGACATCGACATAGCACCCCTCAATGAGTGGAAAAGGTGAGAGTGAAATTATATATAATACCGGTGTGCAGTGTACTCAGTAGCAAGACAAAGAGATATCCATTAGACATACGCAACAGGACGGAAAATGTTAAGTTCAGTAACATACATAACCACTACCCACGAAAAAGTACCTCGCGAATACTTTGCAGAGGACGTACTGCCAAAACTACAAAGAAAGGGCACAAAAACCGATCTGTAAGAATGCATTTTCACAAGGAATCTAATTTTTAGGTGAGTATTCCAAACAAACCAAACGAAATGCACGTGTTGTAATTTTTGGGCATACAGTAAGTAATGGATTAAAAATTTGTATTATACCTTACGGAAATCAATTTGACTCACATAAGATGACACATAAATGTCGAAATCTGTCTGGGTGAATAGAAAGAAATAAACAGCGTTTTGCCCAAGGCGGATTTTAAAAAACCCAGATTTTAAATCGCAAACACAGAAAAGCGTCTAGAGGAGCTTCCAACCTGAGCAAGATGATTTTTTCAACCAAGTATTGTTGGTAAGCTTAGCGAAGTAGGATTCTTAAGGCGGTCAGTAAGACCTGCACGCTTTAACACTCGAATATCGTGCTCTGTCTGTTGTTAGTCATAGAATAATTTTCTGGGGAAATAGCTGTGGATCTCATTCCATTTTAAATCACTCAAGCAACCAGTGACAATTTTATCGTTTTAGAAAAAATATGAACACTGTAAGCCACTACTCAAACAATTTAAATTTTCACCCTAGTGTGTATCGCAATGGAGCATTTACAGACATTACACAGAAACTCTGATCACCAATTCTCTAACAGAGAAAAGCCAATTAGACGTCTCACTGGGCAACAACATTTAAAGTGCTTTGGAATCAAAATGTACAATAATGTGATAGTTCCATTAATGAAAATCACATCGTAATACTGTCATTCATGCAATGGCAATTATACGGTCCACCACTCCTTTTTAAATTTACGATAGTTGCGATCCAGAAAAGACTATTAAATGCGAAGAAAATCTTTTAAAAAAATCTGGAACTGAACCTCAAGTGGGATTAATATTGTTAGTAAAATAAAAATAAAATGTCTCATATAACATTTTCTCGTTAAGGCCGACTGATAAAAGAAGCTTGTGAAAGTCTTAAATCTCGCATCAACCTTAACAGAGATCGAGTTTACCGAGTGGAGCAACGAAGTGCACTATCTGATCAAAAGTGTCAGCACACACCTTTAGTGAACATTAATATAGAAAGTGCCCACCATTCTCATTTATGGCGGCTTTAATTCTGCTGCAGGCATTTTCAATGAGGTGTCCGAATGTCTGAGGAATGGTAGCCCGTTCTTCCTCAAGAACCGAAACCAGAGAATCTAGTGATGGATGCTGAGGCCTAAGGCGAAGTCGACGTTCCAACTCATGCCAGAAGTGTTTTGCTGGGCTCAGGTTGGGACTCTGAGCAGGCTAGTCCATTTCAGGTATGTTATTGCCCACACACTATTGCCTCGGAGATGCTGCGTTATGAAAGTACACTTTTTATACTGAAACGATCATCGTGTCCGAATGAGGCGTACAGTACACTGTACACAATGCTTTAAAACGTGTACGTATCCTTCCACATTTAGCGTTTTCTTAAACACGGGAACACACACTAACCACGGAAAACAGCCCCATACTGTAAAACCACCTCCTCCGTACTTCACTGCTGGCGCTACCTGACGAAACGCAACATTTCAGGGCATTCGTCAGACCCAAACACAAACTCTTCCATAGAATTTCCACATGGTATAGCGTGATTCATCACTCCAAACAACTCATTTCCAGTCATCCACTGTCCATTGAAGCCGTTCTTTGCACCATTTCAAGCATCACTTAGTACTGACTACAGAAATGTGTGGCTTATGAGGCGCAGTTCGACCATCGTACCCCATTCTTTTTAACGCATTATGTACTGCGCTCTTAGAAAAAAGTGTTCCGAGACTGTTACCTGGAATGCTCCTCCATGATACTGACAAGAGGGAGATTGAGTTAATAATTAAATCACTAAAGACCAAGAACTCTCATGGATATGACGGGGTATCTAGCAGAATACTGAAGTATTGTTCTATGTATGTTAGCCCAGTACTTAGCCATATCTGTAACTTTTCCTTTAGGAGTGGTCGGTTTCCTGACCGATTAAAGTACTCGATAGTGAAGTCACTTTATAAAAAGGGAGACAGGGATAATGTTGACAATTTTAGATCTATTTCTATGCCATCGGTGTTTGCTAAAGTTATCGAGAAGGTTGTATATACAAGGTTGCTGGAGCATTTAAATTCACATAATTTGCTGTCAAATGTTCAGTTTGGTTTTAGAAATGGTTTAACAACTGAAAATGCTATATTCTCTTTTCTCTGTGAGGTTTTGGACGAATTAAATAAAAGGTTGCGAACGCTAGGTGTTTTCTTTGATTTAACGAAGGCTTTTGACTGTGTTGACCACAAAATATTACTGCAGAAGTTGGACCATTATGGAGTAAGGGGAGTAGCTTACAGTTGGTTCGCCTCTTACTTTAAGAACAGAAAGCAGAAGGTAATTCTCCGCAGTATTGAGAGTGGTAGTGACGTTCAGTCCCAATGGGGCACTGTTAAGTGGGGCGTTCCCCAAGGGTCGGTGCTGGGGCCACTGCTTTTTCTTATTTATATAAATGATATGCCTTCTAGTATTACAGGTGATTCAAAAATATTTCTGTTTGCTGATGACACCAGTTTGGTAGTGAAGGATCTTGTGTGTAATATTGAAATAGTATCAAATAATATAGTTCATGAAATAAGTTCGTGGCTTGTGGAAAATAATTTGATGCTAAATCACAGTAAGACTCAGTTTTTACAGTTTCTAACTCACAATTCAACACGAACCGATATTTTTATCAGACAGAATGGGCATATTATAAGCGAGACGGAATAGTTCAAGTTCCTAGGCGTTCGGATAGATAGTAAGCTGTTGTGGAAAGCCCATGTCCAGGTTCTTGTTCAGAAACTAAATGCTGCTTTATTTACCATTAGAACAGTATCTGAAATAAGTGACAGATCAACACGAAAAGTAGTCTACCTCGCATATTTTCATACGCTTATGTCGTATGGTATTATTTTTTGGGGTAATTCTTCTGATTCAAAAAGGGTATTATTGGCTCAAAAACGGGCAGTTCGAGCTATATGTGGTTCGAGAACCTCTTGTCGACCCCTATTCAATAGTCTGGGAATTCTGACATTACCCTCACAGTATATATTTTCTTTAATGTCGTTTGTTGTTAGCAATATTAGCCTATTCCCAAGAGTTAGCAGCTTTCACTCAGTTAATACTAGGCAGAAATCAAATCTGCATGTGGAATGCACTTTCTTGACTCTTGTGCAGAAGCATTCTGCTGCATTCATTTTCAATAAGCTACCACAAGAACTCAAAAATCTTAGCAGTAGCCCAAACTCTTTTAAGTCTAAACTGAAGAGTTTCCTCATGGCTCACTCTTTCTATTCTGTCGAGGACCTCCTGGAAGAACTAAAAAATTAAACAAATTCCAGTGTTACATTGTTGATTTTCTTTATTTAAACTTACGACTTGTCACCTCAATATGTTTTTTATATTTCATTTTATCTGTTTCTACTATCGTGTTATAATTTCATGTATTGACTCGTTCCATGACCATGCAGACTACTCCTTAATTTGGTCCCACGGAGCAATAAATAAATAAATAAACAGCTACTGTGGGCAACGGCTATGCCGCAGTGGATAGATCGGTTTCCGTGAGATCACTGAAGTTAAGCGCTGTCGGGCATGGCCCTCGCAATGCCAACAGAGGAACTACTCGACCTATTAGTAGCGGCTCCGGTCAAAGAGAACCATGATAACGACCGGGAGAGCAGTGTGCTGACCACACGCCCCTCCTATCCGCATCCTCATCTGAGGATGACACGGCGGTAGGATGGTCCCGATGGGCCACTTGTGGCCTGAAGACGGAGTGCTTGCTTATGTACAGTCACTGTGCTAGCTGGACTACTGGTAGCACTTTGCAACTCACGAATGGTTCCCTCCGCTGGTTTCATGCAATTTTGGTTCAAATGGCTCTGAGCACTATGGGACTTAACTTCTGAGGTCATCAGTCCCCTAGAACTTAGAACTAATTAAACCTAACTAACCTAAGGACATCACACACACCCATACCCGAGGCAGGATTCGAACCTGCTACCGTAGCGATCGCGCAGTTCCAGTCTGTAGCGACTAGAACCGTTCGGCCACCCCGGCCGGCTCATGCAATTTTTTGCAAGCATTCTCTGCAATGCTCGATTTTACCTGTCTGCCAGTACGTGAAGTCTGCCTGGCATTGATCGAGCGAGATGGCGCAGTGGTTAGCACACTGGACTCGCATTCAAGAGGACGACAGGCTCAATCCCGCGTCCTGTCATCCTGATTTAGGTTTTCCGTGATTTCCATAAATCGCTCCAAGCAAATGCCGGGATGGTTCCGTTGAAAGGGCACGGCCGAATTCCTTCCCCATCCTTCCCTAATCCGATGAGACCCATGACCTCGCTGTCTGGTCTCCTCTCCCAAACAACCCAACTCTGCCTGACGCTGGCTTAACTGAAGTTGTTCCTCCGCATTTCCCCTTCACAATCACATCACTAACAGTCGACTTGGCAGCTTTAGAAGGGTAGAAATAACGCTGATGGGTTTTGTGGTAACATCCAGTGACTATACTTCGTTCATCGTAAGAATTAACCTGGTGTAAACAAACACAAACGGGATGATTTGTCAGAAGCCGTAGCACACGTTCACTGGTGTTGTTATGCTTTTGGAAGTAGGTCCTACTTATGTGCCGTCGGAAGCAGATTACTGGAAATTGTGTACATATCTAGAGGTATTAACTGCTGAGTGCATACCACAGACAATATACGCTTATTTAGTGTAAATCTGAGTCAACTGAGACACTGATGGCCTTCTCAGGTATTCAGCGATGGGTCTCCCTTTTGTTTGTAGCGGTCAAATCGACGCCAACAAGCCTGTAGATGTGTAAGATCACAGGAAGCAGCAATTCTCGAGCCCCTCCACATGCTGCGTTCTGTTTGCTAGAATCTCTTCAGTCCAGTCGCACAGTTGGTCTGATATTCCATACACTCGCATTTCATTCATTAGGCGGGAGTGCGGAACTGTATCGAACTTCTTTCGTAAGACAAGAAACACGGTACCTGCGCCTGTATCTACTGCTCTCTGTGTCTTGTGGACGAGCAGAGCGAACTGGCTTGCACACGATCGCTGCTTATGTTGGTTCCTACAGGGCAAATTTTCGGTCTCCAGAAACGTCATAATACGCATGAAACACGTTCCGAAATTCTACAACAGACCGACGTCAGAGGTATAGACCTATCTCGACGACGCTTCCACTTACACATAGTGTTACAATCGATAAATTCGCGCTAACATGGTGAAGTACTGAGTCTCGTTCGTACCGCGCGCCATCCACAATTCCCTGCACCAAGCGTCGGTCATCTGCAGGTCTTCCTTCATTGCGCTATAATTTTCTAACGTTGCAACTTCTCTGTATCACCAGCAAAAAGCCTGATGCAACTTCTGTCGTCGTCTACTAGGTCACGTCTGCTAGGGAATGGGAAAGGTGGTGTACAATGATATTCGTACATTATGTACTCTCCTGTAGACATTATACGAGGCATTTTCAGAAAGTAAGTATACTAGATTTTTATATTCTTTTAGAAGAAGTGTACCTAAAAAAAAAGAACTGTAAGATATTGTTAGTACACTTATTGACTATTTTCCCACATAATCAGCATCCCGTTCAGTGCATGATGTGAGCCGTTCCACAGGCTTTTTTATGCCCTCCTCGAGGACCCTCCCGCAGGCTCCTTCCCCCACTTCAGAACCTCTATCTGCATTTGCGCGTCAAGTGCATATTTAATTCCACTCATGTGTGCCTTCAGAGAAGTGTAAAGATGATAACTGAAGGCACTAGCTCAGGGGAATGCGGGGCGTGGTTCAAAACATCTGACCCAAACGAGTCCAAGAGCTTTTTGGTGGCTAAGCCTGTGTGAGGGCGGGCTTTGTCGTCCAACAAACATGCTCCTCTCTTCAACATACCTCTCCTTTTGTTTTGAATGGCCGTTTAGAGGCAGAAATTCGACCAAAATGATATCTTTTCGATCCCAAACCACTGAAGCCATGACTTTTTTGCGCGAAACTGTGCTTCTGAATTTTTTGGCCGATGGAGAATTGGTGTGATGCCACTGCGACGACTGTCTTTTTGTCTCAGGTGTGTAATGAGCCACCATGTTTCATCTCCAGTCACAGCAGAGTTCAGAAAGTCCTCACTGTCGAGTTTAAGTAGCTCAAGAAACACGCGGGAGCTACTGACTCAAAAAAAAAAAAAAAAAAAAAAAAGTTCAAATGTGTGTGAAATCTTATGGGACTTAACTGCTAAGGTCATCAGTCCCTAAGTTTACAAACTACTTAACCTAAATTATCCTACGGACAAACACACACGTCCATGCCCGAGGGAGGACTCGAACCTCCGCCGGGACCAGCCGCACAGTCCATGACTGCAGCGTTGAGATCGCTCGGCTAATCCCGCGCGGCGCTACTGACTCGACTTGTCTTGTGCTGCTCTGTCAGCTGTTTCGGAACCCATCTTACCCACAGTTTCGAGTATCCCAGCGTCTCTGTGAGTGCATCGTGAGGGAATTCTGGAGAGTTGTGTAAATATCGCAGAAATTTCATCCACTATCAATTATCGGTCTTCACGAACAGTTTCCTCTATTTTTTGGACCAGTTCATGAGTGAAAATGGAAGGTCTTCCACGTCTCAGTTCGTAATCAAATTTGTTCGGCCTCCATTTAACTTCTTACACCATTTAAGCACAACCGTTCTGTTGATAACACCTTCGCTGTAAGCAGTTTTGATTCTCCAAAAAATGTGGTAAGTGTTGCTCCTTCTGCGAGTAGAAAGCGGATCCCAGCAAATGGCTTGTTCTTGGCGGGATTTTTCACTGACATATTTCAGGCATTTGGACAACACAACGTGTGTTTATGTGCTATCGTGTTCCTGCGATGCTCACTCTGGTCAGGGGATCCACCTCTACCATTCGTTGCTGCCAACCTTCAAAAAATTAGAAACCGTAGCCCATTATGGTCATAGTACACTTACTTTCTGAATGTGCCTCGTACTGTGGTTGCGGCGAAAGATTTGTACGAGGGTTGAAACTTTAAGAGTGGCAACTATTTATTTACAGTTCGTACAAAATATATACGTGTTTCAATGTTTTACTAACCTTCAAAGTAGTCAACAATATTGTGTAAAGCCCGTTGCCAGCGATGTGGAAGTCGTAGGATACTCTTAGCAGTGCCAGTTGTGTTGACTGTTCGAGTGGCGCGGTCTAGTGCCCGAGGAACTGGTAGCAGCTCTGAAGCGAATGCCGTGAAGTGTTTCCTTCAGTTTAACAATAGAGTTGAATTTACGAGGGCTTAAGTCAGGAGAGTACAGTAGGTGCTATAGCACTTAGCAGTCCCATGAGTGAAACAAATCAGTAACAGCTCGCACTGTACGTGCTTGAGCATTGTCTCGCAAAATGATGGTCAGGTCCTGCAGAAAGTGTCATCACTTCTGTCTCTGTGCTGTTCATTTTTGGAACACAACCTACGACCAGCTTAGAGACAAAGGTGACGACACTTTCTGCAGGACCTGACCATCATTTTGCAGGACAATGCTGAAGCACGTACAGTGCAATCTGTTACTGATTTGTTTGACTGATGGGACTGCTAAGTGCTATACCACCTATTGCACTCTCCTGACTTAAGCCATCGTAAGTTCAACTCTATTTCTAAACTGAAGGAAACACTTCACGGCATTCGCTTCAGAGCTGCAACAAATTCCTCGGGCACTAGACCGCGCCGCTCGAACTGTCATCACAACTGGCACTGCTAAGAGTATCCTACGACTACCACATCGCTGGTAACGAGTTATACACAATGCTGGTGACTACTTTGAAGGTCAGTAAAACTTTTAAATACGTATCTATTTTGGACGAACTGTAAATAAATGGTTGCCACTCTTAAAGTTCCAACCCTCGTATATGAATGCTACTAAGTGGCAAGGCTTATCTCACTAGGAGTAAGATAGATACTGCCTACGGGAAAATTGGAGAGATCTTTGGAGAGAAGAGAACCACTTGTATGAATATCAAGAGCTCAGATGGAAACCCAGTTCTAAGCAAAGATGGGAAATCAGAGAGGTTGAAGGAGTATATAGAGGGTCTATACAAGGGCGATGTACTTGAGGACAATATTATGGAAATGGAAGAGGATGTAGATGAAGATGAAATGAGCGATACGATACTGCGTGAAGAGTTTGACAGAGCACTGAAAGACCTGAGTCGAAACAAGGCCCCGGGAGTAGACAACATTCCATTAGAACTACTGACGGCCTTGGGAGAGCCAGTCCTGACAAAACTCTACCATCTGGTGAGTAAGATGTATGAAACAGGAGAAATACCCTCTGACTTCAAGAAGAATATAATAATTCCAGTCCCAAAGCAAGCAGGTGTTGACAGATGTGAAAATTACCGAACTATCAAACTTCCTGGCAGATTAAAACTGTGTGCCCGGCCGAGACTCGAACTCGGGACCTTTGCGTTTCGCGGGCAAGTGCTCTACCATCTGAGCTACCGAAGCACGACTCACGCCCGGTACTCACAGCTTTACTTCTGCCAGTATCTCGTCTCCTACCTTCCAAACTTTACAGAAGCACTCCTGCGAACCATGCAGAACTAGCACTCCTGAAAGTTTGCAAGGTAGGAGACGAGATACTGGCAGAAGTAAAGCTGTGAGTACCGGGCATGAGTTGTGCTTCGGTAGCTCAGATGGTAGAGCACTTGCCCGCGAAAGGTAAAGGTCTCGAGTTCGAGTCTCGGTCGGGCACACATTTTTAATCTGCCAGGAAGTTTCATATCAGCGCACACTCCGCTGCAGGGTGAAAATCTCATTCTGGACCGAACTATCAGTTTAATAAGTTACAGCTGCAAAATACTAACACGAATTCTTTACAGACGAATGGAAAAACTGGTAGAACCCGACCTCGGCGAAGATCAGTTTGGATTCCGTAGAAATATTGGAACACGTGAGACAATACTGACCTTACGTCTTATCTTAGAAGAAAGATTAAGGAAAGGCAAACCTACGTTTCTAGCATTTGAAGACTTAGAGAAAGCTTTTGACAATGTTAACTGGAATACTCTCTTTAAAATTCTAAAGGTGGCGGGGGTAGAATATAGGGAGCGAAAGGCTATTTGCAATTTGTACAGAAACCAGATGGCAGTTCTAAGAGTCGAGGGGCACGAAAGGGAAGCAGTGGTTGGGAAGGGAGTGAGACAGGGTTGTAGCCTCTCCCAGATGTTATTCAATCTGTATATTGAGCAAGAAGTAAAGGGAACAAAAGAAAAATTAGGAGTAGGTATTAAAATCCATGGAGAAGAAATAAAAACTTTGAGGTTCGGCGATGACATTGTAATTGTGTCAGAGACAGCAAAGGACTTGGAAGAGCAGTTGAATGGAATGGATAGTGTCTTGAAAGAAGGATATAAGGTGAACATCAACAAAAGCAAAACGAGGATAATGGAATGTAGTCGAATTAAGTCGGGTGATGCTGAGGGAATTAGATTAGGAAATGAGACGCTTAAAGTAGTAAAGGAGTTTTGCTATTTGGGGAGGAAAATAACTGATAATGGTGGAAGTAGAGAAGATATAAAATGTAGACAGGCAATGGCAAGGAAAGCGTTTCTGAAGAAGAGAAATTTGTTAACATCGAGTATAGATTTAAGTGTCAGGAAGTCGTTTCTGAAAGTATTTGTATGGAGTGTAGCCATGTAAGGAAGTGAAACATGGACGATAAATAGTTCGGACAAGAAGAGAATAGAAGCTTTAGAAATGTGGCGCTACAGAAGAATGCTGAAGATTAGATGGGTATATCACGTAACTAATGAGGAGGTATTGAATAGAATTGGGGAGAAGAGGAGTTTGTGGCACAACTTGACAAGGAGAAGGGACCGGTTGGTAGGACGTGTTCTGAGGCATTAAGGGATCACAAATTTAGCATTGAAGGGCAGCGTGGAGGGAGACCAAGAGATGAATAAACTAAGCAGATTCAGAAGGATGTAGGTTGTAGCAAGTACTGGGAGGTGAAGGAGCTTGGACAGGATAGTGTAGCATGGAGAGCTGCATCAAATCAGTCTCAGGACTGAAGACCACAACAACAACAACAACAAGTGACAAAATGATCTTCACTGTTATATGTCCCACAGCGCTCGTCTAATGAGCCTGCCGATGTGGCCGTGCGGTTCTAGGCCCTTCAGTCTGGAACCGTGTGACCGCTACGGTTGCAAGTTCGAATCCTGCCTCGGGCATGGATGTGTGTGATGTCCTTACGTTAGTTAGGTTTAAGTAGTTCTAAGTTCTAGGGGACTGATGATCACATATGTTAAGTCCCATAGTGCTCAGAGCCATTTGAACCACTTCGTCTATTGATGTGGAAGTGGAAAATATGTGTATCTCATGCACAGTGAATAGCCATAGGGCGAGGATTGAGCGTGGCTCATGAAGGCATGACGTGAGAGAGCATAGTGGAGCCACTGCACGTTGCAGGTCGGCCTCGACCGGTCTATCCGCAACGCTCGCGTAGCCGCCGAGAAATGCGGGTGGGCGCGTGGCCGGGCTGCCTTCCTTAGCGAGCTAGCTGGAGGGTCCCAAGGCGGCCCACACCTGTCTACTTTCTCCTGGCACGCCCGCCGATTAACGAACAGACCACGGCCGGCCTCGTGGTCGGTCACAAACCATTGATTAGTTCAACCTCGAGCGTTCAACGAGAACTCTTTACGCTCGCTATTTAGATTGATCAAAAGAATTAGGGGAAGATGACTTTTAGGCGTCCGCCACACTCCACTGAGCAGTAATTGAGGACTAGATACATTTGTCGAATTATACTTTTGTCTTTCACAAATGAAGTACACGACAAAACACGATTACATCTTCGATCGTTTATATAAAAAAACTGAAAACAAGGTGCAAAGAATCATACATCCCGCCGTCCTGGGTGTTTTTCATTGGAGCTTCTATAACGTGTATGCCCTCCGTGAGCGTTTGTCACTGCCTGACACCTACGTCATCTACTCTGTAAATGTCTGCGGAAGTCACCCTGTGTGAGAGCCAATAAGAGTTCTAGGGGAGCCTGTGGTGGAACAAGACGACCCCAAACACGTCTGTCACGCTTGTCCCACAAATGCGCTATGGGGTTTAGGTCGGGAATCACCGCCGGGCATTCTATTACTTCTATGTCCAGGCTTCGCAAGACTTTCCTACTGACGCCAGCCACATAGAGGCTGGCATTAGAAGTAATTCAGGTCCATCACCGTATGCAGCAGCCAGTACAAGGTCCAACAGGATCTGTTCGTTGTAATGGCTGGTGGTAAGACGACCGTGGACTACTAAAAGATCCGTATGGCTGTCAAAACTAAAGCCTCCCTACAAAATCACAGAACCTTGGAAATCGATTTCCTGGACGACATTTGGCTGGTACTCTCACCATGAGTCTCCGCACACGAACAAAGCCATCGCCTTCCGTCACATGATATCTGGACTCGTCTGTGAATAACACGTGGTGAAGTTGCCAATTGTAATGGGAATGGCAGAATTGAAGACGGCTGCAAGATGTTGTCATGTCAAACGAGGCACTCGAACAGGACATCTGGGTCTTAAGGTCCTTTCCCGTAATCTGCTCATTACAGTCTGATCGGCCATAGCGGCTCCAGTGGCCCTTCTGAGATCTTCTTGCAGTGCTCTGGTGGTGTCGGTATAAGGCTGCAACCCAGATATGGCGAGATATCGGTCTTCACGTGGGATTTCAATGTTTCAACAACCTTGTCCATCTCGCCTTGTGTACTGACTTGTCTCCCTGTAACATCTCCACATCCTATGTATGCAGCAACACGACCGAGTTCATCAATTTTGAAGCAAACAGACTGCCCTTGCAACTTGCATTGCATTAAGATGTCGCACTGCATGTGCTTGGTTGGTTGAGTTGAGGGGAGGGGACCAAACAGTGAGGCCATCGGTCCTATCGGTTTAGGGAAGGATGGGGTGTGAAGTCGACCGTACCCTTTCAAAAGAGCCATCCCGGCATTTGCCTGAAGCGATTTAGGGAAATCACGGAAAACCTAAATCAGGATGGCCGGACGGGGGTTTGAACCATCGTCCTCCCACTGCGCCACCTCGCTCGGTGAGTGTGCTTGGCTGAATAAAATACGAAGTCCACACTGGAACACCAACAATCACTTCCTTCCGAGGGGTCACCCAACGCTGTAATGCACAAGACAGCCAATAGATGGTGAATGATTTTAATTGCTGCCTACATTGAAAGCGAGTATCTCAAGCCACGTAATAAGACCATCCCCTGTATCAAAATAAATTTAACATACCGGACGGCGATACTTCTGTTCCCCCAATTCTTTTGAACATCGTACGGGCATATTACTAAGTGGTTATTCCGAGGGACTGAATTCATACCCAGTTGCAGGTATCTAGCAACAAAAATTTGATTTTCGAGATTTCGTATAAATAGTGACAGAAGTAAAAAGTGTAAAACGTTGTCAGCCTTTACTCATTAAGAAGTACAAACTTGTCTGAAAGCATCGGCGTAGTAAGACAAGTATTACCGATAAAAACTGTGTGTATGCATTGAGGTAGCGTAACTCACTGCACGCGAATACGCAGACTGTATTCAGCAAGTAATTGAGAATGAGAGCACTTAGTGACTTCCAACAAACTTAACACATAATTTCTAATTTTTGCGAAACTTTTACTCGCTAACAACCCCCACAAAATGACGAAAGGGAAAAAGTTAATCACTTACCGTATTTTCGTTGTTCGGCAATGAAAGTGCCGCATCAGCCATGACGTTCCAATTTATTCTTTATTCTAATTTATTACTTCTTTACAACACAAAGCTGGTGTACGCACAAGTGGTCCAGAGCACACCGTTCATTGTACATTGTTGAACATCGGGTCCGCAGGAACCACCCCTACGTGTTCACATTTTGACCCAACGACATTGTCAATTACGACTGCAGTGGGCACAGGACCATCGGGTTTCGACCGTCGATCAATGGAAACGTGTCGGTTCTTCGGGTGGATCACATTTTTGTCACACTAGGTCGATGGTCATTTACACAAACGCCGTCATCGAAGTGAACGGCGTTTCGAAACGTGCATCTTGCCACGGACACTGGTGGGAGCAGTATCATGCTGTGGGAGACATTCTCTTGTGCTTACGTTGAACCTGTGGTAGTAATCGAAGACACGTTGACAGCTGCGAACAACCTGCATCTCTTTACGCCTGATGTCTTCCCTGACTGCGATGTCATTTTTCAGCAGTGTAATTGTTCCAGTATCGGAGCCTGAACCGTGCTACAGTGGTTTGAGGAACATTATAGTGAACTCACGTTGATGTATCGGCCACCAAATCCGCCTGATGTAAATGCTCTGGAATCCATCTGGGTCGCTAACAGGCGGCATCACCGCGTACGAAAATCAGCGGCCCGTTATTTACGCAAATTACGTGACCTATACGTAGACACCTAATGCCACAAACCTCCACAAACCTGCGCTGCGAGTTCAGTGATGTATTTCGATCCAAAGACGGTCAGACAAGCTATTAAGCAGGTTCAGATACAAATGGCTCCAAGCACTATGAGACTTAACATCTGAGGTCATCAGTCTCCTAAACTTAGAACTACTTAAACCTAACTAACCTAAGGACATCGCGCACATCCATGCCCGAGGCAGGATTCGAACCTGCGACCGTAGCACTAGCGCGGTTCCGGACTGAAGCGCCTAGAACCGCTCGTCCACAGAGGCCAGCTATATTTAGCAAGTAGTCATCATGTTTTAGCTCATCGGTGTATAACATATTAACTCATTTGCAAAGACGCCAGAAAGTTGAAGCTCTTTTACACAAGGGGTCCGATTCTTTAAATAAGCGAGAGCTGCTGGCGTAGGCATAATGTGTTATCAAAATAACCTGCTATTCTGCCGCTATTCATGACGAGAATCTGCAGAGCAAATGTATAAGATAGGAGGATAGGATTTAACGTTAAGTCGACATCGTTATAATTTTATAGGTGTTATTATCAGGTGCGACTGTACCCGACTTGATAGCGAAAAGATCTCATTTTTTCTCCATGTGTTCTTTCTTTCTTCAGTCTATTTTGGTCCGGTGTCTTCGCAGTATTGACTTGCCAGTGTGTCAAATCTGGTCTTTACGAGTTTCTGTCTAAGATTTTTGAGGAATTTGGTGTCTTCCAAAATATTTTTTGACTTCTTGAATTCAGATACCATTTTCTCTCGTTCACTGTATATTAACATTTCTTGAGTGGGTCTTGTTGCTGGGAGTCAGTGGGAAATGAAATGAAATGTCGTGTGGTTAGGGCCTCCCGTCGGGTAGACCGTTCGCCTGGTGCAGCTCTTTCGATTTGACGCCACTTCGGCGACCTGCGCGTCGATGGGGATGAAATGATGATGATTAGGACAACACAACACCCAGTCCCTGAGCGGAGAAAATCTCCGACACAGCCGGGAAGCGAACCCGGGCCCTTTGGATTGACAGTCTGTCAAGCTGACCACTCAGCTACCGGGGGCGGACATTGTAACAATAGTACTATCATGTCGGATGCCTACCGCAAGGTTGGGTAATTCTTATGTTGTTTTCTGGGATTTTAGTCAGTAATCATCTTCCATTTACTGCGAAAATCTTTCTCAGAATTATGTGTCACCCTTTCAGGATGTCTCTCTGCCGCGAGGCTGTTGTTTTCAGGGAATTAAGTCTGAGCCGTGTTTTGTTTTCTTTGAGGAGAAAACCTTTGCTATTATTTTGCGTTCCTCTTTCAGGATGTTTTACATGTCACCTTTTACGTAAAGTGTGAATGTTTTGCTGGCGGACAAGCTTTTGATCTGATAACCTTGTTATAGTATCTCATTTTTACTTTTTCAGAGAGACATTTTTTGTTGTAGATGTGGTGAGTTCTTCCACAAGCTCTCTTGAGTTTCCATAGGTGAATTCTCCATTCTGTTTTTTCATCCAGTAGACCTGAGATCAAGCCTAGGTACTTAAAGTGAATGACTCTCTCGACTGAACCATGTCCCACGGAATAGACGCACATATACATAGCACAATTATCTGTAAGCTTGACTGCTAAGATATCTTCTGTGCAGATGCACAACAGGGTACGTGACTCTTGCGGGCATACAAGAAACGCTGCGAGAAAATGAGGTAAATGGACAGTGGATGCTTCTAGTCTGTGGCGAGTTTAGAATTTTTGTGTGGATGGCCGAGGGGGTTAAGGCGACTGCTCACGTAAAGTTTCGAGACCCAGTCCGGTACAGTTTTCAACTTTCACCATTGGATTATTTCAAATAATATGGAAATATTTATTTTATTTAGTGTATTTAGTTTGCTATAGAATACGGGGTTTTCATTGGGTTACACCTTCATCCTAAGCAGGGAGGGATTCATGATAATTCTTTTCTCCTAGGTAGTATCGAAAATGGTATTAAAAGATGTTATTATGAGCGTAGTCGTCTTAGACGTATGTGAAGAAAGAGGTAATTAAGACTCAACGAGTGGAAAATGAAATCTTATTCTCACAGCAACCGCACATTCTTCTCACGAACCAGAGGTCGCTAAAACTCACAGCTGACGTCTGGGAGGCAAGAAATGAAGTTCGCCGATTACATGGTATGTTCATAGACTTAGCTACTGAAGCAATCAAAGAGGAATTCTAATGGATATACAGACTGAATATAAGGAATTGAAGTTTTCCTACGAGAAACTAAGCGCTCAATTGCAACTACTGACAGGGATGGTTCCTGAGTCACTAGTGCGAAAGAAGAGATGTTATTTAGACGCTGGTGGAAATGGTTCAAACGGCTCTGAGCACTATGCGACTTAACTTCTGAGGTCATCAGTCGCCTAGAACTTAGAACTAATTAAACTAATTAACCTAAGGACATCACATACATCCATGCCCGAGGCAGGATTCGAACCTGCGACCGTAGCGGTCGCTCGGCTCCAGACTGTAGCGCCTAGAACCACACGGCCACTCCGCTGGTGGAAAGCTGTTGGAAATAATATTTGGGACATCAGATAATAAGGATGTCGTGAATTCAAATAATACTATAGGGATGGTACAGGAAATAAACAGCTTCACAGAAACGACTAAAAGTTGGGATATGACATAGATCACGAATATGGAAGAGGGAATGTTGAACAATATAAAAACTATGCACAAAATAACAACAACCGAGTTGCAGCAGTATGCTAAAGGAGCGATGGAAACGCTAAACAAAGATTTTAGAGAGATACAAAATCACTGAAGGACACTAGGTGAGAATCTAGTAGTAGCCAGACTAGTACACAAACTAGCTGTTAGCTTCGGAGATGCCAGAATAGAAACTGAAAAATTACTGAAAGCAGTTCACCAAGCCGTACGCACTTGGACAGTTAAGTATAACATTATTAATACTACAGCAGTTTTTACTAGGATTACACCAAGCAGAAAAAGAATTTCCGTTAGGGTAATGACATGTCGTACCTCTAGTAAAAAGTAATACAGCATTTTCCTATCACGTTTATTCGGTTAAGGTTTACTCAGATCGGATTAGAGCATACATTAACATACAATTTCGAGTAGCGGGTTTAATCACTCGATGCGAGTGTTTAACTGAACCGTAACCAATGAAATGGATGCGTATTAATAAGCGGGTATAGGTTACTAGCGATGTATTACTTGTTTCTGAATAGAGGAATATGCGTGTTGTTACGTCAATAAGACAGCAGTTGTATCAAGGTGTCAGTCAGTATTTGTCCAGCTTAGATGTTGCGAACCGACAAGCGATCGTGTGAAACTCAGTTAGTCCTAGGAAAAATGGAAGCACCAGAATGCAGTAGGATAGTCTCAATGCGAGAACCACACTTTCAGCCGTCTGGCAATCATTGTACTTATTCCACGTTCTCGCCACAGGCAGTAGTTGTTAACTGCAATAACAATAGAACATTTAAGGGTATGATAAAATTAGAACTGCGACTGTGTGGCTTACTGAATAACTGAAACACAGTTTTATCTTCCTGCTACAATTAGAGGCACAACGGTAACTACAAGAAATCGACGAATGTTGTATCGGCTGGAGAAATCTCGAAGCGTGTTACCCATGCTAAACCTAACCTTGCTGAAAAGTACCTTGGATCTCACTTTGCTTCAGGCGATAGGTGAATTAATTATTTCAGAAAAAGGAGAAATTTCGATAAATAAAATGATACAGAATGTAAGGCAATATCAAGAGAAACGTAGACGGAATATCATCATGTTCAACGTATCAACCACTATAGTTCAATTCTTTTATCTTGGCGGCTCGCGCATGCCCGCCCAGACGCTGGAGATTGCTGCGTTGCCAGTTGCACACGACGCACGCGCCAATAGAAGCAGCGCCATAGTATAGCATAGTTCGCAAGCTTACGTGTAGGAGAGGGGGGGGGGGGGGGGAAGCGCGCAGTTCATGAAGTAAAGCCACCACGGCCGCATTAACCCTTTCGCTGCTACAAAGACGTGCTCCCTGCATTCCTCGCTGTGGGCGATTTTGTCACTGCACTGCTCGCCTGTGCAGACACATTGTGTTCCGACTGCTTTGACACTCTTTATCATTCGATTCCACAAAAACTATTTGGCTCAAAAATTAGATTTTTACCTATCTTCTTGACTGATACCTTCCCCCCATAAATGACTTAATTTTGTTTCGATGTTCAACGCAGTTATTATGCAGCATTAAATATAGTAAATCTAAGCACGAAATTTTGAAGAGTTTGCAGAGGTAAAAGTCCATAGAGTATACTTTCCGAATGGTCGATTTTAGTTGCCACAATGTTGAGAATGAAATGTGGACAAGATACCTATATATTTCATTTAATTTAAGTACCACATAAGTGTCGTATGTAATATTGAGAAATATGGTTCAAATGGCTCTGAGCACTATGGGACTCAACTGCTGAGGTTATTAGTCCCTTAGAACTTAGAACTAGTTAAACCTAACTAACCTAAGGCCATCACAAACATCCATGCCCGAGGCAGGATTCGAACCTGCGACCGTAGCGGTCTTGCGGTTCCAGACTGCAGCGCCTTTAACCGCACGGTATTGAGAAATATTCCACCTTTCGTGACTGTAACAAAAGTTTTACTTACACTGGGCACATTTGGCTTTATTTTAAAGCACTTCAATCAATCAAAAGGAAGTAGACAAAATACATTAAACAAAACTGTGGACTTACAAAAACATTAGGACTTGAATATACCATCTGTCAGTGAAGTGCTCAGAGCTATGTCAAATATAATTTTGTGTGTGGCACACACAAACAGCATTTATTTGCTAAAACACTGGTGAGCCATCACAAACGTTGAATATTGTGCTACCGCAGCACAAAACTACGAAAGGTGACTTGGCAATGGAGGACACAAAATACAGTCCTCTTTCAGGGTGTATCAAAAATGACCGGTATATTTGAAACGGCAATAAAAACTAAACGAGCAGCGATAGAAATACACCGTTTGTTGCAATATGCTTGGGACAACAGTACATTTTCAGGCGGACAAACTTTCGAAATTACAGTAGTTACAATTTTCAACAACAGATGGCGCTGCAAGTGATGTGAAAGATATAGAAGACAACGCAGTCTGTGGGCGCGCCATTCTGTACATCGTCTTTCTGCTGTAAGCGTGTGCTGTTCACAACGTGCAAGTGTGCTGTAGACAACATGGTTTATTCCTTAGAACAGAGGATTTTTCTGGTGTTGGAATTCCACCGCCTAGAACACAGTGTTGTTGCAACAAGACGAAGTTTTCAACGGAGGTTTAATGTAACCAAAGGACCGAAAAGCGATACAATAAAGGATCTGTTTGAAAAATTTCAACGGACTGGGAACGTGACGGATGAATGTGCTGGAAAGGTAGGGCGACCGCGTACGGCAACCACAGAGGGCAACGCGCAGCTAGTGCAGCAGGTGATCCAACAGCGGCCTCGGGTTTCCGTTCGCCGTGTTGCAGCTGCGGTCCAAATGATGCCAACGTCCACGTATCGTCTCATGCGCCAGAGTTTACACCTCTATCCATACAAAATTCAAACGCGGCAACCCCTCAGCGCCGCTACCATTGCTGCACGAGAGACATCGCTAACGATATAGTGCACAGGATTGATGACGGCGATATGCATGTGGGCAGCATTTGGTTTACTGTCGAAGCTTATTTTTACCTGGACGGCTTCGTCAATAAACAGAATTGGCGCATATGGGGAACTGAAAAGCCCCATGTTGCAGTCCCATCGTCCCTGCATCCTCAAAAAGTACTGGTCTGGGCCGTCATTTCTTCCAAAGGAATCATTGGCCCATTTTTCAGATCCGAAACGATTACTGCATCACGCTATCTGGACATTCTTCGTGAATTTGTGGCGGTACAAACTGCCTTAGACGACACTGCGAACACCTCGTGGTTTATGCAAGATGGTGCCCGGCCTCATCGCACGGCCGACGTCTTTAATTTCCTGAATGAATATTTCGATGATCGTGTGATTGCTTTGGGCTATCCGAAACATACAGGAGGCGGCGTGGATTGGCCTCCCTATTCGCCAGACATGAACCCCTGTGACTTCTTTCTGTGGGGACACTTGAAAGACCAGGTGTACCGCCAGAATCCAGAAACAATTGAACAGCTGAAGCAGTACATCTCATCTGCATGTGAAGCCATTCCGCCAGACACGTTGTCAAAGGTTTCGGGTAATTTCATTCAGAGACTACGCCATATTATTGCTACGCATGGTGGATATGTGGAAAATATCGTACTATAGAGTTTCCCAGACCGCAGCGCCATCTGTTGTTGAAAATTGTAACTACTGTAATTTCGAAAGTTTTTCTGCCTGAAAATGTACTGTTGTCCCAAGCATATTGCAACAAACCGTGTATTTCTATCGCTGCTCGTTTAGTTTTTATTGCCGTTTCAAATATACCGGTCATTTTTGAAACACCCTGTATGATGCTTCAAAAGAGAGAAACGCGTCTGGTCTAAATAAGTCGCTTATTACAGTTGCAGAAGAGGGATATATTTCAATACCATTGGTAAAACTGCGACTGTGGGACAAAAACAAGAAATAGAACATGAATACCATTGTGTATGTGCCATACCTTTCACCGATGGAAGTGCTTTAAAATAAAGCCAAACGCGCCGTGTGTATATAAAACTTTTATTACAGTCGCGAAAGACGGAATATTTCTCAATATTACATACACCTATGTGGTACTTAAATTAAATGAGATATTGTTATACAGTAAATATTATATGAAATTTAGGTATCTTGTCCACATTTCATTCTCAACATTGTGGCAACTAAAATCGACCATACGGAAAGTATACGCTATGGACTTTTACCTCTGCAAACTCTTCAAAATTTCGTGCAATGGTTTACTACATTTAATGCTGCACATCAAAACAAAATTAAGTCATTTATGGGGGGAAGGTATCAGGCAAGAAGACGTGTAAAAATCAAATTTTTTGGCCAAATAGTTTTTGTGAAATCGAATGATAAGTGTGTCAATGCAGTGGGAACACCATGTGTCTGCACAGGCGAGAAGTGGAGAGATGACAAAATCGCGCACAGCGCGGAATGCGGGGAGCACATGTCTGCAGCAGCGAAAAAGTTAATGAAGAGGCAAAGCACTAGAAATTTCATTCAAACGAATAAAATTCGTGAAGCAAGGCACTCCAATATTGTTTTTAAATAAAGAAAATATTAAGCACCGCACAAGAGTTGATCTCATAACCATTCACTTGGCAGCCCAACACCTTATCCGTTCTGCTACCTCAGCTCATCCAACAGTGTGACCCCATAAGGACTCTAACATCTCATGCAACTACTTATAAACGCTGTTGGTATGACTATGAATTACTCAGGCTTCGTCGGAGTACAATAGGAAATAAACAATTACCGCTGTTCTTTATTGCGAAAAAGGAGTTCGTAAGATTGAAACAAACACCTTTGCTTGCTATCGCCTGAATTAGGAGTCTTATTGCTTGTTTGGTTTAATTAATTAATAGAATATGAAGCAATTGGTATAAAGAATGCTTTTTCCAAACTTTCTGTAAAAGAAAGTCTGCTATCAAGACATTGCTTTTGTTCTATTACTTTATTTATGACTGAATGTTTCTAAAACTGAAGACACTCGTCCGTGCTCTGCACTGCTGTCGAGATCTGGCAACGTCGTTCTCTGTTCATTGGCTGACTGTGTTTTGTGACGTCAGATGCGCAGAACGAACCTAAACTCGGCCGCCAAGATATATGACGCGCACTTTAGTGCTATCGGGATACTAGCACTACCTGAGCAGTTTACTTTTGTCTAAGACGGAAAATCACTGCTCATGAGATTCCCATGGAACGGTTTCTTACTAGAAAGTAAGTCATTCTGGAATACGTAATGTACAAAGAAACAAATTAGGAAGATAATGTTAAACTAGGGCAAGATTTCTGTTACGATTAAAACAACCAAAGATTCAGAGTAAACATTAATGTGCGAGACAGGTAACTACAGGACAAAAGCACTGTGTCTTCAAGCCACAAGTGGCCCATCGGGACCATCCGACCGCCGTGTCATCCTCAGTGAGGATGCGGATAGGAGGTGCGTGTGGTCAGCACACCGCTCTCCCGGTCCTTACGATGGTTTCCTTTGACGACTACCGGACAACATAAGAGTAAAATTCAGGACGAATTTTATTAAAGTGGGGGAGAGTATTACGCGTCAAGATAGCAAGGGAACGGAAGAGGGAAAATTTTTTTAACTCCCTACCTCCATTGTTCAAACACACAGAAGTATCAACACAAGCCAGGCAGTAGGCGTAAACAATTCGACATGGTTGGTTGGTCACCAAGGGTGCGACACCAACATTTTTGTGTGCGAGCAACTCCAACAGGAAAATGTAAGACTAGTGCAGACCAACTTGTTCCCGTTACTCTCGTAACATTTTGTAAGAAGCACTAGGTAGGACGCAACAACATCTATTAGGGATTTGACGAAGCAATTATGATACTGAAACAAACTGACTAAACCAATACAGAAAAACTGTAGACGCCGACAACTCGTAATGAGCGAGACCGATTTGTCCATTGCAAGTGACGTTGCACAGCAAAATCGCTCCTTCAAGCTAAATACTGCACCACGCTAGCCTAGGGGCAATCGATAACATAACGTTATGCGTATGTAGGCGAGCGATTTGGCCACTGGAAGTGGCATGACGGAAGATGAAATTGTTGTCTAGCTGAACGCTAGCGATCCCAAAGCTCAGGGCACCCCATGGCAAGTTCGGCTAGATGACCAGTACGGGCGGGCCCAGGTACAAAGACGAGCAGCGTCGCCAGAAATGCGTAAATCCCAAAGCTGGGAACCTGGACGGCTATTGTTTTCATGGACTTTGTGCAGAAGATGCACCAGGAAATGGCGGAGTGTCAGACAAGCTGAAAGATGGCTTCTTGCAGCTCTTTGAGAATCTATAATAATTTATAGTCAAATATTAAAGCAAATTTTCGATCTCAGAAAAATGAGGTGCATCCAGTGACACGACAATGTTTTCAATATTTTTAAAACTACAGAAGTTAAATTTCATAGTGGCTAAACATTGTCAGGATGAACCTCAGAATTAACGACATTTAAACGTTTCATGCGATTTCAACAAATGATATCTCAGATGATAACATTGCACTGTAGCTATCATCCCTGAAACCCAATCTGCTCTATTTGTTTTATTTATTGACTTACAACGCCTTTTATATCTTTTTTATTACGCAAATGTTTGTAAGAACATCGTGTCCTCCACCATTGCACAGCAAATAAATACAGTATGATTACCTCACATGTTGTCATACTTCTGTAATCATTTAATGAACTGTTTACTATTTTTCCAGTAACTTTATTTAAATGATGATTCTAAGTGCTATTAAAAACTAATGGTAATTTAAGAAGAGGTCAATTGCATGTGTTAGGTGACACCACTATTGAAAAGAGTAACAAAAGACGCTTCTAACAAGCTGGCCAAAATAATTATTTAAATAACATTTGATCACAATACGTTGTCATTTAAAGTGAGTTCACTTGTGTATGAATACTAGCTTATTTATTTATGAACAAACGTTTATTAGCAATTATTCTGAATAAACTGAGTGTGTGTGGATATTTAGAGCATTATATGGGATGGCGTTTTGAAGAGCAATTACACTAGCAGTAACCGCCAGGTATTGACATAATCAGTCAAATAAATGGCATTCACGCATTTCACTTCGATTCTCTGATTATCATTTTGTTACATCTTGTGTGATATTGACCCAGTTTTGGGCATACTCTTGCTACCTGATGTGATGACCACCAGTCAATAGCAACATATGAATATGAACCAGCTTCAAGTACTGAAGCTGCCACTGATGGGTAGTCTACAAGACTACCAACACCGTTATAGTTCAGGGCACCATCTGATCTGAATTTTTAGCATAGTTCAGGTCAGATGGCCTACCAAAGGGATAGCCCAGGATCAACATTCATCACGACATCAGTCTAATGGAAAACACGGGCAGTGACGTGAGAGGGACAGAGTACTCTCAGGGGTGTCGTGGGGATTCCTACCGTGGTGTCGTGAGGTTTCCTACTGTGGAGTTTCCTACGTTTAGTGGCGCACTAACCTGTCAGAGGGCCAGGCCGGTAAAACAAATTGAGGCTCCCCTTGCTGCCCCCTTCCACCCTCCTCACCACACAGGAGTTCTCCGAGAGTTTCAAATGCAAACGGAAGGTAGTGCCACATTACTTATCAGCTTCATTTTGTGTCGTGATAATTTACAAGGTATAACGTTATTTCACGTAACACTGAAAGTGACTGCTCTCGTAAGCTCGTTGCTATTATTTTATAGCTATGTTGCCCGTTATACGACAGAAATCGTTACATGATTCGAACAACAGAGTGCACGTAGTACATGGGCATGTTTAAATTTTTTTAATTTTTCATTTTATTTATTTTTATTTATTCTTTGTTGTTATTGCTGTTGTTCAACATTACAGTAGCAAATTGATAACCTTTTTTTCTTATCAATCGTAATTTCTTATTCAATTGTTTGTAAAATGGCTAGAGATTTGAAACACCTTTCATAATGTCTTTTAATCTTTTGTCAAGATCTATGTACCGTTTCTTTCTCTTTTGAAGAGCTAGGCCAATGGAATCTTTTTTAATTTCAAAAACAGCATTGACTGCCTCCTCCTTCAGCTTTGGAATCAGAAAGTACACATCTGGATGTTTCTGATTTATTGAGGAGTTCAGTTTTCTATGCCAACCTTCGACAGCATTCGTCGTTCTGTGTCGTTGGTTAAAAACATTCCACATTTCAATAGGTATATTAGGATTTTACATCCACTGATCAACCATATAGTTTGCAGATGCTGTGATCCTCTCTCCACTGGGCATTTGTTCCATCATTAAAATCCACGCTTCATCGACAGTGTTAAGTGGAAGATGTCCCACTGCAGCACACATGCGACAGAACAATCGGACTTCATCCCTATGCCTGTTGTCTTCCATTAATCTCAGTTCCTGTATCTTCTTCCACAGACATTGGTTAAAGTGAAAATTACAACAGGCAAGTTGTGTTTCAAGGAACACTGAATTCATTGTTTTTATTTTAGCCATTTCAAAATCTAGCACTGCAGTTATGGTGACCACCCAGGCATCTTAGATTTCAATCCAGAAAAAAGGTGTTTTATATGAATTTTGACTTTTGTCTGGCAGCAAAGCAAATAAAACAAGAAATATCTTAGTTGGCTCTTCTGTACTTCCGATATTGTCATGGATTGTCTTTTCTTCACGAACTATTTTTCTGCCATTATGTAGTTTTTTTCTTAATCTCCACATCTGTTTTGTCAGGTGGACAAGAATGTTGCTGTTGAGCAACGATTTCACATTTTGCAATTTTTAAACGGTCTTTGCACCTACTCCGTTCGTATTTGACGCACATCCAGTTCGTATATTCTTCATTTTCTCCTATAAATCCTTGAAAAGACACGGCCTCCCTTTTGTTGTTGTTATCACTTCCATCGTGTACACTGCATAGAACAGAAGTCGTTTAGGAAAACACACGGAACGAAAACTATCGACGACGACAGTGTCTGAGAAAGGGTGACAACACTTGCACTGAGGGTGAGCGACTGGGATAGACAAGCAAAATGGCTCTGAGCACTATGCAACTTAACTTCTGAGTTCATCAGTCGCCTAGAACTTAGAACTAATTAAACCTAACTAACCTAAGGACATCACACACATCCATGCCCGAGGCAGGACTCGAACCTGCGACCGTAGCGGTCGCTCGGTTCCAGACTGTAGCGCCCAGAACCGCACGGCCAATCCGGCCGGCATAGACAAGCAGTGGGGGAGGCTGAGTTTGCAAACACCTCATTAGGGAACCGGTTGCTCGGTACAGCTTCGATACCTGCTGCACCCTTCAAGGAAACCCCACGATAGGAAACCCCACGAAGCTCGAGCAACTGGCTAGTTACAATACACCAGTCACTACTCTTGATGAACTGTCGTATCTTGTTGAAGCTGTATGGGCAGCTCTACATCTACACACCAACCAAATTCTGTTTGACTCAATGCCCAGGCATTTCAAGGCCGTTATTACGGCCAGAGGTGGTTGTTCTGTGTACTGATTTCTCAGGGTCTATGGACCCAAATTGCATGAAAATGTTATCACATGTCAGTTCGAGTGTAATATATTTGTCCAATGAATACCTGTTTATCATCTGCATTTCTTCTTGGTGCAGCAATTTTAATGGCCAGTAGTGTATAATTTTTAGCCTGGAAATGACTTGCTCTTGCCACATATACTTGGAGGTATTAAACAAACTATAAACACACTACTCCTGATAACTATAATTATTAGTCTGGAAATGAAGTAAACACCGATTTATTGTCGTTCAGTATACTGTCCTCAGCCACCAATAAAAACATCTGCACTTAGGGTGTTATAACATCCCGTATATACTCTGTACAGGGTAAGGCAGCTAAGACAGGCCACCCAAAATATATCCAGAATGCACTTATGCGCCTGACACCCTCTATATACTAGGTACACGTCGTGGAAACTAAGACAGGCCACCCCAAATACACTGAAGAGACAAAAAAACTGGTACACCTGCCGAGCACGCGGAAATGCCGCAACACCACATGGCATGGACTGGACTAATGTCTGAAGTAGTGCTGGAGGGAGCTGTCCATAAATCCCTAAGAGTTCGAGGGAGTGGAGATCTCTTGTGAACAGCATGTTGAAAGGCAACTCAGATATGCGCAATGAAGTTCATGGCTGGGGAGTTTGGTGGCCAGCGGAAGTGTTTAAACTCAGAATAATGTTCCTGGAGCCACTCAGTAGCAATTCTGGACGTGCGCGGCGCCGCATTTTCCTGCTGGAATTCCCAAAGTCCGTTGGAACACACAATCTCCATGAATGGATGCAGGTGATGGGACAGGATGCTTACGTACGTGTCACCTGTCAGAGTCGTATCTAGACGTATCAGGGGTCCCATATCACACCAACTGCTCTCGCCACACACCATTACAGAACCTCCACCAGCTTGAACAGTCTCCTGTTGACATGGCAGGGTCCATGACGTTGTCTCCATATCTGTACATGTCCACCCGCTCAATATCATTTGAAACAAGACTCGTCCGACCAGGCAACATGTTTCTAGTCATCAACAGTCCAGTGTCGGTGTTGACGGGCCCAAGCGAGGCATAAAGCCTTGTGTCGTGCAGTCATCAATGGTACACGAATGGGCCTCCGGCTCCGAAAGCCCATATGGACGATGTTTCGTTGAATGATTCGCACGCTGATACTTGTTGATGGCCCAGCATGGAAATCTGCAGTAATTTGCGAAAGGGTTGCACTTGTGTCACGATGAACCATTCTCTTCAGTCGTCGTTGGTCCCGTTTTTGCAAGATCTTTTTCGTGCCGCTGCGATGTCGGAGATTTTACGTTTTACCGAATTCCTGATATTCAGGTTACACTCGTGAAATGGTCAAATGGAAAAATCCGCACTTCATCACTACCTCCCAGATGCTGTGTCCCATCACTCGTGCGGAGACTATAGCACCACGTTTAAACTGACATAAATCTTTGTAACCTGCCATTGTAGCAGCAGTAACGGATCTAACAACTGCAGCAGACACTTGTTGTCTTATATAGGCGTTACCGTCCGCTTTGTGTGTTTACTTATCTCTGTATTTGAATACACATGCGTATACCAGTTTCTCTGGCGCTTCAGTGTATATCCAAAATGAATAAATATATTGGTGTGCGGTTTTCGGTAAGCTATTGCTGGCAATATTGTGAATTTCCTGACGTTCACAGGTATTTTTTATCGTTTACAGTCACCTAATTACAACATGGACTTCGTTTTTCCAATGGAACTATGTTCTTTTTTCCGTGGCATTTGAAAGAACTTTCTAAGAGACCTCCAGTGACATAACATGTGTGTGCCTTGATCAAATAGTATCAAGACAACAGCGCCACAAACCACTGCCCTACTGTCAGGAGAAAAGGTTCCATAAACAGGGCCCTACCAAATGTAAGCAAGCATGCAACTCAGATACGGTTCCTTTGTTTATTATCACGGCTGTCATACCATGCACTCAGAGTGTTCACCTTGCATTGCTACACGCTAAAAAGTGGCTCTGGAGAGACAGTACTGGACGTTGAATTTCATCTGGAGTTAACGGCAGCACAGGCCAGTGTTGCAAGGCATTTCATGCCCTAGAGAGTCGTCGGTGTTTCCTAACAGGCCTTTTGTTTCAGTTTTCGCCAAAGGAAAAAGTACAGAATTGTTAGGTTTGCTGAGTGTGCAGACCCTTTTGCGTTTCAACAACGACCGTTCCTGTGCTCTCCAAATGTTTTCTTAAGAGGGTCTTTTGATACAGGTGCGGAATGTGAGGGACATCCGGCAGGTTGGTGCCACACTGTTTGCATTATGTCCAGTGGGATGTCTTCCAATAACTGCAACAGCAGCATACCGTAGGAACTCGAGACACTTGAGTGTATCTAGATTCTCATCAGTAAAACAGGGACCAAGGATGCGAATCTTCAAAAACACGCACCAAACGTTGATAGTGCAAGAGTGTTGTTTTTATCCACTTCTCTGAGCCAATTTGGATTATCAACTGAAGATTAATGCATGTTTCGAGAATTGATTTGCCCATGGTTTGTAAACGATGCCTCTTCCTCAGATAAAATTTAGCATAGATATACCGCATCACTTTGTACTTTTCGTAGATATTCGGATAACTGTAACCAATTTTGGAAGTCACTATCATGAGGCTATAGATGCACTGAAATGTAAAGAGGATGAAATGCTGTGGAATGTAGCGTTCGAAATGGTTCAAATGGCTCTGAGCACTATGGGACTTAACGTCGGAAGTCATCAGTCCCCTAGACTTAGAACTACTTAAACCTAACTAACATAAGGACATCACACACACATCCATGCCCTAGGCAGGATTCGAAGCTGTGACCGTAGCAGCAGCGCGGTTCTGGACTGAAGCGTCTAGAACCGCTCATCCACAACGGCCAGCTGTAGCGTTCGGGGAACACTCGTTTTGTTGGTCCCTCTCGTACTTCCGCGATGTCTCTTAGTGGAATTTGCATCACGTGTAACTACTGAATCCCATCGCTCGTGCGCCGACTATAACACCACGGTCAAACTCACTTATGATAGCCTGCCATTGTAGCAGCAGTAACCGATCTAACAACTGCACCAGACACTTGTCTCATATAGGCGTCGACGACCGCAGTGCCGGCTTTGCCTGTTTACATATCTCTGTGTTTGAATACGCATGCCCATACCAGTTTCTTTGGGTCTTCAGTGTATTTGATCAAGCCCCATACATATGTCGCTGAAGTTGTCGTAGAAGCCTCTTTCAAAAACTACAGAAAAAGTATACAGTGCCACTAGAAACTACAATTCAATGTCGTAATTCGACGACTATGAACGATAAAAATTACTTGCGACCGTCAGGAAATTCATCGTATTGCCCGCTATAACTTGGCGAAAACCGCACCTCAATATGTTTACTCATTCTGGATGTATTCGAAGTGCCCTGTGTTAGCTGCCTTAACCTGTATGAAATTTAATTCAGAATGCACAATTTACATTGACATGGAATGATTATGCCGATTTTCCTCTGTCCATTCGACTAGTGATAAATTTTTACGGTGACCTGTATAGATCACTCAGCTTAACTTTCAAACAACTCGCGAATCTACGAAATGTTTAGTCAGTTCGGTGGTCCTGTTTCTCCTTCAAGTATTCAGAGTCGTTCATACAACAGCTTCCTACTGTCAAGGGGCATCGGCTAAGAGAGAGTAATAATGCAAATTGACGCAATACACTCAAATTTCGAATGGTACAGTTTACACATCATTTATTAGCGTGCCCAAACGTTTTTGTGTATCCTCAATATTTTAAGTAATGTGTCTGAAGATTCATTATACTTGCAGTGACAGTATCAAGCTTGCCTGTAGAAAGGCCTTTACAAGTTGATTTGAAGTGCTTCGATAGCAGTTGTCTACATGTAATAACGCACAAAGCAAATGACGACCTGTGTATGTGTTCTCATCATTGTATTTCCCCTAACATGTGATCACCTCTTTAGCACTAGGTCAATACTTTTTCAGTCGCTAGAGAACCGTAAAACGGCTAGTAAAGTAACAACGTGGGAGTTCGTTAAACAGCTGTTATTCGATGTTTTTGGTCGCCGAGACATGCCGTCACACTCGGATGCGGAAGCTTACGTCAGTATTCCTCCCCTCCGCTTTGCGCAGCCAAGCACACGCGAACAGTAGACCGTTGTCCATCTGGACACGCGTCAGCTTCTGCATTTGGGAACAATAAACTCCATTCCTCAAAACTCGACGCCTGCTGAAATATGCATAACGAAAAGACTGTCGAAACAGTAATGTTGCCTCCGCGTTTTATTACGTAGTATGACGAGTCGTCACTCAAACCGTTAACACTTCAATTTGAGAAGACGAAAATATACTTTTCCACAGCGCTTACTGACAATTAGGTTATCGGAATGTAAGATATGCTGGGGACTAGTAAAACCATAATCAACGTTTGCGGAACATTTTTGAACAGAAGCCGTTCATACGGTGTAGATCGTGGTATTTTACATACTGTTCAGCAAAGGTGAAAGATGACACTGCTGGAAATACTTGAAATCAATAATAATATGCTACAGAATTCCAGTTTAGCTATAAATGAGCAAAACAATTTTCTTTCTCCCTTCTCTGTTAAATTAAGTTTCCGTCAGGCAACTGTTAGATTACAATAGTAATCTATATTTCACATCCTTTTTGCAAATATGATGATTTTCACATACAACAAATAACTTTATTTTAAATTTTTTCTTAAATGTAACGATTTCTGCGTAATATAAAAAAGCACTTTTCATTGTAAACACTTTTTATCTCATCATCTGCGTATCTTCTGTATCTGCATCAGTAATATCTGTGTGAGTCGTTCGTCATTCTATCTGTAGTTGCGATATTCAGTTGTCACCTGAGGATGGCTTAAAATGGCGAATGGCAGTTTGTAATCAAATATATAACATTTTGTACCTCACCAGGAAACTGGTTCCTAATTAATACTGGTATACCTCTGTTTCAAACCAACAGCTCAGTTTACCGAATCAGTACTAGGAATAAAAACAATCTTAGTAGCTGTTTAAAGCAACATGGGCATAGGGACATATACTGAGAGCTGGTGACAGAATGGTTATGAAGATATTTAAAGCAGTGCTTGAAGGAGCCAGCAGATTTGCAAGAATAAAGCTAAGGTGGGAGAAAGGTATCTGAGAGGACATAAGGAAAACTGGAATCCAGTGTTCTGTTCAAATGGATTGCCATTTTAACTCTTCAGCGACCTGGTTAACCATAAATTAATCGACACGATATCCAAGGCCAAGTTCAGAGGAACATTTCCGAAGTCCCTCATGAAAAAATCTGAGGTCAGACGGGGAGACAGACTCTCCTTTTTGCTCTTTAGCAAATGTGATCAGGGAATGGTCACGAAAACATAAAAGAGTGGATAGAACACGACTGGAATGTAAGAAAAAAGGAGTACAAATAAACTGTTTGGTATTCACTAACGATACTGTGTTATTATCGGAGTCATGAGAAGAAGCAATTAACCAAACCGTTTTCCAGAGACAAGCGGCTTCTTTGTAGAAGTATACAGTATATGACGAACTTCTAGACACTGTTACACGGACGACATCAGAAGGAGGAAAAATTCAAAAAGGCTAAATTCGTACGAAAATCGACAGAAACTTATCTGAGAGAAGAAAAATTACAACATCACGGACAAATAAGAGAAATTTAGAATACAAACGCACAATGAACATCTAGAACAAGAAAACTCTGTAAAAATGTGACATTACCAGACAGTGATACCCCGAAGCCTTACGCGCTATAGCACGTTCGAGCTTTGTAGAAGCACGATTACTTAGGATGCTATACATTGTGGAACGAAGGATTCTCAGGTGGATATTGTGGCCTCGGATATGTACGCGGACAGACATCCGACATCATTAGGAAAGGAATATCCATGCTCATCAGATCGTAGAATGGACCGGGAAAGGCGGACACATCAGATATTGGAATTTATTGTGAACAACAGGACCAAAGTACGCAGGATCCAAGAACAGCAAAGGACTGAATTAGACCCAGGACAAAAACATGATGTACAGGAGAGCGGGGAACGCAGTAAAGAATAAGAATGAAAGAATATTGGACAAGGATAAAGACCAGAACAAAAGACGCTGATCTGAGTTAACGTAGTCTTCAAATGATCAGGAAAGACGAAATACGAATGTCATACTTCTACTAAATTCTGGCGGAAACTCATCCAAAGTTGGTGAAGATTTATAAGGAGTATGCTTCTCCATTATCAACAGTTGAGAAATAGGCTCACCAGGGAAGGTACTAGTAGCCCCCTTAAAAGAGTACAGTGGTCACATTGGAGCGATCTAGAGGGTGCTGAATTGTTACCAGCTGGTCACTGACACTTCACCGTTGACGTAAGTCATGCTAGTGAAGAAGTGTGTGTACGTGCCAGTGGGCTGTATGGATTGGATGGGTCAACGTGGAGAAAAGAAGAAAAATGAACTCTCATATTTGGACGCTTACGCCACCATACCGTGAATGGAAGTGCCCGATTTGTTTTTATACCAACGCGGGCTGTCCACTGTATCTACAAGGAATGGGGTCCCGCTGGTATCCATTTAACACGGCGTAATAACAGTGGTCGTAGAAAGATCCTAACCGACAAAGACTGGAGACGAGTCCCACGTCTTGGCAATGAGAGTCGGGTTGAAAGCCGACGGGAATTTTTCTGCCAGTGAATGTATGTGCATTTGAACCAGTTTCTGAGCGAACATTGCGAAGGGAATACATGCAATGGACATTTGGCGTCGGGTACTTTTGCTCGCAACGACACATATGGCTTCACTTGTACAGTGGCCGAAATACCACATAAACTGTACAGTAGCTGACGAGTAGGGTGATGTAGCACGACGAGTAGCGATTTTGCCTCTTTCCAAGTGAAGTAAGGTGTCGATTGAAGTGTGACCTGCAGCGTCTAAAGGGTGTACTTCAGATCGAAGATGTTTCCGTGACATTTTCAGGGTGTTTTTCGCATCATGATTTGCACACACTGATTTACTTTAGCTGGATCTGAACCGAGACGTTTATTTCAACATCCTAGTTTACCAAATATTGGCGTTGCGTTGTTTGGGGAAGGAGACCAGACAGCGAGGTCATCGGTCTCATCGGATTAGGGAAGGACGGGAAAGGAATTCGGCCGTGCCCTTTTTAAAGGAACCATCCCGGTATTTGCCTGGAGCGATCTAGGGAAATCACGGAAAACCTAAATCAGGATGGCCGGACGCGGGACAAATATTGGCCTCTCCTTTATATCTTCATGATGAGTATACCGTGGACAATGCCGTCTATCAAGAAGATAACACACGTGTTCACAGGCGTTGCACGCACACATTCTTGGTTTGACGAACACCCAGGCCCTCAATGGCACCACGACCACCTCGACTGGGCCACCCATTAAGCGTCAGGATTCTGTTCAGCCAGTTATCAGACAGGCTGATTGGGGGAGGGGGGGGGGGCAAATGGAGGATCCAAATTGGGGATAAAAGGGAAAGGCTTACCAGTTCCAGCATACACCTTAGAACCAAGGGAAACCCCCCAAAAACCTTGGTCGGAACATTAATTTATACATGGTACATCATCCTTCGTTGAGGACGTTATCCCAAACAGAAATTAAACTGTTGTGTATGTGTAAGGTGTGTAAATGTTGTATATGTGTGTATGTACGAGTTTTACTGAACAGAGTGACATAAATTCCATACAAAACGCCTGGGACTATTTCTGACTGCAGGAGAAACGTAACGATCAACAGGCCCGCAATTTGGTTGCTCTACGGGATCAAATTATCAATGAGTGGCTTGAGCCTACCTGAAGCAACTTGCGGAATTTCTACCTCTTCGAACAGCCTTCATCATCCATGCTAGGGGTGGAGTTCAACGGCATTAGCTTCACATACCCTGGAAGCCGACTATTTTTTTTCGGAGCACTGTTGCTTTATTCAAATAAGGTCGGACTACTCTTGAACGTGGTACACTCAATGAACGTTCCAAGAATACAGAAACTTGTAAAACCATCAATAATTTGTGCAAATACGGTATTGGATGATTGGCCATAGGCAAATCAGAGAAAGACTATGTTACATTTTGCTTGTAGTACTTACTGTAATTTTGCCAATGTGAATGTCGTATTGCTTGAGTGCTGACAGAAAGGAAATTTGGAAACCCACATCCCGATCATTTATGAACTGTTTAAAAAAGATTCCAACAAACTTTGTTCGCCGATATGTGACTGTGGATGAGATGTGGTGCTGGCTCACGTCAAAAATGAACGGCAATCAAAGCACTAATGGAAGCCACTAGAACTGCACGAGAGAAGATAAATATCGATTTCGAGCTGTTGGTTTAGGAACACCAAAGACAATATCGATTTCATTTACCTGAAATACAAGTGTTTTCCAACTATACAAAAGGGGCTCTAGTTACACACCACCTTACAAAGTAGAGGCCTGTAACTGACGGATATTACCGCATAATAAATGCCCGAGAATAGGAACTAACTTTTAGAAAAATAATTCATCGAGATAACGCAACTGGTCACTTAGCAATGGGATAACTGAGGGATTTTAGGTACTAATTGTTGTAATACACATCTGCTCGAATTTGCCCCTGTGTGACTTCTATCCATTCCCATCTCAAACTTTTTTTTTCGGCTGAAAACATTTCGACTAATCAAGAGTTTCTGGCAACTGAAGATGGGAATTTTTGCAGACCCTGTCGAATCGCAATTATGTGATGTGACCTTCTTACTGGGAGAACGTTGGACAAGAAGCAGTAACCTAAAAGTGCACTTTTGGTCTAAAATTCTCGATCATTATAGTAAGTTCGACGTAAGGGCCCATTTCATTACATGTGCCTTGTAAGAAACTGTGTCGTCCCAGACACTTGATTTTTTTAGTATAAAAAGAAGGCATGGAAAAGTGTTGCGAACTGATACACAGTATGGTAAGCACACTAAGAAATTTAATTTCTTAGTTTTTTATGTCACTGATTGCGGAATATTATCTAAAACGTCGTTGTACTGAAACAATATTTTCTTTTGTTTCCTTCATGTGAAGCGCTGTGAGTCATGGGAGAGATGAACACTCTCACAACTGAAGACGAAGATGTGGTGCAATGAGAACTTTCGCGGCGAAATCACCTTATTTCTGCATTTTGGCATCAGATGACTCCAATGTTTCTACCCACACAAAAATTTAAACGTTCATTCAAACAAAAAAGAACTGTATAATAATGTATTGATTTAATGTAACTAAATGTTTCATTGTAAAAAAAAGAGAAATTGTAAATATTTTATATGACAGAGAGACCATACACACTATGTGATCAAAAGTATCTGGACACCTGGCTGAAAATGACTTATAAGTTCGTGGCGCCCTCCATCGGTACTGCTAGAATTCAATATGGTGTAGGCCCAATCTTAGCCTTGATGACAGCTTCCATTCTCGCAGTCACACGTTCAATCAGGCGCTGGAATGTTTCTTGGGGAATGGCAGCCCATTCTTCACGGAGTGCTGCACTGAGAAGAGGCATCGATGTCGCTCGATGAGGCCTGGCACGAAGTCGGAGTTCTAAAACATAGGACTGAGGTCAGGACTGTGTGCAGGCCAGTCCATTACAGGGATGTTATTGTCATGTAACCACTTCGCCACAGGTCGTGTATTATGAACAGGTGCTCGATAGTGTTGAAAGATACAATCGCCACCCCCGAATTGCTCTTCGATGGTGGCAAGCAAGAAGGTGCTCAAAACATCAATGTAGGGCTGTGCTGTAATAGTGCCACGCAAAACAACAAGGGTTGCAAGCCCCTCCATCCAGAAACATGACCACACCATAATACCACCGCCTCCGAATTTGACTGTTGGCACTGAACACGCTGGCAGATGATGTTCACCGAGCATTCGCCATACCCACGCCTCGCCATCGGATGGCCACACTGTGCACCGTGATTTGTCACTCCACACAACGTTTTTACACTGTTCAGTGCTCCAATGTGTACGCTCCTTACTCCACGGAAAGCGTCGTTTGATATTTACCGACGTGATGTGTGGCTTATGAACAGCCGATCGACCACGAAATCCAAGTTTTCTCACCTCCCGCCCAACTGTCGTAGTACTTGCAGTGGATCCTGATGCAGCTTGGAATTCCTGTGCGATGATCTGTACAGATGTCTGCCTATTACACATTACGACCCTCTTCAACTGTTGGCGGTCTCTGTCAGTCAACAGACGAGGTCGGTCTGTACGCTTTTGTGCTGTACGTGTCGCTTCACGTTTTCATTTCACTATCACATCGGAAACAGTGGACCTAGGGATGTTTAGGAGTGTGGCAATCTCACGTACAGAAGTATGACACAAGTGACACCCAATCACCTGACCACGTTCGAAGACCGTGAGTTCCGCGGAGCGCCCCATTCTGCTCTCTCAAGATATCTAAGGAGTACAGAGGTCGCTGATATGGAGTACCTGGCAGTAGGTGGCAGCACAATGCACCTAATATGAAAAACGTATCTTTTTGGGGGTATCCGGATACTTTTGATCACATAGTGTACCATAACTGTTAAGAAAACTGTATCTATGTGATCTATGATCACTGTTTTTTGAGTCTGTCGAACTGAAATATAGCTCGTTCTTCGCTTGTTGTTTTGAGTGACTAAATGTAATGTAATGGTTATCCGTGTAAGAAATTTTATTGAGTATTTTGTAGTAAAAAGCTGTTAAATGAATGCCAACTGGACTTCTGTGCAGCAGTATGAGGAAACACTTTGATTAGGAAGATCAAGAGTATTAGTGGTTTTATCTGTGAAGGATGTAATTGTAAATGTAGTTCTGTGCAGTTCCGAACTGGCGTGTCTCACAGATCTAATTTGTCTTTTCGGTTTGTATTGAACTTAAAGTTTTAATTGTAATGAGGTATTTATTGCCGTTCATGCTTCTTATTACTCTAAAAAGTGAGCAAAATATGATAATATAAGTGATTAGAACTGAAAAAGTTAATCTGTTAAAAACTCAGAAATCTTTTATTATTATTATTATTATTATTATTTTACAAACGACACGGAAAGTAATGATCCGGTATAAAGAGAATAAAGACAAAACCGTTTTATTTTAGTCTGTGAGAGAAGTACGTGGGCTGTCAAGATAATAAATACTTCTGCACTCTTATACACAATATCTATACAACCCTATTTAGACAACGAAGAAACCTGTGAGTGATCGGAGAGGCGTAGTATCTGAACGCTGAAACAGGCGTGTAACCCGGCCAATTCATATGAGGAAACAGTATCATCCGGGATAATCTGTCCTCTGGGTTTCATTCAACGGCTTTTGTTTAAGGGTTAGGTCATGTGGAGATTCTCAGAGGATCCTTCGGGATCGACCCAGAGTGATATTATTCCTGCCTTAGCTCGAATACCCTTGCGCGGCGATCAACCACAAACTTGGAACTACCTCCAAGTTTTCCGACTGAACTTTGCACCATGACTCTATTATAACAGTTACACCTAATTATGTAAAACATACCGCTCTATCAACAAAACACTATTTTTTCGGTTTTGTAACGATATTTAGCAAAATTCAGCAGACACAGCGTGAGGTTTAAGATGATGAATGTCATGGCAAGTCATGTCAGATTTGGTGACGGTCACGCGAGCGAGACAAACTGAAAATTACTCAACTAAAGATTACAGCAAATGAAATTCATCTTTGCCACAATACCTTATTAAAGACTACAAATATCGGAAGGCACCTGTTAAAAGTGACTATATTATTAATCAATCGAACAAAACGTAAATGAAAATAATGAAGAACATATACTGAACCGCCAAAGAAACTAGTATAAGCTTGCGTATTCAAATGCAGAGATATGTAAACAGGCAGAATACGGCGCTGCGGACGGCAACGCCTATATAAAACAAGTGTCTAGCGCAGTTGTTAGATCGGTTACTGCTGCCACAATGGCAGGTTATCAAGATTTAAGTAAGTCTGAATGTGGGGTTACAGTCGGCGCACGAGCGGTGGGACACAGCATCTCCGAGATAGCGATGAAGTGCGGATTTTCCCGTACGACCATTTCACGAGTGTATCCTGAATATCAGGAATCCGATAAAACATAAAATCTCCGACATCGCTGCGGCTGGAAAAAGACCCGGCAAGAAGAGAATCGTACAACGTGACAGAAGTGCAACCCTACCCCAAATTGCAGCAGATTTCAATGTTGGGCCATCAACAAGTGTCAACGTGTGAACCATTCAACGGAACATCGTCGATATGGGCTTTCGGAGGCGAAGACCCACTCGTGTACCCTTGTTGACTGCACGACACAAAGGTTTACACCTCACCTGGGCCCGTCAACAAATATGATGTACTGTTGATGACTGGAAGCATGTTGCCTGGTCGGACGAGTCTAGTTTCAGATTATATTGAGCGAGTGGACATCTACGGTTGAGGAGACAACGTCATGAAACCATGAACCCTGCCATGTCAGCAGGAGACTGTTCAAGTTGGTGGAGGCTCTGTAATGGTGTGGAGTGCGTGCAGTTCGAGTGATATGGGAACCCCGATACATCTAGATACGACTCCGACAAGTGACGCGTATGTAAGCATCCTATCTGATCACCTGCATCCATTCATGTCCATTGTGCGTTCCGACGGACTTGGAAAATTCCAGCAGGAAAATGCGGCACCGCGCACGTCCAGAATTGCTACAGAGTGGCTCCAGGAACACACTTATGAGTTTAAACACTTCTTCTGGCCACAAAACTCCCCAGACATGAACATTATTAAGCATATCTGGGAAGCATTGTAACGTGCTGTTCAGAAGAGATCCCCACCCCTTCGTACTTTTTCGGATATATGGACAGCTCTGCAGGATTCATGCTGTCAGTTCCCTCCAGCACTACTTCAGACATCAGTCGAGTCCATGCCACGTCATGTTGCGGGGCTTTTGCGTACTCGAGGATGTCCTAAACGATATTACGCAGATGTACTAGTTTCTTTGGCTCTTCAGTGCCTTAATACTACAATATTAAAATATTTTTGGTCGATTTGTAGCTTACTTGACGTGAGTAATTATAATCACATGGCGTATGATGGAGTACTTTTACAGTATCACTTTCAGTCTTATTTTCCTTTAGCTCACAGTAATAATTTAGTCATTTTTAACCGACGGCTGAAGGTGTAGGGTTAATTCCGAAACCGGTAGCCTTTAATGGGGGAAATTATAGCAGAACCGAATTTTATTCCTTACAATTAATAAATGATAAGTCAGAAGTGGATAAGTTTATGATCTACAGATATTTTGTGCAAATAACGCTCTCCTGGCCACTACCAAGTACGCACCACGTTTGTTACTTAAACAGTTCTCTTAATGCGTAAATAGGTGTTTAAGTGAAATGGAGACATCGCATGAGTAACAGAGAGAAATGGCATAAACTGAAAAGAAACACTGCTTCTGTACACGTTCGGCGAGAAAACTCCGTTCGAGGAATTCCGCATTCCTCATTGGAGTGGGCCAAGGGTAGATGCGTTATTGATTAAGGTCACAATAGAGCAATAAAGGCAGTGGTACCACTACAGTTCACTTCGCTGTTGTATGTCAGTTTTAACTCGAAGCGCAGGAGTTCGTCGGCACTCAGTAACAGCAGATGTATTTGGAAGAGGTTGCAGCTTTTACTCTAAATGTCATAAAGACTTCAAGATCACAAGAATAGGAAATAACAATTCGGAACATCGCCTTTAGCCGCAGACAGCGATCGTGCAGGCGCAAGGAAACGGTTTTAGGGCCGAGGTCTTTTCCTTGAGAGAGCTCGCTGGCACGTCAGAAGCGAAGCGGTCTCCGAGCAGGCAAGCCGAGCAACTACAGGTACGTGTCTTGTCAGTGTAAACAGTGTGAGATAAGTGAGGGCTTTTTCAGTATAGGAGCGTGCACTATGTTCACTGCTTAAAGTTTAATTGTCGCTGACGTTAAGAGTCAGTACAGGACTTAACGGTTCCCACGAATGACATGGAAAGACGATACGCCAAACGCTGAAGATTATTGCGGGCGTGCTCGTTTGCGAACAACGTGGTAAGCAATAGAGAAACGTCAACAGTAGGATGTATTGTCTCAGTACTAAATAAGATGTATTACGAAAAGAAGGGATTACTAGGTCGATCGCTTTTACTGCTCTTTTGAGTATTTTTAAGCTGCGTAATTAGGTGTGCTAAACATGCCAAGCCGGTTTGGAGTACACTTGAGCTGAAGGGCTGCTTTCGTTTATCTTATATATAATATATAGTTGTGCCTGTTAGCTAATGTACCGTTATTTTATGATAGACGAAGCAAGTAAAAGTTATGCCTTCTACGAAACTTTTTCATTTTACTTTTATGTTTTATTCTATAAGACCATTACAACATTGTCATACGAATGTACAGCATGCCACCACATTAAATGAATACTTTTTAAAGTAAAACTGTTGAAGTAAGGATTAGTAACCGCCCCCTACCAGATTCTTTAAAGAATGAATAAAACAGCTTCAAACACTGGAATGGGATGGTCTTTGTAATCTGCCTCCGTTTTAAGAAATTCTAGTTTTTCACGCTTATCAAAATTTTTGACGTCATATCTCCTGAATTGTGTGCAGTACATTGATATAATTTTGCAGGTACTTTCAATACTATATGTGGATGGTGTCTATAAAATGTGTTGCGAATAGATTTACTAGTAAAGAAGAAACAAATGATAGCGTTATACCTGATGCTCTAATTTTACTGAATGAACAGCGAAAATGTAGCAAGCAATAAACTTTTTTTCATTATTTTGTGGGTAGTATAGGGAGAAATAGTTTAGAATAGGCTTGAAATGTTTTCTAAAGTTTATTGGAAGTCACTAAGTGCTCTCATTATCAAATAATGGATGACTTTATTCTAGGTAATTTGCGAGCCGTCAGTTGGCTGTATCAAGACCCCTAGACAGTTACCAATTTTAATACCTAATTTACTGTGTTAAACTTTTAACGCAGGATTATACCACTTAATGAGTAAATTATGACATTTTCAGATTCTGTGAATAATAATATGCAACAGCGAAAATCAAACTTTTGTTGTCTTTGGAAGTCGTTAAGCAAATTAAAATTGTTAGTATTCGTCATGAGTGTGAAGATAGCGTCCACGGCATGATATTCGAAGCCATATTCGTAAAATGTAATATCTACATCTGCACATAAGCCACTGTACGATGTGTGGTGGAGTGCCAATATCATCGATTTTCTTTCCTGTTTCATTCGCTGCTGAGCGAGGGAAAAGTGACAGTCTAAATGCCTGTGTACGGGCCCCAATCTCTTCTATCTTTTTCTCATTATTCCTAAGCAAGCTATGCGATGCTGGCAGCGTAATGGTGGCACTATCTTCAGTAGACGTACTCTAACTTTACCCACAGGGTTTCGCGAGAACTACAGCCCCTTTCTTGCATGTGTTCCCATGTAAGTGCACCGAGCTTTTCTGTTACACTTTCGTATTCTACCTTATATGATGCGACGTTCTCGATATATTTACCGCTAATCTTGTAATCAGATACTACAGGGTTCTTTCTCTTTGTTCTAGGCATCGTAACCTGTTTACCTACATTTAAAGAGAACTGCCATTCATTACACCTTGCAGCAAATTTGCCCTAATCTTTCTGCAGTGCCTTACGATGGTCCAAAGAGGATGTTTTGCTGTACGCAACAGTACCGTTAGCGATCAATCTTCTTGTGCCTCTGATCTTTTTTGACAGATCGTTTGTACAGGGTGTATCATAATTAATGGCGTAAACGCATACAGTTGAAAGTACACGATATTAGAAGCAAAAGAGTCTCAGCAAACATAGGGTCGAAAATGCATACCTTAAGAGCTACGAGCAATTTTTCATCTTCGATACTGTGAAAAAATCTCTTCTACTGCAAGTTCTTTGCTTTCCATATTTTGGGAACCGGTAGTATGGACCAAAACAAGAAAAATATGTCCAACAAATATGTGCTCTAAAACGCATACCTTAGAAGTTACGAGCACTTGATCATTAGAAGACTTGTGTTTCAAAGTAGCAAAGATGAACAAGCGCTCATAGCTCTTATGGAATGCATTTTAGAGCACATGTTTACTGGACTTGGTGAGGATAATTTATTATTGCGGATATTTTATCACCGATATCCATAACTTGCTTACAAACATTTAGCGGTAAGTCCAATTTTTATTTTCCTAAAATCATCCAATCTCAAGTTAGGGTCAAGCCTTTCTAATTCAATTGTATTGTAATGTAGGCCAATCTGAAGATGCCTTGAATTAGGCGAGAAGTGCGTCAGTGTTGAATTAATAAAAGCAATGCAACATCGCAAGCAGGTCTATTTTCTTCTCCTGACATTATTAGGTTGGTGCGTAAGTTCGTAGCGTTTTTGTTTTGCATGCTGCTATTCCGCTTGCTATGGGTTTATTTATCGATTGTGATCTTTATTTGAAGCTCACTGTTGCTATTTGAATTTACATAGTATCATTTTGTTATTGGAGATAGTGAACGGAGATGTGGACACCAGAAAATGAAGTGCCAAGTGGAGAAATCGGAATATTTCGACGTATTTTTCTTTTTGAGTTCTATAGTGGGATGACAGCAGCGGAGGCAGCCACAAACATTTTCACCATGTATGGGGATAATCCGATTGGATAGAACACGGCAAGAAAATAGTTTTATCGTTTTAAAGAGGATCGTTTTGACATTAGTGACTCTCCATGTTTAGGAATACCTTCGGGATTTGATGACGATCTTTAAATGATTTTATGCACAGTGAACTACGCAAGTATACTCGGCAATTGGCGAATGTGATGAACTGTGATCATTCCACCATCGCGCGACATGTGCCGACGATTGGGAGGTTCAAAACGGTACGAAATTGTGCACCACCCAATATTATTAAGATCTGTTACATAAAGATTATGTGATTAGTGACTGATGGGTTTGCAGTGCTGGGACTGTAATATTCTGCTTACGTACTGCAGTAGTACATTGTCAGTTTGTCACAGCCAAATCACTTCAGGGAACGTCTATTAGAAGAACCTATTTTATCATTAGATCACTAGTGCTACCGCAAGTGCTCAAGAGGACTGTGTTAATTTGGTTTATATGTCTAGTGACGAGTGCCGCTAAGTTCTACTACCACTTTCCTCGACGGTTATGATCTGGCGCAGTACATAACAGCAAGGACTGTTACGACCTTACCGTTTTTCTCTGCCCTATGCATTGTGTGTAGAACGTAGTTTATGATAACTGATACTAACGATGACGCAGAGGCCGATGAAACAAATGGTGATTCCTGTGGTCGATGACAACGGAGTTCACGAAGTGAACGGCTAAAAGTCCAGAGCGTTGCGAAAGTCGTATACGTGCCACGAACAGTCCAGGAAGTGACCCGAATCGACAAACGTAAACACATACAAGGTCAATCACACTATCAATGGCACGTATCGAAGGTTTCAGAGAATAGCGAGAAGTATCGAACTAGTACGGGCCGCGATATTTACGTAGAATGTCACGTCCATGGGAGCGATATGCGGCCGTGATATGAAGCTAGAGTATCTCCGTCCTTTCTTCCACATCGATACCTGGGTTGGTGGGCTACCCCAATCACCGTCAGATACAAAAATATGTTTCAGTTAAGACCCGATGCTCGAGCCAATCACACGTTTGCGAAGAAGGATCGTACACTGCTGGAAAAAAAATTTTAGTACACCGGTAAAGACGACGTCTACTTTGATCCGATGACGACACATGCCACCTGGGAGATAGTAGACGTATTCTTAGGGTCCCAACGTCGTCCACCAACAGATGGCGTAGTGGCGTAGCTACCAGAGCGCCATCTGTGTTTACCCTTTAACAGGGAGTGCTCACAGCCAGAAGGCTTTGTGTGGTGCAAACGTCTGAAGCAAGCTGTCAGCCGCGCCACGGAGACGCACTCGTGCTTCCTACAGCCAACTTAGCGAGTTTGAAAGGGGTCAAATTGTGGCCTTTCGAGTGGCGGGATGGTCCTTTCGGGGGACTGCCGCACTAGTTGGACGTGCTGCGTCAGTTTTGCAACGATGATGGCATCAGTGATTACGTGAACAGTTTCACACTTGTAGACGGGGTTCTGGACGTCCAAGCAGCACAGACGTCCGCCAGGATCGTCGTATTGTAAGGGCAGCAGTTGCAGACTGTACATCTATCACAGCAAAGATAATAGGGCATGTGAGCCCAGACGTGTTAACAGGAACTGTTGCGAGCCGGTTATTAGCAGTGGGACTACCGGCACGCACATCTCCAGCTCGTCTTCTACTCATGCCACAGCATCGACGTACACGGCTCGACTGGTGCCATCAGAGGATCACGTGGAAGATAGAATGGCATGAATTGATCTTCTGCGATGGAAACAGATTCTGCCTGCACGCAAGTGATGGTCGTTTGTGCGTGCGACATAGACCTGGTCTCCTACAGTGCATTTGTCCAAGACACACTGGCTCCAGCCGATGCCTTATGGTCTAGGGTGCCATAAGCTACAAATCTCGTTCACCTTTGGTGTTTCTGGAGGGCACGCTAGCCAGTGGTCGGTGCGTGCATAATGTTGTTAGACTCATTCATTTGCCATTCTTGCAAAGGGAAGATGATGTGTTGCTCCAACAGAATAATGCTCGCCCACACATTGCCCGTTTAGATTAGATTAGTTTTTCGTTCCATAGATCCGTGCTGAGGAGATCCTCGTGGATGTGGAACATGTCAATTTTTTTTAAAGCTGAAATAACAATACTAATAGTATGAGTGTATACAATACATCATTTGTTTCTATTAAAAAATTCATCATTGGAGTAGAAGGAGTTGGCCACTAGTAAGTCTTTCAGGCTCCTTTCAAACTGATCTTTATTTGTAACTAGATTTTTTATGTTTGCTGGCAAATTATTGAAGATGAGTGTTCCTGAGTAGTGGACCCCTTTTTGAACTAAAGTAAGTGCTTTTAAGTCCTTGTGCATTTTTGTTCCTGGCATTGTATGTATGAACAGAGCTGTTTGTTGGAAAAAGAGATGTATTATTTAGGACAAATTTCATTAAGGAGTAAATATACTGAGAGGCAGAACTTAGTATATCCAGTTCTTTGAAGAGGTTTCTACAGGACGTCCGTGAATTTACTACACAAATAATACATATTACACGCTTTTGGACTATGATAACTTTTGTTTGACTTGAGGAGCTACCCCAAAATATTATACCATATGCCATTATGGAATGAAAGTAGGCAAAGTATGCAAGCTTTTTCATTTTTATGTGGTCTATGTCTACTAACACTCAAATTGCAAATACAGATTCGTTAAGGCGTTTCTGCACTTCTGTGGTGTGCTCCTCCCAACTGAATTTATTATCAAGTTGTAATCCCAGGAATTTAAGACTGTCAACCTCTTCTATCTGCTCTTCTCCATACTTTATGCATATGCTGGATGGAAACCTCTTACAGGTTCTGAATTGGATATAGTGAGCCTTTTCGAAGTTTAATGTCCAGTGAGTTGGCTTTAAACCATCTATTAATATCCATGAAAATATCATTAGCAGATCTTTCTAGAACTACACTCGACATACTATTTATTGCAATACTTGTGTCATCTGCAAACAAAACGAACTCTGCTTCTGGCAGTGAAACTCAACGTGCTCTGCAAGATGTGCAGCAACTTCCTTGTCCAGCACGATCTCCAGGCTTGTCTCCAGTCGAGCACGTGTGGAATACGATGGGACATGAAGTGACTCGTCAACCAATAGCTCTTACAGAACTACGTGAACAGGTCGAGCAGACGGGGCATAATGTACCCCAGGACAGTATTCGCCATCTGTACCATCGACTGGATACCAGAGTCATTGCCTGCATTGCCACTCATGGAGGCTACATAACGTACTAATGTGTGTGTTTCATCATGGATCTGTAGTGTTGGCAGAAGAGCCAACGCCGTGTTACTAGTGGAGGCCGAAATGCACACGTTTTAGCTCACGCAGGCTAGCGTGAGGAGGGAAGAACTATACTGACGTGAGGTCTGGAACATGACAAGGAACTAGAATTCAGAAAGCGGACGTAATTAGTTTGACACTTAACTTTAATCCATTAATGAGGAACGTCGCTCTTGACGGTACATGATTCACAATCTTATCTGTTCAGAAGACATATAGTAACTGAATATGGGGCCTTGCTAGGTCGTAGCAAATGACGTAGCTGAAGGCTATGCTAAACTGTCGTCTCTGCAAATGAGAGCGTATGTAGTCAGTGAACCATCTCTAGCAAAGTCGGCTGTACAACTGGGGCGAGTGCTAGGGAGTGTCACTAGACTAGACCTGCCGTGTGGCGGCGCTCGGTCTGCAATCACTGATAGTGGCGACACGTGGGTCCGACGTATACTAACGGACCGCGGCCGATTTAAAGGCTCCCACCTAGCAAATGTGGTGTCTGGCAGAGACACCACAGGATCGATACCTGGCACCTCAGAGCCGCTTGTGCATTCATCTATAAATGTAATCATTTCACGAACTCCATATGCACTATTGCAACAACAAATCTTAAATGAACTGGAAATCTCTGAAAAAGTGTACCAGTTTTTTTCCGGCAGTGTATTTTGATTACTAGTCGACGATGTGGCACAGTGTTGAAGAAGATGAAATCTACTTGTTCACATGCATCCATTGTTTGGAAGATGTCTCGCATCAGTGAAGAAAACTAGTGCTTTTCCTGAATGTTGTATGCTACTGATGGGTAGAATATCCCCTAGGGGTTCAGTAATCTAACTCGGGAATGCATTCATTATTCGCACCGAATTTTGTGTCTTGAGAGTGACTGTTTCGCTGTAGATGACTGTGACGTGTGCTTGTTATGAGGAGTCTCGTATTTGTATTGCAAATGACGAGAGAGAAGAAAGAGGGTGAACCTCGGTGCTGGTAAATAGACTACTCCCCTCGAAAAATACAAAAGGGCGACGAGCACGAAGTACTCATCCAACGGATGAATCACCCTTAACAATGTCACATATCCTCTCTACGTGACAAACTGCGGAGAGGTATTAAATGTAATTCGAGACTTAGCTGCAAATTATAGTGATTAGGAGCTTTACGCCACCACCAGTCCTACCATTGCCGGCTAAATATTGTAGGCAAAAGTTTCTACTACCAGTTTTCACAGCAGCTAACCTCCGAGTCTAGCGCCCTCCATGTCGCACTTGTGTAGATATGTACCTCTACATTTCACAAGCCACCTTATGGTGTGTGGCATAGCATACATGGTATTCCATTGTCACTTCCTTCTTTCCTGTTCCATTCACCAAAGGCCAGCGGAAAGGAACATTGAAGAGTGGAGATGGAAAACGCTGTAACTGCCAAATCTGACATTTGTCAGGAAGATGATAAACCAACGTATCTCTATTGAGATCTGTATCCAAAAAATTGATACCACAGAATTATGCTGCTCACCGCATAACCATAGAATATAATGAGACAAATTACAAAGTAAATACTTTATTAAGAACGTAGAATTTGCCGTACCAGGAAACTGACTGGTCCTAAATATCAATAGAACAGTTTTTGAAAGTTTATTCTTGCAGAGAAGAAAATAGCAACCAGTCACTGTTAATAAAGCTACTGATTTACTGTTTTATTTTCCAGCAACTAATGAAAGCAACGAAAAATGTAATGTAAACGTGAACAGCCGTCTCAAAATGAACCTGTCAGTTCGAAATCGATAACGGAGGTATTTAGTAAATGAACAGCGTCATTAATAGTGGCTGATTGCTGTTATCTTCTTTGCAAGATCAACTTGTCTTTTGTACACAGCCACGAGCTAAGAAATGTCAGTTATCGACAAAAGAGCAGGAAGAAAGTTTTCGTTTAAAGTACCATTAATACTGAGACATTACGTTTTGTTTGTGACATAAGAGTACAGAAATACAGCATTAGGCTTCTGACTAGTAGAACTGTAGTCAACAAAAATCACTTCTCATACCTTTTAAATTTTGGAACACCTGAGGGAAGCACAACGTGACACAAAGATAAGCTAGAATCTCTCTAATTTTCCCTACATGACATTTTCGCGAGATATACGTATGAGGAAGCAAATATATTGGTTAACTTTTCTACAAACTTTTCGTGTTTTCTGAACAAAACTTCATGTTCACTGAATGAACCTTTCATGCTTACTGAATTATCCCTTCTCATTTATCAAATGAACCTTTTGCATTTACTGAATGACCCTTTTGTGCTTACTGAACGAACCTTTAAAATTTACTGAACGAGCCTTTCACATTTACTAAACGAACCTTTCGCTTTTACTAAACAAACCTATCGCATTTACAGAACGAGCGTTTGACGCTTACTGAACAAACCTTCAGCATTTATTGATCGAAAATTTCACGTTTGCCAAACAAATTTTTCATGCTTATTGAACGAACTTCCACGTTTACTGAACGAACCTTTTGTGCAGGCAGAACAGATCTTTTGCGTTTACTGAATGAACCTTTCACATATACTGCATGAACCTTTTGTGCTTACTGAACGAAACTTTTGTGTTTGCTGAACGAACCTTTCATGCTTACTGAATGAACCTTTCGTGCTTACAGAAGAAATATTTTGTGTTTATGGGACAAACCTTTCATGCTTACTGAATTAACCTTTCACTTCGGCAAAACAAATTTTTGCGCTTACTTAACGAAACTTTGACATTTACTGTACGAACCTTTCGATTTAATGAATGAACCTTTCGTGCTTACTGAATGAACCGTCTTCATTTACTAAACAAACCTTTCACATTTACTAAACAAACCTTTCACATTTACTGAATGAACCTTTCATGCTTACTGAACGGACCTTCCACATTTACTGAACAAAAATTTTGTATTTAGTGAAAGAACCTTTTTCGTTTACTGGACGAATTTTTCACGTTTACTGAATGAACCTTTTGTTCTTACTGAACCAATATTTTGCATTTACTGAATGAACCTTTCATCTTTATTGAATGATCCTTTCACAGTTACTGAATGAACTTTTCGAGCTTACTGAACAAGTCTTTCGCATTTACAAAACTAACCATTTGCATTTACCAATTAAACCTTTAATGCTTACTGAATAAAACCTTTCACACTTGCTGAATGAACCTTTTGTGCTTAGTGAAAGAACCTTTCTTGTTTTCTCAACGAGCCTGTAACAAAACACGCTGCTCCCCTTTACATTTTCTCTACTCCTCTATCATTTCTATCTGATGCGGGTCCCAGAGAGGAGAGCAATACACAAGTATCAGTTAAGGTTTCCACAGGTTCCTGTTGTCTAAATCGTCTGCCATATTGCAGCTAGGCAATAACCTTTTATCGATTTGTGCTCACTTACATATTTCTGGCTATAAACATTATCTCATTGATATCAACAGTATCTAAAGCAGGGAACTGTCACATCGATACACTATTCTAATTTTTCATTAGCTGAACCTTACATAACTAGAATAATTCCTGCCTTCAGACAAGCTAACAGTTTTCTAAGTCTCTTGTGGTTTTGTTTCTGTAAAAGATAACAAACATTATGACTAACTTATTACATTAATATTGTGGAGACGTTTTTACTACTTATATACTGCAGGAAACTGCCAATCATTTACAAAGCTGTTCTCAAAATATATTATCCGGAACGTTGTAAACATTTCTATGTTGCAGAAGTAGACATATGAAGTATCCAAAAGTGCAGATTATCTTCCAGAAAACTTTATGTTCAATATATTATTGAGAAAAATAAATTATCAGGTGTTTAGTACGTGTCTCTGTGACACCGAATGGTAATATACATAATATACATGCTGGTACCCAACGCATCACTTCAGATACACAGTACCTAAAAATTTACTTGCCTTAGATTGAGAAGTGTCCTTGCACATGTCAACATGTCTGACGGCGCACAAATTAGATAATATTTATCCAATATTTGAGAATGAGAGCACTCAGCAACTTCCAACAAACTTTGGACATAATTTCAAACCTTTTCCTCACTGACACCCGCTACAAAATAATGAAAGGAAGAAAGTTTATTGCTTACTACATTTTCGCTGTTCATGCAGCAAAATTTCAGCATCAGGCATCTCATTTTCACTTATTTGTTCTTTGCTGCTAAATCTATTGGCAGCAGATTTTGCAGACAATATCTACTTATATGACTGCAATCAGTGTACTAACCACAGCTCAGGAGATATGACGTCATAAATATTGGTATGCGTGGAAAATTAGCTTTTCTTAAAATGGAACGCCAAGCATCCAGGCTCCACTCATCATCTGTAGAATAACCACATGTTTGAAGTTGTTTTATACTCGTATACAATTATTTTGCAATAATTTTGAAACAGTTTATTCTGTTCTTCTCCAGAAATTATGGAGTATCCAATATAACAGATTTATGAGGACTTTGAATCTTAAAGTATTTTCTTCCACGCTCTGTTGACATTTCGTGGCTGCCACCCGGTAGATGGCTAAGGAACAAAAAATACTGTGATATATATCCGGCACACGCAGACGGCTACAGTCTGTCATCCAGTTAAGGTAAAGATCAATGGGTAGAGGTTATCAGCTGGCACGTTCAGACAGCTGCAAAGACATAATTCTTTAAAATACGCAATCATCTGCCTCATACAGTGTCACTTGACAGAGATGCATACAAGTGAACAATATTTCATAGCTATCAGTACGCTTGTATTGACTTGGATGATACAGAATTCTGGAGATGAATAAAGTGAGTTACTCGAAGGTAATGCAAAAAACCGTAGTAATTCTGGTGTATCATTTCAAAACTCCCGTGTCATCTGGACATTGACAGTCTGATTGGAGAATGATTCTACGTTCTTTTCACTTTTACTTTACTCAGTAATCTTAGTGTCGCGGAAAATAACGCCAAGAGAGGAAGTAAAATAGATAAATTAGATACTGTATGGCATATCGTCAAACGGCAGAGAGGACATCCAGTCAGTTTACAAGTTAACATAACAGTTAAACTAAATGACTATGTTGTGACTGATAATTCACAAGTATTTTTTGCCATGACTTTGTAAATGTAGGAGCAAAAATAGGAATAAACGGTTCAGTTGAAGAAGCAAGAGAATATATTAAAAACATAAGTCCGCAAAACTTTAAGCAGCTACATGTAACATCAACATCACATAGCAATTAACAGAATATTAACGTTTCTAAAAAACAAAAGCACTTATGGTGTGGATATAATTTCAAACAGAGCACTGGAAAGTTGTGCTAACTGAACAAGTAGTAGCCCCAGTGATATAGGTAATGCTTCACTGACAGAGGGAGTTTTTCCAAACTGATTAAAATATGCAATTGTTAAACCTCTTTCTAAGTAAGGTGTCAAGAGAGACTTGAATAATTATTGTCACATTTCCTTAATAATATATTTTTCCAAAATATTGGAAAAAGTAATTTACTTAAGAGTAATCTCACGTTGAAGTAGAAACGATTTACTTAGCATATCACAGTTTGAATTGCAGGGTGGTTTCTCGACTTAGAATGCTCTTTATATCAAAAACTAAAAGCCCTAAAACCGTCAATTTTTTTTTGCCTATTTGATCATGTAGATCATGTTACTCTCTTAGAAGAACTTTATCTTTTTTATGGAACTGATGGATTTAAACACAAGTGGTTTGAGTCATAATTAACAAACAGAACACGAAAGTCTGGGAAGGGTGAAAAATTTTAGTGATTGGAGAGAAACTATGAAGGGTACTGCACAGGGGTCACACCTATTCCTTATGTAAGTGAATGGCCATCCATATACCACTGAACAAGCAGAATTGGTGCTTACTACTAGTATTATAATAAACTCCACTAGAGAGAAAGCAAGAGAATGTTTTTCAAAGAATTATTAACTGTGTCCCTAAATTTTGAAAAAACGACATTTTATTCATTTCTGCACAACAAATAGAGTCATACCAACAACTGATGCAGCACGTGATCAGGGATCAGGAAATAAAGCACAATACTCCAAATTCTTCGGTGTACTTGCCGATAAAAACTTGAAACAGAAGAAGCGTATTAGTGAGCTACTCAAACAATTAAGTTCAGCCACTTTTGCTCTTCGTGTAATTGCTAGTCTCGGAAACAAACGAATCAATCTCCTGGCATATTCTGCGTATTTTCATTCAACAAAGTCTTATGGAATAATTGTTTTGGGGTGGTTAGTGTGCTACGATGAATACAGGCATGCATCAGTGCAAGAGGACGTGCTACTGGGTATTAGAGGTACCGGTGTGTACAGCAATCTGGACCACCACCTCTAAAGGACTCCCCGTATGGCGGTACAACATGCAATGTGTGGTTTTCATGAGCAATAAAAAAGGCGGAAAGTTCCTGTACAAATTCCGGAACTCTCGGAACGGAGGTGACGCAGAACCTTTTTTTTGATGGGTGTATAAGCCATAAATCGGTTGACAAAATACATTAACACTGAATAATATACTAAATACTTTGCTTTTAATTTGTGGTATCAAAAGACGAAATTTCGATGTACTAATGAAAAATGATTACCTCTAAGGTATGAGGTGTGGCTAAAATAACGGGGCTAATGCCGTCACAGAGTTAAATAGGCATGCTCCAAAGAAGAACGACCAATAACTGTGAAGCGTCAAGCCTTCGAATGCGGCATCTCTGGTTCTGTACAGAAATCAGTGTGGCCATGTCCTCCGTTGGTACAAAAATATTTACTTTGTTTTGACTGAAAAATTGTAAGTGCAATAATTGATCAAAGAACTGTCGTGAAGTTTCACATGAAACTGCTCTTGAAACCTATCTTTTACTAAAAGGAGTTTATAGGGAAGAGAGTTTATCACGTATGCGAATTTTTGAGTGGTTCAAGCGTTTCCAAGACGGCCGAGATGATGTCGAAGGTGACTCAGATCGGAGGCGCCCTTCAACATAAAAAAATAGATGAAAATATGAAAAAATAGATGATCTGATTCGATCTGACCGTCGGTTGAGTATTCCATCGATTGCTAAAACTGTAGGAATTGACAAAGAATGCATAAAGCAAATTGTACGTAACCAATTTAACATGAGAAAAGTGTGCGGGGAAACTGTTCCGAAAATACTCAAGATAGAACAAAAAGGAACTCGTGAAAATGTTTGTACTGACACTTTGGATACCACTGAAAATGATCCTCATTTCTTGGTTTTTCACTTTTGATCAGCAACGGAAGCGCCGATCGATGCATTGGTAGGACCCACCTTCACCGAGAGCGAAAAAAACCTTGAATGAGGGAATTAAGATACAAAGCGATGATGATTTTTTTTCTACATGCAAGAAATTGTGGATCTTCACTGGGTTCTGAATGACAAACTGTTGATCAACATTACTTCCTTAAGGGTCTAGCCAAACTCCGTGAGAAAATAAGAAAAAAAGGACCCGAGCTGTGAAAGATTAAGTCATGGGTTCTGCATCAAGACAATGCATCTGCTCGTACCGCACTGTCTGTTAGAAGGTTTCTAGCGAAGCACAGCATCCCATTGTGAAACCAACTACCTTATACACGAGATCTAGCACCATGTGACTTTTATCTAGCCCCCAAGGTCAAATCTGCAACAAAAGGAACAAGATTTCAGCCGTTGAAGCGGTGAAAGAAATTGTGGCATGCGTCATCAAGGAGTTCACAGAGGAAAACTTCATGTAGTGTTTCCATCAACGTAAAATTCGCATGGAGCGTTGTAGGGATAAAGGAGGGGGGTGCTAATAGCTAAACTTGTAGGTTTTTTTTAAAAAAAGTTTTGCAGCAACACTCCCGTTATTTTACAGCCACAACTCGTATAACAGTAATCTACCTTCAATAAAATATTGACGGGGTAATTTCCAGACGTTTATGACGCTGTAGTTTTTGTGAACTTCTTGTCAAATTTATTTCTTGGGGCACAACACGATATGAAACTCAACTAATCAGCTGCTGAGTATAAAACTTGGCACTTTTTGAATCCTGCCCCTTCGATGCCCATGTTTGTATCAAAAAGTTGTTTTTCTTTCGCTGTTTTTGTAAAAAAAATAAATGGTATTCCTCGTACTTGACTTTGGAGAGCGAAATACGCGCTGCTGAAGACGCGACGGCTTGCAAACTAACGCCCGCTGGTCTGCGACTGCGACTTGCCGTGGCGGTGACCTTAACGTTCGCGGAATGATGTCACCGCCGTTGGTTGCTACTCCACGCCAACGCAAGCTCTCTCTCTCTCTCTCTCTCTCACTCTTCCCTGAGCCACGGTTCGTTTTAATTTTTAGCCTCAGTCATTACTATTCTCCACCTGCCTCCGAACAATGGACACTAGCTGGTTACGAGCATGAGCGGAAGGGACTATTAGTTTTAGGCTGCCATCTTTAATCTGAGTAGGAGGACGCTGGAAAACGAGCTACTTGTATTGCATTCAGCAATATTTTTACGGAAACCGAAGGTTATCTGAGATGTGCGGGCAAAAACGTTACTCCTGTTTCGAAGTATATCTGTTGTCCGTACGTCGTCAGGAGACAGTCAGACACAAATGGAATATGGGCGCCGGAGAGATGACCGTTGGTTTTGCGCGCCGGTTAATCTGGGCGGCGTCGTTTAGGTCTCCTCACCCGTCTAGCCGATTCCTCGGCTGATTTCCTACGTGTACCTGGCACAGTAGCTTTCTTTTTATTTTTTTCTACCTGTGTAGCTTTCTAATGGAGTCTTTTGTTTCTCGTCACCCTTCATTACTGATCTCCTATTTCAGGCAATAACTACTTCATAGCCCTGTGTTGCTCTTCCCGTCGTGTGGTTCTAGGCGCTTCAGGCCTAGGCGCTACGGTCGCAGGTTCGAATCCTGCCTCGGGCATGGTGTGTGTGATGTCTTTAGGTTAGTTAGGTTTAATAGTTCTAAGTCTAGGGGGCTGATGACTTCAGAAGTTAAGTCGCTGAGCCATTTGAACGATTTTGAAGCTCTTCCCGTACTATCCTTAGCAGTTTGATTAACTCAGCTCATATATTGAAGTCTTTCTCTGCTGTACTATTCTTGATGATGATGAAGTCCCATAATCCATGACGGAGCGTAGGGGAACGATGCGGGAGACCCGCACCGCCGTAGGCAAGGTCCTAGTGGAGGTGGTTTGCCATTGCCTTCCTCCGACCGTAATGGGAATGAATGATGATGATGAAGACGACACAACAACACCCAGTCATCTCGAGGCAGGAAAAATCCCTGACCCCGCCGGGAATCGAACCCGGGACCCCGTGCTCGAGAAGCGAGAACGCTACCGCGAGACCACGAGCAGCGGACTATTCTTAGCAATCTGATTATCGAAGCACGCATTTCGAAGACAACAGCTTACTGTAACCAGCAATTTATGCTACATTACGTCCAAAACAGAGTTTTAATCGCAGCCAGTATTTTCATTGTTTCTAAAGTTTCCGGTACTTTGAATATTACTTTGTTGACAATCTTGTGGCAACATCGGAAATGAAACGCGAAGGAAACAAATTAAAAGATTATACAGTGCTACAGCGAACACCTAAACTGGATGCAACCAATTAATTCTTACCAGTTCCACTGTGCTGATAACTACCATCACAAACAAAATTGAAATTTCGGTCTGATGTTACGAAGTTTTTTATCCATAAAGGAAAACAGAAGAAATTCACTGTCAAAATAACTCTTACATATGACAAGAATGAAAGAATGTAATAAAATATTTTCAGCATTCAAGACATAACAGTTCAGTACCTTATTACAGTTAGTAATGCAGGTGGTAGTGATTGTAATTGGTCCTTCTGTTTTGTTCCAAGGCGATTTTTAAACAACTAACGAAATATTTTGCTAGGGAAATAAATCATGAAGTATATCTTGTGGCCGAAAGATTCGAGGGCTTTTCTAAGACAAGCAGTTGGTGATATTTTACTTGGTGATGAGAAGGCTGAATTTGAAAGTCTTAAAAATATTGACTGCTTACTACTATAAAGCTTTTAACACATACACCGTAAGTACACTCTAAGGTAAGACAAAGAAAACCACGCACCACGAAGGAATTATCCGAATGGGATGGAAATCAGTACATGTGATTTACGTGTACAGAGAAACAAATGATCACAATTTCAGAAAAATTACGCCTTCTATGCCCATGTTTGTATCAAAAAGTTCTTTTTCTTTCGCTGTTTTTGAGAAACCGCGCATCCCTTGATGCACAAAATGTGTCCTACCAACTAATCTATTCTTCTACTCACGTTGAGCCACAAGTTTCTTCTCTCCCCAATTCCATCCAGTACCTCCTTTACTTTGGTAAAGGATGTGTGATGGGTACCCTGTATTCTTACGTCGTGATGGTTCACTTTTCCAATTGAACTGAGTGGAGCGCATCATTAAACATCACATGTGAAAGGAAACGATCACTTTCCATTTCTACGTTCAAAATGATTTCACAACTCTATACATTGCTGCTCATCACCATCGTGAAGGGCTTGAAACAACTGAATCATGTACTGTTTGAAACTCACAAGGGCTGAGTGTACCCCACTTGCCAACAGCACTCGGCAGACCGGATGGTCACCCATCCAAGTGCTAGCTCAGCCCGACAGCGCTTAACTTCGGTGATCTGACGGGAACCGGTGTTACCACTGGGGGAAGGCTCAATAACGCGTTTGTCCACCTCTGGCTCTCATGCAAGAAGTTATTTGGCGTGGCACTGCTTAACAGAGTTGTTCGCTGTCCCACTATTGGTATCCCACCACTGTCTGGGACGTCTCCAGACATTTCTTCATTGGTCATCGGGGCTCAGTTAGAGGCGGGAATCATCACTCTAGCCAACGATATTCTATGCCGAAGACATGTCAGGAAACACACTGGACAGCGGCGGGATACCAACCTGACTGTCGCCCGCCATACTGCCCGAAAACCAGGAGTATTGGTCTGGGGTGGCATTTCGTTTCGTAGCAAGACCTCCTTGGTTTTCACCTGCTGCACCGTTACAGTGCAGCGGTACGTCGGCCATGTTCCACGCCCCGTTTTGTTGCCCTTCATTTCAACAAGATAATGCCCCACACGCGCACTGCTTTTCTTCGTGCTTGCCAAACCCTACCTTGGCCAGCGATGTCGCCGATCGCTCCCCAGCCGAGAACGTTTGAAGCAGGGAGCTCTAACCAACTCTGGATTTTAACGATCTGATGCGCCAGATGGAGGGAATTTCGCACGATACCCCACAGGATGACATTCGACGACTCTATCAATCAATGCTACGCCGTATAATTGCTTGCATACGAGGGGCGTTTGAAAAGTCCGTGCAAAGTCCGAGAGATGGCACCACCGGCGTGTATCGACGTCATGTTTAGTTAGTAACATCTTTGGAAAGAACGCACACCAAGTTTCAGCCATATTGGTCTATTTCTTTGTGTTTGGCATTCGTGTGAATCAAGGATGTCGAGTGATTGTCAAAAAATGGACGAAAAAGAATTTCGTGTGGTGATTAAACATTACTTTATGAAAGGCAAAACGCCTCAGTAGACTAAATAGAAGCTTGATAAACATTAGGGTGACTCTGCACCTTCGATTAGAGCAGTTTATAATTGGTTTCAAAATTTTCGGAGTGGCCATAAGGGCACAATTGATGCTGAACGTTCTAGACGCCCTGTGGAGGTTACGACTCCAGAAATCATTGATAAAATCCATGATATGGTGACGGATGACCGAAGAGTTAAGGTGCGTGAGATTGCTAGTGCTGTGGGCGTCTCGAATGAACGGGTACATAATATTTCGCATAAACATTTGGACATGAGAAAGCTATCCGCAAGATGGGATCCGCGATTACTCACGCTTGACCAAAAACGGAATCGTATGAAGTGTTGCAAGGATGGTTTGCAGCTGTTCAGGAAGAATGCGCAGGACTTTAAGCGTCATTTCGTCACTGTGGATGAAACATGGATACATTACTATGGTCCTGAGACCAAACAACAATCTAAACAATGGGTTACCAAGGGAAAATCTGCACCAAAAAAGGCGAAGACCATTCCTTTGGCCGGAAAGGTTATGGCGACTGTCTTTTGGGATTCGCGAGGGATAATCCTCATCGACTATCTGGAAGAGGGTAAAACCGAGCTGCAAGAAAAACGACGGCGATTGGACCGCAAAAAAGTCCTTTTCCATCATAACAATGCACCAGCACACACATCAGCAGTTGTGGTCGCAAAATTAATAGAAATAGGATTCCAACTCGTTTGACATCCCCTCTATTCTCCAGACTTGGCTCCCTCGGACTAATGTTTGTTTCCCAATTTGAAGAAATGGCTGGCGGGACAAAGATTTTATTCAAACAAGGAGGTAATTGCAGCAACTAATAGCTATTTTGCAGACTTGGGCAGTTCCTATAATTCGGAAGGGATCAACAAATTAGAACAGCGTTGGACGAAGTGTATAAGTCTAAAAGGAGACTATGTCGAAAATTAAAGAAGGTTTACCCCAAACATGTAAGTAGTTTTTATTTTTGCACGGACTTTTCAAACGCCCCTCGTAAGGGCCAGAGTTGGATCAACGCTTATTGAATTGCTCAATTTGTGAACCTCTTTTTCTTGAATAAAACTTCCAGTTTTTCTGAAATTGTAATCATTTGTTTGTCCGTACATGTACATCTAAAACTAAAAAACAAAACTCCGCCCAAACAGGCCATGAAGGCCCAACGGTACGGACGGGCCGGCGTGTCATCCTGAGCCCACAGGCGTAACTGGATGCTCATATACAGGGTGTTACAAAAAGGTACGGCCAAACTTTCAGCAAACATTCCTCACACACAAATAAAGAAAAGATGTTATGTGGACATGTGTCCGGAAACGCTTAATTTCCATGTTAGAGCTCATTTTAGTTTCCTCGATTCACCGCCAGTTGGCCCAATTGAAGGAAGGTAATGTTGACTTCGGTGCTTGTGTTGACATGCGACTCATTGCTCTACAGTACTAGCATCAAGTACATCAGTACGTAGCATCAACAGGTTAGTATTCATCACGAACGTGGTTTTGCAGTCAGTGCGATGTTTACAAATGAGGAGTTGGCAGATGCCCATTTGATGTATGGATTAGCACGGGGCAATAGCGGTGGCGCGGTACGTTTGTATCGAGACAGATTCCCAGAACGAAGGTGTCCCGACAGGAAGACGTTCGAAGCAATTGATCGGCGTCTTAGGGAGCGCGGAACATTCCAGCCTATGACTCGCGACTGGGGAAGACCTAGAACGACGAGGACACCTGCAATGGACGAGGCAATTCTTCGCGCAGTTGACGATAACCCTAATGTCAGCGTCAGAGAAGTTGCTGCTGTACAAGGTAACGTTGACCACGTCACTGTATGGAGAGTGCTACAGGAGAGCCAATTGTTTCCGTACCATGTCTGAATCAGAGGCTCAGACGGTTTTGCGACCGTGTTGGCTGCAGATTCCTTGACTTGCGCCATAGGGTGGTGGGGTTTCGGGTTCCGCTGAATAGGTCAGGAGTTCACTACACTCAGTTGGCGGCTACACGGGTAGCGGAGGCTGTGTGGCGTGAACTGGGCGGTTTTTTAGGTTAGAAGGCCTCGGGAAAGTACGGGGTGGGCTGCAATCTCAAAGGGTGAATGCAAATACAGGACGTGCTTGGATCAAGGAAAAGTCGGAATTGTAGTTGTAAATTGTTGTAGTTGTGCTGGGAAAGTCCCTGAGCTTCAAGCGCTAATAGAAAGCACAGAAGCTGAAATCGTTATAGGCACAGAAAGCTGGCTAAAGCCTGAAATAAGTTCTGCAGAAATTTTTACGAAGTCTCAGACGGTGTTCAGGAAAGATAGGTTAGGCAGAATTGGTGGTGGAGTGTTTGTGTCTGTCAGTAGTGGTTTGTCTTGTAGTGAAGTCGCAGTAGATACTCGGTGCGAATTGGTATGGGTGGAAGTTATACTTAACACCCGAACTAAGTTAATAATTGGCTCCTTCTACCGACCCCCAGACTCCGATGATATAGTTGCTGAACAGTTCAGAGAAAATTTGAGTCTCGTAACAAATAAATACCCCACTCATACGGTTATAGTTGGTGGGGACTTCAACCTTCCCTCGATATGTTGGCAAAAATACCTGTTCAAAACCGGTGGTAGGCAGAAAACTTCATCCGAAATTGTCCTAAATGCTTTCTCCGAAAATTATTTCGAGCAGTTAGTCCACGAACCCACGCGAATTGTAAAAGGTTGCGAAAACACACTTGGCCTCTTAGCCACAAACAATCCAGAGCTGATAGAGAGCATCATGACTGATACAGGGATTAGTGATCACAAGGTCGTTGTAGCTAGGCTCAGTACCGTTTCTTCCAAATCCACCAGAAACAAAAGCAAAATAATGTTATTTAAAAAAGCGGATAAAGTGTCACTAGAAGCCTTCCTAAGAGACAATCTCCATTCCTTCCGAACTGACTATGCAAATGTAGACGAGATGTGGCTCAAATTCAAAGATATAGTAGCAACAGCAATTGAGAGATTCATACGTCATAAATTGGTAAGAGATGGAACTGATCCCCCGTGGTACACAAAACAGGTCCGAACGCTATTGCAGAGGCAACAGAAAAAGCATGCGAAGTTCAGAAGAACGCGAAATCCCGAAGATTGGCTAAAATTTACAGACGCGCGAAATTTGGCACGGACTTCAATGCGAGATGCCTTTAATAGGTTCGACAACGAAACATTGTCTCGAAATTTGGTAGAAAATCCGAAGAAATTCTGGTCGTATGTGAAGCACACAAGCGGCAAGACACAGTCAATACCTTCGCTGCGCAGTGCCGATGGTACTGTTACCGACGGCTGTGCCGCTAAAGCGGAGTTATTGAACGCAGTTTTCCGAAATTCCTTCACCAGGGAAGACGAATGGAATATTCCAGAATTTGAAACACGAACAGCTGCTAGCATGAGTTTCCTAGAAGTAGATATCTTAGGGGTTGCGAAGCAACTCAAATCGCTTGATACGGGCAAGTCTTCTGGTCCAGATTGTATACCGATTAGGTTCCTTTCAGATTACGCTGATACAGTAGCTCCCTACTTAGCAATCATTTACAACCGCTCGCTCACCGATAGATCTGTACCTACAGATTGGAAAATTGCGCAGGTCGCACCAGTGTTTAAGAAGGGTAGTAGGAGTAATCCATCGAACTACAGACCTATATCATTGACGTCGGTTTGCAGTAGGGTTTTGGAGCATATACTGTATTCAAACATTATGAATCACCTCGAAGGGAACGATCTCTTGATACGTAATCAGCATGGTTTCAGAAAACATCGTTCTTGTGCAACGCAGCTAGTTCTTTATTCGCACGAAGTAATGGCCGCTATCGACAGGGGATCTCAAGTTGATTCCGTATTTCTAGATTTCCGGAAAGCTTTTGACACCGTTCCTCACAAGCGACTTCTAATCAAGCTGCGGGCCTACCGGGTATCGTCTCAGTTGTGCGACTGGATTCGTGATTTCCTGTCAGGAAGGTCGCAGTTCGTGGTAATAGATGGCAAATCATCGAGTGAAACTGAAGTGATGTCAGGTGTTCCCCAGGGAAGCGTCCTGGTACCTCTGCTGTTCCTGGTCTATATAAATGACCTGGGTTACAATCTGAGCAGTTTTCTTAGGTTGTTCGCAGATGATGCTGTAATTTACCGTCTAGTAAGGTCATCCGAAGACCAGTATCAGTTGGAAAGCGATTTAGAAAAGATTGCTGTATGGTGTGGCAGGTGGCAGTTGACGCTAAATAACGAAAAGTGTGAGGTGATCCACATGAGTTCCCAAAGAAATCCGTTGGAATTCGATTACTCGATAAATAGTACAATTCTCAAGCCTGTCAATTAAACTAAGTACCTGGGTGTTAAAATTACGAACAGCTTCAGTTGGAAAGACCACATAGATAATATTGTGGGGAAGGCGAGCCAAAGGTTGCGTTTCATTGGCAGGACACTTATAAGATGCAACAAGTCCACTGAAGAGACAGCTTACAATACACTCGTTCGTCCTCTGTTAGAATATTGCTGCGCGGTGTGGGATCCTTACCAGGTGGGATTGACGGAGGACATCGAAAGGGTGCATAAAAGGGCAGCTCGTTTTGTATTATCACGTAATAGGGGAGAGAGTGTGGCAGATATGATACGCGAATTGGGATGGAAGTCATTACAGCAAAGACGTTTTTCGTCGCGACGAGACCTATTTACGAAATGTCAGTCACCAACTTTCTCTTTCGAATGCGAAAATATTTTGTTGAGTCCAACCTACAAAGGTATGAATGATCATCAAAATAAAATAAGAGAAATCAGAGCTCGAACAGAAAGGTTTAGGTGTACGTTTTTCCCGCGCGCTGTTTGGGAGTGGAATGGTAGAGAGATAGTATGATTGTGGTTCGATGAACCCTCTGCCAAGCACTTAAATGTGAATTGCAGAGTAGTCATGTAGATGTAGATGTACAGCGTGTGCAAGCACTATCAGCAGCTGATTGGCCTCCACGGGTACACTTCTGCGAATGGTTCATCCAACAATGTGTCAATCCTCATTTCAGTGCAAATGTTCTCTTTACGGATGAGGCTTCATTCCAACGTGATCAAATTGTAAATTTTCACAATCAACATGTGTGGGCTGACGAGAATCCGCACGCAATTGTGCAATCACGTCATCAACACAGATTTTCTGTGAACGTTTGGGCAGGCATTGTTGGTGATGTCTTGATTGGGCCCCATGTTCTTCCACCTATGCTCAATGGAGCACGTTATCATGATTTCATACGGGATACTCTACCTGTGCTGCTAGAACATGTGCCTTTACAAGTACGACACAACATGTGGTTCATGCACGATGGAGCTCCTGCACATTTCAGTCGAAGTGTTCGTACGCTTCTCAACAACAGATTCGGTGACCGATGGATTGGTAGAGGCGGACCAATTCATGGCCTCCACGCTCTCCTGATCTCAACCCTCTTGACTTTCATTTATGGGGGCATTTGAAAGCTCTTGTCTACGCAACCCCGGTACCAAATGTAGAGACTCTTCGTGCTCGTATTGTGGACGGCTGTGATACAATACGCCATTGTCCAGGGCTGCATCAGCTCATCAGGGATTCCATGCGACAGAGGGTGGATGCATGTATCCTCGCTAACGGAGGACATTTTGAACATTTCCTGTAACAAAGTGTTTGAAGTCACGCTGGTACGTTCTGTTGCTGTGTGTTTCCATTCCATGATTAATGTGATTTGAAGATAAGTAATAAAATGAGCTCTAACATGGAAAGTAAGCGTTTCCGGACACATGTCCACATAACATATTTTCTTTCTTCGTGTGTGAGGAATGTTTCCTGAAAGTTTGGCCGTACCTTTTTGTAACACCCTGTAGAGGGGCATATGGTCAACAAGTCGCTCTCCCGGCCGTATGCCAGTTTACGAGACCGGAGTCGCTACTTCTCAATCAAGTAGCTCCTCAGTTTGCCTCACAAGGTCTGAGTGCACCCCGCTTGCCAACAGCACTCGGCAGACCGGATGGTCACCCAGTCCGACAGCGCTTAAATTCGGTGATCTGACGGGAACCGGTGTTACCACTGCGGGAAGGCCGTTGGTGTGCGTGTACATCGCAGCTACCGATTTCTGTTCCATCTGGGTAATTCCTTCGTGGTGCTGAAAAATTGGGCTAAGAACTTTTTTATTTTCAAAAAATCTATCCGATTTTACAAGGGAATATCTTTTAGATTCATACACATACAAACTGTACTTTTGCGAGCATCTCTGGAGTTGTTGCATTCACTATTATTGCTATGTGGGAGGCACACGGACAGAACCTCTCACAAAGCCCCACAAAAGAAGAATGGCATACCGCGAGACAGCCGACCTCGGAGACCAGTGGTGCAGCGCGAGATCATACGCCCCTTACAGTTGATCTATCCGTCAGGTAGCTCATCGTTGAAAAATGCTCTTAGATACAGGTCCAAGGCGCGGTGCTCTGTCCTGTTGAAAATCAGTTTTGAGTGTTGTTCTCTTAATGGTGCAAAAAGCCAGATGTCCGACGTATACACGTATGTGGTTCCAATAATCGTCGTTTCTGCACAAAAAGAAGGGACTCGGCGGAAAACACATGAAGATTTGGAGAACCTCTCTCGCGTTCGACTTTCGTACGTGTGTGATGGTTTCCCCATATTATTACGTCGTGGTGGTTCACTTTTCCGATACTGGTTACCTTTGTTGTTGTTACGGTCTCCAGTTTTGGTTTGATGCAGCTCTCTATGCTACTCTATCCTGTGCAAGCTTCTTTAAAAATGGCTCTGAGCACTATGGGACTTAATAGCTATGGTCATCAGTCCCCTAGAACTTAGAACTGCTTAAACCTAACTAACCTAAGGACATCACACAACACCCAGTAATCACGCAAGCTTCTTTATCTCCGAATAACTATTTCAGCCTGCATCCTTCTGAATCTGCTTACTGCATTCACCTCCCTCTTCGATTTTTACCTCTCGCCCCCCCCCCCCCACACTTCCCTCAAAACTAACTAGGTGATCCCTCGATGCACAAAATGTGTCCTACTAACCAATCTCTTCTTCTGCTCACGTTGAGCCACAAATTTCTTTTCTCCCCAATTATATTCAGTGCCTCCTCATTAGTTACGTGATCTACCCATCTTATCTTCAGCAATCTTCTGTAGCACCACATTTCAAAAGCTGCTATTCTCTTCTTGTTTAAACTATTTATCGTCCATTTTTCACTTCCATATAAGACTACACTGCGTGCAAATATTTTCAGAAAAGACGTCCTAATACGTAAATCTGTATTCGATTTAACGAATTTCTCTTCTTCAGAAACGCTTTCCTTTCCGTTGCCAGTTTACAGCTTATATCATCTCTACTTCGGCCATCATCAGCTATTTTTCTGCCCAAGTAACAAAACTTATCTACTACTTTCAGTGTCTCGTTTCTTAATCTAATTGCTCATCGTTGTTTCGCTTTTGTTGATTTTCCTAAACCTACAAATGCTTTAAAAGTATGTCTGCTTTATCTTGACCTATCTTCTAAGATAAGTTGTCCGGTCAATATTGCTGCACGTGTTCCTACATTTCTCCGGAATCCAAGCTGATCACCCCCGAGGTCAGCTTCTGACAGTTTTTCCCTTGTTCCGTAAAGAATTCGTGTTAGTAGTTTGCAACCACGACTTATTAAACAGATAGTTCGGTAATACACTTCTCAGCACACGCTTTCTTTGGAACTGGTTTTGCTATATTCTTCTTGAATATGCATCTTGCACACCAGGTGGAAGAGTTTTATCACGACTGGTCCTCCCGAGGCTGTTAGTAGTTCTGACGAAATGTCGTCTACCCCTGGGGCCTTGACTCGACTCAGGTCTTTCACTACTCTATCATTGCCTCTCCCAGTATCATATTTGCCATCTCATCTTCATCTAGGTCCTCTTACAGTTCTATAATATTGCCCTCAAGTTCATCTCCCTTGATAGACCCTCTATATAGTCCTTCGATCTTTCAACTTTCCCTTCTTTGCTTAGGACTGGTTTTCCATCTGAGCTCTTGATATTCATAAAACTGCTTCTCTTTTATCCAAAAGCCTCTTTAATTTTCCTGTAGTCGTTACCATTACGTCTCGCTTATTTTTTAATTACGGTTTCCCGTCGATGAGAATCGGTTTCCCGAGAAATCATTTATCCATTGCTTCGGTTTCTCACGTATTTGTGAGCTCGGGTTCTCTTAACTCTGCGAGCGCCACTCGCCGAAGTCTCTGCACTACAGTCTGGGTTGCTCCAGAGCACTATGAAGGCATCACGAACGATTCAGAGCTCACGAAACTACCGAAGCCGTAGTTTGCTGCAGGTCTCTCCCACACAGTGGCCTCCCAGTAGCTTGGCTTACAGGAGTATTCCACGACTTCCAGCCCTTTTCTTGCTTATGAATACATAAAGATGAAACAATCGCACTCGTTCTGCCATTAACTAAAACTAAGTTCTCAGCGCAAACTGCGGAAAACATCAGTGACCTTCAGTGTCGTCACAATACAACTGAGGCAAATACCTCTCAGTAAGCTTATGCCATGGTCGCCCTCACGACTCCTCGTAAGCTGCTTCCGCCACTCGACGGACCGATGACGACATTGTTTGCACCACTCGTGACGTAATGCATTCGTTCTTCTGGCCAGCGGCGTCCGGGACTATCAGCAGCATTATCAAAACAGCTGCCCATTACCGGTGTTTTACTTATGTTTATGTTCATAATATAGCCTCTTTTCAAGATACTGTCCATTCTGTTTATCTTAATATCCAAGTCCTTCGCCGTCTCTGACAGAATTGGAGCGTCATCTTCAAACGTCAAAGTTTTCATTTCTTCTCCCTGAATTTTCATTCCCTTTCCTAATTTCTCTTTGGCTTCTCTCACTGCTTGCTCAAAGTACGGGCTAACGAGAATTTGGATATGTTACAAACCTGCCTTACGCATTTCCCAACTACTGCTCCACTATCATGTCCTTCGACACATACAACTGCAGTCTGGTTTCCGTACAAGGTGCTGATGACTTTTCATTCTCTGTATTTTATCTCTGCCATCTTCAGAATTACAAAGAGTGTATTCCAGTCAACATTTTCAAAAGCTTTCTGTCGATCTACAAACGGTAGAAAAGTATATTTGCATGTCCCCAATATATCTGCTAAGATAAGTAGTAGTGTCAATACTGCCTCCCGTATTCCCACTTTTTCCCGTATCAAAAAATTATCTTTCCTGAGATCGGTTTCTGCAATTTTTTTCCATTTTCCTGTAAATAATTCGTGATGTAATTTTACAACCACGACATTTTTATGTGGTCCAGGCACATTAATGTGACCACTGCCTACATTCGACGTTAACGTGCAGTAACCACTCAATAGACAGCAGGTGGCAGCACTAGCAGTGGAGGGTACATGAGGTGCGATGGGGGGACCTGAAAACAGTGCACTCATTGTCATAATGCCAAGTGGAACGATTTATCAGACGTCCAGAATGGTATGATCATTGGCTTCCGGGCCAAGCATGGAAACGTTTCCAAAATGGTTAAGTTTGTAAACTGTTTGTGTGGCACCATGTTTAAATTATATCATGCATGTCAAAATGACGCTACCCAAAACCGGTGCGAGGCAACTGTGGTGCACCATATCCCATAGATGACGAGTGAATGGTGGCTGCAGAGATGTGTATGGGCAAATAGACGTACAACTGCTGAGCAACTGACTGCCCAGATGAACCAACAGGCTGCCAGCAATGTCTCCTCAAAGACTGTTCAGCGAACATTGATGCTGCAGCGGTAACTTCTGCCACCGAATGTATCAGGATGACCAAATATAGCGCGAAGAGGTAGAAGGCACCATATTAAGAGTCGTCCGAGCTTTCCAAGTGATTTATTGTTTCCAACTACAGTGCCATGTTCTCCTTGGTCTGTGTCATGGGGTCCCGCAATGCTGAGGACACCACTTTACAGTCTGCGAAACAGCTTGGCGCGGAATGGCTGCCTCAGTGACGCTGCACGTACTGTGTGTCGGCCTTGTACACCAACGGAGTTGCGTCGTCGTCAGGATGCCGGCAGTTGGCTCAGCGGTCTGCATACCTGCTGACTCAGCACTGCTCGGTGTGAGCCACAGACAGCCAGCTGCATGCCTCTCGCTGGCATGGCTGAGATCACAGCGGCAATGAGTGCCCGCGATTGGCATCCAAATCTGCGGCCCTCGCTTCGGGATGCCTCTGGCCTTTGTTGGAAGCCAGGACACCTGCCCGTGGTAGCGAGCCATGGAGTGGCCCACTGCTGGCTGGCTATGGTTCCCGCATTGGCCTCAGATGGTCGAACCAGCGACCCACCGTGGACTCGAACGCTGGCGCTCCATCTGCTGCTGCATGTAGCTGGTGGTGTGACACGCCCCACATTCCAGGAGAGCTGCCACACTTGAAAGAATATCATTATAAACCCGCACCTATTTATAAGTGGCTGTGCACCTCTGTTTTGCCATATGTGCCACTTCATGTCACGTAGTCATATCACGCTAGGTTGGCCAGTGGGCCCCTTCTGTCTGTGATTTGTGACATGTAAAACCACTACTTATACTCTTTCAGTAATTTGATGGCCCTGTGGCCTCTATTCTACTTCGCAACTGTTGGTATGCATAACTCACTCACAGCAAAATGGTTCAAATGGTTCTGAGCACTATGGGACTTAACATCAGAGGTCATCAGTCCCCTGGAACTTAGAACTACTTAAACCTAACTAACCTAAGGACATCACACACATCCATGCCCAAGGCAGGATTCGAACCTGCGACCGTAGCGGTTGCGCGGTTCCAGACTGAAGCTCCTAGAACCGCTCGGCCACCAGCGGCCGGCTCACTCACAGCAATCCGACCCACACCTGGCTGTAACTTTTGCTCAGAATATTGCACAAAACTAACTTTTCCTATCCTAAACGGTGGTGCTGCTACCGCGTGTATGGTCCTCCATAGCAGGCGCCTGTTTCATGTACCCATGCTGAACGCAATTCATCGGCGTTGGAGGCTGGAATTTGCACGCCAATACCGGATCTGGACGTGCGCTGAATGGCGACAGGTAGCCTTTTCAGCTGAATTTCGTTTTACGTTCGATCGTCGTGAAACGTCTGAAAATAAATATCCTGCAACAATCGTCGGAGTTTCACACAGAGGAAGGGGCGTTATGGTTTGGGGACTGTTTTCATGGCATTCCCTGAGCGATCTCGTTTTCTGGAAACCGCAATGGATCAACAAAAGTATGCATCTATCCTTGGGGACCATATCCACAGGGTTTATTTTTTTCCTCAGCACGATGGGATCTACCAGCAGGACACGGCAATGTGTCACACAGCTCGCAGTGTATGTATGTGGTTCGAAGAGCACCAGGATGAGTTCACCATAGTTCCCTAGCCATCAAACTCGCCTAATTTAAACCCAATCGAGATTCTGTGGGGCCACCTCGATCGGTCTCTTTGTGACTTGGATCTTCAGTCGAGGAACGTAGTGCAGCTGACCACAGCACTGGAGTCGGCATGGCTCCACATACCTGTTGGTACCTTTCAGAAGCTCACTGATTCTCCTCTATCACGTCTCACAGCGGTCCGTGGTGCAAAAGACGGTTATGCAGGCTTCTGACTGTTCGTCACATTAACACTGGACAGTGTTTCTGTGTCACACAGGATTCCAGACATACTTTTCCAGTTCCTCCATCTTGCTTGTACTGAGTGATCTATCTCAAAACCCAGATTTCCATTACTTGCAATAGATCATTTGACGTATTTGAAGCAATCTATCCTCTACAGGCTCTCCCCATTCATTATGTCTGTGTCACCTTCCTCGTTTCCCAGGCATGAATACTCCGCTTTCTTTCTGCTGATTTTATGACCTCGTTCCTCCAGTGCACGTTCCAGTCTTCCAGTTTGCGCTACACACCATCTTTGCTGATGCTGCACTACTGGACCTGATCTTCACTGATGAGCCAAAATATCATGACCACTTTCAACCGCGAGACTGAATGCTACCTAGTCGCGCAGCAGGCACGTGATGTGAAAGTATAGAAGCACAGCAGAGACGAATGCGAAATAATTCTAGCGATGATAAAGACCAGAAATTGGAAAATAGACTGATATAAACGACTTTGACAAAAGGCAGACGTGCCTGAGAACGAGCATCTCAGAAACAGCAAAAGTAGTCGGCTGGCCGCGTGCTACCATTGTGACGATCGACGGAAAGTGGTTGAAACACAGTGAAAGCACGACTAGGCAATGTTGTTGTTGTTGTTGTTGTGGTCTTCAGTCCTGAGACTGGTTTGATGCAGCTTTCAATGTTACTCTAACCTGTGCAAGCCCCTTCATCTCCCAGTACCTACTGCAGCCTACATCCTTCTGAATCTGCTTAGTGTATTCATCTCTTGGTCTCCCTATACGATTTTTACCCTCCACGCTGCCCTCCAGTACTAAATTGGTGATCCCTTGATGCCTCAGAACATGTCCTACCAACCGATCCCTTCTTCTAGTCAAGTTGTGCCACAAACTTCTCTTCTCCCCAATCCTATTCAATACTTCCTCATTAGTTATGTGATCTACCCATCTAATCTTCAGCATTCTTCTGTAGCACCACATTTCAAAAGCTTCTATTCTCTTCTTGTCCAAACTATTTATCGTCCATGTTTCACTTCCATACATGGCTACACTCCATACAAATACTTTCAAAAATGACTTCCTGACACTCAAATCTATACTCGATGTTAACAAATTTCTCTTCTTCAGAAACGCTTTCCTTGCCATTGCCAGCCTACATTTTATATCCTCTCTACTTCTACCGTCATCAGTTATTTTGCTCCCCAAATAGCAAAACTCCTTTACTACTTTAAGCGACTCATTTCCTAATCTAATTCCCTCAGAATCACCCGACTTAATTCGACTACATTCCATTATCCTCGTTTTGCTTTTGTTGATGTTCATCTTATATCCTCCTTTCAAGACACTATCCATTCCGTTCAACTGCTCTTCCAAGTCCTTTGCTGTGTCTGACAGAATTACAATGTTATCAGCGAACCTCAAAGTTTTTATTTCTTCTCCATGGATTCTAATACCTACTCCGAATTTTTCTTTTCTTTCCTTCACTGCTTGCTCAATATACAGATTGAATAACATCGGGGAGAGACTCCAACCCTGTCTCACTCCCTTCCCAACCACTGCTTCCCTTTCATGTCCCTCGACTCTTATAACTGCCATCTGCTTTCTGTACAAATTGTAAATAGCCTTTCGCTCCCTGTAATTTACCCCTGTCACCTTCAGAATTTGAAAGAGAGTATTCCAATCAATATTGTCAAAAGCTTTCTCTAAGCCTACAAATGCTAGAAACGTAGGTTTGCCCTTCCTTAATCTAGCTTCTAAGATAAGTCGCAGGGTCAGTATTGCCTCACGTGTTCCAACATTTCTACGGAATCCAAACTGATCTTCCCCGAGGTCGGCTTCTACTAGTTTTTCCATTCGTCGACTAGGCAATAAGGTTTTGGAATTCCACGCTTCATCGCATAGCGTGGAGGTCGGTTTGTAGCCCGGTCTTTAAAGCAGGATAGGCAGTGAGCATGTAAGCTCCAGAGTACAATGCTGGAGCAGGCACAAGTGTTTCGGGCCACACCGTTCAGCGCACATGGGGCTTAGCAGCGGGCAACCCCTATGTGTACACATAGCGAGCGAACGCCGAACGACATTGCTAATTACGATTGCTGTGGCCGTGGAATATTCGAGATCGTGAAACGTCTCTCCTCGTCTGATGAATCACATTTCTTCTTACATCAGGTAAATGGAAATGAGCATTTGGCGACATTGGCCGTGAGGCCCCTTACGGGCTAGGTCCGGCCGCCTTGGTGCAGGTCTTATTACATTCGACGCCACATTGGGCGACCTGCTCGCCGGATGGGGATGAAATGATGATGAAGACAACACAACACCCAGTCCCTGAGCGGAGAAAATCCCCGACGCAGCAGGGAATCGAACCCGGGCCCCTTAGGACGGTAGCCCGTCACGCTGACCATTCAGCTATCGGGGCAGACCTTACATCAGGTCAATTGTCATGTTCGAAACACGCTCCGCGTCACGGACGCAGAAGTGTGGGGGCTTGCGATAGTACGGGAGACATACACCCGGGTTTCCGTGGGACCTGTGGTAATGTCGAAGGCACCACGCCAGCTGTGGATTACGTGAACATTTTTGCCGATCAGCTAAGTCCCTTCCTGATAGCGATGGCACCTTCCAGCAGCATAACTGTCCGTGTGACAAGGCCAGAGTCGTGCTACTATGGTTTGAGGAGCATGACATTTTATTCACGTTTGTTTCTTGGCCATTGAATTCGCCTAATGTGAACTCTATGGAACACATCTGCGACACTGTCTATCGGACATCAGCTCCATGCCCAAAAACCACAAGCCCAAACTGTGCGTAGACATCTGTTGTCACGTATCTATGCAAACCAAGGATTTGTCGAAACTATACTATGCAGAATAGCTGCCGTATTGCGTTCTAAATGTGCACCAACACACTGTTAAGCAGATTGGTCAGACTGTTTTGGGCCATCAGTGTAATTTGTTGGACGAACACATCTACGATGTGACATGGCTGTATTCTTCAGAGCCTTACACAACCGCTATATCGAATGTAGTTTCAACAAGCCTTGATGTATCTTCTTTGTCCTCTGACAAAATTTGAACTCTAACTGTGACTAAGTTGTGTTGTTGGGGAAGGGGTATCCTTTTGCGAATTTGGGACGGATCTCGAGCAAGTACACTGCCGTCATGTTTGTGCCTGGTCTTGTGGAACTAAGCCTTTCTACAGCTCTTTAAGGGATGATGGGGGAAATGACGAAGAAAAGATTAGAGGCTCTTTTTCGGTAATGTTATATAAAGGTTTACGCCGTCATTAATCCAAAACAGCATAGAAACCAACCGCGTGCCGAGAAAATTTACAGTGAACAGTCTGGCGATCAAACAAACCGTTGCTAAGACCATACGTTTCCTGCTACACTCCGCAGCACAGCAGGATCACAGACAATCGTTTCTAGAAATGCATGAGAATTTAGTAATGAATAAGTAATCTGTAACTCAGATTCCAAGAGCTGCAATTTCCTGTGAACAAACAGATGAAAGGGATTGGACTTTTCCAACAGCGAAACTTGCGATCCTGAAACGAGATGTAGTGTGTCGGTAAGAATCGCCAGATTGTGCAAAATGTAATACAAATATGAGTGTTACTAATACTGTATGTGATTAATTTGAGTTGCTAACGAGAAAGACAGCAACGAAGTTCCGCAAACCTAAATTGATGGATAGCAAAGCATTAAGCACTGTAAAGTAACTTTTGTTGTTTTGTGTGGTGGAACGTGATGGTATACGAGCCTCGGACATTTGAACTGGATTAACCAAATCGTATTGCAACTTGACACTTTTCACACAAACTTATCGTACCTATACATAAAAGTGATAGGAAAAAATGTCACGAAGTTGCTTTACACACTGGCCTTCTTCAGTTATCTTCATAGATACAGAATTTGGTCAGTTCTTAAAAAAATAGCTCCATAAAAATCGCCTTTGAACATCAGAAGACTTCTGAATGCTGTTAAGTTTCCACAGTTATACTAGATTGCCCTATAGCCAAATATGTAATGTATTAATTTTAAAATCGGAAAGTCCCTGGTTCAGTTCTCGATAGTACCAACATGTTTTGGCTTTTATTTAAATGTCATGTTATTTTTATTAATGAAGTATGATTAACGCTTTTGTTAATTAACATTTCCATTTGATAATACATATATAATTTAAATCAGAGAAGGAAGAGTCGAGTGCGGGACCTCATAATTACATGACTTATATGATGTGTGACAAGGCCAGAGGAGCTAACGACTTTGTTAAACTAATCGAAATGTTTTGTACTTGTATTCAGAACTGCGACGTACATACATTAAAGGTACGAGGAAACTGAAGAGGGCCATATCGTGAGATACACTTGTAAGACCAAATGCAGGTTGAACCAAGATTTTTGGATTTGTATCCACGCACTATTTTAGAGAGTATACATGTGTTGACTAGTTCAAGAATTTATCTGCTGTGAACAAAGAAGCAAAAAAAAAAAAAAAATATTTTAGCTGATGAGCAGTTTGATGAAAAACGGTACTAAGCACACTGATGTAAAAGTGATACCAGAACATGTGGAAACAAGCAAAAAGCGCCATTTTGTGTCTATTACAATACTATAAATTGTTTTTGAACTGCATGAAGGCAACAGCAGATACAAATACATTATTCTGAATCGTTATTTCAAACTCCGATACGTGAAAGGATATTAAACTGAGCCATCGAGCCACACATTACTTTTATCAAACAGTGACTCGAAAGTATGCCTCGGACTTGGTTTTTAAGAACAATTCGTCTATGTCCACTGCCCCATTCGGTGATCACATTGGAGATATAGGCTACTCCTACGTCAAATGTAACAGGGGCATCAGAAGGAAATGTCATATGGATTTTATAATGTAGTTTAAGACTGAATTCAAGAACGTTCTGTTACATAATTCTTTGTACTCCACTGAAGAGTATCTTTACAAAAATTCGTAGATTTATATTCTAATCAATAGTAGCACAGTTATACGATGTTTCCTAGTGTTAAGTAATGTCTTCGTACTGCATTTGAATAAAATGTACATCTCTGACGTCTTTCCATACCTTTTCGCTATATAGATCGAATAAAATTAATGTAATGTAGGAAAGCGGTGGCTTTATATCATAATCAATATTAACGCTGTTATATAATAACATTTCTTAATGTCAAGTAATTTGTGTTGCACTTGTCTAAATTGTAATTTTTTTTTACTTCTTTATATATCTTTTCGCTGTGGTACCTAAGGAATAAGAATAATGTAACGAAGAAAAGCAATAGATTTATATTCCAATCAATATTAGCACTGTTTTATAATAAAATTTCTTAGTGTTACGTAATTTCATAGTGTTGCATTTGAATCAAATGCACATCTTTGACTTCTTCCCACATCTTCTCGCTGTATCCATGGAACAAGACTAATGTAATGTAGCAAAACGGTAGCAAAAGTATTGCGTGCTAAGAGCTGATTAGCATGAGAGTGACTGATTGGTTTACCCATATTGGTAATTTCCAAGAATGATTGCCTATCGAAGTCGGTGGGTCCAAACGATACACACCGGACGTGCGATCGTAAATCGATCATGCGACTCTGGTGGCGGGCGTTATGAATATATTTACGTTGGTCACTACAGCAACGACAAAAGAAGAGCGTTACAAAAATACTTGTAGGCCTAATTGCAAAGGAGATGATTTACCTTACTCGTCGTCGGCGTTGTCGTCATGTGGAAGTCCATTACGGTGGTCTGGATGGATAATTTGGCAGAGTCGAACCCTGTATTCTTCCTGATACTCGTTCGTTTTCCGCACTGTCCGCAATGAAATTGTAACGGTATTTCAGCATCGAAACTGTTCTTACACTTCGCACCACCACAGTCTACACAGTCCATTCTTTCCTCGTCCAGTAGTACTTCATATTTGCGACAAAAAGTCGAACAATTTTCTATGCTTTACAAACATGGAATTATATTCTTCGATGTGAGAGAATCCGCTGAAGAAACATCAAGAACACCAGACATCCCACTCACTAACGACGTAAATCGTCTGGCTTTACCTAACAACTCACAAATAATTCACGGAGGTAGGTAATTTAGACAAGTAAGGGAAAGACGGAAGACAGATAAAAATGACGATCACAAATCATTGGACACAACGCCCGCCACCGGAGTCGCATGATCGATTTACTATCGTACATTCGATATGTATCATTTGGACCCACCGACTTCGATAGGCAATCATTCTTGGAAATTACCCCCATTTTCATATAACTTTGTTAAGAATACGAATATGGAAGTCAAAATTATCCTAGTATTTAGGAAGAGTCGGATTTAAAGACCGAATCTAAAACTTCTAATTAACTCTTCGTTTGTGTCCCTTCCTACTGATGACATACTTTCATTCCATTTCTTATTGGTTTGCAAACTTTTCGTCTGATGCGATGGCTCCATAGATTTACCAGCAATGCTTCAGTCTGATATTATATACCTATAACACACCAGTTGGAAATTATCCAATTTTAAGGAGACCGACCAGTCAGTAAACAAAGTGCAAAATCAGTAGAATGAATAAATCGTATTTGATTTGACTATTGCCGTGTTCTATGATTTATCGTACGCCTTTTGACTTGAATTTAACATGAGCAGTTCATTTATGTTCACGAATGATAACTTACCCATACATAGAGGAGTGCTATAAAGTCGTTTTATTCTCATTATTCACGATCCCACTCTCTGAGTGTGCGCCAAGGATCTTATTTACAGTTACTGATTACGTAAGTTTTATTTAACAATGCATTTCAACGAGTTCGTTCGTGAAGCACTGGCTGAAATACAGGACGCAGTGTAAAGTGTGACGCATTCGATGGGCACAGATTTTGTATTTAGCAACTGACAGTTCTCCGACATCGTTTCCAATCCCAAATCTAACAACAAAACACAACCTCTGGTCACTTCCGTTTCCAGTCGCATTTCAAACGCTGAAACGCTCACTGTTAGTATTTTGCTTTGCGTGTTGTTGAAAGTGACAGACGAAAACGAGTGTTGTGTGTTTCGAGAAGATGCCATGGAAACTGATGAATTCCGTGTGTTTGTTTCTCGGGGGTATCTACATTTGCAGCAGGTGAGTATAATACATGATTTTTGTTCTTGACGTTAGCCGCTATACATTTTTTTTGGTTCATTTTTCTGTAATTGTGTTGGTTAGAATCGTTATGGTAAGTTGTAGTTGCAAGCAATAAAGGTTCTCAAAGTTTCTCGAACGTGGATCTTCCAAAAAACATGGTACGTTTGTGAAACGTAATTTCAATAAACCAGAGTTCACAAGAGACTCGTTAAATCTTATTACAATTCATAACAAAAATATGGGAAACGAAATTCCTGTTAACACGTGAAAGGACTTTTCATAGTTTAATTTTCTTTGTTCAAGTCACTGATTTTCCAGTTTAAATTCGACCGCGGATAAGTTCGCCATTTAGTCCAGTCAAATTGCAGATATACCTTGCAAAAGGTGGAGTAGAAGAGTTTATTTTTTCAACTCGTTCATATGGTTGGAAAGATTAGGAAACCGAGTTTTACCAACAAAATTTCGCTTGGGAAAACTTCCTGTAGTCAAAAAACACGGAAAATTCCGGCGTTTTTTCAATTTTTTCAAAATATCTCAGTTTCATTTGCTCCTATCGCTTTAACGTCTATTTTCTTTTTTAAAGAGTACAAAATTCTCTACAAATTTGATTCTTGCCATTTTTTTTCTACTTCCAATATCTAAGGCGCTACAGCGCCTAAAAAAATAACAATTTTTCAATTTTTGAGCATAGTGGCAAGATACCTTATTTTTGAACACTATATTTTCTGTTTCTGTTTGTGTAGTATAAATACATTATACATCATGTTATATGTTGGATTTAACCACCTCACCTTCAGGTATTCAATTTCTCTGTATGCAACATGAGGATTGCTGGGCACCCAACTACTGTGATTCTTACATCACTACCTTAAGTTCACTATGGGGCACCTCTGCCCTGGTATTTGTAAAAATATAAATATAAAGATACATCATTAAGACACACACACACACAAAATAATTTGTCTCAGGAAACTGAACTATTATTAGCTGCAATAGGCAACCTACTTAGTTAGGTAATTATTCTTGTGTATAAAAGCCACGCAGTTGACATTAAAAATAAGTAGCTTTATTACAATTAAAATGCATTGTCAGTTACTAAAAAATGTTGACAGTTCTGGGTGTGCAATACTTGTAATAACGCACTTTAGCGCACTTGAGACAGATATGAGCATCGCTTCCAACGTTTTGATGGGCCAGGTTCATTAGTGTCACCAGAAATACCTTGAGTTACGGATTCAGGGTCTGTACATAGAGTTGATCCCAGATTGACCTCTAAACAGCGAGTCAGCCTCAGCAAGTTCGTTGATTTCGTCAGCAGTTTCCTCAACATCCTCCATAACATCTTCTTCACTGTCTTCATATAAAAATTTTGGCACGTTTTCACAGTTGACGCCAATACATTTCTTACAAATTGAAGAACGTTTCAAACCCGCTTTTCTGCAGGAGCACGCTCCGCCACAGTTCAGCTTGCATGAGCATGAAACAATGTGAAGAAGTGCTTCAGGTGCTGGATCTTGGCTCATTATAACGGGTATTGGACCGTGGTCACTGTGAGTCCAGCCCCATTTCTCAGGAGGTTTCCAGTTTCCCATCCAACTTTAGACTTGTTGGTAAGTCCGCAACGAATGATGTTGTGCAGCATCTTGTGTAGGTGGCAACCGTGCAAGATTCAGTTTGCTTTTTGTGGCAGACTTGGCGAATAGCTGGTACCGCAAATGGTCTAGTGTGTGGGAACTGCTGACACCTCCACTATACAATGCGATAGTAACCTGTTCTGCTGTTATTATTTCTACACGGGTAGCATGTGGTTTATTGAACGTGCAAAGGGCTGAGGTTAGGTGTTCATTTTTCGCAACAATATTGCAGCACTTAATTTTCCCTTGACCAAAAAAAGCGGATGTTGTATCACATCCGCTAAAGGCGTAAGTGAACAGAATATATTCACTGTCATACTTGTAAGCTGCAGTGGAAAACTACTTGTCTTCTGCATTTCTTCTTCCTGGCTTTAAGAAAAATAAGTTTTCAGTGCCTTGCCCCAAACCGATCATGAGCACAAGCAGGTCAACATCTTCTCCTACAATGACAACACTTCTAAAATCTTTGGTTCTTGAAATGGCAGATGTTAGAATCATAACTTCAGCATCTTCTTGTGCCTGGAGCAATTCAATGCTACACTCCAGAAATTCCTTTTTAAGAAGTGTGATCAAACGCATCTTTTTTCGTTCGTTGTACAAGAACTTGTCCTGAGGGACTTGGTTCACCATCTCTGATTCAACCACAACGTCAACCGAAGAATGTTTTTTGGACCTACGAATCCTCTCAGCACTCTTTGTGCTATATTTGTCTCCCTCACATGGATACCCATCAAATACAATAGCAAATTGAGATCCAAAATGACGTTGCAGGTAAGCAACATAGCTTTGGGCTATTGACTTGAAGCAAGCATTTCGAGTCCAAGTCACTTTGTGGATAAGGTACCCTCCATCAATGACAAAAAATTTACTCGGTCCACCTGATTTCACATCTTCCACTGGAACGAAGGCCAAAGAATAAATACGCTTTTGTCCGCTAAAGAACAATTCCTACATACCTTTTCTTATAACTGATCATTAACGGCAATCAACTGTAGAAAATGTACGGCACCTGCATGCAATCGTATTACATATTGTAACACAAATAAACTTCACGCAATCCGACGTGAATGTGTTCGGAGTTACTGAATATGATGCTGTTTGTCCTGGCCCTGCAGCAGAGTGAGCTGGTAAATTCCAATGAATAACGTGATGAGTAATATATTTATGCTACACAAATAGAAACTGAAATAACTGTGTTCAAAAATTAGGTAATTTGCCACTTTGCTCGAAATTTGAAAAAAATGGTATTTTTTGACATGCTGTAGCGCCTTATATACTGGGAGTAGAAAAAAATAGTGAGAATCAAATTTGTAGAGAATTTTTTTGCTCTTTAAAAAATAAAATAGACGTAAAAGTGATAGGAGCAAATGAAACTGAGATATTTTGAAAAAACTGAAAAAAGTCCGAAATTTTCGAAGTTTTTAGACTGCAGAAAGTTTTCCCAAGAGAAATTTGTTGGCAAAACTTCGTTTTCTAACCTTTCCAACAATATGAACGAGTTAAAAAAATAAAATCTTCTACCCCACCTTTTGCAAGGTACAGGCTTTTTTTCTGACAGTTTCACTGGACTAATTGGCAAAAGGACGATATGAAAGTGCCAGTGTGTGCGTTCTTGCGGCAAACGAGTACCTACGAAGATAATTTCTTGCATTGTTTGTGAAACTTGAACAGATTGCCTGTTATTTGGCCTATATGCTTGTATCAGCCGTCTGAATCTTTGTATCTTTCCCACGTAACCATTGTCACATCTATGTAATATTTTGTCGAGAGCGTTGTAATGCTGTGTAGACAGCGTCTTCTGCCGAAACCCTACGTAAATAAATGTTCCTCTGTGTGATCGTGGTATCGGTAAACCTTTCTTCGCCATATACAACCGATGCAACAGCTAACGACTGATTTTTGTTGTAGTATTGTTTGTCTTTGATTGAAAACGTGTTCTTACAGACGTTTTGCAATAATATGCACTTATCTGCATTTACATCCATGCTCTGTAAACCACGGTGAAGTGAATAGCACATATTACGGTTTCTTCCTATTACATCAGGGAGCGCAGGAAGAATGATTGCTTCAGTACCTCTGTACACACTGTATTGGGATAACTTGTTATTGGCGATTTTTTTCAAACGGGATAAGCCATAGATCAGTCTGTTTTTTTAGTGTCACGTTCGTCGGCTTCGCCACTTCCAAATTACCCTATATCTCGGGCGTAGTGACAGATCAAATGTGTCACAATAACGAGATTTTTCATTTTTTCTTTTCTCTTAAAACTGTGGATATGTGCACCAACATGTGATATGACAGCAGTCATTAACCTCACTGGCCAGAGCCGACGACTCTTGTTAAACATACTCCTCATTGGTTCGTTCCCTCGCACACGGATTGCTGTACCGTTGTGTCCAAATTGGAGGAGAACTCTCAGGAATGTGGAGAAACAGGTCAAAAAATAAATGCCTACAACAATGCCCCTGTCGCTGTATTTGTTGAATCCCTATATTGATAAATAACTACCATTAACTGTTGGTGACATTAGTTATTTGGCAAATAAGCTATCCATACTCGCATTTTCTTCCACAAGCGGCTATATACCATATTTCAGTTTTATCATTTGCTGGTATCTTGGGAAGGTTAACGTGGCTTAAAGCAGAGAATAATTTATCACGCCCTAATGGCCTCGACTGGCAAATTCAGTTGTTCAGTTAAAAGTATGTACTGCTGAGGAAGAGGGTACTATATGCTGATGGCGGTAAGATACATCAAAAGACATGTTGAGGAAGTCATCGACTTTATTTTGTTACGCACACGGTCATCTATACAAACTGGGCTTCCATATTTTTGTTTATATTCTTTCGTCCTAGAGTCAAGATATAAATATATCCAATATCTGGTTCTGGTCAATTTTTCTGGGAGGTTTCCCATGACGGTAAGGTAAATGCCAGAACTATTAATCCTCCGCCAAATATTCCCATTTGAGAACATTGGTGCCCCACCAACAGCTCGCTGTGACTTGACTGAAAAGAACTCAGTTTTACATGAGCTGGATGTCATACTGCACCCTCTTCCCTTCGGGATAAAGATCGAATGTTGACGAAAAGGAACCTTACATATTCAGTATATTTATTACAGACTTTACAAAGAAAGATCGATGGGTGTGACCACAGATGTTTGCTTGAGAGGAATACCCCTAAGCTACACTAAAACTTCAAAACATAGAATGATGAACGAAATTCGTACTTACGTTGTCTATTTAGTTTTTAGGTTTTCTGTCTGTATAACTTGTAGTACTTGAAATTCGTTCTGTTTGGTAAAGCAAAGATGTTCTGGATTGCCTGTATCTATAGGCAGAATAAGCAGCAACTGTTACTCATCACAGAATATGGAAACAACGTTCTTCCCTCTCGTTCTACTAGCTCTACTTTCGGCCAACCAGATTTAGGTCTTCATTAGTGTCCAAAATCACTTTAAGTTAATGTCGGCATGGTTCCATTTAAAACGCTACGGACGGCATCCCGTCTCATTCTTGTCAATTAGATCGTGTTCTCCGTCTCTAAAAGCACGTAAATCATCAATTTCGCTAGCCTGATGAGTATAATTGTACATGTTTAGTGTGTTTACTCTAAATTGTCCAATCCTATTCCTAGAGCTGAATTGGTAGAAGTTAGGCTTCGGCTACCAATCATTTGTTTTTGGTTGCAGCCAACGTTAACTGGCTTACTGTACCATGTGAGGTAGCCATAGTTGTCTTCAGCGTTGTTATTGTTGTTGTTGTTGTTGTTATGGTCTTCAATCCGAAGACAGGTTTGATGCAGATCTCCATAGTACTCTATTATGTGCGAGCATCTTCCTCTCCGAATAACTTCTGCAATCTACATCATTCTTACTGTATTCATCTCCTGGTCTACCTCTACGGTTTTTACCCCCCGTTCTCACACACACTTCCCACCAGTATCCCTTGACGTCTCAGAATGTGTCTTATCAACTGAGCCGTTCCTTTTGGTCAAGTTGTGGCACAAATGTCGTGTCTCTCCGCATCCATACAGTAGGCCTACCTAGTCATTATATAAGTGATCTGCCCATCTACTCTTCAACATTCTTCCGTAGCACCATATTTCGAAAGCTCTTATTCGCTTTTTGTCTGAACTGTTTATCGTCCGCCGGCCGCTGTGGCCAAGCGGTTCTAGGCGCTTCAGTCCGGAACCGCGCGACTGCTACGGTCGCAGGTTCGAATCCTGCCTCGGGCATGGATGTGTGTGATGTCCTTAGGTTAGTTAGGTTTCAGTAGTTCTAAGTTCTAGGGGACTGATGACCTCAGATGTTAAGTCCCATAGTGCTCAGAGCCATTTGAACCATTTGTTTATCGTCCATGTTTTACTTCCATACCTGGTTACACCCCGTACAAATACTTCCAGAGAAGACGTCCTAACCCTCACATCTACATTCGAAGTTAAATTTCTCTTCTTCAGAAATGCTTTTCTTGCCATTGCCAGTCTACGTTTTATATCCTCTCCACTTGGCCATCATCAGTTATTTTGCTGCCCAGATAGGAAAACCTCATTTATTACTTTAAGTATCTCGTTTCCTAATCTAATTCCCCTGGCGTCACCTGATTTAATTCTACTGCATTCCATTACCCTTGTCGCTTTTATTGATGTTAATGTTATAGCTTCCTTTCAAGACAATGTCCATTCCGTTCAACTGCTCTTCCATGTCCTTTGCTGTCTCTGACAGAATTACAATGCCACCGGGAAACATCGTAGGTTTTATTTCGTTGCCCTGAACTTTAATACCTCCTCCAAATTTTTCTTTGGTTTCCTTTACTGTTTGCTCAGTGTACAGATTGAATAACATAGCGACACGCTACAACTCTGTATCATTTCCTTCTCAACCCCTGTTTCCCTTTCATACACCTCGACTCTTGTAACTGCCATGTGTTTTGTGTACGAATTGTAAATAGCCCTTCACTCCCTGTATTTTACCCCTGCTACCTTCAGAATTTCAAAGAAAGTACTCCAGTCAAAACCTTTCTCTATAGGCGACTTCTGCTTTCGTGTAAGCACGAAGCACAAGTTGCGGTGCACCCAAATCGCTCGGCTTCGTACACCGCTGCTGTTCATGTGCTCGCTTCTGCTCTCCGCAGTCTCCTTCGCCCCCTCTGACTTGCTATCGCTCAGCTTACAGCTAACACACTGTGAAGTCTTTTTTTAGGGATGGATCGAATATGGTACTATCTCGTTCCATCTAAGTACGTGATTTAATTTATTACATTAAAAGCTATGCAATTTATAGTACAAAAAATATGCATGCATGTGTATATAAAATTTGCGTCGAGCCCTGTGGGATCACGCAAAGCATACTGCCTCATTTGAGCATTGTTTCTGATCTGACACGATTCTCTCTTTTTTTTATGCATGGAGTCTTTTTGTATTCTGAGCCCACTTTTTCACTTGTTTCTTTGAGACTTAATTCTCTGACCCAACTTTCCACTTGTATAGCTTCTTTCTTTCTATGTTTCTCTCTTGAAATTCTATTGGATTGATTTGTGAATTTTGTAGATCATATTTGGCTTTTGTGATCAGTGGTATTGTTGACTTGGCCCATTTTATGTATGTCGGAATTCTGTTGGTGACCCTTGTTGGTGATAGCCTGCTGATGTGCCCATGGTACTTTAAACATCTTTTCCTGATATCTCCTGCTAAGTTTGATGCCTTCTTTTGAGTCTGCTAGAATGTAATCTACATCACTTCAAAAATGGTTCAAATGGCTCTGAACACTGTGGGACTTAACTTCTAGGGTTATCAGTCCCCTAGAACTTAGAAAAACTTAAACCTCAGTCCCCTAGAACTTAGAAAAACTTAAACCTAACTAACCTAAGGACATCACACACATCCATTCCCGAGGCAGGATTCGAACCTGTGACCGTAGCGGTCGCGCGGTTCCAGACTGTAGCGTCCGGCCGGCCAATCTACATCCCTCTTCTGTCTGCTTTGGTCCAAGAATTTTCCCACGCTTTTGCGTTCTTCTTTCAGAATGCTTTCCATGTCACTTTTCGTAAGGAGTGTGAGTGTCTCACTTGCATACAGTATTTCAGGGTTGATTACTGTGTTGTAGTGTCTAATCTTTCTTTGAATGGACATGCATTTCTCATTATGTATGTCTCGTGTTCAGCCGTAAGCTCGCTTCATTTTTTTTAATAGTGTTTTCTGTGAGATCTTTTCTCCTACTGTAGGTTCGAGGATTTCACCTAGATATTGAAATGTGTGACTGTTTATCTTGCCGTATTTTGTGTATAATTTTTATATGCCTCATTTTGAGCAAAGAATTCAGACTTTTGGAAAGAGATTTGCACACCAACTTTTTCTGCACATTTTTTTAGTATTTCTATTTGTTTGGTTGCTGTTGCTTCGTTACCCGAGAATATGGCCAGGCGTCTGCCAAATGTAGGTTTGATATTTCTATCTTCTCCAGGAATCGTCCCAGTCGTATTGGCGTCCATTGTCCTTGGAATTTCAGTTCTTTTCCGAGTCCCTCATTACTTTGTCTGGAAACATTTTGAACAATTGTGGGGATAATCCCTCGCCTTGGCGTACTCCAGTTTTGATCATGAAGGGGTCAGAGATTTCACCCATGAATTTAACTTTCGATGTTGTGCCAGCCAATTTCTGTTTGATTAAGTCGTAGTGCCTTGGGGTCGAGTCCCTGTTCTTCTAAGACGTTGAATATCTGTGTGTGTGTGTGTGTGTGTGTGTGTGTGTGTGTGTGTGTGTGTGGGCGGGCTCGCGTATGTAACAGAAATATAGTGAAAACGTCAAGGGGTTGTAGAGGGTATGGCATTTGGTGGTGAGCTAAATCGCACGATCCTTAAATACAAAAAATAGTTCTGGAGCGCACGTATATTAAATAATAGTCTCCAACTACTTAACTACTATTTTTTTGAGGTAACAGTATCCAGAAATTGAGTGTAACTATGTCAACTATAATATTGTAGTTTTAATAGTCTGTTACAGTATTACTGAACTACCCATCAATAATCAGTAATTGTAACCAAATTATCAAATGGAATCAAAGTATTATCAAAAAATATCATGTTAACAGAATCTTCCGTCGGTTCTTCGTAGAACAACATTATAATAAATGAAAAGCACCAGTTTGTTTTTGTTCAACAATATTACTTTTTTTGTTAACCGGGTTTCGGTTTACAAGGCCATCATCAGACATTTACTGATGATGGCCTCGTAAGCCGAAAACCGGTTAACAATAAAAGAAATATTGTAGAACAAAAGCAAACTGGTGCTTTTCATTTATCAAAAAATATTACAAGCTAAATACATATTGAAACAGAAGATACTGGATACCAATCCAGATTCCCGTTTTCTAGGCACAGAAAATCGTTAAGATATTAATGAAATTCTGTTGATTTGCAAATATCATATGTTCCATAGTAGAACTTCCGTTTCAAAGTACAAGATGGTGCACGATCGGCGAGATACGGCTTAAACATCTACATGTTACGTAACTAGTTTTAATAATATATAGAATTTTACTTGCCATAACATTTAACAATAACTTCCAAGCCCTTGAATTAAACAACACTTTAAGTATACAACACCTGAAATGCTGCACAAAACACATCAAGTCTTACAACAAGGTTTGCCGGATTACATTGACAGAATTACCGAACATTGTTTGGCGAAGTATGTGCTGAGCTGATGGCTGAGGATGAACACAATTAAGCATAAAAATTATATTTATCATTGCTAGTTACAGCTATTAACAAGTTTTTGTTGCCTTCAATTTTTTGTAAACGTCGTGCTTGTTCAAATTTTAATTTACAGTGAACGTTGCTTTTAACCTACATCGACACTCAGTTTGTTTCCAGCGTCAGACCATAAATGACCCATGTGACTGAATTTGTGATATGAATGGAATTCGAAAAATACCGAACGAGTCATACTTGTGTATCGAACAAGGGACTGAAACGCCTAACAGTTCGGTAGAACACCGAACACCCAGCTCACAACAACAAAAACAGTACTAAATGTCGGGAACCGCTTATGGCACCCTCTAGTGCACAGTCCTTCATGTCACTCCCAAATTGGTTACTATATTTTCTTCATCGTGAGAATAAACCTGATGTAAACAAATACAAACGTGATGATTGGTAAACAGCCGTAGCACACGTGTTTTGCGCTCTTCGAAGGATGTCGTATAAGTATTAGATGTCATATTGGTTATTTACAGTAAACGAAATTTAAAGATATTCTAATGTTTCAAAAATCGTATACAGTCCCAGTGGTTGTGCTCTGATTGTCGCGCCATTAATACGCAGTGTAAAAATGGCTGACGCTGTTTCCTGCTCCGCAGGGAAACAAGCGCTTAAAACACCGTTAAAAAGTGGCGAGAAAAACAGGTTGTTCCTAGTATTTTTCACACGTTTGCAGAAAAATAATCGGTCCTGAAGTTGTCCAGGGAAGTGAGAATGTTTACCATTAAGGGAGGCTTAGATGAATCGATACTTCAACAGAACGCTACTTACGTGTAGTCAATAGTTCCACGGTTCACATCATGCCTTCGTCTTTCTTTTTTTCGTTCAGTTTGGATTATCTACATTTTTGACAGTTAATACATATCTAATGATTATGTTTTTATGAAAAAATCACATCTTCTTGTTTCTAAATACTTCTTGCACGCAAAATCCCAGTTTTCATTGCAAATATAAATTCTTCATTATCGATATTTTATGAAAGATTGTTAATAAAAGTTGTTTAAATTAAGAAATCATAACAAATTAAAATTTTGGGACAAAAATGAAAAATCTTATATCCTTTTTGGCACTATATTCACTGTTATATACCACAGATGTGGTCTGTCACGAGCCATAGTGATACGTATGATAGAAACATGAAAACCAATAATTTTCACAACATCGAGCACACCGTACAGATGCGGCATTTTTATAGTTGCAACCATGCTATTATAATATGAGCCCAACAGAACCGATCTAGAGCCAAGTTAAGGGATTTCTCGCGAAAAATAACAAGACATTTAAGCTGCCAGACGTACTGGAACTAATGCGCGAACCTTTTTTACACGTCACTCCCGAACGGCACGTTGAAAGGAGAAGCGAAAATGTGGCTTTAGATTGCTTTGTGGATCTGTTGTCGATCGACTCGTTATCGACGTAACAGATGACAGTTCCAATACTAAAATGTATTTCTCGGGTTCGGAAATGCAAGGCGTTCACAGATAAGCAAATGAGTGAATGTAAGTAAACCGGCCGCTGTGCCCGAGCGGTTATAGGCGCTTCAGTTTGGAACCGCGCAACCTCTACGGTTGCAGGTTCGAATCGTGCCTCGGGCATGGATGTGTGTGATGTCCTTAGGTTACATGGGTTTAAGTAGTTCTAAGTTCTAGGGGACTGATGACCTCAGATGTTAAGTCCCATAGTGCTCAGAGCCATTTAAACCATTTGAACTCCAAGTGATACTCTCAGTGCCTTCAATGTTTAACTATACGATAAAATCTCTGGAACACGCTTTTGCGTCACACACAGCTCGCTCAGAAAAATTACATCTTGTTTAAGTTGTGAATTTTCATCTCTCTTGTTTTTGATTACAATACCTTGAACGAGAGCATATTATGCATTCCGTGTGGTCCCTGAGAAGCGTGCGGTATTGCTGAAGTTTTATTATCACCCAGTCTATGCGCTCTAACGCGCAGCATAAAACGTTTCCTTATTATCGTACTTTGCTGTACTCTAGACAGCCTGGCTTCCATTCCACTTGAAATAATATCCTTTGCGAGTCCAGCAAACGCGGAAGAATACATGATGTATTTGTATGGTAAACGCAGTTATAGACAGAAAAACCTCGGCCGCACAAAATACCACGGCAGGTAGATGTGCAGTTGGCAGAGCACGCGTGGGTATAGCGGTAGTGGTGGGGGTTATGGGCAGGCCTTTAAAAGAAATGCCAAGCGCTGAAGCTTACTTCTTTTGTAAATATTAAGTGGTGGCCTTCCACACTCACACTTGCATGGTGACCATTCAAAAAATCTGTCACATCTGCTTTTATTAATATCTAAAAAGAATTCTGCTGAAAACTCAGCGATTTGTTTTCAATTAGCTTGTTCACCATTGTAGCTCTCAGAGAAGCGTCATGACTGGCGAATTTTGTGTAAAACCTACACATTTCTCGTGCTTCCACGTTAGAAGAAAGATTAAGGAAAGGCAAACCTACGTTTCTAGCATTTGTAGACGTAGAGAAAGCTTTTGACAATGTTGATTGGAATACTCTCTGTCAAATTCTGAAGGTGGCAGGAGTAAAATACAGGGAGCGAAAGGCTATTTACAATTTGTACAGAAAGCAGATGGCATTTATAAGAGTCGAGGGGTGTGAAAGGGAAGCAGTGGTTGGGAAGGGACTGAGACAGGGTGGTACCCTATCCCCGATGTTATTCAATATGTATATTGAGCAAGCAATAAAGGAAACAAAAGAAAAGTTCGGAGTAGGTATTAAAATCCATGGAGACGAAATAAAAACTTTGAGGTTCGCCGATGACATTATAATTCTGTCAGAGACAGCAAAGGACGTGGAAGAGCAGTTGAATGGAATGGACAGTGTCTTGAAAGGAGGATATAAGATGGACATCAACAAAAGCAAAACGAGGATAATGGAATGTAGTCGAATTAAGTCGGGTGATGCTGAGGGAATTAGATTAGGAAATGAGACACTTAAAGTAGTAAGGGAGTTCTATTTGGGGAGCAAAATAACTGATGATGGTCGAAGTAGAGAGGATATAAAATGTAGACTGGCAATTGCAAGGAAAGCGTTTCTGAAGAAGAGAAATTTGTTAACATCGATTTTAGATTTAAATGTCAGGAAGTCGTTTCTGAAAGTATTTGTATGGAGTGTAGCCATGTATGGAAGTGAAACGTGGACGATAAGTAGTTTAGACAAGAAGAGAATAGAAGCTTTCAAAATGTGGTGCTACAGAAGAATGCTGAAGATTAGCTGGGTAGATCACATAACTAATGAGGAGGTATTGAATATAATTGGAGAGAAGAGAAATTTGTGGCACAACTTGACTAGAAGAAGGGATCGGTTGGTAGGGCATACTCTGAGGCATCAAGGGATCACCAATTTAGTATTGGAGGGCAACGTGGAGGGTAAAAATCGTAGTGGGAGACCAAGGGATGAGTACACTAAACAGATTCAGAAGGATGTAGGTTGCAGTAGGTACTGTGAGATGAAGAAGCTTGCACAGGATAGAGTAGCATGGAGAGCTGCATCAAACCAGTCTCTGGACTGAAGACCACAACAACAGCAACACTTAATTAATGAAACAGTTGTTATATTTTTGCGTTCCACGCATTCATAAATCATCAAGTTGCGTGAAACGTCGTGAAATGAGTAAATAATCAGCCGAATTTCACTGATTCATTGACATAAGGTACAAATTATTCATCAAGAAATTCTTTCGAATTTGTGTATGATTGGAGTTCATTCTGATACAAAGCAAAGAATTTAAACACGTATTTCACGCGTGAGAAGCATATACTTCTGTTGTTGTCTGTTCTTATTATGATAGACACTTTCCTTGACAACTAAAAAAAAAAAAAAAAAAAGAATGATATGGAGTGTACTGATTCTTATGTTCTTGGACTTCACTCGACTTTTTAATGCACCAATATTTTTGTAAATTTATTTACTTTTGCTTCAAAAGCGAATCTCTTGAAGATTATTGCCTTTGTGGTTCTGATGTAGCAATAATATTTTTAATTGATTTCTATAGCGTTGGGAAACAGTTTTGTTGCTTTTGACGTTTTATGATCACGTCTGTGTGGTCCTCCCATCAGCTACGTTTGTGGCTCCTTACTTGGTACGTTAACTACTGCAAGTAGTGCGTTCCATATAAGTTTCCTAAGTACCAAATTCACTGATTTCAGTGGAAGTCTCGTGAATAAAACTTCACATTGTTGAGTAAATATGCAGAATGCCAAGTTTTCTGCTGTTTGCAATCCATTTGCCGGCCGTGGTGGCCGTGCGGTTCTAGGCACTTCAGTCCGGAACCGTGTGACTGCTACGGTCGCAGGTTCGAATCCTGCCTCGGGCATGGATGTGTGTGATGTCCTTAGGTTAGTTAGGTTTAAGTAGTTCTGAGTTCTGAGTTCTAGGGGACTGATGACCTCAGATGTTGAGTCCCATAGTGCTCGGAGCCATTTGAACCAATCTATTTATTTGTTGTTAAAAGAAAACGACATTCTTCAGTAAATATCTGCAGGTTACAAGAAGATCGTAAATAAACTGGCCTGTAATGTACCGTTTCATAACTAATTCTTCAGTAAATATGTTTAGGTTACAAGATGATCGTAAATAAACTGCGCTGTAACATACATTTTCAGACCTCCCATGGTCCTTAGGATACTAAAGAAAGACAGTGGTGTCATTTTTAGCTTATCGCTGATTTTTGTAGCAAAACGTGCCCCCTACATTGTAAAAGCTATATCACAAATCAATGTAGACGACCGCATTCGCTCTCATCCGATATCGTAATCAGAAATGTAGCTGGCTGTCCGCTTGGAGAGTTGCCGTCAGAATGTGTAACAAAAATGAACAGGAGTGTCGTGACTGACATAAGCACTGATAATGCAATTGTTTGTACAGGGACGCGGACATAAAAAATCTGTCTTTGCTAACAGCAAGATATAATCGTGTTGCGAATCTGATTCCCGTGTCAACGCGTTGCATACGAAGCAGTAAAAACAACTGTGAACGTTGGTTAAAGACAGAGGTTTCCAAACTACGGCCCACGGGCCAAACACCGGCCAGCAAACACCATCAATCCGGCCCGTGGTTAACGGGTCAAACATCCTTGATGTCCGCCCGCCGTAATTTTTTTTTTATTGCAGTCGAACGTTGTTTGGTTGGTTGGTTGTTTTGGGGAAGACCAGACAGCGAGGTCATCGGTCTCATCGGATTGGGGAAGGACAGGGAAGGAAGTCGGCCGTGCCCTTTGAAAGGAACCATCCCGGCATTTACCTGGAGCGATTTAGGGAAATCACGGAAAACCTAAATCAGGTGGCCGGACGCGGGATTGAACCGTCGTCCTCCCGAATGCGAGTCCAGTGTCGAACCACTGCGCCACCTCGCTCGGTGAACGTTGTTTATCGAGTATCTTCCATAACGAGTGATTCGCACAGCGAGTGGAAGAAACTGTAAGAAATTAACTCACCCAGCGAACGATGATTCACGTAAAAAGTCTGTGGATAGTGTTTGTTTATTTTGAGTCTTTAATAACCATTTCAGAAACCACCTCCTGGCCTGGATCCCTCTCTTTGGCCACTGTAAATGAACGTTAAGTTAACGTGTTCTCCTATAAGTCACCGCTCTGTAGAGTAGGAGCTCAGACAATGTTGTATTCAGTCGGCTGTACTGATGGAAATGCGTCTCACGCCGCAATATGTGTCGCCCGTACTACTGCTTGGGTTTCCGCGACGATGTTGCAGTTCTGTGCAACGATTTTGCAAGAACTTTTCTTCGCCGGTGCGTAGTAACCCTTTCCCTTGCAATATCTGTTTATGAATTCCAGTTCAGATTTGTCATCGTTAACGAACACCAGTTCATTAAAGATGCCCATAAGGCAGTAGCTGTACACTTTTCGAATATGCTGCCTGTTTATTGACAAATTTTGAAGCACAGGCACAAACAAATGCCCTTAGATATCTTTCTTCTAAAACAGGATGTACTGTACTATAAATTACTCATTGCAGTACTGTATTATAAATCTATTTCAGTACTTTTTTTCGGAGTGGAACTCACTGACGTGTTCTACATGGATTTCTACGGAAAAAAAGTGTTTCACGTACCGATTGTTAATTACGAGTAAGATGCAGGTACGAATCATGCTTATTAAGCGAAGTAACAGTGTAAAATCATTTGTTTTTATGACCAGTTAAGATACACGTTAACGGACAGGTATAATGTTATTCTAATTAATTATATGAGATTTCCCGACAGTGACTAAGCGACATAATTCAATTCATGTAATGAAACTAAGCATAGTAATTATGATAAAAGAGGTTAACGGAACTATTAATTTCCCACTTAAAATTGTTTGTGGTACAGGATCAAATTTATTAGTGGATCAGCAGCGACTTCAAATGCCCATCAGTTTGCTTAATCTGTAAATATTTTTTGTATTTCATTTTGAAGAATATTTTCTCACGGGTAACTAGTGCGAAAGCGGAACAAAACAAACGAGCAAGCTTATACAACTGGTCAAACTGTGTGAGTGAACGTCTTACAAAGTTACAGCAATAATGACTTTAAATATTTATCTTTATAAAAATCGCTACATTACAAATCAACACTTTTCCAAAACTCTGTAAAGAATTGGGTCCTGAGTAAAGAATTACAGGGGATTTATCTTTAAGGTAATTTTAATTAAATACTCACTGTTAAATACATTGTATCTTCACTAAGAAACTGTAGTCACAAACCACACTACTCCCATTATACACTACTGGCCATTAAAATTGCTAACCCAAGAAGAAATGCAGATGATAAACGGCTATTCATTGGACAAATATATTATACTAGAACTGAGATGTGATTACATTTTCACGCAATTTGGGTGCATAGATCCTGAGAAATCTGTACCCAGAACAACCACCTCTGGCCGTAATAAAGGCCTTGATACGCCTGGGCATTAAGTCAGACAGAGCTCGGATGGCGTGTACAGGTACAGCTGTCCATGCAGCTTCAACACGATACCACAGTTCATCAAGAGTAGTGACTGGCGTATTGTGACGAGACATTTGCTCGGCCACCATTGACCAGAGATTTTCAATTGGTGAGAGATCTGGAGAATGTGCTGGCCAGGGCAACAGTCGAACATTTTCTGAATCCAGAAAGGCCCGTACAGGACCTGCAACATGCGGTCGTGCATTCGTGCATTATCCTGGTGAAAGGTAGGGTTTCGCAAGGATCGAATGAAGGCTAGATCCACGGGTCGTAACACATCTGAAATGTAACGTCCACTGTTCAGAGTGCCTTCAATGCGAACAAGAGGTGACCGAGACGTGTAACCAGTGGCACCCCATACCATCACGCCGGGCGATACGCCAGTATGGCGATGAAGAATACACGCTTCCAATATGCGTTCACCGCGATGTCGCCAAACGCTGATGCGACCATCATGATGCTGTAAACAGAACCTGGATTCATCCGAAAAAATGACGTTTTGCCATTCGTGCACCCAGGTTCGTCGTTGAGTACACCATCGCAGGCGCTCCTGTCTGTGATGCAGCGTCAAGGGTAACCGCAGCCATGGTCTCCGAGCTGATAGTCCATGCTGCTGCAAACGTCGTCGAACTGTTCGTGCAGATGGTTGTTGTCTTGCAAACGTCCCCATCTGTTAACTCAGGGATCGAGACGTGGCTGCACGATCCGTTACAGCCGTGCGGATAAGATGCCTATCATCCTGACTGCTAGTGATACGAGGCCGTTGGGATCCAGCACGGCGTTCCGTATTACCCTCCTGAACCCACCGATTCCATATTCTGCTAACAGTCATTGGATATCGACCAAGCGAGTAGCAATGTTGCGATACGATAAACCGCAATCGCGATAGGCTACAATCCGACCTTTATGAAAGTCGGAAACGTGATGGTACGCACTTCCCCTCCTTACACGAGGTATCACAACAACGTTTCACCAGTTAACGCCGGTCAACTGGTGTTTGTGTATGAGAAATCGGTTGTAAACTTTCCTCATATCAGCACGTTGTAGGTGTCGCCACCGGCGACAGCCTTGTGTTTATGCTCTGAAAAGCTAATCATTTGCACATCACAGCATGTTCTTCCTGTCGGTTAAATTTCTCGTCTGTAGCACGTCATGTTCGTGGTGTAGCAAGTTAAAGGCCAGTAGTGTAGTTTTGCCTTTCAGAGATCGCACATGTTGCGCACAAGATGATGCTGTACTACTGCACTCAGTGTTTCTACTGTTCGGAAAACTTCACTACTATATATTTACCATTGTCGGAAGTAGTCGTAACAATACGTAAAGCGCAGCACGCACATCGTCTATCTCCGACCAATGAAGTAAAAAAAATGGTTCAAATGGCTCTGCGCGCTATGGGACTTAACATCTAAGCGCGGTTCCAGGCAGTAGCGCCTAGAACCGCTCGGCCACCCCGGCCGGCTGCAATGAAGTAACATGGACGCTTGCCCGTAAGGGCCAACTGAAATTGCGGAGTGAAGTCCATCCCCGCTCCCTGTGCCATTGATACCTCAACCACCGTCTAGTCCTGAAACGAAAATCTGCGCGTAATTCAACACTTCAGTATGTTGATATGATTAGCTATAATCTGTCCAACTTTTCTTGAACCACGCCAGCAGTGGCCGCAGTGAATGAAGAAGTAACTAACCACTATTGTCGCCACTTGACCAAGAATTTTACGGTCAGAAGATACATTTTATACCATATGCAGCTTACGCCGCAATCTGACCACCTGTGTGGAGTCAATGACACACGGAAGTAAGAAGGTTTCGTGAAAGCGCGTTACAACGACCTTTATGCGTGGTATTTATTTGTAGCAATGTATATAAAATTAAATTCAGGCCACAGCTCAAGGTGAAACAGTAAGCTGTTCACTTCGCAATAACTACTGCAGTGTCACTGAGTGTCAGCTCGTAAAGATTTTCAGCAATGGCAAGTGTCACGAAAATTTCTGAAATGTACAGATGGTTCAGATGGCTCTGAGCACTATGGGACTTAACTTCTAAGGTCATCAGTCCCCTAGAACTTAGAACTATTTAAACCTAACTAAACTAAGGACATCACACACATCCATGCCCGAGGCAGGATTCGAACCTGCGACCGTAGCGGTGGCGTGGTTCCAGACTGTAGCGCCTGGAACCGCTCGGCCACCTCGGCCGGGCTGAAATGTACAGAGGAGTCCGGAGCAGTGCTAAGGTATCAGGCCTCAAGACAGTTTAGACAGTCTATACTGCTTCCTGGCCCCTCCTCCAAGCTCTACAAATTTGTATACCGACAAGAGAACGGTCTGACTTGTCATGCCGAAATTTGTTTAGAATTTTTTCATTGCTAACCAACTTAGCAAAAATGCCGTACGAAAAATTTCAGCTGCCGACATGAACCGAAAGTTAGTCAAAATTAGTTATAAAGTATGACTTTTTTCGCTTGGTTCCCATGCTTGAAACTTCCTCGTGCACAGCTCTGAATTCTCTCGCTACGTGGCACGGCATTGTCTTGTCTCTGCTTCCATTGTTTCTGCGAGGCCAGCGCTGAATCGCGGATTGAAAGAGATTGAAACATAACTTAATATTCATAGAAGAATACGACTTATTTCCTACATAAGTGGGAAGTATACGGAAAAAAATACAAGATTACCAGAATGTCATCATTAAATTTATTTGTTATAAATATTGCAAAAGCATGAACTATTGATAAAATGTTGGTGCAACAAGAAACTAATTAAGGACGACGTTTCACAGTCATGAGACTCGCATACAGACTTTGATGCTTTTACGCAAAACTGACAAGAGCTAGAAAAGAGTCGGGCCTGTTACTGGTATATTTCGAAATGCACCATGCGCTGCTGATTAGATTTTGAAGCTTGGAGAGACAGGAGGTAATGTGTATTAGTAATTACAATTGAAGAATATTATCACTGTGCTGGTCTGCAAAATGCACTGGTCTGTCGATGGTATTTCTTTGTCTTGATGATCTATCAAATGACTTCCAATGATGGAATAATTCTCATTCTAATGGTTGAAATAGATTCGTCGTACCACGTGGAATCCGACATAGCTGTATTTCTTTCCCTCGTTGGTAGACATGAAATTCCAACAGGGTGTTACAAAAAGGTACGGCCAAACTTTCAGGAAACATTCCTCAAATAAAGAAAAGATGTTATGTGGACATGCGTCCGGAAACGCTTAATTTCCATGTTAGAGCTCATTTTAGTTTCGTCAGTATGTACTGTACTTCCTCGATTCACCGCCATGATTTCATACGGGATACTCTACCTGTGCTGCTAGAACATGTGCCTTTACAAGTACGACACAACATGTGGTTCATGCACGATGGAGCTCCTGCACATTTCAGTCGAAGTGTTCGTACGCTGCTCAACAACAAATTCGTTGACCGATGGATTGGTAGAGGCGGACCAATTCCATGGCCTCCACGCTCTCCTGACCTCAACCCTCTTGACTTTCATTTATGGGGCCATTTGAAAGCTCTTGTCTACGCAACCCCGGTACCAAATGTAGAGACTCTTCGTGCTCGTATTGTGGACGGCTGTGATACAATACGCCATTCTCCAGGGCTGCATCAGCGCATCAGGGATTCCATGCGACGGAGGGTGGATGCATGTATCCTCGCTAACGGAGGACATTTTGAACATTTCCTGTAACAAAGTGTTTGAAGTCATGCTGGTACGTTCTGTTGCTGTGTGTTTCCATTCCATGATTAATGTGATTTGAAGAGAAGTAATAAAATGAGCTCTGACATGGAAAGTAAGCGTTTCCGGACACATGTCCACATAACATATTTTCTTTCTTTGTGTGTGAGGAATGTTTGCTGAAAGTTTGGCCGTACCTTTTTGTAACACCCTGTATATCTCTTCATAAAAATTTTCTCTTAATGATCGATAAAATGCGTGCCAGTGATGGAAAAGTCTCAGTCAAACGACCGAAGTACATTCATCATGCCAGCTGAACTCAGACTCTGTATTTCTTTGTCAACGTGATTTCGAAAATCGGCAGATAATGATTGAGGAATCTTATAACCTGAATAAGAATCTAGAAGGAGGAAGACCAAAAACAGCGACGTTCCACGAAGCAATTATCCAAATGGAATGGAAATTGGTAGATATGATTTAAATGTGCAGACAATCAAATAATACGATTTCACAAAAATTGGATAATTTGTTCGGGAGAAGGAACTTAGATACCCTCCTGATGGTCACTGTGCCAGATTCTGTTCAATTGAGGCGTTACAGCGTCAAAATCACGAGATGGGTGGGGGGGGGGGGGGCTGCCCGTAATGGTCTAAACGTGGTCAATTGGGAAGAGATCGACAATCTTGCTAGCGAAGGTAAGGTTTGGCAGGCACAAGGAGGAACAGTAGAAGCTCTTGCCGTGTACGGGACGGCATTATCTTGCTGAAATGTAAGCTCAGGATGGTTTGCCATGAAGGGCAACAGAACGGGACGTAGAATGTCGTCGACGTAACGCAGTGCTACAAGTGTGTCGCAGATGACAACCAAAGCGGCCCTGCTATAAGAATAATAATGAGCGTATGGCATTGGCGGCCGGGAGACCCCTCGCGGGGCGGTTCGGCCGCCGCTCCACAAGTTCTTTAAAGCCACTACTGCGACTTGCGAGTGAACGAGGATGAAATGATGATGAAAGACACACAACCCACAGTCATCTCGAGGCAGAGAAAAATCCTCGACCCCACCGGGAATCGAACCTTTTTTTTGTAACCATATATATTTATTTAAATATATTAACAACGATACATTTAAAAATAAGACATTTTATTCTATTAACCTATTTTATTCCTAGTGTTGGTTAATATTACTGTCATTTCATAGGTTTTCGTTTTTATATTTTTCCTTTTTCGTTTTTCTCTTATTGTTGTTCCTTAAACCCTTTTACATGGCCATTTGCCCTTTTTTTTTTTTTTTTAAACAGTGCATGGCAGGCACCAGTTTATATTTAGCATCGATGCATTGAAGGTGGGACAGTATGAGGGAAACATCGCCGTGATAGATGGTGCAGAAGTGGAAGAAACTGTTTTACATATACTACAGATTATACCTAAATTGGAGAAGAGAGAAAATTTTGTCATATTGTATAAGAGAAGCAGAAAGGAGAGTGGGAGTAAACAACAGAATTTTATAGGCACAAAGTAAAGGAAATCATTTAAAAATAATAATAATAATAATAATTACGAGTAGTTGGCGCTTTGCACTAAGTAATGCTTGTCTACTTTTGACATTGTTTTGGCTGCGAGCATGACAGATGTTTGGTGAGAAGCACTTTGTATCACTGATTTCACTAAGAAGAAACACTTTATACTACCAAATTTCACTATTTGGTGCGAGAGGAGAAAGCACTTTATCTTTTCTGTTGCACTTATTCACCATCACTGCACACGTTATTCTTGTGATGAGTGTGGTGAAGTGGCTGGTGGCGGTGCTGAGGGTCACAGACTGGGGAGGACTCTGGCGATTGCTGTGTACAGTGGAATCTGCAGGAAGTTTTTGAAGTTCTCGCGGTAGCGCCTGTGCTGCTGGGCCGTCTTGTTCTCCTCCCAGAGGTCCATCAGGAAGGCCAGCTTGTCGGTCTGCCTCCTCGCTACGATGGCGTGTGCCGTCATGGCAAGGATCCAGAGAGTCGCCAGTCGCTTGGGTCGTGGAAATGGGTTGCAGTCTGGGGCAGTGATTGCTTCCACTGTGATGCTTCCCGGCGCCGTTCTGTTGATGTGGGCCACCATCTGCTGGCACGCTTCCCAGATGTTGATGGCATTCTCGCAGGTGAATCGGTGCTCGAGGGTGTCGGTCATGCCACATACGTCGCACTTGCCACTTGCGACTAGTTTTATCTCCGCCAGTCTTTGGTTGGTTGGTACCGTTGTGTTAACTATTTTGTACCATGTCTCCTTCGCATGTTCAGGCAACACGTTTTCCGAGACGTTTCCCCATATTTGTTTCCAATTGTATTGCGGGAGTTTGTACTCAATTTTGTTTTTTGTCGGCTTCCCCCTGAGGGCCCAGTATATTCTCTTGGCTGTTCTGTGGCTGGGGTTCGCCACGGTGTCCAGAATGTAACTTTTGTAGGCGTAGTGCAGCCTGACGTGTCGCATTCTGAAGGGAATGTGCCTCGTGTCGATCGGCGCTTCTTTTGATGCGGGCTTGAATCTTCCAATTATCTTGGCTGTGACGCTGTCAGAGCTTTTGTACTGGATGGCGAGCGTTCGTTTTAGTAGAAGGGCTGCATATTTGGTCTTTATATCAACTAGACCTAGTCCCCCTTCTTTCGTTGGCAGCGAGCACGTTGCTTGCGCCACTTTGAATATATTTCGACGCCACAACAGGTAGTACACTGCGCTCGTTAGTGCTCGCGCAATTTCTGTCGGGATGCTTAAGATTTGCGCCAGGTACCCGAGCCCCCTTCCGCGGGAAGCGAGAACGCTACCGCAAGACCACGAGCCGCGGACGGCCCTGCTATGAAAAGAAATGACACGCCAGACCATCACTCCTCGTTTACGGGCCGTATGGTGGGCGACAGTCAGGTTGGTACCCCACAGTTGCCTGGGGTTTCTCCAGGCACGTCGTCGCTGGTCATCGGGGCACATTTCGAAGCGGGACTCATCACTGAAGGATATTGTGCTCCAGTCAAGGAGGTTCCAGGTCCCATACGGGCTGACAAACAGGAGTGATGGGTGGCATTTCTTTTCAAAGAGCAGCATCTCTTTGGTTGTCATCCGCGGCCCTCTTACAGCATGGCGCTATGTCGACGATATCTAGGCCCCGTTTTGTTGTCCTTCACAAGGCTCGCATTTCAGCACAGGGCGCGAGTTTCTAATGTTTATCTTCGTGTTTGCCAAATCCTACCTTGGCCATCAAGGTCGCCAAGTTAAAAATGGTTCAAATGGCTCTGAGTACTATGAGACTTAACATCTGAGGTCATCAGCCCCCTAGAACTTAGAACTACTTAAACCTAACTAACCTAAGGACACCACACACATCCATGCCCGAGGCAGGATGCGAACCTGCGACCGTAGCGGTCGCGCGGTTCCAGGCTGAAGCGCCTAGAACCGCTCGGCCACACCGGCCGGCAAGGTCGCCAAGTCTCTCGACAATTATGGGCAAGGCTCTCCAACCCTCTCAAGATTTTGACGATCTAAAGCATCAATTGGACAGAATTTGGTACGATATCCCGCAAAAGGACATACAACAACTCTGTCAATCAGTGCCAAGCCGAATAAGTGCTTGCGTATGGGCCAGAGGTGAAACAACATGTCATTGACTTGCTCAGTTTGTGAAGCTCTTTCTCTTGAATAAATCATCCAATTTTTCTGAACCACTCGGACAATTCCTTCGTGGTTTGCCTTATTTATGTGTTTTCACGAAACAGGGGAAAAGTGTGACACATGTAACGTTCTCCTTTCTCATTGTTCCAGATGTCAGTGAGGCTACCACAAGTTTCTCTGTGGTTATGGTCCGAAGTGTCGGTTCCATTCAAACAGATAACAATCATCCAGATTAATAACGGGATTTTTTATGTTTAAATATGTAAGTGCAAAAATCGTATGTTCTTCCCCCCTTGAACGAAAGCTTCCTTTTAGTGTGCATTGCTTTTTCGAAATTAGACTAATTTACATTGAACACGCAATATTCACTAAAACCGGCCGTTGTGGCCGAGCGGTTCTAGGCGCTTCAGTCCGGAACCGCGCTGCTGTTACTGTCGCAGGTTCGAATCCTGCCTTAGGCATGGATGTGTGTGATGTCCTTAGGTTAGTTAGGTTTAAGTAGTTCAAAGTCTAGGGGACTGATGGCTTCAGATGTTAAGTCCCATAGTACTCAGAGCCATTTGGTTTTGATTCACTAAAACTAGCGGCGTTATGCCCTGTATTTGTAGCAAATCATAGGGAATCATATTTATCTTCTCCCAGTTCCTAAATAAAACTTTTGCTATCTTTCTAACTGCAGTTTTATACGCTTTTTTTAAAGAAAGTAATCCGATTTGTCTAAGCTTTAATTGCGTTATAAACACGTATAATTAAGATCTGCCGTATGGTACGTATCAAAAATAATTAAAAAATATTCTTATTTAACTAACATCGCCAGAATTCCCAACGTTCTACTGCAGTTTCTTTTTCCCTCCTAAATACGATGACTCTGGCACATGATTCTAACACTGGACTCGCATTCGTGAGGACAACGGTTCAATCCCGCGTCCGTCCATCCTGATTTAGATTTTCCGTGGTTTCCCTAAATCGCTCCAGGCAAATGCTGGGATGGTTCCGTTGAAAGGGCACGGCCGACTTCCTTCCCCTTCCTTCCCTAATCCGATGAGACCGATGACCTCGCTGTCTGGTCTCCTCCCCCAGACACAACCCAACCCAATCCAACCCACATGTTTCTACTTGAATAACATTCACACTCAGAACGGGCAAACCGAAATCTCTTTTCAGTACTACTGCTTTCTCCACGCACGACAAAAACGTTTTAGTCCTTAACCATTATTTAGAAACACTAATTAATCAAGTGTGGTATTATTTCCCGCAGACTCTTCGTGAGAATAACTATCTTCAGTTTCCTATCGTCATTGGATCCGCAGTATTTAATATCGAGTGTTTTCAATCGTTACGAACCATATGTTTGCACTGTTATATTCTTCTAGAAACTTGACCATCACTGCCTGCATCATAAGATCTTCACGCCTTAGAGTCAGTCGGCGACTGTTGTAGGGCTATATCTCCATAGCGTACAAAGTATTCCATATGACCAAAAAATAATTTCTGGAGTGCTAATTACGGACAGAACCATTTTTATCCAGCCGTTTACTAGAAATTAAAAGAAACAGCAGCAAAAACGATATACAATTCCAGAGCTACACTTATGTGATAAGTAACAAGAACCCAAGAGATCGTAAGTAGAACCAAACAGTAATTTAACCACACGAAACTTGCGCTTCAAAATAGTTGTTTCTTACTTAAAAATGAGAGAATAACGAAAAAACTAACGAAAATGAAAACTGCTCCCAACATAGCACAAAAAGGCGAAGATATCCTGGGCAGAGTTAGGAATCTAAAAGAAGAGAACTAGTAGAACTAGTGTTTCGACTTACCTGTCAGCTTCAGAGACATTTAAATCAAAACATCTAGACATATTCGCGCTTTCTCACTTGTTTGTATTAGTATCCATGTAATATAATGCACCATATCAAGTAAAGTAAAGCCGGCCGGAGTGGCCGAGCGGTTCTAGGCGCTACAGTATGGAACCGCGCGACCGCTTCGGTCGCATGTTCGAATCCTGCCACGGGCATGGATGTCCTTAGGTTAGTTAGGTTTAAGTAGTTCTAAGTTCTAGGGGACTGATGACCTCAGAAGTTAAGTCCCATAGTGTTCAGAGCCAAGTAAAGTAACATGATGCGTCCCCCAGGTTCAAATCCACACCCAGAAATTTTATCCCCCCCCCCCCTTCCCCAGAAAAACTTTTTTTAGCTATTGCATGTACCATATTCTTCAACCATATGACATTATTACATTGTTTGATGTGGCTGGCGAATTTTATGGGGTTTTGGCACAGAACCAAATATTTCAGCTTACAAATTGCAAGCTGCGGGTGTGCCAACAACTTGCACGGAATAGAGCTCACTGCACTGGATAAGTTGGATAACCCGCAAAAACGCACGAATACGTCAAGATGTTTCGATTTTTTGGAGCTGCCAGGTAATTCGGAAAAGCTAGTTCCCTTCTTTTATATCCCTAACTCTGCCCAGAACATATTCCCCTTTTTTGTGCTCTGATAGCATTTTTAATACCGATTCCCAACTTTTACCCTACCATGATTTTGACATGAGAGCGCCATAGCTTGGCGACCGATGTAGATTTTTCTTGACTTGGCCGACAACTGATCCGGTAAAGCTTTTTATTGTCTTTCGAACCACGTTGCCTATATCGTAGCAGCGGATAAGCTTTCGCAAAACAACAGAGCGCCAGTTAATTACACTGTATGTGTTTGTCTACCTTCAAACAAATTTTGAACCGATTCACACAACTTTGAATCATATGATTGCATACATAAAAAAACTCACAAAAGCGTGTTTTTTGCACGTACGAGGCGTGTTTTTTAAGTAAGTACCGTTTTGGAATTTAAAAAAGACGTGGTAAGATATCTCAATAATTTTATTTTTACGTGAAAGCATGTACCTTAATCTACGCACTGACGCCATTACAGTCAGATTCTACCTTGTTTACGTTGTGTACTGAGTGTTTAAAATGCCTCAGATAATCTTGAGTCCCGCCGACTGTGAAGCACGGGCTGTTATAAGATTTCTTAGTGCTAAAGGCCTAAAAGCGATCGATATTCATCGTGAGATCTGTGCAGTTTACAGTGAAAACATGAGTGATGGAATGGTAAGAAAGTGAGTGAAAGCATTTAAAGATGGCGGCACAAATGTGCATGATGAACAACGGAGTGAGCGTCCTTCGGTCGTTAATGAAAGTTTGGTGCAGGAAGTGGACAATAAGGTGAGAGAAAACAGACGCTTTACGATTTCCTCCTTGCGGGATGACTTTCCTATTGTTTCTCGTAGTGTTTTGTTTGGCATTGTGACCGAATACTTGAATTACCGAAAATTTAGCGCACGTTGTGTACCGAAAATGTTGACGGATGTGCACGAAACCAAACGTTTAGACAGTGTATTGACTTTCCTTGAGCGGTACCACAACGGTGGTGGTGATTTCTTAAGCCAAATTGTTACGGGCGATGAAACATGGGTGGCCTACATCACACCATAATCAAAGCAACAGTCTATGGTAGTTGAGCAAGGGCATCGTTTTGCTGCAAGACAATGCCCGTTTGCATGTGGCGAATCAGACCAAATATCTCATCACATCTTTTCGATGGGAAACTCTAGATCATCCTCCGTACAGCCCCGATCTTGCGCCCAGTGTCTACCATCTGTTCCTGCACTTGAAGAAACACCTGGGCGGTCAGCGTCTTCAAGACGATGACGAAGTAAAAACAGTGGTGATGCAGTGGTTAACAAGTCAGGCGGCAGACTTCTATGAAGAGGGTATACAAAAACTGGTACAACGTTATGACAAGTGCCTCAATATTGACGGAAATTATGAAGAAAAGTAGATTAAGGTACAGATTTTCACGTAAAAATAAAATTATTGAGATATCTCAGAACGTCTTTTTTAAATTTCAAAACGGACTTACTTAAAAAACACACCTCATAAAATCCGAATGAAGGTGGATTTTTGAAAACAAATTTTCAATCTTACGGTAAAAACGCATTTTCTCTTTACTTGAATCACTTTAACCCGTTTCCGCGCTTTCAATTCGCGTAAGAATGATTTTTACGTGCAACATTTACGTCGACTTTAAACCATCGTATCTCGACAACGGATAAAAATTACTCGATAAAAAATTTCTTTTTCCTTTATCCATTTAACTACCTTTGTGCAAACCTGTTCGCATAAGTTTAAAGTGGAGAAGTGGTGCGCTCCAAAAACCACCCAGCTTCTGCGCTATAACGAAAATGTACGTGTAATTTATACAATACACTTGTTATAAGCAAACTACAGAGTGTATTCTATGCCACTGATGATGCTTCGTAAATAAAAGGAAGCACAAAAATAAATAGTTCTTTATTTATTTGCAAAGACGGATCACAACTCCAAAAATATAATATTAACAATAACAATGATAATAATGTAAAAGCAACGAGGGAACGACAGAAAACACAAAAATAATGAAAAAAGAATATTAGCTTCCATTTTTACAAAGCTTCGAACCAAGATTCGTCTTCAATGAGGGGTGCGCCCTTTATCAGACAGCTTCACTTCCCTGATCATGCGCAGTACTTTCCCGAATCCAGTGATCTCTTACAATTATCTGCAACCTCCAATCCTAGAAATACCTTTTTCTTTAATTTCCATTGCATATCGACAGATTAACGATGAGTGGTTAAAACATCACAGCAGTTTTCGACATGTCAAATGTGACAACTCCATTGTAAATTTGGAAGCTTTTATGAATCAGAATTGTGAGCATATTACGCTTATTTCCGTGAAGCATGTCTGGCCCAAGTAATTTTACTTTTGGTTTTTATAGTCACTGTGTTATTTCACATTTCTTATGTGAAACTATAATTGTTGATTGAAGCATGTCACTTGGTACTATTACGCCTCTTTTTATTTTGTATTTGTTTATTTATTTTTTGTGACTTAGCCTGAAGACCATACAGTCATCTTTCAGAGTTTTGGAGTTTTACAGGGTAAAAGAAATTCATAATTAGTTTTAAAGGTAAGATAATATTTTCATCAAGGAGAATTGCTACATAGTAGTTGGTAATGGTTGCTGACATCTGATTAGCTGTATGAAGTCCATTTGCTGGTTTGCAGAAAGTTTGCATTAAAAAATGTGATTAATATTTCCTATTGTTATTCCATCACATTCACAGTAAAGATTATCTCGAAAGTGTATTCGGTGAAGATGGTAGGGAATGATCCATGATTAAATCTCAAGTGAGTTATGAAACTAACCCGCCTTAATTGTGTGGAACCTGGAGTTCGAGGGAATCTTTGGCTGAATTTCATCATAATATTTCCCGTTAGTGGGTAATTGATATTATTTTTTCCACTGGCGTCTTATTCTTCTGTGTAGCGTAGTCTTCAGGTCTGATGATCGTAATATGATTATTTTCAAATTGCCGTTTTGAGCGGCGGTTTTCGCTAAGTCATCGATCATTTCATTACATTTAATGTTAACATGCCCTTTGATCTGTTTACATCACTGCTGACGTCGACAGAACAGGAATAAATTTTTATTCAGTCGTTCAGCGTTTCTTGTAGTTTCTTTGGCTGTGTTATTAACATTCCAGAGATTGTTAATTCGTGAGACAAACTTATCATGTTTTCGTGACACTCCGTAAATATGGGTAGTAAGCTAAATTGTGAGTGGATTGTTACTACATAAATAATGAAGACGACGATGATGCGAGTTTTATCATTTCGTATCTGTGAAAGAAGCTTCGAAACTGGCTAAGTGAGTGACGAGAATGACTTATGGTAAGATCGTATAAGAAACAGCTAACGAATGGCTAAACCGCAGTCGAACTACTATGAAAATGTGCTGTAGCTGTAAATAAAAAAAATGTCTGAGCGTATAGTTTTGAGCAACAATATACCGTTAATATATTGTTATTATAACAGACAGAAGTCAAACCGCGGCCGTATTTCTATGCCGTGTAGTTAAATTGCTAGAGTGTGCCTGAACCCAAGAAAAATAGTGTTTCCGCATTGTGGCAGCTGACGAAACTTCGTATGTACATGTAGAAATTGCACGGTACTCCCGTCGTTCTGTTAACCAGTTACCTTTCGCATTTCCCAAAATGTTGGCTGCACTTCTCAGCGTCATGGCATCTCGACTTCACGCAGTACAGATAGGAACTTTGTTTTCGTGAAGCATCACAGACACAACACAGTGCATTTGCGACTTTCCTTAGTTGATAGTTTGAAAAGACGATTCACATTTATAGTCACTGTAGATTTAGAAAAAAGTTTTTGATAATGTTGACTGAAGTAAACTCAGGAATACCGCAGTTGCGTTTCCAAGGACATGAAAGGGTGCCAGTGATAAAATAGAGAGTGAGACAGTTTTGTAGCTGTAAATTTAGAAAGAAATTTAAAGTTCGCGAAGAGGAAGAAAAATCTTTAACTTCGCCGATGGCAAAAGACTTGGGTAGTTTCCAAAAATAATTGCCTTTCGAAGTTGCTGGGTCCAAACGATACATATCGAACGTGCGATCGTAAATCGATCATGCGACTCCGGTGGCAGGCGTTGTGTTAAGTAATTTGTGATCGTCATTTTTATCTGTTTTCCAGACGATTTATGTCGTTAGTGAGTGGGATGTCTGGTGTTCTTGATGTTTCTTCGGCGGATTCTCTCACACGGAAAAATCTAATTCCATGTTTATCCAGCGTAGAAATTTATTTGACTTTTTGTCGCAAATATGGAGTACTACCAGACGAGGAAAGAAGGGACTGTGTAGAGTGTGATGGTGCGAAGTGTGTAAAACTTCGTAAGAACATTCGATGCTGAAATACCATTACAACTTCATTGCGGGCAGTGCGGAAAAAGAACGAGTATCAGGAAGAATACATGGTTCGACTCTTCCAAATTATCCATCCAGACCACAGTAAGGGACCTTAACATGACGACAACACCGACTACGAGTAAGGTATGTTGGCTCCTTTGCAATTGCAAGTATTCTTGTAACGCTCTTCTTTTGTCATTCCTGTAGTGACCACTGTAAACATACTCATAACGCCCGCCATCAGTGTTGCATATTCGATTTACGATCACATGTTCGATATGTATCGTTTGGACCCCGCGACTTCGATAGGCAATCATTCTTGGTAATTACCCGGACTGCAAAAGGCTTAGAAGAGAATTTGAACAGAATAGATAGTATCGTGAAAAATTAGGAATATTTCTGCTAGTAATACTCTGCATTCAATCATAATGTTTTATGTTCCAATGCGTTTTGCAGCTCCAACTTAATTTTCAGGGACTTCATTGACTTTTTTGGCGTTACGTAGATCTGCCTCAGTTTGTGGCCTTTATTTGGCGGCTTCTGCTTTGGTGAAAATGCGCAGGTAAAAATTTGAGTCATATTTCCATTAAAATTCTTAAGATAATACTTTGACTGTTGTGGCCATGCATCGTAAAACAAAACAGTTTACAATATTTTCACTATGTGATTAAAAATATCTGGACACTTGTTAGTGGTCATTAATATGGGGCGTGTCCAACCTTCCCTTTTGTGACGGCTAGAACCCTACTGGGTACACTTAAGGCGAGGTGTTTGAAACCTGTGGAGGAATGGCAGAGCATTCTCCCTCGAGAGGCGAAACCAGAGGCGGACGCTGGGGTCTGGAGCGAAGTCGACCTTCTGACTCAACCCCAAAGGTCTTGTGTTGGGTTCGGGTGGGAACTCCGAGCAGGCCAGTCCATTGTTAGAATGTTATCGTCCGCAAATCGTTGCCTCACACAGATGCTGCTTTACGACAAGGTGCGTTATCATACTGATAGAAACGGTCATTTTATCGGAACTGTTCCTTATGGTATGCAGTACACAATGCCATAAAACGTTTGCATGTATTTTCCCATTTAGGGTTTTGTTAAGCCTGGTAAGGGGACTACACCCTACCACTTCGTGCCTGGTGGTCTAGCAGTAAAGCGCAACCTGGAAACTCAGAGGTCGCGTAGATCGAGGCTAGTCAGGCCACGCACTTTTTCTTTTTAATCTAGCCTTCACCTCTCAACGATGTGAGGAGTCACCAGAAACGACATTCGCGTTAAACTATAGGTCCAGTTTCCCCAGTTGGATAATTGGGGTGGGCTAGAGAGACGCAAGTCAGCGAAGTGGCGTCCAATGGAAGGAGTTGTACCAGGCTCCTGAGCCGCACGGAATTATTATCGTTAGCCTAACTACGAAAAATTACCCCCTGCCGTCAACACGGTCTTCTCCAGACAACACTGTTGGCACTACACCTGATGGCAGGTCACCCAGGCAGGCGCCAAACCCAGACCTTCCATCAACTGTCACACCGTATAGCGTGATTCACGACTCCAAATCGCTCGTTTCCAGTCATCCACAGCCCATTAAAATCGCTTTTACACCACCTAAAGCATCCCTTACGATTCACTACAGAAATGTGTGGCTTATGAGAAACTGCTCGACCAAAGAACCCCATTCTTTTTTAATTGCCTACGAGCAGACATTATGCTTGCTAGACTACTGGAAGCACTTTCGAACTCACAGGTGGTTCCTTCCGCTGATTTCATGAGGTCATTTACAGCCATCACGCGCAATGCTGAATGGTCCCTGTCCGTCAGTATACAGGGAGAGTCACTAACTATTGCCACGTAGAATAACTCCAAAAATATGATAGTAGCTGAAAAGTTTTTGGGACAAATGTTGTGTGGGACAACGGGGGCCGTAATATGACGTTGGTTTTTTTGTTGCTTGGTGGGGTCGCGTCAGATATACGAAGGTCAACTTTGGTTTTTTTTTTTTTTTTTAAATAGGATGCTATAGTTTGGTACTTATTTTCTGATAGCGGCTATCGAGACGAATCTGATGATGTGTAATAGTAAGATCTTTGAGCCAACGAAGGTCAAAAAGGTGGTATGAACGTCCATTTACAGGAGGTGTTCGAAGTGGTGACCATTGGTATCAATGCAGTGCTGCAATCTTCTTATCATGGATTAAGTGGTATTCCTTATCACATAGGCACTTATCGAAGCACATACTCTGACAATTCTCTCCCGCATATCTTCAGGTGTAGACGGAACGTCTTTATAAACAATGTCTTTTACGAATCCCCACAAGAAAAAAATCCAGAGGTGTCAAGTCTGGCGAACGTTTTTGGAAAACGAAAAGCTTCTCGATAAAAATCAGGATGAATTCCATAAGCAGAGATCTTTTGAAACACAACTCGCTTTCTTCTTCCATGAAATCAGAGCGCCATAGGAGAAAGAAGCCCTAGCTGTGTTGCTTGACTTCCAGAAGGCTTTCCATGCAGTGAACAAAATACGAGCTCTCCAGCTGTGAAGAGATTTATTATTAGATTCAAGAGCTCCTAGCATATAAAACTCTATGGGACCAAATTGTCAGATATACGAGGGTTGCTCGAAAAGTACTAAACCCATTTCTTTCTTCAGCAATTCTTTATTGAACATAATGTGAATTACAACACGAAAGAATGGTGTTTTATCTGCACACCCTATTTTTCCATGTAATCTCATCCTGTCTTTGGCCTTTCTCCAGCGTGAAACAAGGGCATGTATGCTGCGTCAGTACCAGTCCTTGTCCTGGTGGCGGAGCCAGTGCTTCACTGTGTGAATCACTTCCTCATTGCCCTCGAAATGTCTTCCACGAATACTTCTGTCCTTGCAAATGACAACATTTGCTCGCTGCAACCTGTCAGGTGTGACAGTCGTGGATGGTCTTCCGACCGCTGCAAATCGTGGAGCTCCTCCGAACCTCCTTCTGATGACCTCACCCTCCGTGCTCAGTGATTAACTGTACTTGTAACGCCGGAAATGCATATACTCCTATTTCCATCTATTGTACTATTATTTTTTTTCCTTGTTTTGTTACCTCAAGATATGACATTTCTGTCTCTTTATATATTGTAATTGTTTTACTGTTTGTATATATATATTTATGCACTCATGTCGATGTATAATTGGTTTGTTTCGTAAATATTATTTGTATTTTTACGCTGGGTCTTGCCTAGGGAAAACTGCTATCGAACGATTACGTCGATAGGTCGTGTGACGAATCAAAGTGTGTAGGATCTTTGGGAGTGTTAACTCTGCCGCGTGGAGCGCGGGCAGGACAGTGGGAGTCTGGCGGGAGTAGCGAGTGGAGCAGGTGTTGTGTGACGCTCCCGCGAGTTGCCGCGCTTTCGGGGTTTGGCAGCATGTAATTGCGCTCGACTCGCGATGATAGTTTCTGACATGGTGTCGCGGACGGGAAGCATTAGCTGGCGCACATCAAGAGCCCGTTTCGCCTGGTGACCGTGTCGAGAAGAAGGCGCGCCAACATCCAGCTTCTGCAACAGCGACGGCCGACAATGAGTGACTGTCGCCACCTCCTCGATCGACGGCTTCAAACCTTCAATCAACCAACAAGGAAGACTAAAAGCACGTAAAGTTTCAGAACTGTATGGCAGACCTCAGCTTTTCAAATTGTTCCATTTGCCTCGCAAAATTACAGCAACTTAGCATGAACCTTTGTTGCTCATTGTCCCAATTGCATTGCCAAGCAGGGTCCCTTCCTTTTCCGAAATGAACCCGAGTGTCGTTGAAATTCAAACGCCAGCATTAAAATAATATGATTAGATTTCACTGCTTTAATTTCAAAGTTCAGTAGCTGGCTACAATATTTAGGTTACACGAGCACAAATTTAGAGTGCGAGTTTTGTTAGCATATTTTAGCTTACCTGTGACTGCAGCTCAGCTTGGTACGTACTAAATTTTACTATTGTTAATAGTTCAGAATCATTTAATTCAAGTTCAAAGTTAAATATCTTGTTTCTAAATTGCGTAGAGTCAAGTTGCTTTTGAAATGATTGTTGAGGTAGTCCAAGACTAACCGTATTTTACTGGATTTCGATGTGCTTCAGAAAGAAAGCTCACTATTAACTTCAGTCACTAAATTAATTTTCGATTTTCCGGTTTTATTAATTCTTTTGCTAAATTAAGTCAGAGTGTAGCGAAATTTATTACTTCTGACAAACTTTCAGTTTTCACACTACACGTGTCAACCTTCAGTTGCCACGCTTCTAGTGCTAATTATATGTGTAATAACCTTTCTTTTTCAGTTACTATAGTAATTGTCCTTAGGACTGGCGACCGTGATTTCCCCCAAATCTCAAATATCTAATTACCGCTAGTTAATTGTTAACGTAACGGCCGCACATTTACTTTCTTTATTAACTTTACCCCTTTTCAAAATTGATTTCCACCAGTTTCATTTGCATTTTTCCTTTCATTTAGATGTAACCCTTTCCTCCCTCTTTACCGATAGATTAACTTCGGTGACGATTGCTTTTCCCAAATTTCCATTAGGTACACGCGGTTTAATTTCTCACTGTCATTAAGGTCGATAAGTGAGGGGGGAGGTTACATACTGCTGTCGACAGCAGAAGCTCCATAGACTTTGCACAAGCGTTTATGGATATTCTCCACAGTTTCTTTCTTTGCAGTGAGAAATTCAATGACAGCACGCTGCTTGTAACGTACCTCACCTACAGACACCATTTTGAAACTGTCCTGCGGCTACGCTATCTGTCGGAAGTGGCGGAAACTTGACGCACTCACTCAGGAGACTTCAAATAATACATACGTAACGTTTCGCGTTCGTAGCATTGTTTTCGGCTGAGAAATAAAATGCGGTGCATTACTTTCTGGGCAACCCTCTGTAAACCACTGTGAAGTGCATGACAGAGAGTACTTCTTATAGTGCTAAATATTACGGCTTCAGTTTGTTCCATTCACACTGAGCGAGATAGAGCAGTGGTTAGCACACCTGACTCGCATTCGGGAGGACGACGGTTCAAGACCTCGTCTGGCCATCTAGGTATGGGTTTTCCATGGTTTTCCTGTAGAGCTCCAGGCAAATGCCAAGATGGTTCCTTTGAAAGGGGTGGCCGATTGGTCTTCACGATCCCATTTGGGATTAGTACATACAGGAATTTACACTGTCGTGTCACGTTAATGTGACATTTGCCAAAAGCCTAAATAACTACCTTTTGCAGTACAGATCAGTGCAAGATCTACAGGACGAGAATAAATGAGGTTCTTGAACGATATGGAGCCATGCCAATTCTAGTGCTATGGCCAGATGTGCTAGGCTTCTTGGTTGAGGATCCATTGCACTTACAGCTCAATCAAGGTGGTCCCACAGACTCTTGACTGGGTTTGAATCCAGGGAGTTTGACGCTCTTCAGAACACATACGTTCACTCCGGTCTGTGTGGCACATTGCATTGTCCTACTGGTAGATGCCATTGTGCCACAGAAAAACAAACTATGTGCAAGGGGTGGACATGGTTCTTCAGGATAGATGCATACTTGTGTCGATCCATTGTACCGTCCAGAATGACGACATCACCCAGGGAATGCCTCCAAAACATTCTCCAGAACTTAACGAACCTTGATCTGTCCTGGACCCCTTCACCAATTATTGCAGTGTGTTAGCTTTCAGAAATTTCGAGTCTTACACGCCAACGACCATCGGATGGAGCATAAAACGTGATTAATTTGAAAAGGCCACCTGTTACCACTCAGCGGATATGCAATTGCAGTACTGGCGTGCAGACTCCAGCCGCCATCACCAATGAACAGCAGTCAGCGTGGATGCCTGAAACAGGCGCCTTCTGCAGAGGCCCTATGCTGCTACGTTAGCTGAACGGTCGTTGAGGAGACACTGTTGATAGCTCCTTGGTTCATTTGGGCGTTCAGTTGCTCAACAGAAGCACATCTACTCACCTGTGCATGTCTTCGCTGCCATCGTTTACCCCTGTCGTCCACGGTTCATGGTGCACCACAGTTGCCTCGCTGCCGATTTTGGATAGCGCCATTTTGCAATGCACGACATACTTTAACCACGGTGGCACACAGTTTACAAACTTAGCCGTTTCGGAAATGCTTCCACCCTTGGCCCGAAACCCAATGATCGTGCCCTTTTGCACGTCGGTTTCGGTATTACGACAACGGCTGCACTGTTTTGCGCATCCCCTGACACGCTTTATGTACCCTCTGCAGCTAATGCTGGCTTTAGCCGTCTGTGGGTGGTTATTGCACGTTGATGTCGAACATGGGCCATGGTCACATTAATGTGACTGGACCACGTTTTACATTCCTACATTCCTCTATGATGCTGGTTCTTGAAACTTTGTGAGTATGCTCTCATGGGATATGCATCTTTATAGTTAATCCTATCTTCAAGCTTTATGCCAGTAGAGATTTTTCAGCATCTCTGCGATGCTCTCCCAAGGGTCCAACAAGCCTGTGACCATTTCTACTGCCATTCTTTGCATACATTCAATTTCCTAAGTTAATTCTATTTTGCATGGATCCTACACAGTCGAGCAGTATTTTAGGCTGCGTGATGTAAAGTTAATTTTGGGTGTGCTCTACTGGAGCTGTTACTTTTTACAACAGGGTTTAACAACTCGCTGATTCTGAGCCTAAGCACTTTCGCTTGCTCAGGCTCTTGCTCGCGAGCAGAGCAATTGTGGCTAATTGGGGAGTGGGATAAGTGCGCGTACATCATGTGGTTGTCACAGTACATGATAATCGCCAACTGTGAAATAGGAGAGGGTCGGTTTTGACAGCGCCGTCATCTAATAGCAGCAGTGACGAGTCAGGATTGTGCAACAAAGACATTGAATACTTTCAGAAAGTTGAATTCACAAAGGCACTGAACATCTTACCACGTCAGACAATACGGAAACGGAAAATGTGAATGACCTGAAAGTGTACAGGAGGTTTTAAAATTTTATAGGAATCTTTCTAAAGTGGAGGAGGAACAGCAACAAAAATTAGGTGAGTATGCCTTGCAGATGAGCTACAAAATTGCAATACTGTTGGTGAAGTTTTTGCACCCTTTCACAGATAGTGAAAGTACAGGGTCTGTCATTACTCGTCCACCTCACTGCAAGTGGCGTGTCAGTGGTAGGTCGAGGCGTCCTGTAGAGGGTGGACAGGGGTCCGGGAGGACTCAGAGTGTTGGACCAATCCCCCTAACCGACAAGTCTGAGATGCTGTCTTTCACTGAAACTGAAACTGGCGCAGTGGGACTCACTTCACCTGCTTTGGGGAAACGTGTTTTGCCAGGCGTCAAGAGGCTGCAAATGCAAAATGGTGCGGGTCTATTAATCTACATCTACATTTATACTCCGCAAGCCACCCATCGGTGTGTTTCGGAGGGCACTTCACGTGCCACTGCATTACCTCCCTTTCCTGTTACAGTCGCATATGGTTCGCGGGAAGAACGACTGCCGGAAAGCCTCCGTGCGCGCTCGAATCTCTCTAATTTTACATTCGTGATATCCTCGGGAGGTATAAGTAGGGGGAAGCAATATATTCGATACCTCATCCAGAAACTCACCCTCTCGAAACCTGGACTTCCAAGCTACACTGCGATGCAGAGCGCCTCTCTTGCAGAGTCTGCCACTTGAGTCTGCTAAACATCTCCGTAACGCTATCACGCTTACCAAATAACCCTGTGACGAAACGCGCCGCTGTTCTTTGGATCTTCTCTATCTCCTCTGTCAACCCGACGTGGTACGGATCCCACACTGATGAGCAATACTCAAGTATAGGTCGAACGAGTGTTTTGTAAGCCACCTCCTTTGTTGATGGACTACATTTTCTAAGGACTCTACCAATGAATCTCAACCTGGCACCCGCCTTACCAACAATTAACTTTATATGATCATTCCACTTCAAATCGTTCCATACTCATACTCCCAGATATTTTACAGAACTAACTGCTACCAGTGTTTGTTCCGCTATCATATAATCATACAATAAAGGATCCTTCTTTCTATGTATTCGCAATACGTTACATTTGTCTGTGTTAAGGGTCAGTCGCCACTCCCTGCACCAAGTGCCTATCCGCTGCAGATCTTCCTGCATTTCGCTGCAATTTTCTAATGCTACGACTTCTCTGTATACTACAGCATCATCCGCGAAAAGCCGCATGGAACTTCCGACACTATCTACTAGGTCATTTAGATATATTGTGAAAAGCAATGGTCCCATAACACTCCCCTGTGGCACGCCAGAGGTTACTTTAACGTCTGTAGACGTCTCTCCATTGAGAACAACATGCTGTGTTCTGTTTGCTAAAAACTCTACAATCCAGCCACACAACTGGTCAGATATTCCGTATGCTCTAACTTTGTTTATCAGGCGACAGTGCGGAACTGTATCTAACGCCTTCCGGAAGTCAAGGAGAATGGCATCTACCTGCGAGCCTGTATCTGATATTTTCTGGGTCGGCAGTTCCAACATACAGCGAATTATGGCACCCTTCAGGGAAATGGTAGCAAGGGACAAGAAAGTACACGAGATGCACTCAGTGTATATGCACGGGGGCCTCATTCAGCATGTTGAAGAGGCTATTCCAGCAGCCATTGAGGGAACACGGTGCAACCGACTGCAGAATGTGGCAATGTTGGAACAAATGATCCTTGTCGTCTAGGCTCCGAGGTCACTCTTCGGTCATTCCAGCGACTGACAGGAAGGTTGAGAAGACCAGCATTGCGCATAGAGTTACAATGAAGTTCACAATTTGCAACTTTGTGCCCAGAACTGATCGTGGGCCTTTGGTTCTGAGATCGAGTGGAAGGACTAAACCAGAGGCTTCGAAAGTTCTGTGACAATCTAGGTTGCAACGTCCAGGACTTGCGCTACAGGGTTGAGAACTGTAGGGTCCTCTTAAATGGGGCAGATGTGCACCTCACATCAGGTAGCTGACTGTGTGTGGAGTGCACACAAGGGTTTTTTAGGTTAGCCAGCTCTCCATCCAATCTAGATAACGATAGCTGTAGGAAACCTAGAATTATCAGCGTAAAATCAAAAGAAATGCCTCCCCCAGGTGAGAGTATGAAAATCCTAATGGTGAACTACTGAAGCACTCCCAACAAAGTGCCAAAGTTTGAGGCGCTCATGAAAAGCAGTGAAGCTCACATAATACTAGTTACATAAAGCTGGTTGAAACCTGATATTGATTGCATTGAGATTTTTGGCGGAAATTTAAGTGAATATCGAAAGGACAGACAAATGGCAAATTGTGGTAGTGTATTTGTTGCAGTAGACAAGAAGCTCAGATCCACGGAGGTAGAAACTGAAGCTGCATGTGAGATTGTTTGGGGAAGACCCAGTATCAAGGGTTACCATAAAATAATTGGATCCTTCTATCGCCCGCCACACTCATCTCCCGATGTAACCGAAAACTTTAGAGAAAACCTCAGTTCACTTGTACGTAAGTTCCTCAGCCTTACTGTAATCATCGGTGGCGACTTAAATCATCCAACAATTAATTGGGAAAATTTTGTTAGTGGTGGGTACGATAAGACATCCTGTGAAACTTTACTCTCTGAAAACTATGTAGAGGGATAGTTAGGAACCCCACTCATGGTGGAAATATACTGGATTTAATGGCAACAAATAGACATACATGGCCTCTTTGAGGACGCCCACATCGAAACTGGTATCAGTGACCATGATGCGGTTGTACCTAAGTACAAAGGACAACTAAAAGAAGCAGCAAGATATATATGAGCGGTATATTAGATTAAAAAATCAGTAAGGTCATATGCGAGTGAGGAACTCGAAACTTTCACCACAGAGCAGGGGCATGTAGAGGAACTCCAGCTCAAGTTTAAAAGAATAGTTGACCATGGAGTGGATAGATACGTACCCAGTGGAACAGTTCATAATGGGAGACCTCCATGGTATACAGTCACTGTAAAGAAAATTCTAAACAGAGATTACTGCATAATAGGTATAAAATAAAACATTGGGCTGCACATAGAGAGATGCTGAATGATACGCACTTGGCTGTCAAAGGAGTAACGTGTGACGCCTGCAATGACAACCGTTGGTAGAATATTGTCAAGTGATCTTTCAGAGCACCCAAAGAAATTCTGGTCGTATGTAAAGGCCGAAGTTAGTGTCCAGTTTCTAACGGATGAGACGGGAACTGAAATTGAGTGTAGAAAAGCAAAAGCTGAAATGCTTAATTCCGTTTCCAAATGTACCTTTGCAAAAGAAAACCCAGGGAAATTGCCCCAATTTAACCCTCTTGCTACTGAAAAGATGAATGAAATAAGTAGTAGTGTTAATGGTGTTCAGAAACAGCTGAAATCGTTAAAACTGAACAAAGCTCCAGGCCCCGATGGAATCCCTGTCACATTGTATATTGAATTTGTGACTGAGTTAGCCCCTCTTTTAACTATAATCTATGGTAGAGCCCACTAACAAAACACTGTGCCCATTTCTTGGAAAAAGGCACAGGTCACAACCGTCTTTAAGATGGGTCATAAATGTGATCCACAAAACTACCTTTCAGTCCTTGGCATTGATTTGTTGTAGCATCTTAGAACATATTCTAAGCTCAAATGTAATGAGGTGTTTTGAACAGAATGACGTCCTCAATGGAAACCAACATAGATTTAGAAAACATCGATCATGTGAAACCCAACTCGCACTTTTCTCTCATGATATACTGAAAGCTTTGGATCAAGGCAGTCAGGTAGATGCTGTATTTCTTGTCTTCCGAAAAGCATTTGACTTAGTACCCCACCTACACTTATATCAAAAGTAGGATCACATGGAGTATCAAGTGAAATTTCTGATGGGATTGAGGACTTCTTGGTAGAGAGGACAGAATCTTTTATCTTGGATGGTGAGTCATCGTCAGATGTAGAAGTAACTTTGGGTGTGGCCCAGGGAAGTGCGTTGGGACCCTTGCTGTTCATGTTGTATATCAATGACCGTGCAGAAAATATTAACAGTAAAATCTTGGTTTTTGCAGATTATGCAGATATCTATAATGACGTAATATCATAAAGAAGCTGCATAAATATTCAGTCAGATCTTGATAAGATTTCACGGTGGCGCAGAGCTTGGATACTTGCTGTAAACGTTCAGAAATGCAATCACCAAACTAAAAAACGTAGCATCTTGTCCAGACTTTATACCAATTAGGTTCCTTTCAGAGTATGGAAACCAACTTCACAATCATATACAACCGTTCGCTTGACGAAAGGTCCGTATCCAAAGATTGGAAATGCACAGGTCACACCAATATTCAAGAAAGGTAGTAGGAGTAATCCACTAAATTAGAGGCTCATATCGTTAACGTCGATATGCAGCAGGATTTTGGAACATATATTGTGTTCAAACATTACGACTTGCCTCGAAGAAAACTGTCTGCTGACACACAGTCAACATGGGTTTAGAAAACATCGTTCCTGTGAAACACAACTAGCTTTTTATTCACATGAAGTGCTGAGTGCTATTGACAAGGGATTTCAGATCGAGTCCGATTTCTGGATTTCCAGAAAGCTTTTGACACTGTACCACACAAGCGGCTTGTAGTGAAATTGCGTGCTTATGGAATATCGTCTCAGTTATGTAACTGGATTCGTAATTCCCTGTCAGAGAGGTCACAGTTCGTAGTAAATGACAGGAAGTCATTGAGTAAAACAGAAGTGAGCCGGCCAGAGTGACCGTGCGGTTCTAGACGCTACACTCTGGAGCCGAGCGATCGCTCCGGTCGCAGGTTCGAATCCTGCCTCGGGCATGGATGTGTGTGATGTCCTTAGGTTAGTTAGGTTTAATTAGTTCTAAGTTCTAGGCGACTCATGACCTCAGAAGTTAAGTCGCACAGTGCTCAGAGAAAAAACAGAAGTGATTTATAATAGGCTCTTTGCTGTTCGTTATCTATGTGAACGATTTGGGAGACAATCTGAGCAGCCGTCTTAGGTTGTTTGCAGATGACGCTGTCGTTTGTCGACTAATAGTCTTCAGAAGGTCAAAACAAATTGCAAAACGATTTATAAAAGATATCTGAATGATGCGAAAATTGGCAGTTGACCCTAAATAACGAAAAGTGTGAGGTCATCCACATGAGTGCTAAAAGGAATTCGTTAAACTTCGGTTACACTATAAATCAGACTAATCTAAAAGACGTAAATTCAACTACATTCCTAGGTATTACAATTACGAACAACTTAGATTAGAAGGAACACTTAGAAAATGTTGTGGGGAAGGGTAAACAAAGACTGCGTTTTATTGGCAGAACACTTAGAAAATGTAACAGATCCACTAAGGAGACTGCCTGCACTACGCTTGTCTGTCCTCTTTTAGAATACTGCTGCGCAGTGTGTGATACTTACCAGAGAGGGCTGACGGAGTACATCGAAAAAGTTCAAAGAAGGGCAGCACGTTTTGTACTATCGCGAAATATGGGAGAGAGTGTCACAGAAATGATACAGGATTTGGGCTGGACATCATTAAAAGAAAGGCGTTTTTCGTTGCGACGGGATCTTCTCACGAAATTCCAATCACCAACTTTCTCCTCAGAATGCGAAAATATTTTGCTGACGCCGACCTACATAGGGTGAAATGATCACCACGGTAAAATAAGGGAAATCAGAGCTCTTACGGAAAGATATAGGTGTTCGTTCTCTCTGCGCGCTGTACGAGATCGGAATAATAAGAGACTTGTGAAGGTGGTTCGATGAACCCTCTCCCAAGCACTTAAATGTGATTTGCAGAGTATCCATGTAGATGTAGATGTAGATTATGACGATAATATCAACGAATATACGTTGGACTCGGTCAATTCATACAAATGCCTGAGTGTAACACTTCGTTCTGATATTAAATGTAATGATCACATACGTTCAAATTTGAGTAAAGCAGATGATAGACTTCTGTTATTAGCAGAATACTGGTGAAGTGCAATCAATTTACAAAGGAGATTGCTTACAAATCACTCATGTGACCCATTCTAGAATACTACTCAAGTGTGTGGGACCTATATCAGGTGGGGGATATTGAACGTTTACAGGGAAGGGCAGCACGAATGGTCACAGGTTTATTTAACCCATGGGAGAGTGCCACAGAGCTAATGAAGGAACTGAACTGGCAGACTCTTGAAGATAGACCTGAATTATCCCGAGAAAGCCTGTTAATAAAGTTTCAAGAACTGGCTTTAAATGATGACTCTAGTAGTATAGTACAACCCCCATTGTATCGCTCACACAGGGATCGTGAGGATAAGATTAGAATAATTACTGCATGCACAGAGGCATTCAAACAATAATTCTTCCTGCGCTCCATACATGAATGGAACAGGAAGAAACCCTAATAACTGGCACAATGGGATGTACTCTCTGCTAAGCATCTCACGTTGGTTTGCGGAATATAGATGTAGATAGCAATTTAATAAAAGAATGCGTGGTAGTTGTAGCAACCACTCGAGGTTGACAGATCATGTGGTGCTGTTATCAAATATGACAATCACACGTCCTGCACAGGTAATGACAGATGAAGTTCATAGCCAGCTTGCAAAATCTTTGTAAAGATGTTGTAGCATATTAGTTAGCACTCTGTGAATGTGTAGATATCATGGACACATACCTGAATGTGACATTCTTACCGGCGATGAAGAAAGTGTAGAAAATGTAAACAAGTCAAGGAATTATTAGTTTATGTATCTACAGACGGAGCACCTGAATGTAAACTGAAGGATGTTCCAATATCCAGTTCGCGCTGATAGAGTACTTATTCAGTACATCGACAGTACAATAAACTCCCACCACCGCTTCTAAAAAACGAAGTTGAGGCACCTTCTAGCTACAGTAGGGCTTCCAGAAAGTCAGACCAGGCGAGAAAAGTAGTAAAATTATGATCACAGAGACGAGCGAGCATGGTAACTTGTTTTCGTTTTTGGTTGGAAGTGCTAGATAGAGGCGAACGCTAGCTGGACTGGTTCTCATAAATAGTACTTGAATCAGACCCTCTCTTTAAGTGTGCTCAGATGTTTTAAGACAGTATTCAGGTATTCACATAACGCCAAGCTATGCCACCAGCAGCAGCTTCCAACTTTGGGACGAAGACTGTCCGCAGTATACTAGCATTCAGCTTGTCACATGCTCTGGACTTAAGCTCCAGCAACTGCAAGCATTTGCCTGAGCGGAAGATTGTTTGTGGACTACATGGCAGCATCTTTAGACCAGCAAGTCACCTTCTGGGTGACTACCTCCTGAGTGTGTCCACCTCCTTGATGGGATATGTGTGCAAGTTAGGAGTGGTAGCTGTTGGCTGCTCTGTCACTGCAATCCCATACTTTTGGGGCACCATGTTGCTGCCCACTACCCAGGGTGAGCTCACACCTTTGAAGTCGCTCATCCTGGGGGCGATAGTTTGAGTACTTTCCTTCCCTGTGCTGTATTCTATGGCATGAGCCAGGCAACCAGCAAGTTTGTAGTTGTCACTCGTCAGCCACAGTGCATGATCCCTGTCAGCTACTGTTGTCTTGCTGACATCAATGAGTGATGTTGCCTATGCACGCCACTGCCCAGGCAGTCTTGAACACAGCGGCTTGCTGAGCTTCTGTTGCTCACAACATCACCCCAGGGCTAACGACTTACACCAGCGGCTACCAGACTCTATACCTAACATTAATAAAAGCCTAATTTGTCCAGGGATGTCTTACTAGCGGTCTGCCACTCGCTTACAGTCACCACAACCACTCCCAACACATGTCCAGACGAAGAAAGCATTGCTCCACCCTGACCTTCATGCAGCTGTTTTCTCCGTCACCTCTCAGCCCCAACCTCTTAACGGTACTGAGGAAACAGTTCAGTGTAGTGTATCTGTATTGCCCTTCTGCTGCGTTCACTGGCCCAGACACAAGATGCATACTGACCAACTAGTCATCCATCGATAAACCTATCTGAAGTGTTGTGTATCACTATTAATGTACAACTAACACTGCATCTACCTCTACATACTCCGCAAGCCACCACACTGGGTGGCGGAGTGTACCTTGTGCCACTACTGGTCATTCTCGTTCCTGTCCCACTTGGAGATGGAGCTAAGGAAAAATGACTGTCTGTATACTTCCGTTCGAGCCCTAATTTCTCTATCTTGTCATCGTGATCTTTATGTCAAAAATACATTGGAGGCAGTAGACTCTTTCCGCACAATGCCCTTTCTCTAAATTTTCTCAGTAGTATTTTGCGAAAAGAACATTATCTTCCCTCCAGGGATTCCCATTTGAATTCACAGAGTATCACCATAGTACTCACGGATTTATCAGACCGGCCAGTAACAAATATACCAACACACATCTAAATTGCTTCGCTGCCTCCCTTTGGTTCGACCTGATGTGGATCCCAAACACTCGGGTAGTACTCAAGAATGGGTTTCACTAGTGTTCCACATTCGATATTCTTCATAGGTGGGCTACAGTTTCCTAGAATTCTCTCAACAAACCGATGTCGACCATTCACCTTTCCTCCTAACGACCTTACTTGCTCATTCCATTGCATATTGCTTTTTAATGTTGTGTCTAGATATTTAATCCACATGACTGTGTCAAGCAGCACACCACTGTACTGTATTCGAACATTAGAGAATTTTTTTCCTTCTCATTTGCATTAACTTACATATTTCTGCATTTAGACAAAGCTACCATACGTCACACCAAAAACAAATTCTGTCTCATTCATCCTGCCAATACAGTCACCGACCGACGACACGTTCCGATACACCACAGCATCATCAGCAAACAGCCGCAAATTGCTAATGCTTCGACTATTGACAGTTAAAATTTTTATGTTTGAAGTATCTTCACTTTTTATACGATCTGATTTCTTTACCCTGTTATCTGATTAGCTACTCCCGCTGGGTGATGAACACCTGACCTATCGAGAGATCTCCGACAATTCCGCACATCGTAACGCAGGTTTAGAAATCTGCAGCCAAGACCGTCACAAAGACGATGGATCCTCTGGTTGAGACTTTCCATCTCTAAGGTCCCCGACTAGTTCTTGGTACAATACTGAAAATAGTAAACCCACACCGAAAGCGAGCCTTAATCTCATCCACCAGCCGCCTGTACAAACTGTGGATGGCCTCAGAGCCCAAGAAAAAGGCGCTCTGGTGCCGACATGAGACACACGTACTATTTGCAACAGTAGCTCTAATGCCTTAATGGCGACGTGAAGCTATACAAAAAAGTCAGCTCACACAAAAGCTAATGCGCGAAACAGCAACACAGGAATATAGAAAATGTAATCAAACACTAATCACGACAGACAAAAACACAAATATTATTCACTTTTCAGAATCTCGTGAGAAAACACTAAACACTCTGTACAAACAGAAACAACTACTGATGCTAATTCCCCCTCCTGGGGCTCTACTGATTACAAGCTTGAGAACGAAGTCATGAAGTGGGTGTTGTTGTCAGTAGCAGATACCCTAATTGAGTGGAACAAGTTTGCTTCCAAACAACACACACGGCGCTGACCGTCGACGTTCGCATTGTTGTACATATATTTTCATTACAATTCAGATAAATGGGGTCAAGAAATCATATTAAATGCTGTTAACTCTGTAACAAGCTACTGCAGACCACAGGTCCCTAGTACCAAAATACTCAGAAAATATTCCGGAAATACTCAGCTTCACCCTGTCTATAGGAATATGTCACGACATTAATAAAACCTGAAAATTCATTTGCAGACAAATGATTTGTATTTGAAGTGTACACATTTTGTATTTATTTATTTATTGTTAAAGACATTAGTTTTTGTCATGATTCAGTTCAATGAACATTTTTGGTTTTATTGAGGAAAAATATTTAATATCAAAAGTAGCCACATATACAGAACAGGACACGACAGATGGCGTTAACGATTTTTCAGTGTTTCTGAAGTCGAGTACAAGATATCAGAATCATTGATTTCAGGCACCACCCTTGACCTTTCCTTCAATCGTTGACTGATCAAAATCCAAGTATGTACTTCAATAATAATGATCTTCAAAGCATTAGCATACACCGTGCTCTCCAGTTCCTCCAACGCTCTTAGAGCATAATTTTGGAGTTCCTAACTTTGGCATACAGTTTTATAGCTCCTGTCTTTCCACACAGCTTGTGTGGCACTTTGATACACAGATAATTTACACATATGCAAAATGTAACCATTTATTTTACCCACGGCAGTTTACTTCCAGTTATTCCTTGCAAGTAATAACCAAGTATGTTATCTCCTTTAATGGAAAATACTGTATGTCCTACGGTTGCTACCTTCCCTTAAAAATTAAAAGCCTTTAAGGGTGGTCCAGATTGAGTTGTAAAAAGGAACAGCATGGCTTGCTTTACATTTTCGCTACCTATCTTGGGGTCACCCGGACAATGTGATCTGCGAAAAAAGAAATTATTTAGCTAGCGAAAATAAAGTAAACAGTCGTCCTGCATTAGATAATGAACGAATTTATCATGCAGAAGCAGCATTTTGCAAAGCTTATAGTTTTATTTTTTCCATGATTTTTCAGATTTTGTAGGCCAAGAGGGCTCCTCATCCTGTTATCCCACGGACCCCAAATTTCACACAGCTCATTTTTACATGCAATGAAATCAATCAGGGTGGTAGCCCCAGAAAATTTAACAAAAATTTTGGAAGATCCACCCAAATATTCATGTATTCAATACATCCTCAGTGGCACCTGTTAGTTTTTCTTGAGACTGGATGAATCCTCGCTGTTTGTGCAAGTGTGCAGTCCATTTTCGTTCCCTTGATATTTTTGGTGTGGTGGTGATTTCACTGGCGATACATAAAAACCTGGTCGCTGCCTTCATGGTTGTTTCCTGTTGGCTTGATCACACTAATGTTTTACTCCCAACTATTTAAATTTGTTGTAATATTGTCCAGACAGGCATAATCACTTTTGCCACAAATAGTCCAAAAGCTTTTCATTAGGGTCATGAAGGGTGTCTCTTTACGACTGTTCTCAGTAATGTGTGTTTTGAAATTATCTCCAGTCCCATGGTAATTAAGTCAATACTGAAACCATTTAGAAATTTTAAACATTTGGTTGGCTGTGAACCATCAGTTGTACACTATTTAATTTCAGGACGTATATCCAGCCACTTTGGTTGCACAAAATTTTGTCAATTGACCGCAGTTTCGATTGCACTAGAGCAATCTTCATCAGAATAAAAAGTTACATGGAATATGTGTAATCACGCCATGGTTTAAAACGTCTGAGCAAAGGTGCTCACATCAAACAGAAATATCATAGAAATAAAAGCTAAAATATGAAAGTATAACATGGAGTATTTCTTCTGGTTTACAGTAATACTATAATTTTACATTTTAGCTTTTATTCCTATGACATTTCTGTTTGACAAGAGCACTTTTGCTCAGAAGTTTTAAACCATGGTGTGATTATATGTATTCCATGTAACTTTTTATTCTGATGGAGATTGCCCTAGTGCAATCGAAACTGTGGTCAATTGACAAAATTTTGTGGAGCCGAAGTGGCTATATATTTATGTCCTGCAATTGAAATCATTTATTTTTATCATATTTGTAAATGACATTGTACAACATTCTCATTCCTGTGTAATTACTTACGCTGACAACGCTTCTCTGCCTTTTTCTTGTGGCAATGAGAAGGAGAGAACACGTTTTTCAATCATCAGAAATTATTAGATATTGTAGTAACCGGGACCTGAAACTCGGCATCGTAAAATCACAGTTATTGGATTTCAAAGCAGGCTACACATACTACAAATGTATAGGAAATTTTGTAGAATTTCGTGTACAGACAATGAACACTGTAAATTTCTTGGCCTGCACATGAATGACAAGCTTCTGTAGGAAAACTATGGAAATTTGTTGTACAGAAAAATAAGCAGTGCTTTATACTTGCTTAATCAGCTGCACAAAGTGTACGTAAAAAAATGACAAAAATATTGTCCTATGGGACAATTTTGTTACTTATAAGTTGTGTGATAGACATGCAAGTTGTTTCGTTTTATTTTATTACTGTTTCCATTGGTCCCAACAGTATTAGAGTTGCTAGGATATAAAAGTATTTACAAGTTGAGTCAAGATCATTTTATAAAATTTTCAGTAATCTGTAGTAGAGTATAATGTGGTAGATTCATGAAATACGTATTCCTTTAATGTAACCACACAATAGGGTGAAAATAAATAAGGAAAATAACACAACAAGATATCAGATTTGCAAATACACTATGGGATTTTCTTATGAGTCATATATTAATACTTCAAAATCAATATGATATATTTTACTGAAAAAAAAAATTATCAGAAGCAGGCATTGGTTACATGGAGAATGGCTGTTAAAACTTAAGTTTTTGAAAATACCAGGAAACAAAAAAATACAAAGTGCAACTTGTGGCTCTTTTCAAAAACTTACTTAAAATAATTTACATTTGTACTTGCTCTAAAGGGGCATCCCATTTATACAACGAAACCACACTTGTGCAACTCATTTATGCAAAAATACTAATTAATTGAGTGGAATGACTTTTGTGCCAGGTATTCTTTCAGTTTGCTCTAATTCTGGTATTTCAAGAAAAAGATTTTTGATGACAGTGGGTAAGCATTCAAAACCTTCGTTGCCTGAATAATTTACACCTTTCTCCTCAAGGGCGAAACATGTCCCGTTATTCTGTAAGTCCAGTTTTCACCTCATATTCTGACCATGATAGACGCTACTGCTTTTGAAAAAAAAGAGCAATTCTTTTTAATGAAGTATACTAGGTGGAAATACTAAGATGTAAGTGTTAGAACCTATAGTTTCTGCAGTAGATTCCTGCAAGTGTGTGTGTGTGGTGAGCACCACTAATACGGCATAACTCACTTTGAGAACTCATACTTCTTTTTGTAATATAATAGAGCATGTAAATACCCTAAGTAAGTAGCTCTGGTGGCATCCTTATGCGCAGATGATGCAGTTATGCAAAAAATAAGAATTTCAGAATGAAGTCTTTTTTGTCAGATCTAGGATATGATGGGACCAGTTTGAAATCTTTTTGTCAGATATAGGATATGGCAGGACCAGTTTAATCTCTATGTATAAAAGGAAAAAGTCCTGACTGACTGACTGACATACTATTAACCAGTCACAACCGTTAAGATAGAAACTAGAAATTTGGAGAGGGTGTTGATCTAATATGTAAGCACTGTTTAAGAAGGCATTTGTCGAAATTACATCACTAAGAGGGCTAAATAGGCTATGCAGAATTTTCTGAAAATATGATGCTATTAAGGCAATTTTCTCAATCAGAAATTTAAAAAAAATCATATTTCAGCATTTTTGGAAATTTGATTCCTAAGTGGGTGAAATAGTGGGTGAAACGTTTTTGAAAATAATCCATTATTAAAGAACTACTATAACACTTTCAAACCTACATCTATAAAAATCTGTATCTGACATCTCAGTTGGAAATAAAAAAGAGCATGTTTCAGTGTTCTTTGAAATACAACCCCAAAGGAGGTGAAATAGGGGATGACAAGTTTCATTATGAAACCATTTTTAAAGCTAAGTCTAAGAAAACTTCTTTTGGCTTCTCAGTATTAAAAAAAACACAGGTTTCACTGTTTTGTAAATTCAACCACTAAGGGAGGTGAAATAGGGAATGAAAGTTTTATGTAAATAGTTCATTATGAAAGCATTTTTGAAGCTAAAATTATAAAAATTTATATTTTTTCTCAGTTACAAATAGAAGAATATGTGTTTCAATGTTTTTGGAACTTCGACTCCTGTGGCTGATTTCAGGGATAAAATTTTTTTATGAAAATATAATGATGAAGGTAGAACTATGAATATAGATATTTCGTTTCCCCTAAGGGAATGAAATATTGAATGAAAGATTTTTCAGAAAATAAATTATTAAAGAACTGGTATAGCATTTTTAAAATTACATCAATGAAAACAGGAATTTGACTTCTCCAAAAAAAAAAAAAAAAAAAGTTTCTGTGTTTTAGAAAATTCAATAAAAAATATTTTTTCAGTGGTTTTGGAAATTGAATCCCTAAGGGGGTGAAAGAGGGGATGAGGAGTGTTATTGAAAATAGATCATTATGAAAGCAGAATCACTTTTTTGGTCAGAAGTACATTCAGAAAAGACAATGCTTCTATGATGTTAATTAACATGAAAAGGGTAAAAGGTCTTACAAATGAGAATTAAGGCAAATAAAGCTATTTAACAGTCACCAGGAGAAATCAGATGCCACAACTGCATAAAAAAGAAACGGATTTTTAATATTTTAATTTTTTCAGTAGGGCTGCTATAAGTTTACAAAGTTCGTTTTGCTGTAATTATTACACAACCTAATCATTCCTGTGACAAATCAGTCACAAATTTAAATGCAATTCCATGTACAGGAATATCCATTTTAGATGAGAGAATTCAGAGTCACATTAGTTTTAGTAATAATAGAACCATTTATCCAACTTGTCTCTCTTTTTTTTAACTTGCCGTATGAAATTAAATTGGACCTCTTCGAAGACTTTAATTATGCAAAGACTGACAGCCATGCTAAGACTAACTAATTCTTTGTATAGTGTGTAGATTTACACATGATCAGTGGCATAAAAGTTATACTAAAGAAATACAGAACAAAAAAATCTGTGCAGATCATATAGTCTATGCAAGCGAAGCTGCAGGTGCTAAACTAGCTTACTATAGATATACATTCCCAGTAACTTAGCAGAGTCCACCTGCTGTATTTATTGTCCATTACATTTTATATATACTGAAGCGCCAAAGAAACTGATATAGGCTTGTGTATTCAAATACAGAAACATGTAAACAGGCAAAATACAGCGCTGCAGTCAGCAACGTCTATATAAAACAAGTGTCTGTCAGAGTTTTTAGATCAGCTACTTCTGCTACAACGGCAGGTTATCAAGATTTAAGTGAGTTTGAATATGGTGTTACATTCAGCCATGAGCGATGGGACACATCTTCCCCGAGGTAGCGATGAAGTGGGGGTTTTCCCGCATGAACATTTCACGAGTGTACTGTGAATATCAGGAGTCTGGTAAAACATCAAATCTTCAACATCACCAAGGCCGGAAAAAGATCCTGCAAGAACGGGACCAACGACGACTGATGAGAATCATTCAGCATGACAGAAGTGCAACCCTTCCGAAAATTGCTGCATATTTCAATGCTGGGCCGACAACAAGTGTCAGCATGCGAACCATTCAACAGAAAATCATCGATATGAGCTTTCAGAGCCGAAGACCCACTTGTGTACCCTTGATGATTGCACAACAGAAAGCTTTCGCCTCTCCTGGGCCTGTCAACACCGACATTGGACTGTTGCTGACTGGAAATATGTTGCCTGGTTATACGAGTCTCGTTTCAAATTGTATCTAATGGATGGACGTGTATGGGTATGGAGACAGCATCATGAGTCCATGGACCTGCATGTCAGTGGGTGACTTTCCAAGCTGGTGGAGGCTGTGTAATGGCGTGGTGCGTGTGCAGTTGGAGTGATATGGGATCCTTGATACTGTTCAGGCTGGTAGAGGCTCCATAATGGTGTGGGGTGTGTGCAGGAGGAGTGTTATGGGACCACTGATACGTCTAGAGACGACTCTGACAGGCGATATGTAAGCAAGAATCCTGTCTGATCACCTGCGTCCATTTATGTTCATTGTGCATTCCGACTCACTTAGGCAATTCCAGTAGGACAGTGCGACACCCCACACGTCCTGAACTGTTACAGAGTGGCTCCAGGAACACTCTTCTGAACTAAAACACTTCCGCTGTCCACCAAACTCCCCAGACATGAACATTATTGAGCATATCTGGGATGCCTTGCAATGTGCTGTTCAGAAGAGATCTCCACGCCCTTGTATACTTGCGGATTTATGGACAGCCTTGCAGGTTTCATGGTGTCAGTTCCCTCCAGCACTACATGAGACCTTAGCTCAGTCCATGTCATGTCGTGTTGCGGCACTTCTGCATGGTCGCGGGCCCCTACACGATATTAGGCAGGTGTACCAGTTTCTTTGGTTCTTCAGTGTATATGTGCTGTTGTTCTTTCTGTCTATATAATGACTTTTTTTTAATTCAGAGACAGTCCGTTACAGCTAAACCAGTTGAGAGTACCATCAAATACATTATCAGCGAAGGGTTTCAGGTTTTTCCATGTAGTGGTATCCAGTATAAGAAAGGTATCATCTGCAGAAAGAATTAACTTGCTCAGTGTAGTAGAAGAGAGTGGGAGGTCATTTGTAGATGTAAGAAATTGCAACAGCCCCGTCATCTAGCCTTGTGGTACTCAAGTGCTAACTGTGCCCCACCTAGATGAAGCTAGCATTCCATTACTATCAGCAATTGTTCCCCTCTGCTTCCTATCTGTTAGATAAAACTTAATCTATGTCACCAATTTTCTGCTTAATCCATAGAATTCCGCATTATTTATCAAATATGATGGTACACAGTCGATAGGAACATTAGATTCCAGCTGGTGCCTACTGAGAGACCTTGTCAGAAATCAAACTGACAAGAATTAACTTGCTCAGTGTAGTAGAACAGAGTGGGAGGTCATTTGTAGTTATAAGAAATTGTCACAGCCCTGTCATCAAGCCTTGAGGTATTCAAGTGCTTACTGTACCCCACTTAGATGAAGCTAGTATTCCATTACTATCAGTAAATGTTCCTCTGTTAGACTGACTGTTGTGGATTTCAGGAGATTAACAGTTCTTCTGAACACCTGTTTCTCTATGGCCTTGGAAGAAATTTGTTGACAGGTAGGCTGGACAATAGTTAGAGACATCAGTTTTCACTCTTCTTGAAAAGAGGTTTCACGATGTATATTTTAATCACAGTGGGGTAATACCTTGATGCAAGGATTCATTACATATATGACACAGAACTGCTTGTGTAATCATGACAGTGCCAAAGTATCCTTGTAGTAGTAGTATCCACCACAGAAGAACTTTTTATTTTCTTCTCTTTGATTCTCTTCTTGATTTTACTAAGTGTGCTGCTGATGTCTACTTGAACGGAATACTGGTGGCACAAAAGAGAACTGTTCGCTGATACCTAGTCTGATATAGATGGTGGTCAGGTGTCATGCTCTTATTGCAAATGAATGTGTCACTGTATAATCCTTGGATTTATAGAAACTTAATCATATTTTTGTATACAGTCACGACAATATGACCAAAATATTAAGAAAAACGTAAGTAGAGCGCGAAAAATAAGCACAGTTTTTTCAGTTAGAAGTAAAAAACCTAATCCACATACGAGCAGCTCAATGTGGTATAACAGATTGCCAGAATTCATAAGAGCTCATACAGGAGGCTATTAATAACAAACTTAAAGTACTTTTTTAGTATGTAAAAGTTTGTTTTCACTGAAATATTTCTAAGCTCCTTAAAATACTGTAATCAGCCCCAGGTTATGAAACCAAAATTTGCTAGACAGCAGAAACTGCAGGTTAGTATAGGATGTCGATTTGTACAAGCAATGAAGAGAGATATAAAGGTATCTGTAGTATCTATTCCTTTTCAACTGAAATGCTCTTGATCTCCAGAAAGCCCGTCGCACTGAAGCTGGGTCTTCAGTCTCAGGAATAAAAAACCTGGTATCACGACATTCTTGGGTCATGTATTGAAGTCTGTGTTTTTTTTTTAGTTCAAACGTTTTTGTTTTCTTCCGTCGGTTTTTTAATATAGGATCATCGTTATTTTCCATAGGAAGGGAACTCTACGTTGACGGGAGAACGTGCCTACTTTGTGCCTGATTAAATATTTTGAAGCTTTAAGCCCGGTCCACACGCAACGATCTGTCTGCGCAGACATCGGCGCAGATGTCTGTACATGCAAAAGTTCGCTGCAAATCTGGTGTGTTCACACGACACAAACCCCAATCTACTACTCTCCCGCCATCTGTCGGTGTAGAAAAGAAATATCAGTGACAAGCGACTACGCTCCCCGAAAACGTCAAAATTTAATTCAGTTATTTTGAAAAATAGAAATGGAGGAAGTTCTGTTGTGGTCTGTGTTCGCAACTTGTGTTGCAAAAAACATTCAGACCAACCGCAGGAAACAGAGAAAGCGGTCAAAATGGTGCAGACAGTGGCTGCTAAAGCGAAAGCAGTTTTGTCACGTAAATTTACTGCGAGAGTTGCAGGGCGAACCTGTTTTGTTTTACATAACCTCGTGTTCCATTTCCTCGCACATTGGCACTCCAATTTCATCTTCAGTTGTACTCCTGCTTGGTCTTGGCGTTTCTTGATCACTAAGAAAGCCAAGTAGATCAAAATACCATAACGTTGGCTGGTATATTGGATCTACTCCTACACCAGATCTTCTAGATTTCTGAACTTTGGATAACTCTTTTCGGTAAACAGTTCGCTGACAGACTAATTTACTTGACTTGCCTTCATGAACTCATCTTTCAGGAAAGCGTAAATAGCTTCACATGTGTTGGGTATTATTTCACTCAATGCTTGTTTCGATATTGCAGATGAAAATTCCAAATCATTGTAGCTCCTTCCTGTTGCTAGGAATCTTAATGTTACTGCCAGGCGTTCATGAGGAGAAATTTCCCTTCTCATACAAGTATTTTTCTCATAATATGAGGGGTTACATGCTTTAAGAGATAATTATAAGTTTCGACATCCATCCGCAAATAATTTCGCCAGTTCGCAACGAAATTATTTTTTTATTGCCGTTTCTCTGTTTGCCGAGTCGCCAACTGCCCGCAATTTTTCAATTAGAGCATTGTATGCTGCTGTCTTTTTGTCTCGGTCACTATATTCTTTACTTTTAATCTTCCACAAACATGGGTGGTTTCTGTATATTTCAATGAATTCACTTACAAACTCTCGAGAACACTGACGAGTATCAGCCATTTTAATGCCCTGTGCACACAAATACAAACACTAGACTGAGCAAACAGCTGTTTCGCGCCAGATTTGCGACGATCTCCTGTCCACACGCTCCAACTTGTCTGCGCAGATGTGGTTTGAATCGACAGATTTGAGAGGTTTCGCTCAAACCTCCAACTCCAACTTCCAGGTTTGCACACACCTCAGGTTGGTGCAAATCTTCTGTTCACGCGCAACGATCTGTCTGCGCAGATGTGATGTGCGCAGACATTTGCGCAGACAGATCGTTGCGTGTGGACGGGCCTTTACACTTATAATAATGCCTGTTTTTACTTTCACTATTTGCGATAATTTCGGTTTTCGATTCTGGATTTAAGCTTGCTTGTTTGATGTAATAGCTTTTAAAAGATAGCACATTGCGTTCAGTCACAACAGATTTCCCAAATACTGATGCATTGAAACACACCCTACTGCGCACGTGTACCTTTGAGCGTTTGAAGGTTGTCATCGATAAAATTTTTGGACTTTAGAGATGATAGCCTGTGTGCAAAATCTGTGACTCAGCATCTGTAATTCTCTTCTTTTCTATTGGTGCGTTCGTAGCCACTACATACACACTAGTTTTGGAGTAGTTTTAAATGCAAGATATGTGTATAATATTGCATTCCTTGCATGTGCACGAATTCCAGTCTCTGTGGTATGAATACTTGCAGTTTGGACAGGTACTGGTTTTAGTATTGTATCACAACAGGCCTGCGCCCGCAGAAAAGTTTGAATTTCTATTTTTAAAGATGACATGTGCGCCTATCGCCGGAATGACGTGATTCACTGGGAGCGGGAGCCGGTGTATTTGAACCACTTGTTGTGCAGTACTAGTGGAACCAGTGCTGTGCAAACTCGTGTGCATTAGGAGGTGTACGGTTATTGTCTGCATAAGTGCGAGCTGATTGTGTCGCAAAACTTTTTCTGCACATATGCTGTGTTTATATACACGTAGATTTCATCTATAATCTTTCTTTTGTTCAGATACGGCATGGGCGGCGGAAGGAGAAGGCGGGCATATAATAAGAAGCAAGCCAAAAGAAAACGCATGCAAAATTTGTTAAAGCGCGTGAATGAGGAAAAGGAAAATTTAGTGGAGACTGATTTATCAGCATTTTCTGAAGACTGCAGTGTAGACAACGTATTTGATGCAGGGACTCCTGAACGCCGCAAAAGTGTGAGTGAAGCAGCTGAATCTTCTTGTTTGTCAGAAAAAAGGAAATTAGATTTCTCCCCTGCAAGAAAGATTTTCAAGAGAACTCGGACTTCGGCAACGCCAAGAAGTGAACTGAAATGGCCCAGCAGTGGTTCTCGCACACCAAATCTATCGTCGTGGTTATTGGAGGCTGAACAGATATTTCGACCGTCGGCTGATCAAAGTGATGATTTGAAGAATATTAGCAGCTGTAGCACTATCAAGAAAAAAGGCACTAGGAAAGATGATAGTCATTTTAGAGACGAGGGTAAAATTTTTATTCATTCTACTCCAAATATAAGGCAAAGAACCCCATCGCTTTCAAAGTTAGACCGAGTTGGAGCCAGTTGTGCAGACTGTTCAAAAGGGTTCTACAAAAAACGAACAAAAAGTTTGAGTTATGGCTCAGTAAGTGAAAATAAGATATCGTCTTCAAAGTCTTTGACCCAATTATGTTTAGACTACTCTACAACGCCAACAGCTAAACCAAAACAAAGCATCAAAACACAGCTGAAGCTTGTTCATCTGATACATCAAGGAGATGTCAAAACATATGATGCAGAAAACATCCAAGTTATGCAGGCTTCAAGTGCTGATGCTGGACAGGTATGTATAACAGGTGTAATCTGTGCAAACACCATTGCTTTGTTTTTCCACTTTTAATGCCAACTTTAATTTATAATTCCACAGAGTGAATCAAAGAATGGGTTAAGCTTAATGCAGTCAGCAAGTGGAGATGAAGCTCAGAAGACAATTTGTTCCTATGACCGTACGGAACAAATGAGTACGGTGCACAGTTCAGGCTCCATTGAGAATAGTGTGTGTTTGTCTCAGGTACATATGCTTAGTGTTAACAGCTATTCATTTAATTAGTTATCTCGTTTTCTATATTGGAAGAGTATTATGGAAACCTGTGTGTTGTGTTCTGTATAACCTGGAGACGCCTGTGTGAATATTAGATTACAAATAATGTCTCTCTCTTTCTCCCCCCCCCCCCCCCCCCACTCTCTCCCCCTCTCTCATGTGGTCCAGACTTTCAGTTAATATCTCCATCCCTTCACTAGTTATACTTTTACCCCTTCTTGCGTGTATTCATTTTGCTCATTACACAAGAAATTTAAATGCTGAAGATTTCAAAGTGTTTAAATTCACTTGTCTCTCATATTTTTATTGATGTAGACTCTGCATGTTGTTATGTGCCTTCTTTGCCATTTCCATTTTCACTTCATATTCTGGAAACACTTATGTGCATGGTAGAGAGTATTTCCCATTGTCCCATGTCTCAATGTTGAATGTGTCTGTGCATGTTGTAATCAGTCTAATTTTCTGAGAGTGATTACATACTTGGGGGAGGGGAGGGGGTATATTCCTCACTTAATATTTGTCATTGAAACTTTTTAAGGTAGGATTTTGCAGTATAATTGGCATCTTTATTTTCAAGAATCTGCCAATTCAGATTTATCCGAGCCTAATTGATGATCCTATTTCATATTGCCATAGAGTTCTACATCGAGATAGTAGTGTGAGTTAAGATTCCAGTTTGGGCTTACAAGTCATGAACAGCACAGGTCCAAATGCACTTACCTCGGTATGTCTGATATTGTTGTCTACTGATGACTCTTGGAATGTGTTGTGTACTCCCTCAAAATATATCCTCGTGACGGTCGCAGATTTATTTTGACAGGCACTAACTCGTATGATCTGAAACAGTGATAGTGAAAAACAGCTTTGCGGCTCACTTTTGTTTTGTCTGTTACCCTTCTTGTAGATGGGTGTGATACGGGTTTTCTTCCAACGAGATTTTGTCTGAGATGTGTATTATGGATAAGAGAGTTACTAATGCAGCTGCATAATCTGTGTATAATCTGATAGCTCCTTGGGGCCCTGGATCTTTGTTCAGTTTGTGGTTTCAGCTGTTACTCAATGCCACTATGCTAATATCTGTATCGCTCATCTTTGCAGTGGTCCAAGAATTAAACTGAGTAGCATTCCTGGAATTTCCATTGTAAAGAAACATTGAAAAATGAGTTAAGCATTCCTGATTTAGGTCAATGGAAGTGTCAGATTCCACCCATCTGCTTTGACCTGTGATGTAAGAGTGTTGTGGTGTGTGACGTCATTACGGTGTGGAGTTTGATGTGTTTGTGGATGTCATCTTGTTTTGTTTGATGTTGCCCTCTGGTGATTTTTCTTGAGTTGTGATGTTTTGTGTATTGATAGTGTATTGGATGTGTTATGATTTATGTATGGATGTTTGATTTTTGAGGTGTTTTGGTTTTTTTGTGGTTGACCGAGGCCTATATAGGTCAAGGGAAGTGACAGATTCCAATGTTCGTAGTTTCAGTTGTAGCTATTGGTGTTTTGGTATCGTCAGCTGTGGTTGACCTGATTTTTCAATAAGATTGCTAAAATGTACAGTGAAGGCTTCATGCATTTCCCTTTTGACAGCCAAAAGTGTTTCATTCAGCATCTGTCTGTCTACAGTCATGTACTTAATTTTTCACTTATTATGTTATAGTCTGTTCAATTAGAAGTTTCTTTGTGGGAACTGTATACCATGCCTCCACGGGGTTCTGCCTATTGTGAATATATATATTATTTTTTTTTTACTGTGAGTAAAACTTTGTATAATTTTACGTTTGATTTGCTGTGAAATCAGTTGCCTTGGTTAGGACTCAGGCAATAGGGAGTGGTCTATGACATGGGAAGAACGCATATTTGTCTGCTTTGACTGGGCTGCTAGCAATGCCTGATGACAAATGTGTGTACAGCACACAATTCTATAACTCCAACTTGAATGCTACTTTGTTGTATGCCATTGGCAACAATGGGCAGTCCACAGGTAACATTAGGAGCTCTGGTTGGAGGAACTAAGTTCCATGATGTGAAGTGTCAGTCAACACGTTATCCTTATCATACTATACATACATACCTGTGCAATCCTAGGTCAACCATATTTCTGCACTTGATACATATGTATGCATGTTCCTGTAAGGGGGTAGATTTTTGAATTGTGGTAAGTTTCAGTGTGGGCATCTTCAACCGCAGATCTATATTGTGTGTTATTTTCAGAGAAAGCATTTACTATTTATTTTATATTTAAGATATTCCATTACACTGCAGTATTATATGTTTGTGTATTTAGTATTGTTTTGTAGGGTGTCTTGTCATGCTTGCTATTGGGCTCAGGTTCTTTCTAAAGCTTCTGGTTTTATCGCAGGTGAAGTGGTGGCTGATAGAAGCATCCAAATAAACATTTATGTCTACCCTTGAGAATGAGCCTTGTTGACACTCTCTCACATTGAGCAACAGTTGCGATTTCAGTAGATTTGAGTTCCATGTCTTCTGTTATGTTTTCGTTTTTAACCAGATTTCTGTACTTCGTATTATGTAGGCTTCATTGTTTTGTGCTTCAAACTCTGGTACTTTGTTGTTAATGCTGAGGTAACAAGGGTCTATCCCACGTCAGTCTTACAGTATAAGGGGCAGTCCATTGAAAATGAGACAGATGAGGAAAATTGAGTAAATGGTTTATTATTTCAAAATTAATCACCATATCTGCTAAGTTATCCCACTGAAAAACAGTACAGTCAGTGCCTGCATGGAAAAATGTTCGAGGTTTCCTACAGAACCATGATTGTATCCAGATGTGCATCTTTTCATCCAAAGCAAATTGATGGCCATGAATGTCTTTCTTAAAGACTCCAAAAAATATGGAAATCATAAGGAGAGAGATCGGGATTGTGCGGAGGATGTGATAGGACTTCACAGAGAATCTTCTGCAGCATATTTGAAACAACCTCGGCATTGTATGGGCCTGCCCATGTTGTGGTTACAGGCAGGCTGCTGTATGAGAGCTAGTGTTTGGTTGCTTGAATCCCTTGTCTGTTATCTACCAATTTGACCTTGCAAAATAATGGCAGTTTCAATGATCTACTTAACCACTTGGGGCTTGGCATATCACTCTTGTGCAGTATACGATACCTACTTGTGTCTTTCATTTAGGCCTATACCAAAAGCTTTTGACAATGTTGGCTGGAATACTCTCTTTCAAATTCTGAAGGTGGCAGGGGTCAAATACAGGGAGCGAAAGGCTATTTACAATTTGCACAGAAACCAGATGGCAGTTATAAGAGTCGAGGGACAGGAAAGAGAAGCAGTGGTTGGGAAGGGAGTGAGACAGGGTTGCAGCCTCTCCCCGATGCTATTCAATCTGTATATTGAGCAAGCAGTAAAGGAAACAAAAGAAAAGTTCAGAGTAGGTATTAAAATCGATGGAGAAGAGAAAAAAAACTTCGGGGTTTGCCGATGACATTGTAATTCTGTCAGAGACAGCAATGGACTTGGAAGAGCAGTTGAATGGAATGGACAGTGTCTTGAAAGGAGGGTATAAGATGAACATCAACAAAAGCAAAACGAGGATAATGGAATGTAGTCGAATTAAATCGGGTGATGCTGCAGAAATTAGATTAGCAAATGAGACACTTAAAGTAGTAAATGAGTTTTGCTATTTGGTGATGTTCGGAGTAGAGGATATAAAATGTAGACTGGCAATGGCAAGGAAAGCGTTTCTGAAGAAGAGAAATTTGTTAACATAGAGTGTAGATTTAAGTGTCAGGAAGTCGTTTGTGAAAGTATTTGTATGGAGTGTAGCCATGTATGGAAGTGTAACATGGACGATAAATAGTTTAGACAAGAAGAGAATAGAAGCTCTCTAAATGTGGTACTACAGAAGAATGCTGAAGATTAGATGGGTAGATCACATAACTAATGAGGAGGTATTGAACAGAATTGGGGAGAAGAGGAGTTTGTGGCACAACTTGACTAGGAGAAGGGATTGGTTGGTAGGACATGTTCTGAGACATCAAGGGATCACCAATTTGGTACTGGAGGGCAGCGTGGAGGGTAAAAATTGTAGGAGGAGACCAAGAGATGAATACACTAAGCAGATTCAGAAGGATGTAGGCTGCAGTAGGTACTGGGAGATGAAGAAGGTTGCACAGGATGGAGTAGCGTGGAGAGCTGCATCAAACCAGTCTCAGGACTGAAGACAACAACCACCACCAAAAATTGGCACAATGGTATATGTGCACAGACCTTGGCCACAGGCTGCCCTTTGAGTTTAACACCCTCTATTGTATAAAGGCAATCACAGCACTGGTGAAGGAGATGATTTGCTTTATTTGCTGCGAACTGGATGCAGTTGTGAAACTACTGTTTTCTCAGTACACAGATATTGTATCTCTCCTGTAAATGGTTCAATGATGTAACATGGGTAAGTCAGACTGGGCCCATAAGGAGACTTCTTAAAGACAATCATCAAAGTTCATCCACCTGTCACAGATGTCATTCAAAATAAGTATTACACAGATAAGATGTTGCAGAATGCAACACTGTCGGTTGTGCCTTAAAAAAGAAATTGACACTGAATTTAGTAATGCTAGTGAATATGCTGTTAGACCTCTCTCTAGTGATGCAGCAGAAGAAATAAAAAGGGAAACACACACAAATGCCTCCTCAGAAATGTTATATTTTCTCCATGGAAAGGGCATCTATATAAGCGACAAGATCCTCACATGACAGTTCTTTTAATGAATGAGTGCAGTGGTACCTTATTTTACCTACAACAAGAAAATCGCCTCCTGTTTAGTGAATCGTAATATTGATATATTGGTTACTCCTGCCTCTCTCTGCATTTATGATGTGCATTTTATCAATGTTTTTTTGCTGGGCACTGACTACTTCTGTTCAAACAAAGTGCATTTTATGTAATTGTACCAATGTGTTTTCCCCCTTCCTGGTCCTGGGGTAAGAATAGGGCCAAGGTATTCTTGCCTGTCGTAAGAGGCGACTAAAGGGAGTATCACATGTTTCGGCCTTTGTGATGGACCCCTGTAGGGTTTGACCTCCATTTTTCAAAATTTTCCCGAAGAGCTAGCCAATTGGGGAAAGGCACCTTATATGGTGCATTATGTCTATGGTGCATTTTCCACTATGCAGTGTCACTTTCTGTGCCGACAATGACCATGGACTTCTTTGTACCTGATATCCAGCATGTTAGCCAGTCTGTTGTGGTGGGGCCATCATGTACCCTGTTGGTTGTAGCCCCCTGACAACACAGGGATTGCTCTGCTGATGCCTGCGCTGTTAACTCCGCACATATGCCAAGGAGTAGGTGCCAGTCATCCTGGGGCATCGGGACTCCCAGCAATGGCCATCCTGGCAGGTGGCCTTTGCTGCGGCTGGGTGGCGCCCGTGGAGAGGGCTCCTGGTCAGGAGTGGGTGGCATCAGGGCGAATGACATGCCATGAAGCGTAGTACATCATCTCTTGCTGGTGGTGCACCGCCAGCAGTCTCTAAGCGGGCAAAGTCTAACTTTAATGCTAAGGAAACCTGGTTCCCGACAATGCGGACCCCTGCCCTCCGTAGCTATAAGGGATATTACAGGAACCATAGAGACTATAATTGAGTGTCAGGTGGAGTTTGTGTTTATGTCCTAAACTCAGTCTTTAGTGAAACTGTGTCCCTTCAAACCCCTCTTGAAGCCGTGTCTGTCAGAATACGGACGACACAGGAAATAACTGTCTGCATTGTATATCTTCCTCCAGATGGTGCAGTACCCCTGAATGTATTAGCTGCACTGGTTGATCAACTCCCTAAACCTTTTGTACTTTTGGGAGATTTTACTGCCCATAACCCCTCGTGGGGTGACACCGTGCTTACTGGCAGAGGCAAAGATGTCGAAACTTTACTGTCTCGATTTGACCTGTGCCTGTTAAATACTGGGGCTGCCACGCATTTCAGTGTGGCTTAAGGTTGTTACTCGGCCATTGATTATCAATTTGCAGCCCTGGACGTCTCCCATCTATCCACTGGAGAGCACATGACGACCTGTGTGATAGTGACCACTTTTCCATCTTCCTGTCACTGCCCTGGTGTCAGGCCCATGAATGCCTGCCCAGGTGAGCTTTAAACAAGGCGGACTGGGAAAATTTCACCTCTGATGTCACTGTTGACTCTGCATCACATGGTAACATTGATGTGATGGTTGAGCAGGTGACACAATCCCTCGCTCTGTAGCGTGCCCTCCCCGGTGAAAGACAATCCCTTGTTGGATGCCGGAAGTTGCTGAGGCAATTACAGAGTATTGGCGAGCTCTACAGCGATATAAGCGACACCCTTCCCTAGACATCTGGCTCCATCCCCGTGTATGCCAGCTTATAAAACAAAGGAAACGGGGGTGCTGAGAGAGGTATGAGTCAACTATTGGGTGCCACATGTCACCTTCCCATGTCTGGACAAAGATCAGATGTTTTTTGGGTACCAGACCCCAACAGGTGACCCTGGCGTTATAATCAATGGCGTGTTATGTACCAATGCAAACACAATTCCCCCCCCCCCCCCCCCAGCCTTCTGCACCCACAAATGGCGGATGGAAAGGAAAGTCCTATCTTTCACTACACGCCACAGTGAACCTTATAACACCAAATTTACGGAGTGGAAGCTCCTCAGTGCTCTTGCATATGGCCCCGACATAGCTCTTGGGCCGGATCGGATCCACAGTGAGATGTTTAAACATCTCTCGTCTGATTACAAGTGCCATCTCATCATCATCTACAACTGGATCTGGTGCGATGGTGTCTTTTCATCCCAATGGCGGGAGAGCACCATTGTTCCAGTGCTCAAACCCGGCAAAAACCCACTTGATGTCGGTATCTATGGTCCCATCAGCCTCACCAACATTGTTTGTAAGCTGCTGGAACATATGGTGGCGGTGCTGGTTGGGTTGGGTCCTGGAGTCGCGTGGCCTACTGGCTCAATATCGGGATGGAGCTGCTGGAACATATGGTGGCGGTGCTGGTTGGGTTGGGTCCTGGAGTCGCGTGGCCTACTGGCTCAATATCGGGATGGATTCCGCCAGGGACGCTCTACCACTGATAATCTTGTGTCCCTCAAGTCTGCCATCTGAACAGCCTTTTCCAGACGCCAACACCTTGTTGCCGTCTTTTTTGAACTACGCAAAGTGTATGACACCACCTGGTGACGACATATCCTTGCCTCGTTATACAGGTGGGGTCTCAGAGGCCCACTCCAGATTTTTATCCAGAATTTCCTGTTGCTCCGTACTTTCCGTGTCCTTGTTGGTGCCTCTCATAGTCCACCCACCCATATCCAGGAGAATGGGGTCCCACAGGTCTCTGTATTGAGTGTATCACTATTTTTAGTGGCCATTAATGGTCTAGCAGCAGCTGTAGGGCCGTACGTCTCACCCACTCTGTATGCAGACGACTTCTGCATTTCGTACTGCTCCACCAGTACCAGTGTTGCTGAGCAGCACCTACAGGGAGCCATCCACAAGGCGCAGTCATCGGCTCTCGCCCATGGCTTCCAGTTTTCGGCCGCTAAGTTGTGTGTCATGCACTTCTGTCGGCATCGTACCGTTCATCTGGAACCAGAACTTTACCTTCATGACTAGTTTCTGACGCCCGATTGACATGGCTACCTCACCTTCGTCAGCTTAAGTGGAAGTGCTGGCAGCACCTCAATGCCCTCCACTGCCTGAGCAACACCAACTGGGGTTCAGATCGCTCTACTCTATTGCAGCTCTACAAAGCCCTTGTTCAAGCCCGCCTTGACTGTGGGAGTGTGGTTTATGGTTTGGCGGCAAGCTCAGTGTTGCGTGTACTTCACCCAGTGCACCACTGTGGCATTCGCCTAGTGACGGGAGCTTTTAGAAGGGGTCCGGTGACCAGTGTCCTGGTGGAGGCTGGAGTCCCTCCATTGCAGATCCGACATGCACAACTGCTTGCCAGTTACGTTGCACACATTCATAGTTCTTCTGAACATCTGAATTACCGTCTCCTTTTCCACCCGCAGCAGTTTATCTCCCGCATCGGCGGGCCAGGTCAGGGCTAACGATTACAGTTCACATGCGATCCGTTCTGTCTGAAGTGGAGTCCTTCCCTTTCCCACCTCCCATCCAGGTCTGTCCGCATACACCTCTATGGTGTACACCTAGGCCGCAGATTCATCTGGACGTTTTGTGTGACCCGAAGGACTCTGTTACTCCTACCGCTGTCATTTCCTCTCGATTCTTGACGTATTCCGGGGCTCTGAAGTGGTTTAAACAGACTGCTTGATGGCTTGATGGTCATGTTGATTTTGCCTACGTCCACAGAGGCCATTTTGAACAGCATTCCTTGCCCGCTGGCTGCAGTGTATTCACTGCAGAGCTGGTTGCCACCTCTCGTGCACTTCAGTATATCCGTTCATGCCCCAGGAAATCATTTCTTGTATGTAATGACTCCTTGAGCAGCCTACAAGCTATCGACCAGTGCTACCCTTGCCATCCTTTGGTAGCATCCATCCAGGAGTCCATCTATGCTCTGGACCGGTCCCATCATTCAGTGGTGTTTGTGTGGACTCCAGGACACGTCGGCATCCCAGGCAACGAACTTGCCAACAGGCTGGCCAAACCGACTACGTGGAAACTGCTTCTGCAGATGGGCATCTCTGATCCTGACTTACGCTGTAGCATTTTTCGGCTTTGGGAGATGGAACGGCATAACAGTACACACAACAAACTGCGTGTGATTAAGGAGACTACGAATGTGTGGAAGTCTTCCATGGGGGCCTCTCACAGGGAATCAGTTGTCCTCTGCTGGCTCTGCATTGGCCATGCTTCTGCGACCCACGGTTACCTCCTGCGCCGTGAAGACCCTCCTGAGTGTCAGTGCGGTGCCTGGTTGACAGTGACCCATATTCTGGTGCACTGTCCCACTTTGACCGCCCAGCGATGAAATCTGGCTTACCGGACTAGTTTCTGCTAATTTGACGACGCCTCATCGGCTGATTCAGTTTTACGTTTTATTCATGAGGGTGGGTTTTATCATTTGATATAAGTTTTAGCGCATGTCCTTTGTCCCTCTGTGTCCTCCACCCTAGTGTTTCTAGGGTGAGGTTTTAAGTGTTCCAGAGTGGCTGGCTTCTCCTTTTTTTATTCTCATGGTCAGCCAGCCATGGTAATTTGCTTTGTTGTTTTAATCTCTTCATCCATTTCTGTGGTTCTCTCGTCCTCCTTTGTCCATTTACATGTATGTTGCCCTTCATCGTTCTTGTGATTTTTCCTTTCATTCCGTTTAGAGTTGTCAGTCTCATTTGTTTTATTCTCACACTTGTGACTTTGTTTATTCAGAACAAGGGACTGATGACCTCGTAGTTTGGTCCCTTTCCATCCAATGTATTTTCACTGATAATCTTTCATGTATTTCTCTTGTAGAGCCTTGGAGAATAGCATAAAGCCAAAATGCGTAAGCCAGTACAAAATTAATAAATACAGTGGTCAAGACCAGTATCAGATTTTGAGTGCATTAAAAGTGACTGCAACATCTCTCGAAGCAATATGCATTTTACTGTTGAATAAAGTAATTGTGATTGACACCTTGCAATGTTGGAAGGCAGTGTTGCCTGCATGCAGCCAGCCACATTGAAGAGGCTGTGTGTATACCAACGGAACAGGCAGCACAGTGAGCATGTGGCACATGAGGAAGAACAGCAGTTGGCTGGCAGCTGCCCTACCACTCAACTTGCTGAAATGTTACTTTAAATGAAGTATGTGTGGTATTCCTGAAGTCCACAAGGAAGGCCTACCATTATAACCTGGTAAATTATCCAGTAAAGGTGAAGTGATATCTGCATTCCACAAGGAACTGTTATAGGGCCTCTACTTCTCCTAACCCATATAAACTATTTAAGAGAAAGTCTGAGCAGCCCTCTTGGATTGCTTCCAAATGATGCTGTCATTTACTGTCTAGTAAGTCACCAAAACGTCAAAACCAGTTGCAAAATGACTTACACACAGCATCTATGGTGCAAAAAGTGACAATTGACTATAAATAACAAAATGTGTGAGGTCATCCACATGAGTACTAAAGAAATCCATTGTATTTCGGTTGCACGATAAATCGCACAAATTCAAAAGCTGAAAATTCAACTAAATGCCTAGGAGTTATAGTTATGAACAACTTAAAGTTGAAATGATCACATAGATAATGTTATGGGGAAGGCAAACCAAAGAGTGCATTGTATTGATGGAACACTTCAAAGGTGCAACAGATCTACTAAAGACTGCCTACACTATGCTTGTTTGTCCTCTGGTAGAATATTGCTGTGTGTTGTGTGTCCTTCTCAGATATTATTGACAGAGGACATCAAAAAAGTTCTCAGAAGGCAGCTCATTTTGTCTTATTACAAAATAGGGAAGAGTGTCATGATATGAGAAGCAAGATGTGGCGGCAATAATTAAAACAAAGGTGTTTCTCTTTGGTGCAGGATTTTGTCACGAAATTTCAGTCACCAATTTTCTCCACTGAATGTGAAAATATTTTTCTCAGCAACCTACATAGGTAGAAACGATCATCATAGAAAATACGAGAAATCCTAGTTCGCACAGAAAGATTTAAATCTTCATTTTTCCTACACATTGTTAGAGAATGTGATTCGAAGAATGCTCTGCCAGGCACTTACGTGTGAACTACAGAGTAGTGAAGTAGATGTGTGAGCAACATCAGGACATTGACAGAATTAAACCTAAAGTCTTCTGACAATATGTAGACTGTACTTTTTTTAGTGTTTTCCTCCATGTTGAGAAAGAGCTGCCAAGATGGAAACATCTCAATTAAATGCAGAGTATATGAAAGGTGCACGATCCTTATTGTCGCGTGTCTTTTGCGACCAAGTAAGTCAGCCATAGTAGAGCATATCATCTCCGCATGACATTTAATTGATTTTTCTACTACGAAAATCTTGTCCACAACAAAACCCTTCTGGGACTCAGATATTAAGGAATCTGTGTAAACGTGTTTCTCAGGTCTTATTAATTATGACGGCAGTCTTCAATTGGTCTAGTTAAGGCTTCAGGCCAGGGGTGATTTTAAAATTTTATTAGCCACAGATAGGAGGTGTTGCGTCCCTACACACACACACACACACACACACACACACACACACACACACACACACACCACAGAGAGTGATTTGGGGGGGGGGGGGGGCGCAAGGGATTTAGTGTTGTCATTGTGACCCAGAGGTGAGGTGGCGCAGGTGCCAATTATAGCTCTACAGCTACATTCACAGTAGGCCAACGAATGACAGCCAGTTATGTTGTTGACAGAGATTTGCTTAGTGTGTACAGGTGGCAAATCAGAACCAATAAAGTGGTTGGCCTTGGTTGCGGTTTGGTTTGCTGGCTGTAAAATCAAAGCATTGGCAGTTGGTTGGCATTGGGATCCCTCTCATAGTGTTGATGCCAGATCAAATATTTGTTGATTCAGTAGCGATTTTGTGTCTCTCTGGAATGGGTGTGTATGTGTTTCCATACATCAACAAGACATACTGAGTATGTTTTGTTCATCTGTTTTGCTCTTTGATTTAATAAGAGCATCATCAGAAACTCTGGAACTTACTGTATAAAGTACAGTAATTTGCTGTTAAAGAGCAAAACCATTCGGTAAAACATACTGAGTGCTACTCGTGGCTGTCCTGAAAAACTTAGTTGCTGCTTCCCCTGCAGGCAATGACTGCTCTTGCTAAGGCTAGGTATTCATTGTATTTAAAAATACTGGAGTATAGAGTGGAATATGGAGAAAGCATTAAAGCTTATAGTTGTAACACGAATGGAAATGTTTATGGGCCCTTACGAACAAACTGAAAAGACTAGGCACTTGGAGGGAAATAACTCAGCTATTAGAAAAGGGAAATAACTCAGCATATTAGAAAGTGATATGCACTATATAAAAAAGAAAATGGTGTTCTTTATTGGCATGTTTTTGCTGTGAATGACAAAGAGATACAAACAAAAGTGGGAGTATCTATGAACTTTCTGCTGCAGATACAGCTCTCCTAAAAGAGGTGGTATCTTTGGGAATTTTAAGGCTTACACAGTTCAGTAACAGATATTATGACATAGCCTATATTCTAATTCAACTTTAATATAGACATTAATTTTGTCCTACCTTTTCTGAACATCAGCTTCTTGTGGTAAAATAAATATTGCGAATGCTGTGACTGCTAAATCCTCTTCTTTCCTCATTAGTCAGTGAAATTGTAATTAAAACTCTACTCTACAACAACAACAACAAAATGGGAGCATCAGCAAGCTATCAAAGCCAACGGTGATTGCACATGACCAAATCCCTTGGTTCAGGCTCTTTGTATGGTGTGAAGGAGAAGCCCAACACCAGTGCCCTGGTGACCAGTGTTTGGCTGAATGCAGTCTGTCATTCACTGGCCTAGTGTGTACGTGTCACACAATTAACCATGCTCTCCTTCTTATGGATTATTTTAAAGTTCTGAATTGATTAGAATCATATGACTTTTGTAATGAAAGTGTTGCTGATCAAATGCCTGTCACTTTGTATTCCACTATTTCTTATGAAGGCTCCTTCCATGTTCTACTCTCCTAGTGCTTACTAGCATAAAGAGACTTACTGCATTTGACTATAACATGATTTTATTAAGTTATTAATTTATAAATGGATGTATAAGTAGTTAATTTTACCATTCAGTAGGCCTGAAATGGTCATCTAAGATGTTTCCTTTGTTGTGCATGTGTACAGTATAGTTCGATTTCTGAATACTCTGTATTCTGTCCAGTATTTTGTTGCATAGTTTTTAATACTTTAATTTGTGATTGCTTTTGTCGAGACATGTAATAAGTGGAGGTAGTTGCCTTTTTGAAATCTTGGGAACCGATTTCACAAGGGGCTGCACTGCTATCAGATTTCTGTAATTATTCATGTTTATGGCATGTGAACTTCAGAACTCAAATATCAGTGTCTGAAAGCAGTTAGATGAAACAGTCGGAAATTCCCGAGAAAATGCGAAAATTGACTTTGAAGTTCTCAGAGTGACCTTAATTTATTAAAGGTAGGAGAGATTTTGGAGTGTTGCATGGCTCTGTCAGTAGCACTTGAGGGTGGTAGCCAGTGGACTGCTGGTTTGAGATCATCTTTGCTCATTATTTTTTTCTGGTTCAGTTCAAACACTTGCATCATTTAAATATAAAGTTCATTAAGTATATGGCAACTCACACCCCTAATTATCATTTTTTATGGAAAATGTGTGTTTTCTTACTTCTGATTATTGTAATACCATGGAAAAATTCCTTCTTTCTGTTCATTGATCATAATTACCTCGTCACATGTTACATACTGTTTTCGTGTAAGGTTTGTAACGTATAATGGAATAAGTCTTCTGCTAGTAACATTGCTTCTTCAGAAATTACCACTGTTTGTGTTGGTTTGATGATGCTATTTTCTTTGATGATTTGCTTGTAGTATACATATATATATTTCATGTGTAATCTTGAAACATCACTGCTTAAGTACCCTTCAGCAACATCATCTTGTGCGGGATCAGGCAAATTGCCATTGCCCATGCTCCCCTCCCTCCCTTATTGAGGGGTTGGGAGAAAACTCTGTTGCCTCCTCTGCCCACACCAGGATGTGGTTGTCTAGGCTTGGTGGTCCAGCTGGGTCCTCACCCTACCTGCTCTTTTACTCTTCTTCTCCCTTCTCCTGTTGTCTGTTAGACTTGTTCATCTTTTGTCTTTCTATGCTTTTCTTGCCCTGTCCACATTGTTAGTCTTTCATAGACAGTTTGAGTGGAGTTAACTGTGGTAAGTGGCGGGCACTGGGTGATGTATGTTACTTCATTGCTGCTCTCCAGATGAGGCACCTTGCATGCCCATCATCCTCCCTTTTGTCCCTTATCTTGCCTTCATTGACATTTCGTACACCCCCCCCCCCCCTCCCCCCTCTGGTGCTAGAGTTTAGCATGGTAGGCTATCTCTCATGTACAGTCATGTAGACCTGTCTGTCTGAGGAAAAAGGGACTGATGACCCTATAGTTTGATCCCTTTACTCATCCAACAACCCAGCCAACGAACAGTGGCATGAGATCTCAGTTTTGGCAACTGATGTCAATGTTAACCAATAGTAACGGGCATACTGCAGAGGTTGTAAAAATGCACACATGAGAGTCTCTCTGTGAAGATACTCAGATATTGCATTTCTATTAAACTCACATGCACTTCTCATAAAAATGATAGATGTGTGTTAATTATCATATATTTAATCAATTTTATATTTAAATGATGTAGGTATTAGAATTCAACTAGATAAAAAAAATACTGAAGCAAGACTTCAACCAGCACTCCAGCAATTACAGCTCAAGTGCCCCTGACAGAGCTACATGTCTTGTTATAAACTGACCTATATTTAGTAAATTAAGGCATGCTGGAGAACTTCAGGATCAATTTTCTTGAATTTTGAGAGCTGTGTTGAACTGCTTTGGCCAATTTATATTTGAATTCTGAACTTCGCGTACCATAGATGTGAAAAATTACAAAAATATGATTACTGTACCCCTTATCAGTAGGCTGTTGAATGTAATCGTGTATAAGTATTTGTATTCCAGGAGACAACAGGAAGCCCAAAAGACACCAGCATAAAAAGTATAAGAGAGCATGGGAAACCAGTTAAGACATTAGAATGTGTAGAAGAAGTGGACACACCAGCAGATAGTGGAAACTGTGATATGACATATCAGGTAAATAGGTTGTAGAATTTTGTAGTACTTAAGGTTTTTTAGATTTCTTAAGGATTTAAATTTTCTTAAGTCTGACATTTTAACAGTTGAAGTACTAAGTGGTGAAAATGAAAAGTTTAAATGGCAATTGAAGCCTTTTGATTGTTCACTGTTTCCTGCAATACATCTTCTGTGCAGTAGCTCAACTGTAGTTCATAGCCATCCAGATGGATAATAAACTGAGATGATACTAGCACATAAGTAAGTTAACCAAAAGTTCCAGTTTTGCTTGCTTCAGACATAGAAGTATCTCTCATTATGTTAACTAGAAATATCTCATTATGTTAACCTGCAGACAGAATTGCTGAATTACAACAATGCATTTTGACATTTGAAACTTCCTGGCAGATTAAAACTGTGTGCCCAACCGAGACTCTAACTCGGGACCTTTGCCTTTCGCAGGCAAGTGCTCTACCATCTGAGCTACCTAAGCACGACTCACGCCCGGTACTCACAGCTCGCAGGAGAGCTTCTGTAAAGTTTGGAAGGTAGGAGACGAGATACTGGCAGAAGTAAAGCTGTGAGTACCGGGCGTGAGTCGTGCTTCGGTAGCTCAGATGGTAGAGCACTTGGCCGCAAAAGGCAAAGGTCCCGAGTTCGAGTCTCGGTCGGGCACACAGTTTTAATCTGCCAGGAAGTTTCATATCAGCGCACACTCCGCTGCAGAGTGAAAATCTCATTCTGGATTTTGACATTTGCTTTGCAATTCTTCCTAGTTCGTAAATCTTGAGGCTAACAAATTTTTAAGTGGTAAAATACACTGGTGGCTTGATGCCCTCTTTTTTTGGTGCTACTACCAGAAGAGTTGTCTGTGTCAGCATTGGCATTTGCCTTCTTTCTTGTTTCTCATTGGTTATAATTATACAACACCACTACCACACGTAGAACTCTTAATTCACCCACATTCTGTAGTTATCAGTACTAAACAAATACACTTCAGACAACTTATGGGCAATCCAATGATGTTCAGTTGTTATTGTAGAATAATTCACTGAATTCAGACCAACTTTTGCTGTTTTGAATGCGAGACATTGTCAATGTTGTGTGTTCCCCACCTTGATGTGCTAAAAATTTATTTAATTTTTGTGAGGTAACTCCTGACATCTTTTGGAACTGAATTATTCACATTTTTTGTTGTCATAATTGTTCATTGTGTTTGTTTGATTATGCAAGTGGATGATAAAGAAGACATATTTATATCTTAAGCAATGTTTTCTCCCCATGTTCAACATTGCTAGCATCATTATCAGTGGCAATTTTTTTGTTGAATCCTGCACTTCAGTTTTTGTCAGATTGTATGCCGTGCTTTCATAAACATGCTGCCCATATTCTAGCAGACAGGGACAGTATTATGTCCATGCGAATGCAATTTTATACTGTTAAATGAGTGTTTGGAAAGAATCTCATTTTACCGAAAATTTGGGCATGTGTGAAAAAAAAGTTGCCACTGACGACATCTTTGGAAATAAGAATGCAAAACGTGCATAGTCTAAGTAACTGTCACAAATTTCAGCTGCGTAGAAGATTAATACACAAACTGAATGAATTATTATAGCTCAGGTAACTATGCAATTCATACACATGGAAAAATGCTACTAAGTTTAATGAATGGTAGTAGGTGAATAACTGTCAATTTGTTGTGTTTGTTAGACTCTTCTGACTTGTTTTAATTTTTGTGCTAGTCGTGTGTAAAGTATTATTGTTTTTAGCAGGCCTTGCAGAGCATACCACCTCATGTGCAATGTCAGCCATTAGACTTGTGTGAGCCATTGAATATTGGTGAAGCCATCAGGAGGTACAGAACGTCGTTTACGTTGAATTGGTCCTCATCTTTAGCAAAGCTCATTGAACTATTTTCGTGGCTAGCAAAGAAAGTGAGAACCTCTGCTTTACTGTTAATATCTATGATATGTAGTTCAAATTCTGTAACAAAGTGGTTGAGTAGTAAAATAAGTGCGTAATTAGTGTAAATTATTAGTTATATTCAGTGTCTGTAGATATGCAGTTTCACGCCAGTTGGATAAATTTTTCAATTCTGTACTGTATTTCTTTGGTTCTATTTATTAGCTTGTTTTTAAATAACTTCCGTTCTTAAGCATGCTTTTAATTTCTGTCATGAAGCTGCTGACGCAATAGTAAGAAAATTTATGATAATACATGTTAGCTGTACTGAGGACTGGATTTCCATAAGATAACATCCTCAGAGATGAAAATCGTACTTCTTTGATGAATGATAAGAAATAAGAATAAAATATAAACATGGTATTTTCAGTTATAAATGTTAAATCTTGTTCCTTCTGCTGCTGCCCTCTCCTCTGCTCGATAACTGTGTGTCTATTTTTGATTTCATGCAATGTACTGAAGATACTTGGACTGTGGAGCTGCACCCCCTCCCCCCCCCCCCCCCCCCCCCACAAAAAAAAAGTCATCACATAATTTCCAAACCACTTATTGTCAATGGCATATGAAATAGTGTCTTCCGCGTTTGTTGATAATTAACCCTTTCGCTGCTACAGGCGTCCTCTCTGCATTCGGCGTAAGGATGGCTTTGTTATGGATGTACTGCTCGCCAAATGTTGGTGCCTGTGTTGAGAGATGCTGTTGTAGATGGCAGGAAATACATATATGATTTTTTTGAAAGCTATTCAGCGAAAAAAAATTGATTTTTGCTCATATTATACTCTGATATCTTCGCTTGATGACTGATTGAATTTCATTTCCTTATATGCCATAATTACTGTGCTGCATTAAATTACTTAAGACTGTGTGAGAAATTTTAAAAGTTTTGCAGAGATAAAAATGCATTGCATAAACTTCGCATGTGGTTGATTTTAGGCCATACATTACAGCAAATGAAATGTAGAGATGATCTCTAAATTTTATTTGAAATTGAAAGCAGAACAATGCCTCACTTTATTCTAGAGTTAAAGGGTTTTATATCCGATGGCTGGTCCAACGCGACACGCCCATTCGCGTTCTTACTCATTGCGAATTGTGGGCATAACAACTGTCATATCTAATGAATGATTAAAGGTATCAAAAGGAGGTTTTCTGTAAATGATAGCACGTAATGAGGCACATATGTTGTGTGATAAATGCTCAAAAATTTTTTGTTCTTAGAAAAATGGAAGTAACTCCATCGACGGTAGTGAGAGATCAGTGGCTCAGGATGCTTTTATAGACATCCATAGCAGTGAAGGAAAACCCAGGTGTCCTGCATATACACGTCCAACAGCACCTGGGGAGCAGTGGGGAAAATATGTGTATACATGTCCACAGCAGTGCAAAGTTAATTAGTTTAGGAATTATCCGTACTCACTACAGTGGAAGTTATGTAGGAATTTGCTTTGCTGGTGAGAACGGTGTCCTCCTTAATTATTAAAATAAGAACAAGAAGAGTGCTTCTGACACAAGCAAACAGTGTTGAATCTGAGGCTATAAGAGTTTCAGATCTTATGCTCATAAGGAGAAGGGACAAGTAGAAAAGGGGAAAATGTAGAAAATGACAACTGTATAGGAGAAGTAACTTGAGGTAAAGTCACTCCAAATTCTGAACCAAAACAGACAAATGTAGAAAGTTAGAAAGAAGGAACAATGCACTGGAAAAGAAGTCAAAATCCTGTAATACATTCTTACTTTCTGTAAGTTTTCTACAGCTTCTCTCTCACCAGAGTTAGTTTGCTTTCTCACATTTCCTAACTGTCTATATTGTACCTCCTATACAATTGCTTATAATGAAAAATATTTTTTTATAAACTTATGGCAGTTAGTAAAAAAGCTTAAATTAGCTTTCCAAGAAAAGAAACTGACTTATAACGTTGTTGTGGTCTTTTCTGCATCCCTCAGGATACGAACATAATCCACTACATCCATGCAACAAATGTCCCACAAAGCAGGGTTACACTCTACAATCAGTAAATGCTGGTGGAGTAGCAGGAGAACACAAAGGTTACATTCAAAGTCGGAAAGCAGCAGGACCAGAGGAGACACATTCTGAATTCCATAAATTGTTTGATGAAGAACAAATAGATTGGATGATAAAACCATTCAATAAAAATTACGTATATTTCAGGTACCATTCCTCAGTGCCCTCAGTCAAGAGTTTGTAATCTTGGCCAAAAAAAAAAAAAGCCAAAATGTACTGATTTCACAACAAATGTGATAAGTCATGTCATGAAAATATTTCTAAAAATTATTCACAAAAGAATCTACAAATTCTCTCCATTAAAACTATATCGGAAGTGAAGACATGAACTGTGGTGTCTGTGCTTGTTCTACTGATTATCAAACAGCTTTTTAGTGAGTACAACATTGCAAGACAGTCAAGGTGCTGAAAAACAGTGGGGTATATGACAACGACCTGGATCATAATTAATTTGTATTGAAACCAATATTCCACTACAAGAATAGAAAATGATAAAATGACACATTAAAGATATGCTAAGGAGTGAGACGGGGCTGTATTTTGTTGCCACCAATATTTTAGCTCATATTCCCTTCAAAGAAGCCAATGAAAATGTTGAAGAAAGAATTGCCTTGAAGCTGAACAGTATCCACTACACTAACTGTAATATTTGCTGACAGCTTAAATAGCCTTAGACATCTTGTATCCTGCATCACCAAAAGATGAGTGTTGTGGGCTAGAAATAAACATAGGTGAAACAAAATTCATTGTCATCAGCAAGAAATATATACCATACTGTCACTTAAACCATAAATATGCCATGTTAATTATTAATTATTTGACGTAAGCAGCTTCTTGGTGGTAGTTTATTTTGGGTGTTGCCTTTCATCAGCAGTATGTGTACTACAAAAGAGCTTTCTTCTAATACATTACTTCTAGTATATGTAGTAGTGTTTTATGTGTGTGTGATTTTTCTTGTCTTTATAATGTAAGTTGCCATATGCATAATGGTTTTTAGCATGTGCCAGTGATATTATTTCATAATAATCTTGTAGTAATAAGATAATATGCTTTATACATACTTAAATGCAATAAGCATAAGTGTTTTTATAAAAATATAACCACACAATCAGTGACAAAACATAGTGCCTGTCAGTTCTATATATTGCTGAAAAGGGCAGCTTACTAAATACATAGGAAGAAATATGCAATTTCCCCATATAACAATACATCCTGTCCACCCCGATAGCTGAGTGGTCAGCTTGACGGATTGCCTTTCTATGGGCCCGGGTTCGATTCCCAACTGGGTCGGAGATTTTCTCCGCTCTGGGACTGGGTATTGTGCTGTCTTCATCATCGTTTCATTCCCATCTGGCGCGCAGGTCGCCCAATATGGCGTCGAATGTAATAAGACTTGCACCAAAGCGGCTGGACCTGCCCCGCAAGGGGCCTACCGGCCGGTGACACCAAACACTCATTTCCAATAGATCCTGACATTCTAAATTAATAGATTGATCTACAAAACCAAAAAATGTTGAAAATTTCATTAGTATTCTTTAATGGAAATAATTTTCTTTGTTACGCTAACAGAGGTAATACAAATTAGAAAAAATAATCTTTGCATGCACAGCAATTGCCAATGACAACTGCGTGTATTTTCATTAAAAAAATACCTTACTTTTTGCATATAAAGCTTATTGTTAAGAAATATTGTCACTGGCATATGCTAAAAAGCGTTGCATAGAAGGCATGTGAAATTGTAATGATATGAAAAATCGCATACACAAAAAATACTACCACATATACTAGAAGTAACATAAAAGAAGGTCTTTTGTAACCCAGATATGCCCAAACCTGTGCAGTAAAATAAAATACTACAAACAAGCAGGTCACATTAAACAGTAAATCATTAATGACATATTTACAATTTATACAAAGCTGCAAAGCACCAAATGTAACAGACATTTCGTATTGCCTAAACATTAATGGTGAATTTATTGAGCAAGAAAACAAATTATACATACCTATAAACTAACATTAACAACAAATAGGAGAACTTGAAAGAAATTAAAGTTCCTGTTGAGAAAGCAGGAGCTGCAGTTCGTAAAATGACAGAGCCATCACCTCTTAATCAAAACAAAATTAAGATTTCTACATTGCTACATGTTTTCCATTCTTTTCTGTGGATGTGGGACCTGAACTTTGTCTGAGATGACAAGCAAATGACTTGAGGCATTTGAGAGGTGGCTGTCCTGGAGAAAATCTAAGAGTACCATAGACAAATAAAATTACTGACAATGGAATTTTCTGTGAAATAAAGAAAAACAGGTTCCAAAGGTAGTAAAATGTGGAAAACTACTGTTACAACCCCCTGAACTGGGATTGTAATACGTCAGAATGACAGAGGGGTATGTTTTGGGAAAGAACGGTGATTCATGCTGAAGCATGAAGGGAAACACTGTCAAGAATGTCATTGATTTTATTGCATCGAAGGTTCACAGTGAGCCTTCTGCTGATCCCAATGATTGTGCCTCGCAGAGTCCATGCATGGGTCAATGTCAATGCCAGAATCTGCTGCATCGGTGTCCGGCTGCCCCGCCTTGCAGATGTAGCCCTCCTACTGACATCATAGATCAGTGGGCACCGCATGTGTCGGTTTTGCCGGTAGCCTGGGACACGACTGGCTGCTCCCTCAAGCACAACTCGTGGACCTCATGTAGTTTGCCAGACAGAAACTGCTGACCACCATCGATGTAATGAGCCTAAGCAGCTCTGGCCATCCACCCAACTCAATAAGGGACTGCAGACAGCTCTGCATCGAGGAGGCCATGAGTTACAATGCCCCTGCTCCGCCTCTACGGACAGAGCTTGCAGTCTGCTGGACAGTGTCACCCAGAGCAGCGGAGGCTAGCAGACCTCTCACTCCTTGTGCTAGTGCAGCTCCCAGATACAGCTTGCCCCACCACAGCTTTGGCGTCTCTCTGCAGTGAAGGTTGATGGTAGTTTAAGTGGGCCGGTTGGGTGCTGATATCCATCACTAGAAGGTTGTTGTGATTGACCTGCAACTTTCATTCTGTCCAGTTTTAGATGTGAACAGAATGATAACATGACTGCCCCCTTTGAACTTCCAGGCTCGCTTATTTATATGTCTTTTCTCTATGACTGAATAAGTTCCTCTAAAGGGAACAAGTGGAGTGCTCTTTAATAATACCATGTCACTTTTCCTTAGCCCACTTCGGCCCCTACACATAGGTCACTAGGTGCTGTTGCAACTGCAATCTATGGGTTCTTCACAGCATGTCAGTGCCCTCTGCTGCCCTTAGTACTTCACACTTGTATACAGTGCCCACCAGGCTGTACCTTCTTGCCTGCACGCTGTGTCGTAGACCTGCCTCGCAGCTGTTGTTTGCTAAATACCAACATTGCCTGACGTGAGAAGTCTCTCAGCTACTACCTTACAGCCATAGATGCAAGAAATTTACAAGAATTCCCCAAATCCATGCCTGCACTTACTTGTGGCGCAGCACTACAGTATCTCACCCATGTTATGAGGCCTGGAAACTGGTATAAACTTCTGCATAACCATTTTTTTTTCTTCTTTTTTTTAAGGAAAGATATCTGGTAAAATGAGGCTGAGGGAGAAAACAGCATCTTGACTCAGAAACTTAATGACATGGACTTCACACAGGAGAGAGAAACTCTCTTGAACAAACAAAAAATAATAAAGTTGTGATGGTCACCACCATATTGAATGGATAAGCACTAGGAGGAGGATTGTAATTTTTCCAGATTTCTGGTAGTAGGCAGAGTATCTATGGCTCCACTTGTTAGACAGTTGGTTTTACCCCAACGATAACTTTCTTCTTCTTCTTTTCATGTATTAGGGATATTGCCTGTTTATGGTTAGGTTAAATGTAATTTTATATGCAGATGATCTAACTTTGATAAGAGAGAATGATTACATTCAGATAGAAGTCTGTAAGCTGCAGCAGATAGCCTAAGATTGCAACCTAACATTGTCTGCAGATAAGAACAAAAGTGATAGTATTTCAGTGGAGTCAATCAGTAACATCTAAAATAGGCTTGAATAAATATTTTAACTACCTAGGATGCCACATCACTTATCATAGGCTATAAATCCTTGACACTAGGTTGGTAAAACATTTATCCAGGTGACAGCATAACTCATTTGAATTGGGTCCATCAAATTGCACTTGTAGATTCTGAAAGTGTAGCTATCTTGTGGCTACAGTGACAATGTCATACAGATAATTTATGCATTGAGGGATCGTGTATGAGAGTTGCTCCAAGTATCTTTGAAAAGTGGCTAGTGCACTTGATATGCCAAAATGTAATCTGGTCTACCTATACAGTCCCTGTAGTGTATTTATCACTGAGATTTTCCAGGCTTCTACATCCAGTTTTAACTAGGTGTGCATCTGCTAAATCTATTTTGGGGACTAGCTTTTCCCATAGCTCCTCTGGCATTGGAATAGAGTAGATATCAGAATTACTCTGGACATTGTTGGGAGCCCTAATATTGACATGACTATATTAGATCCTGTAGGTTTCTTAGCAACTAGCATAGACTTTGCTTACTATCAAGATGTAATGGATGCAATAAACACAATTCCTTGTAACCTGGCCAGTTCTGCATTTACCAGATTTACCAGTTCACACATGGCAAATAGAAATGTTTGAGCTCTGCTAAACTGAGGCTAAGCTGAGTATTTTGGTTATGTGAGCTGTAAAATGTTTTGTACGACCCAGTTAAGGTTTAAACAATTGTGTATATTGCTGGTAGTGGTCTTCAGTCTGAAGACTGGTTATGATGCAGCTCCCCTTTCCATGCTACTATATCCTATGCAAAACTCTTCATCTCCGAATAACTATTGCAATCTATATACATTAGAACCTGCGTACTGCATTCATATCTTAGTCTCTGTTTGCAATTCCCCTGGCCCCTCCTATCAACACATCCCTTCTGTTGGTCGAATTGTGCCACAAATTTCTTGTTTCCTCAATTATATTTCAGTACCTCCTCATTAGTTAAGTGATCTACTCCTATAATCTTCAGCTCTTTTTTTATTTTATTTTTTTTATTTTTTTTCGCCACATATTCTCTTCATGTCTGAACTGCTTCTCCTCTAAACTTAATTTTCATACAAGGCTATACTCCAGAAAAGACTTCCTAACACTCGAATCTATATTCGATGTTCATATTTCTCTTCTTGCTGTTGCAAGTCTACATTTTATATCCTCTCTTCTTCGACCATCATCAGTTATTTTGCTGCCCAAATAGCAACACTGTTCTACTACTTTAAGTGTCTCATTTCCTAATCTAATTAGCTCAGCATCACTTGATTTAAACTCCACTACATTCCATCACACTTGCTTTGCTTTTGTTGATGTTCATCTTGTATCATACTTTCAAGACACTGGTCATTCTGTTCAACTGCTCTTCCATGTCCTTTGATGTCTGTGACAGAATTACAATGTCATCAGCAAACCACAAAAGTTTTTGTTTTTTCTCTCAGAACTTTAATTTCTTATCCAAATTTTTCTTTGGTTTCCTTTATTGCTTGCTCAAAGTACAGACTGAACATCATCAGGGATGGTCTAAAAGTATGTCTAACTCCCTTTTCAACCACTTCTTTCCTTTTATACCTTTAGACTCTTAACTGCTGTATGGTTGCTGTAAAAGTTGTAAATAAGCTGTATTTTACCCCTGCATTTTCAAAAGTTTTCTGTATGTCTACAAATACCTGGTACATCGGGTTGCCTTTCCTCAACCTATCTCCTAAGTCATAGACTGTATTGTCTCAAGTGTTCCGGTATTTCTCCAGAACTCAAACTGATAATTGGTGTCAAGGTCATTACATGTCAAGTGGTCTAGAGGTCCTTGCATGATCATCATGGATTTTGATGATTTTGTGTTCACTTTCACATGTTCCCACTGAACGTTGGTGAAGTTTTACTTTTGTCATTATAATATCTGTAGAGATATAGTCGTTTGTTTGATCTCGCAGCACAGCTTTCAACAGTGCACCCAAGTTTTCGGCATCTTTTGAGACATTTTATCTCTGGCAAAATGTTCTTGAAAGAAACAAAACTTAGCCATTATGTACAACTTTTTGCACTCTGTTAAGTGAAATAATTAAAAAGGAACTTAGGGAACTTTTGTATGGTTAATTCGAAGTAGAGAGCTCAAAAAATGGTTGCTCGAAAAAGAAAAGATAAGTTGTTTAGCCTTTTTATATCTCCGGAAGTAATTGAATAAATAAACCTGAAACTTTGCATGTGATATCTTACCAAACCAATACAAAGTCTTAGAATACAAAATTATTCCTCTGCTGCTTTTCAGTACTTCACAAACTGAAGTTCTACGGTTGTTTAATACTGCCTGGAGAAGGTAATACTGAAAGTTCTGATTACTAGGAAGTGAGGTGGAAGAACTCGAAAAACTTCAAAGAAGGGGTGTCTCATCGTGACGCATGATATATTTCAGCCTGTTTTTCTGCTATGAAAGCTACACCATCAGATGGGATACACACCTCAAAATTTGACTGTACATTGCCGGGGCACTAGAGATCTAAATTGTTACTGTATTAATTATATTTAAGTGCCTGACAAATGGTTCATCGAACCACCTTCAGGTTACTTCTCTACCACCCTCGGACAGTGCATGGGAAAACTGAACACTTAAATCTTTCGATGTCAGCTGTGAGTGCTCTTATTCTATTATGATTATCATTTCACCTGATGTAGGTGAGTGCCAACAAAATATTTTTCTATGCTAGTAAAATTATCACACAACAGCTGTAACATACATCTTATGAACTGCCTTCGAATTTTATGCTACTGTCACATTGTGTAAATTTTGGAGAAGTTCATAGCAGTCTGCCCGACATATTTTGGAAAGGATTCCATGTTATAAAGAATTTTGAGTATGTCTTTATTCTGCAATGCAATTGTTGTGCTAGTTTGATTCCTGTTAAAAGTACAGCATATTTTGTGTTTGCATAGTTGTGATTTATGTGGAAATTTCAGGTAGGAATGTCAACAATATAGGAAAAGAGATTGTTGCTTACCAGAAAGGAGACATGTCAAGTTGCAGACATGCACAATTAAGACACTCACGTAAAGCTTTTGGCAGCAGAATTCGTCACTAAGATATATGATATATATGCCATTCTCTCTCTCTCTCTCTCTCTCTCTCTCTCTCTCTCTCTCTCTCTCTCTCTCTCTTCCTTTCTCCCCCCCTCCCTCTCTCCCCCTCTCCACACACACACACACACACACACACACACACACACACACACACACACAAGCAAGCAGGAAGAGATGAACGCTGTCTGGTGAAGTGTGCAGGGACAAGACTGTCAACAGGCACAGTGCAGGAGGTTGTGGGGCAGGGAGATGGGGTCAAAAAGAAGAGAAAAAGTAGTGGGGAAAGACAGTTAGATTCCTTGGCAGAGGGCTGCAAATAAACATGGTGGGAGATGAAATGAGGAGGAGATGATAGGACAGAGGGGTTGGAAACTGTTGGGTGGAGGGTGTGGGGACAACCATAGGTTGAGGCTGGGGTAATTACGGGAGTGGAGAATGTGTTGTAAGGATAACTCCCATCTGCGCAGTTCAGAAAAGCTGGTGGTGGAGGGAAGGATCCTGATGGGTCAGGTAGAAAAACAGGCATTGAAGTCAAGTACATTATTTTAAGCTAAGTGTTGTGCCACAGGTTGGTTTGCTTTGTTCTTGGCCACAGTTTGGCAGTGGCCATTCATCCTGGCGGTCAGCTGGTTGGTTTCATACCAATATAGAAAGCAGTGCAGTGATTGTAATGGAGTTGATAAATGATACGGCTGCTTTCACAGATGGCCAGGCCCCTGATGGGCCAGGATGAACCTGTGACAGGACTGGAATAGGAAGTGCTGCGTGGGTGGATTGGGCAGGTTTTGCACCCGGTTCTTCCACAGGCATATGATCGTTGTGCCAAGGGGTTGAGACTGGGAGTGGCATAGGGATGGACTAAGATGTTGCGGAGTTTGTGTGGGCAATGGAACATCACTGTAGGAGGGGTGGGAAGTATCTCGGGTAGGATGTCCCTCATTTAAGGGTATCATGATAGGTAACCCCACGTGATAGTGGCATTCTGGCCTGAGATGTTGGAGTTGGCAGTCATGGGTGCATCAGGTTTGTGTGTGTGTGTGTGTGTGTGTGTGTGTGTGTGTGTGTGTGTGTGTGTGTGTGTGTGTGTTTGTTTTACTGATGAATGCTATGGCCAAAAGCTTTATGTGAATGTCTTTTTAACTCTGCCTGTCTGCAGCTTGACAAGTTTTCTTTATGGTAAATAGCAATCTGTCTTTTCGTACATTGTGATTTATGTGGAACAATAGTGCACTAGTGAAAAATTGTACAAGTGTATTACTGTTATCCATGGTAGCTTAACCACTGCTGGTTTCTTTGAGAGACAGAGAGAGAAACAGCATCCCCATCATCATATAGGGACCATGTCTGATAGCTGTACAACAGCAGCCAAGATTAGGTTTAAGTGTTAGAGGCCAAAGTTAGAAGAAGTCTCTTCTAGGAGCCTAAGCTCATGCTTGCTTCTAGCTGCTTGAATTTTTTACTGATTTCAGTACATTGCTGTTCGAGGGAATCTGTACTACTGGCCATGTGGTGCCACTGATGGTGCTGAAGTAACTGCAATAATGTGCTGGTCTAGAACCCAACACTTGTCACTCCTTGATAGCCAATAATATTAATTTGCTGGGCCATGTGCATGCATAAAGTTTATTAAAGCATTCTTCTGCTCAGCAGCGGCTTCTCAGTTATTTCCAATCCACGACTATTGCTCGTAAATGCATGCAACATATTGTCCTGACTGGAGGTCCAACATTAATATGAGAGGATGGATCAAATATAAACCATGATTGTTCTTTTACAAACCTTTTTGTAAATGGACAGCTGTGCGATATGTGCTGATTGTTGCTTTCATTTCCAGCTATGGTTCTCCACACCTAGAATGTTGTTGTACAATTTCTTCCGTCAGAATGGCAATGTTAGAGGTATTTTGAAAATACTTGTGGCACAGTTTGGGAACAACACTTTGTGAGAAAGACTCAAGTGTAAACATGGCACTAACAGTTTTCACAAGGATGAGAAACAGCTGAGAATGCATCTCACAGGCGTCTCCAAGGATTAACAAGGCAGAATATCCACATTGTTTGCCAGCTTATTGGAGACGATCACCAATTACAGGTGAAATTACCACTGAGGAGGCTGACATAAGCTGTGGTAGTGCTCAGGTGATCATTACTGACAGCTTTGGTTTACAGAAAGTGTCCACTGTGTTGATGCCCCATCTTCTCACTGCAGAGCACAAACTGCCTTGTCTCAGTGTGCAGATGGCTAGTGACAGGCTACGAAACTAAAGTGGGACATTTTTTGCACTGGATTGTGACCTGCAATGAAATGTGGTTTCACCCTTACACCCCTGAATCAAAGAGAAGGTGGAGGAGGGAGGCGGCAGACGAGTGTGGAATGGTGCAAAAAGGACAAATCTACACCCATCAGAGAGAGAAACTCTCTCTCTCTCCATGGGGAAAAATCCTGCAGAAGTCTTTTTTGATTTTAAATAAGTTCTCTTAATCAGTTTTCTCCACAAATTTTGTACTGTGAATGTTGCAAACTATTACCAACTTTAAGACCAAAAATACCTGCATATCCGAGAAGGTGCATTTGCCATCCAGGATGTGATCATGCTTCATGACAGTGCTCGAACCCCCGAAGCTGCCCAAACTAAACAAAAAATTCAGAAATTGTTCTGGACCACACTAGATCATCATCCCTACAGTCAGGACTTAACCACCCAGCAATTTTCATTTGTTTGGACCTCTAAAGGAAGTAGCTGGAGGGCTCAGATTTGACATTGATGGCACTGTCAGAGTGTTTGTGCATAACTGGCTGCTTCCAGAGCCACATTCGTTTTACAAAAATGGGATCAAGAAAATGCTTATCTGCTGGTAAGAATTTTTTTCCCATTAAAGTTTGTGTGCATGAATTTTTCTCGAACTTAAGTAAACTTACAAAGAAAATTTGATTTATATTTCATTCTCTCTCGTATGCCCTTTGCTACTGTCACTAATTTTGGCCAGAAAAGATGATGCATCATTTGAAACTCTGTTGACCTGTATTATTTTTTCATCAAAAGGCAGAAAGTGAGGATTCTCTGTAGTTCCTGCTGGAGTATGCCCATATTTAAATCTCCCTTCTTGTAACACTGTGCGAGGTGGTGCAGTGGTTAGCACACTGGACTTGCATTTGGGAGGGCGATGGTTCAAACATGCGTCCGGGCATCCTGATTTAGGTTTTCCTCGATGTCCCAAAATCGCTTCAGGCAAATGCCGGGATGGTTCCTTTGAAAGGGTATGGCCGACTTCCTTCCCTAATCCAATGGGACGGAAAACCTCGCCATTTGGCCCCCTCCTCCAAATTAACCATCCTAATCCCTTCTTTTAATGCTTTTTCATTCAATTTATTCTTTCCTGATGAAAGCAAATTTAATACCGTTTTGTCAAATGACGAAACAGCAAATCTGGTTAGCTTAGGGTTTCAAATGATGCAACATCTCTGCTGAACAAAATTAATGATAGTAATGAAGGAGGTCTGTTAACATTGGATCTCAAGACAGGATAATATGCTGCATGTGTTTACAAAAAACATTGACATTGATGGGTTGGAAATATCTTAGAGATCTGTGCTGACAGAATGATTAAATAAACTTTATGCACCCACATGGCCCTGCAATTTCATTTTATTGGCCATCAAGGAATGACAAATGTTGAGTTACGGAACAGCACGTTATTGCAGTTATTCCAACATCATCAGTGATATTGTCTGACTGGCAGTATGGTTTCCCTGATGACATCAAATAGAAAATTATTGAGACCTACAAAAAACTCAAGTAGTGTGAAGGGAGCATGAGCTTAGGATCCTGAATGAGACCTCTTGAAACTCTGGACTCACACTTAAATCTGTCTTAAGATTTGGGAACCTGCGGTAAAGAAAAGCACCCATAGGTGCTGTTGCACAGCATCAGCCACAGCTCCAGTGGCAGTGGGATGCTGGTTTTCTCATTTTAAAAGAAACCATCAGTGGTTAAGCCATCAAGGACCACAACATATTTGTAAAATTTTTATCAGTACACTAATGTTCCATATAAACCGCTATTTTGTGAACACAAAATATGCTATACTTTAAACCAGAATTAAACCGCCACATAAGTAGCATTGCACAGTAAAATAATACTCTAAATTCTCTATAACATGAATCCTTCCCCCCCCCCAAAAAAAAAAAAAAAAAAAAACTGCTGTGAACTTTACCAAAATTTTCACCATGTGACAATGCTGTAAAACTTGAAGGCAGTTTACATGATGTGTATTGCAGCTGTGTGCAAAAATTTTATCATCTGGCTGAAACAGATCATGATGAATCATGACAAGCTACACTGTTAAAAAAAATAAAGTTCTTGTGAGTTGAACTCAATTCCTAGTCAGCAGTACTTCCAATACTAACCTCTTCAGTGAGTAGTAAACAATTGTAGAACTTAATAAAAGATACCAGGTTTGAGTACCAGTGGACTATGGGCGCATTTTCAATGCACGTCCCCATTGTCGTTTTTATATGCCTGTATTGCAAAACCTAATGTAGGTTGTTAGGTAGTTTAGAACATAGTCTTCCTAATGAAAATGTTTTAAGAGAGGTTACAGAAGTTTGCTAAAAATACCCAGTTTTGGCATTGTTACAGAAATCAACTCTGCCCTCAATTTGTAAACTACTGGAAAGCGGTAGAAGAATGAAATTTTATATTCTAGGACTATATATATTGGTAAGTTATTATGTGTAAGTTTTATGAAAAGCTAAACTTCACATTTTTTCATCCAACTTATCCATACTAAAATTGCGCAAGAAATCTTTATTATTGTTTTACTCAAGAGGATGCAAGAAGTTGTAAAATATGGCCAAGTTTTGTTTGTTCGAATGTCTCGAAGTTACCGTAAACTCAGGGTGCCCTGTTGAAAGCTGCATTATGGGTTGAAGCAAATGACTATATCTCCGAAAGTATTATAATGGTAAAAGTAAAACCTTACCTATGTTCGTTGGGGACATGTACACATGTTCACGCAAACTTTTAGCAAAATCCGTGATGGTTTTGTGGGAACTTTTTCCAAAAATAGACCACTTGGTATGGAGTGGTCCATCAGTATTTTTGCAGCTGTGACATATTTAACAGATAAGGTTGTAATAATCACACCTGTCAGTATGCGCTTTCTTGGAAGTTGAAATTATTACATTCTTCTTGAAATCTTGGAGTATTTCACCTGTCTTGTACATCATGTACACTAGACAGAATAGTTTTGTTGTAACTGGCTCTCCCAAGAATATAAATACCTGTGAGGGAATGTTATCTACTCAACATACCTTGTTTCCACTTAGGTCTTTCTGTGCTCTGTCAAATTGACATAGATATATTTTAGCATAGTAAAAGCAGTTGCTGCTGTTAAAATAACATACAGCCTAATGCCCTGTTGATATCCTTTGAAATTCTGTTCTGGAGGTTAAGTAGAACTGCCAGTTTATCATAGTAACAGATTTAGTGTTTTCGTGCTATTATTTTCTTTACAAAGAGTCTCTTAGTTTATTCCAAACATTTTTTGTTGATATCATTCCAGTATATTAAAGGAATGTTTCATCCCACTGATGCAGTAAGTGATGGACATGTGTTCGTGGAATTCCATGTTTTTTGACTAGCTATGTAGTATTCTTTGCATAATTGTGTGTTGGTATGTACTGAACCTTGTTTTGTACTCTTAGGCATACTTGCTGCGTTTAACATCTGACATATCTTACACTGTTGATTTTTTTATTGTGTCTTCCGCAAAAACATTTTCTTCCTCCTTGTATTTTTTACACTTTGAAGGAGGCTATTCATATTAGTGTGATAATATTGTATGCTGCACAGGCTACATTCCCTGTAAAATTTTATAACTGAAATAATCTCTGTACAGTACTGTTTTTCACTTTTGATCACTTGCTTGCGCTCCATATTTTTGTATATTTGTTGCTTAACTGTTTGTTGTAAGTCCATCATTAATTTTCTGCAGGTGTACAGTGTTTTGAAAAGGCTTGCGAGTAGATCGTCCACATCAGAAAGCTACTGCTGCAATTGCTCTAAGCATGTTTCACAGGTAATTTCTCATACATACTAAACATGTATCAGTTAAAAAATGCTAGAAAGGTGAACATTTGCAGAACAAAGATGATATGAAAGTAGATACTTGTACATTTACTTTGTTTGCATGGTACTGTAATATATTTTAGAGATAGCAATCATTGCTGGACATGTTCAGCTTTTCTTGTTCGATCAGTCTCTGGAGCCTGCAAAAAATAACATTCAGTGTTTTTTTATCTACGATTACATCAAAATTTTAAGAAATGCTTCAAAAATTTGGGGGGGGGGGGCTGTCTTTAATGAACCAACACAGTTTCCTTGCTATGAACTTTGTGTCTTTAGTATCTTTCCTCCTCTGTTTACAGTTGAATGATAAACTATAATATAGAATTAAATTGATGTTAACAGATGGAAGGCACCTTCACCCAGCTCTTAAATGCCCTAATGACAAAATAATCATAATCATAATCTTAAGCAGTATATGTTTTTATAAAATCGGAGATAAGCAAACCACAGCTAATTACAGAACTACAATACCCTGTTTTTACACTTTTCAAAGGACTTGGAAAAAATGGTGTAAACTGTGGGAAAATGTAAAATGTAGGAAATGACTTAAGTTTTTCTGGTTGTGTGTGGGGGCACCCTTTCATTTTCATAGTTTTCTATGATATATGTAGACAATAGGCAACAAAATACTCAGCAGGTAATGTTTATTAATTAATAAAGGTTATCTGAATTTTGTGCAATGTTTAGCAGGTGACATGTCATTCACAGGAACTATAGCACAACAAATTGCATTATAAACAACTTAAACCAAGCAGTCACCATGATGATTTACATGTTTGCAAAGATAAAGTGATGCAATTGGTGGTTTTAGTATTTACACTTGATGCCTATGAAAAGTGCCGGCCAAGAGTATACTGCATTAAAGATCTCTCTAAACTACATCATTTTTAGTGTAACTTTCCTGCGAAAGTGATGTCAGCAGATGTATACAGTACCGGCCACTTATCTAGCCGTTTTTGATTTTGTAAATAGAGGTGCATGAAATATTGTGAAGTGCATTAAATATGGCACTGCATTACAGATCAATCTGCCACTGTTGCCTTTATTTCAGTGTCACTGTCTTAGCAGTTCGCAGCCAAATTGTCTTTTTCAAATCAACATAGACATTGGGATTGCGATAGAGATTGGTCTGTACCACAGTAAAGATTACAGGGAAAGGTACCATATTACACTTAACCATTTTAAGCACACATTTACAAAACACTAAGCCGTTCTTATTTATTATACAGTCCTTTAATTTGGGTGGTCTCTAAATGTGTCATGAACAAATGGGTACGGTAGTTACTGGTTTTTAGCCAAAGAATCCAAAATTGTGGGTTGTTTTGATTTTTTTCAGTGTGGTTATCAAGTTCGTAAACACATTGGAAAACTTCTGCAGCTGAAATATTTTTTTAAATTGTTCTCACTGCTGCATTAACAACTGCAATTGAGGGAACCTCATTGTCCTTATCACTATTACTGCCACTTTCTGCACTTTCAGTGTTTTTATGTGAAAGTCTTATCACGTCATCAACAGAAACTCTTTTTACAGTGACAACATGATTGTGAGTGTGTACGAAATCATGAACCTGAAGTTGCAGCTGCAGCCTTTCCCCATGATGAAGCGAGCAGTTTTTCACTGTTGTCACTAGCACTCAGGTCTGGTGCATCAGATCCATTTCCTTTGTCGGCTTCAATGAATCCTGCTTTTCGGAAGCAATTGGAGGTGGTGGCCACCATAACTTCTGTCCATGCCTTCGCAGTATAATGCAAATCATCTAAAACTGACACTTTAAAGGAGGCATCCAAAGGCTGTAATTTGCTTGTGCAGTTCGGTGGCAGAAACTCTAGTTGCACATTACATAGACTTGTATTTCTGGGATGTGCGGGGTAACAATCCACAATAAGAGAGAGTTTCTGCTGTGCATCAAGGCAATGTGATTGTTCTCATATAATTCTGACATCATCCATGCTTTTTTGTTGGTAGTGTTTTTATATTTTTAAAACACCCTTGTTTTTTAGATTTGCCAATCACGAACGGTTTAATTTTTTCGGAACCATCTGAAAGTTCATGCCTAACGTTGTCAGGCAAACTTTACTGTGTTTACCTACATGGCAGTCTTCGCCTTTGAAGACAAGTGTTTTATTTGGCAATATGCTGAAAAAAAGACGTGTTTCATCAATGTTGAAGATACCCTTCAGTTTATATTGTTACAAAAGTTCCTGTAACCTGCCGCTCTGCCATTCAGTAACAGATTTTATGTCCACACTGTTTCCTTTGCCAAATACAGTTTTATTCACTACATTGTACTACTTCTTAAATCTATCTATCCACCCATTAGATGCTGTAAAGGCCTCAATCCCAAGTGCATTGTCAACTTTAGTGCCTTTTCGTGCAATGTCACACTGTTTATTGGAATTTTGACACATGTGCTGCCTGAAACCAGGTTCCATAATTTCTTCCAGCTCTGCATATTTCGAGTAGTTAACACTTTTTTGTAATATGGCCCATTATTGCTTGCACTTTCCAAAATAGTCTCTGTTTTTCACAATACTGTTCCATGTAGATACGGGTATTCCTATACTCTGTGTTAATGCAACACGTGTTGCACGGTAAGCTTAGTCTTTCCAGAATTTTTACCTTTTCTTTCATAGACAGAGTTTTCCTGCCTGTTTTGGTGATACTGGCTTTTTCCATCTTAAAACTGCAACATGAAAGGAGCAACTAATGACACACTTCGATCTCATAACACAAGGCTACTATCACTCTGCATAGTACACACAAACTCTTTGCACAACAGTTGTCAAGATTAGCTGTGTCAACAGAAATCGACTCACTTTGGTTGTAGGAACAGGCTTGTCAATGTTGTCGACATTTGCTAGCAAACGACACTATGTACGGTTCATATACAAACCATAAAAGAAACTACTGTATATTATTAAGTTACAGATAGTGGAAAATGGATGTCCTCTGCAAATGATCATTATCACACGACGAAGTTGACACCGAAACCATGTGACTACAATAAAGTAAGGATACTACTTATTGTAGCACACACTACTGAAAGATAAAGTTGGTATCAACTCAAAACAAATGAATGTTCCTCAAGTTGCATTTTCTTCCAACTTCTGTCAAAATGTTACTCCCGTCAGCCACCATGCCAAGTAGTTGTTGGCAGCGGCAGGATACAAATCACGATTTGTTCTGACTTGTACCAGTTCATGCTGAGTAGAGGACCTTGGTGTCAAGAAAGTCAACTGTGTAACATATGTAAACACTACTTGAAGGCCAGTGCAATGTCTGCATCATTTTATGTCAATCACGCATTTTTGCCTCTACGAACACTGTTTCGTAAATCGTGGGAAAATTATTGATATGTTAATGTAAAAATGGATGCGAATTAACATTGTGAACATAGGAAATCTGATGAGAATGATAAAAAATGTCAAGAATGGCAGCAAAACATTAATTCTGGGAACATAAAAGAAGTTTTGTACTGTAATTAACTCATTCTTGCCTTTTTTAAAAAGGCTTTCCAGAAAGTGGTGTACAGTAGGTTACCAACTCGTGTTTTCTGAGGAAAACTCAACTGCACTTGTGACTTTTGTAAATGGTAATTCATGGAGACAGTCACATAGATCATCAAGAATGAATTTCTGGCAGCTAAACAAAAGAAAAATTATCTTGTCATTGTCTGGACTGCAAAATTTTACTTGCCGAACTGAAATGTTATGGTATTAATGGTTCCTTTCTTCCTTAATTTTGATCTTATTTTTGTAATAGAAAGAAGTCACCACATTTACAGACTGACACAAGAACAAAATTGAACTCAGAATTAGGAAATGTAATTTGAGGTCTTCCAAAAGCGAATCATTAAATGCTTGATTAAGTGAACAAAAATCATTTTCTTACAGTCAAATCTGTCACTGAATTGTGCTCTCATCCTAAGTGTTTCATTTTGATTCTTCGAATTTGAATGTACTATAGTTACATCTCTTGTTGATACACAAATCTGCGCGCATAGATTGCATAGGACTGTTCTCATCCTCACTGCAGATTTTCATATCACAACCTCTTTCTCAGTGGAATAGTTGATTTATAAAAACATTGCAATGCCAATCCTCATGAAAAGTAAGGCATAAAGCAAAGTCACATGTAGTGAAACGAGGTTACAACAGGCAGAATACCTGAACACAACATAACAGCCGGAAACGTGAAAAGCTAATGGGATTTTAGGGGGAGGGGGGGGTGGAAAATCCACTGCACACTTCAATTCGTCAGCAACATGCAGGTACCTGAACAATGGCATTAATTATATTTGACGTTAGTACTTAGCACTCAGGGGACAGCAGGAAGGCCAGACTGAATTTGTCAGTAACACTCGAGAACAACACAGAGCTCTGCTTGAACTCGATATCACCTTGGGAGCTACAGAACATCAGTCAAGTGTTAATTGAGGGTCCAAACTTGACATTGCAGAAACATATTCAATGGTCTCTTAAATCTTACACCCAATTTGTAATACTGGGTGTTTCAACAAGGACTTTACAACATTGAAAGTTCATATAAATTAATTCATAGTACCTACAAAGGTGATCGTAGTGTCACATTGTAGGGAAGTACCTCAAGTTTTGTCTAGCATAGTTCGCTAGTGCCGAATCGCACTATAAGGAGCACTAGCAGCAGTTGCATTAAAGATGGCTGCCTTCACTGGACTCAAGCCTGGTAGCTGTGTGGTTTGGTTTGAAGAATCTAAGTCAGCGACAATAGTTCAACATAATTTCCGTACCAAGTACACTAAAGTCCTCGTAGTAAGCATACAATTTGAGTGGCATAAATGTTTTCTAGAAACAGGGTGCTTAGTAAGACATGGAAAATAATCAGGTCCTCTAAGCCGATCTGACCACGTTGTTGAGTGAGTGAGGCAACATTTTGTCAACAGCCTACTTATGACTGTTTGGTGTGTGTTGAGAAACCATTTGCATTTGAAACCATACAGATCAACGATCGTACAAGCAATAAGAGACATTGATAAAATTGCTCACAAGAACTTCTGTGCAGATATGTTAAATAGATTACACGAGGATGAACATTTCTTGGACAAAATCATCTTTTCTGATGAGTCAACTTTTCATTTAAGTGGCATGGTTAACACACACAACTAGGATTTGGGGCAGTGAAAATCTACATCAAAACATTGCAAAAAAGTTCATGATAGCCCTAAACTGAATGTTTTTTTGTGCATTGAGCAAGAACAAAGTGTAGGCCCCTTTTTTTCCTGCAGAGAACCATCAACGGGATAGTGTATCTAGATATGTTACAACAATTTTTGATACCACAATATGATGAGGATGACCAAGAAAGAAATGTTTACTTTATGCAGGATGGTGCACCACCCCACTACCTGGCTGATGTACGGGATTTTCTCAGTGACTGCTTTCCAGGTCAATGGATTGCCTGTGATGTGCCAATTGCATGGCCCCCACATTCCCCAGACCTGACACCACTTGATAATTTTGTTTATTTATTTTTTTAATGGGGATTCATCAAGAATATTGTGTGTATGTCCTGCACTGGTTTCTCTACCTGAACTTAAAAACAAGAATTTATGCCCCTACTGAGCAAGGACCTGCAATGCTACAGTGACTTCTGATGGTATGTGTGCAGGATAACCAACAGAAGCCACATACAGCATTTTTACTTTAAGGTAAAAAAGTTTGATGTATTTCCCTACAGAACAACACTAAACCCATCTCTACATCTTCTTCCACTAACTTTATTTGAATTTTTGAAGTTGTAAAATCCTTTTTGAAACACCCTATTCATTTTTCGTCATCTATATTTTAGACCGATGTGCCTCACATCAGAGATTCAAGTAGCAGTGTACTAACTAAAAAGAATAGATAATAGTAATTTCAAAAAATATTTAGTTATTTGTTTATAAGAGAAGCTGGAAGGGAAGTGGTAGTCAACTTTAGAGACAGTGTTGCCACTTCACAAGCAATTCGACTAGAGATGATTAGGCAGTACATGAGATGTATCAGTTTCATGTGGGACACCCTATAAAGTCTGGTGCAGAAGTATTCAGCAAGGTCCAAACTAACTTAAAGCAGGACATTGGGAATCCTTACCAAGAAAACTGCTTTTAGATGTGGATTGTCTGCTTTTCTGCCATACCCCATTTTCTGCTTTAGAGTAGTTGAGTAGTGTGTGCGCTTTAATGCCTTGACTACACTGGAACAGGGGACAGGGCTTTGGGTGAAACTCACATTGTACACAAGCCCTCGGCAAGCCCACCTGTTGCTTTACCTATTTCTCTCCTCTTATTGATCGTCCAACTGATGCTCATTACTATTTTGCCTTCTTCCTTTTACTGTGCTGAATCTGTCAGTAGAAGACATTCTTTGCTCTGTAATGGTGTTTACCCTTCATTGGGCTTGCAGGATTTGGACACAGAGTGGGGCTTTCTTCACCAGTGGATATGCCCTGGGAGACCCCTCGCCTGCTCTGACCTCCATACTAGCCTGATCTATACACTTCTCTGCAAATTTTTTCTCGGCTCTAGCATCAGTATTGTCATCAGTGCCTCAGTCTCACTGTTCGTAAGTACATTTGTTGTCAGAACATGTACTTCGCTGGTGTCACTAATTCCTGGTGAATTACCCCTGTATCGAGGGCCTGATGACCTTGCTATTTAGTCCCTTAACCCCCAGTTAACCAACATGCCTTATCAAGAAAAATAACAACATACCTAATTAAGCACTCCTGTAAATTATCTGATTATCTAAATTCAACTATTGGAAACTCATATAAAAGACATAAGGACATGTAGATTCCATGCCTACATATTGCAGACCATCTGGCAATTCTAGCGGAGAGGCTGACAACAATGGAACAGATAGAAACTCTCAAGGTATTTATTGAAAGAGATGGCCTCCATTTATTTTTCAAAATACAAAGTCCATTTGCTCGAAACAACCTACTGAAAAACTGATTACAAAATGTGGACGAATACAGTTCCATGCTTAAAGTATTTCGGTGAAATCCTTGCATTATAGGGAGAGAGATATTGGCACAGAAAATTTGCATACAAAAGCTGAGAAGAGCTCATGGTACATCATGTACAACAGTATGCCCTTAACACAAAAATCAGGCAGTATAACACTGTTACCAAGCCTGAAGCCTCATACGCTTGAAAAATGCTTACATTCCACAGACAAATTATCCTGAAGATAACATAAGTGGATATAGGTTATAATGCCGCCCGCCCCTTCCCCCCCACCCCCCACCCCACCCCACCCCACCCCGCACCTCATGGCAGACATCGGAAGAAGAGGCCTGAAACTTTGTGGCCAAAGACTCACCAAAACACATACACTCAGAAAATTATATGTACATAGAACTACACAAAACCATACTTAGGAACCAGCAGATCAAAAAGGATTTCAGAAAGGCTCATACAAGTCGGGACATTTTCAACAATAACTCAGTCAATCAAAAACAACAAATGGGAAGTACTGCCAGAAAATGAAGTCACCACCACACCAGGGACACAAATGACTGAAGGAAGAAAATTAAACTGTTGGAGAGAATCTGAGAACTTCTTGGAAACCCTGAAGATTGAAATGTAACAATGTTGCATGATCAGATGAGGTCAAGTTGCACTTAATAATAATAAATTTCAGATCTGAAAAGTAGCAACTTTCAGTCTAAAATGCGTGACAAGTAGTAATGTATAATAAATGAACATCTGTATTTACAGATTGTAAATGTGCTACCAGCATTTACTGTTATAGTTCATCAAAATTTAGGCATAAGAGTAATCAGTTAGTGTGTGTGTGTGGGGGGGGGGGGGGGGGGGGGGTTTAAAGCAGTGTTCTAAATCTTATTCATGTGGCCTCAGCTGCATGGTGACGTAGTTAACCCCTATTCCTTCCATTATTTGTGTGGTTCTTCCACTTCAAATTGTGACAGACAGGTACCCCTAGAGACTTGAAGAATACGGCTGATTTCATAGACTTATTGCGAGATGTGTAATTGACCAGTAATAGGTCCCTCTGCATATGTGTGTGTAATAAATTATGTATGTTCAGTCAGCTTACCAATCATTTCCACAAGGTGCTGAACACTAGCAACCTCCTTCGCATCTTTTAACAGTTTAATGACCACCTTCCTGTATACATCTGAGTTATCTGCAGACAGACTTGGAGAGCTCCAGACATTACCTGCTAAATCATTTATGTGTGTTATGGGCTGTAGCAGCCCTATTAAAATGCCTCCCCAACAAGAAAGATGTATAAAGTTTGTTTGCTGGGAAGTTTTCAGTCCACACACACACACACACACAATCACACATTTTGTTTACCATGCAGTACTGCAGAACTGAGCAAAGGCAGTTTCGAATTTCATAAACGTGACATTAGTTTGTGCTCTACTAGGTATTGCCTTCTGGATGTTGTGCATAAACAGAATAAATTGTGATCAGTGTTTTAGGAAACCATGTTGACCCCTACAGTGGAGGTATTTTGTCTCCAGAAAAGTTACCAGTATCCAAGCACATGATTTGTTACATAATTAGTGTTTTCTGCAACTCATCTTGTGTCGTCTCTTCTCTTTACCTCTTTCTTGGGAGACAACAGTGCATCTATTTTGGCAGTGAAGGAATATGTTTTAAAGAAAAGCTATTTTTCTCTGTTTCTGTACCTGCACGCTGCTGTTTGGCAAGTACTGCTTTATCATCATTTATTTGTATGCATAAATATTCCACCCTGAATGTTCCAGTATTGTGAACGTCCTGGTCTTTAAGATTTAATCGAATGAATGAATGAATGAATAAATAAATATTTTTGAGAGGTTTACTGACATACAGTAGTTTAATCTGAGTTTGGGGGAAGAACAATTGAGTGGTTTATGGAGTATAGATTGTAGAAAAGTTCAAATTTCTTATTAAATGTAATAGAATAATTTGAATCAAAATTTGTCTTAAGTCAGGCTGTCACAGTGCTGACTCATAGGGTGCGGGCACTGCTCAGCTCACCTTCGGGCAGGCACAACTCGTATATGCTACCTGCAAAGCAGTCATATGCATGCTTTTTGCTTATGTGCCATGTACTTCGCCACCCCTGTCTGCGTGGACTCAGTCAATGCTGTGGGATCTTGTCAGTTGTGGTCCGGCTGCCTGGGCAGCAGGCTTTTGCTCCTGCTCACCTATTCTCATGGGCACAAGACTGTCCACCGGTGGACACATGAGCTGGAACAATGTGTCTTAACACATGGTGGGGTAAATCTGAACAGAAAAGAGGAGAAAGATACATGTATGGTGAAAAAATTTTTCGGCTAAAAGCTAGGTCTCTTTCTTGATTCAGCAGTCTCGATGTAATAATGATAACTAATTACACCGCAAGTACTAACTTAAATGTGTAAACACTTAAAAACAGCCTGTGTTTGGAAAGAAAGTTGAGAATAAATAAGTACTGTTGGAGTAGCATTATTCAAAAGATAGAAAATGGGACAAATTTGATTAATTCCATTTTTGGCAAGTGACTAGCCATCACGAATAAATGGCTGCCATCTTGAAGGCTTGCTGGTGGAACCAGCTTGCATAACTACTACATAATAAAACAATGGAAAATCCAGGGTGGAATGTAACAATACGAGAGAAGGAAAAAGTTGCTACTCACTATATATCGGAGATGCTGAGCAGCGATAGGCACAATAAAAAGAATCGCACAATCATAGCTTTCGGCCATTAAGGCCTTTGTGTCTGCTGTAGGCGCGTGCGCGCACGCGCTCGCGCGCGCACACACACACACACACACACACACACACACACACACACACACACACACACACACACACACCCGCGCGCGCCTACTGCTGACAAAAGCCTTAATGGCCGAAAGCTATGATTGTGCGATTCTTTTTATTGTGCCTATCGTGGCTCAGCATCTCCACTATATGGTGAGTAGCAACTTCCCTTCTCTCGTATTGTTACAACTACATAATAAAGTAAAGATACCGGAGATTTACTCTGGTGCTTACTAATTTAGTTGATAACTGACATCAGTTCAACACTACGTCTCTTGAGGGTATGACAAAAATTACTAGATCACTAAAAAGTAAAGCTGTCGGTAGACAGAAGCACAGATGTGTTGGTGGAGATGTCAGGCAATAGGCCCAGAAGCTGAGAGAAATTTCACAGTGTGCCATGTGTGATGAATCAATGAAATTAAGTCATTGGGCATTGTAACTTGCATGATCTGTTGTACTTCTTTTGTTGTGGTGCACAGGCTAAGAGAAATTGATAGAGTGCATATGTTTAGAAATGTTTAATGGTTACAGCACGAGTCGAGTTAATTCAGTATTTCCATGTGAAATAGCACTTTCTGTGGGTACAATGAGACATATGTATCGGGCTGAAAGAAGTGAGTTTTGAATGCTGTAATACAGAGATAAAATTGTGGCATCAGAATGTACAGAGTGCCAGTTAATCCCATGGAGGCTGAATTTTTGTTGTGGGATTTGACTTAGAATGAGTATCAGATTATTTTTTCCATTTAAAATGTTAGACTTTACTCGATGTAGTTGCTCACTTAAGTTGATCTATATGAAGGTGTGGCTTGAGAAACACAAGCAAATGTATAATAATCACAGTTATAAAGCTTTCAGCTAACATGCTGCTTCACTTTTTGATGATGCTTATTAGTTGTAAACTTCCTTGTCAGCATGTGCCCATTGGTCAATTGGCACATTGAATGGAATGTGTGTTGCAGGTCGCCTTAGAAGAAAGACTCATTCAGGTGGAGCGAGAACTGGCGACACTGCGACAGCAGTTGGCGTCGTGCCTGACTGCCATTAGTACAGCTCCACCGCCACCTGCACCTTCACTGCCATGTTCAACTGGTGCTCCTCCTCCCCCTCCACCACCGCCACCTCCTCCCCCTCCTCCCCCTCCTCCCCCTCCTCCACCACCACCACCACCAGGATTACTGGCTCCCCCTGCAAATAAACTGGGCATTGTGAGCAAGAAGAAAGATCACCAGCAGCAAAAGGCAGACACCCGCATGACAATAACTGTGGACGATCTTCGTAAAGTGCAGCTGCGTAAGACACCGTCTGTGCTCCCAAAGGTGAGAAAATGGGTATTATTGCTGTTAAGCATTGATGCAGTAACAAAGGCTGTTGCTGAATCCTCCACTTCCAGTCCCTAAACTGTAATGTGAAAAACGTTTTAACTGAGAATTTTGTTAAGTATCTAATTGTTCCTGATGACGCTACTCCCAGATGTAGTAAGATTCAATTACAATGATTGTTTTAATGTGAAACAAATTTATCTACAGTGTGCATAAAATGTCAAAGGTGATGTAGATGTGTATGAAGGAGCAGTTGCACATAAAACTTAGAGGATCGTTGAAATATAAACCATAATATCATTAAGTAGCTTTGTTGGTGATACATACGAGTACAAATAGAGTGTATTTTCGTATATAGATTCTGGTGAAAGAAATGCTAGTGTTGTTTTGTACATAGTTTCTGGGAAAAGAAATACTGTTTCTTCATTGGATAGATAGTTTCTGATAGCTTTGTGAAAGAAAACAACTCACTGTCCCAGTAGCCAGTTTCACACTTACAATGTGATTGGATTGCAGTGTTGTGTTGAAAGCATTGCCTTTGTAATGTCTTCTTTAGTGGGCCAAACGTGACAGTTACAAGAGAGAAAATGTGGACTGGAACATGGATTTTCAAGAGGTTACCAATGTAGCTTTGTAAGTGTTGCAACCTCAATAACAGTAATGTGGTGATCATTTTCCACAAGCTCATACATGGCTTGAATATTGTCTTAATTGACGGTAGACATCAGATGCTTTTTATGGCTTTGATCATCTACTTTATCATCACTGAACTGTATTTGGAGTCCTTTCAGAATGTCATTTGTTGCCATACCTACGTTGGTGAGAAAGTTAATATGTTGCACAGCAGACACTTGTAATTCCTCTTTATTCGCAGTATTCCAAAATGACAGATCTGAGTGTCCATCAGGTGCTTGGCTAATCCTGCTCCATTCTCCTTCAAATGATCACCAGCTCACTGTGCTGCTCATATCACTATTAAAGTAAAAAAATGAATAATGTTGTGGTCTATATTTCAGTGACCCTCTGTTTTCATGGTTCAGAAAGAAAAATAGGTAAGTACATTTGATTCATCGTACCGTTGTTCTCAAACACAACTTTACGTACGGCGTCTTTGTTCTTAAAGTGTAACGTTTGATCATTACTTTTCAGTTAATATTTTCCACTGTCCTACAGAAAATACAGCTGTGCAACAATCTTTGTTAGAGAGAATCAAAAGTATTGCTTTTGAGTCACAAAACGCAGCAGACATGAAAAACCTGGAGGTAGTATTGTAACACAGCAGATTGTGTATGATCAGTAACAATTACAATAGGGTGGAGGCCAAGGAAAGGGTGCCCCATTGACATAAATGCAATTGGAAAGTGCTGTATGGATAATTTGAGACCTGTAAATGAGTTTGTTATAGAGTGAAATTGTGTGTGAACTGAAGCTAAGGCTCTTAATTGTGTGCAGGATTTCTTACTAAAAAGCAACATTTTGTCTTGTGACAGTCTTATTTTGTATTTGTATCTAGAAATTGAGATATCATGACATGCTGGTTATCAAAATTGTTTGTCATGTTTTTATACCAGTGACACCATTGATGCACGCCATCACTCACGACAGTCAGTCTGTATATGACAGATTTCACAATGACTGTCAAAAGCTTTGATTTTTTTAATTCACTAAAACCACATTATATCTGTATCTATCTTGACGAACGTGGAATGTTATCTAATGTTCCACATTTTTCAAGATTTTTAAGTGCAATCGTCAGTCTGAATGAATGGCTGCTGTGGGCAAGATAGTTATACTGGAGGACGCGTTGTAATGGATCTGGGAGATGTGTTATTTTCTACCAGATTTGTTGATACCAAATCTAATGAGGGAAGTTGTAAATGTTTTCTTATATTTTTGTCAGATTTTTTTTTTTTTTTTTGGTAATGTGCCTTATTTTATGCTAATTTACTTATATTTTTGAGAGTGACGGCATATTGATTAATATTAGTAGATGTGACGAAGAATATCAAAGAGACTGTCTACAAGTGGAAGCTTGTGTGTTGTGTAAAATGTCTTTGACGCTGGAGTCGTCTTTGACCGTAGTCAATCGGCAGTGAACTCTCGGTGTGTGTTGATGTTGGAACAATGTGCAGGTTGCCATCATAATAATTTGCTAGTGAACAGGAAAAATGAATTATGTTACTATTTTTTTTTTTTCAATATAAACATAAAGAAGAAACCACAATCGAAGAAATGGTATTTGAAGCACCAAAAATGAGGCAAACGCATTGAACCAGGTCATTTCTGCAGCCGACGAAACAGCATTGTGGAATCATACTTTCACTAGACGACTGAAGCAAACACAAAAAGACAAATATCGTCTTGTAAGCATTTCATGGAAAAGGTACTGTCAACAAATATGCTAAATACAGTACATAAAAAATAGTGAGCATATTTCAGCGTGCAACTGTGAAGGCTCATTAGCGTGTCTGCAGGCAGACACAGCTGGGTAAGTTACCTACCACAAGTAAACCTTACAACAGTGCCTTCTGCACAGGCAGAAGCTATTCGCTCACCCCTACCCATTGGCATTTGGCTGGGGCAGTACAGTTGCTTAGGCAGCGATCTGGCTACCTGGCTTCCTGCATATCAGCTTATTGCCCCTCAGTGCCCAGGAGGCCCAGCTACCCACAGTTGGACATTAAACTGGAACAGCTTGATCTAATAGTTTCATTCTTCAAGAAACCATTATTCATGATTCAGTGTATTAACAAGTGTTTTTGCCCCCCCTCACATACTATACTCCATGTTACTTTACTGTTTTATTGTGTGCATCATATGTTTCTTATGTTACCATTACATTATTTCTTTAAAATACCATCCCACCCCCTTAACCATGACCTTTTCTCTCTCTCTCTCTCTCTCTCTCTCTCTCTCTCTCTCTCTCTCTCTCTCTCTATAATTTAATTTGTTTTATCATTTGGAACATTGTGCCTCTGAATATTATTGTTTTTAGTGTTTCACCCAACTATGATAGGACATTTTCCCAAATTCGTCATTCGAAGAATACATGGTCATTTTAAATATGCTGATTAAACTTTGTTCATGAGGTCAGTGCTTTTACATTGTATAATAGCTTGGGACTTGAAAATGTAGGATCTATTTTCGGTGAAATTATCTATTTTTCTGTGGAAATTTGCATCAACTTTTTTGTTTGTAAATGATTAGACATATAATTTTGCCTGATGATGGAGTATGAGTGCTTTGAAATTGAGTGTTAAAAACAAAAGTTATGACTGGGGAGCTTTTTGACTGGATGTTTGTTTTCGCAAAAACTTCAACAGTTTTTTCTGGTAAGATCTTTGCGTGTTTTATTCTTTTTGGCATTATTTTCCCCCTACCGAATTTGATAATTACAAAATCTGCAGAGTACTGATTTCAACCCTTCATGGGAATTCATAGCTGTGCAACCTGTACTTAATGCTACAGATGGCACCAACAAGATACTTAGCGTACAACTAAAACTGAAAATACCTCTATTTGCGCATTAGGGGAAAACATTGTGTGGTCAAAATATGTTAATGGGTTTTGTTTTTTTGTGAAGTGTGAACAACATAAACTGGCAATCAGCCGTCAACATAAAGAAACTAAAAACATGACCACTAGAGGCAAGAGTGTTAGAACGCAAGCCCCGACCCCATGTCTCACTGGCAGCTAGCCTACATCCGTGTTCTGGAAAAGCACAACCAACAACATAGGGATTGTCAACCTCTTCTGGCCTTGTTAGGGCTGTAATTGTAGTCTGTAATGGATTAGGATCACTCATTTCAAAATAAAAAATAACAAACAACCCACAACACAAAGCCTTATACCAAAATTTGAACCCCAGGTAGCAGAAAAATGTAAGTGTTCTAAGGTGTTACGTCCCATGGCAGAGTCTTATATTACATTACACAGTGTATCTTATACAGACCGTCCTACTGCCCACCATTGGCGCAGCACCAGAGTATTGAGCGCATTGATACACTGTTGGATTTGTATTTTTTATTTTGTTAACACCTTATGCGCATTTGGCTCATCATATGCTTTGCATTGCCAGTAACTGAAAATTGGCCACATTTTCAGTATCTATAAGCAGAAAATGAAGCTATTTGAAACTAGCTCTGATAAAATAACTCATCTGGATAAAATTGATTTTGAAATAGCACTTATTAGACAATTTTATTTATTTATTTATTATTTTAGGCAGAATTCACATCTATTTTCGCATTTACCACACCTGTGAATTTTTCAGGTCCATAGCAATAGTTTAATACATGGTTTTTCTTGTATCTACAGATCAAACTTCAGCAGTTTGAGGTAACACACAGGTTTAATTTGAAGAATTTGTAAGGTTCGGAGGGGAAACAGTGTCTCCGGCTCAGTCTAGCACTAAGGCAAATGTGAGGAGGGGTCTGGTGAGCACGTGACAAAGTTGGCCTTGCAAGGGAATGTGTACTACGTGCCTTGGCTACGTAAACTGCACTTTACCTGAATTCAATTGTAGCTGGATTGAATTGAGTTTAAAAGTGGACAAACACTCAACCATGGTACATATTTCTACAGGAGACAAATTAATGCTAATAAAAATATGTTCTCACAGAGCACTTGAAACATGGCACAATAAAATTGGAGCTTCAAAATGATGCAGTAGTTGCTACTGCTCTTTAGTACTGTTGATTTTTTAATGTTGGCAACAGCATCCACCCAAAGTGGTATGATTTCTGCCAATTTAGCTGTAAAAAAAGTCAGAGAGGACAATGAAGTTTTGTCATTCAGTTTGCGTATTTTCTCAACACTCTAGGAACTGTGAATTGTAGCAGTCGATAACGGATTCTAATCGCAGCTGTGACTGTTGAAAAATGGGAATCTAAGAGTTCTTGATTCACTACTGGTTCACTCGGACAATATGATGACAATTTTAGGTTAATGACAATTCATAAGGCAGAATTCTGGTTCTACAGCTCAAATTTTTGAGGACCAAGCCAGGGAAAGTCATGAATTGGAGGAGAAGGTTGCTCAGTATGTGTGACAGAAACACAGAACATTTCCCAGTTGTTCGAAAAATTATACTAGCGAATGTGCCAAGACTAAAGAATCAGCACAACAGTATTGGTGAATATGGTGTGTAGGAAAGGGGGAGGGGGGAGCATCAGGCAGAAGGTTCAGGTGTCCTTCAGATTACATTTAGCTTGTTGATGTGTTATGTACATTATAGGTGGAACATAAATGTATACAGCGACATGAAGGAAGACAGATGTAAAATTTTGTGTCATAATTGTGTATTGTGTTGATAAGTTCAAAAAGTGAGCTGGAGAGGAGAAGCATATTATCTAGGACTGGTGATATTTTTAAAAATGTGGAAAAAATATCTGCTGCACATTGTAAATATACTGATGGTTTTAGAGCTGTATATTTAAATATTGATTTAGTAGTAGATATTCTGTACATCAACAAGCTAGCAGTCTGCTTTTCCCCTGTAGAGCAAGGATTCAAAGGAAAATGATGCACGTTTACATTTGGTGATAACCACTTTGCTAAAAATGGTAATTGCATGTAAGTGGCACAATAAAATGTGCCCGATGGGGACGTTGTTCAGTTTCATCACATATCGGATTTGTCTGGAACTCTTCATGTCGACTTCCTGTCTTTCCCATTTCTGCAAATGCCAGCGACATAGCAGCTGCAGTGTCAAAATTGCATAGTGAAGTTCAACGTTGCAGTTTCTGTTAGTAATGCCGAGCGCATGAGCATTTCCCCTCAGACATCTCCGTCCACTGTAAAGACCAATCTTGTCGCTTAGATTTTTGTTCACAATTTTAAGCAACTGTTTTTGAAGAATGCCAATGTGAAGAAATAGCAACCAGTTGCATTAAAAATTGTTTGTTAATGCAACTGATGTGCTATTTCTTCACATCGGAAATCTTGTTATTCCATTCACACTACCACCTCCCAGTGCAGTTGGACTTCTTTGTGCCACCTGTACTTGCTTCACACAGTCAAAGAGAAAGACTGGATGTGATGAAAGCTTCAAAAGTAGTCAGTGTCCATCACACAGCAAAAGGAAAAATTATGTTTTTCTACAATTTCAAATATTTACCCAAAGTTGCCAAAAATTAAATTAAAAAATAAAAATATTGGCACTTGATATTGCAGTTTCAATATTGATGTATTGGGGAAAAAAATAATGCTGATGTATATCAATTCTTGGAAAATATGTCAGTATTTAACCAACAACCCTAATATTATCTCTAAATCTTTCTATATGAAGCTGTAGCCTTACTATGTATTGAACTGGTTGCATGAAATTTTATCTTCGGCAAAATAAATCTTAACACTTGCAGAGGTGAGTTATGGAAAATGTGTTAGTAATGATTATATATTAGAAAGAGATAGCATATTAAAATGACGTTCTTTCTTGTACTTTCCCCTCCCCACCCCACTCTCCCCACCCCAACCTGTAGCCATAGACCTCAATAAAAATGCTGCATTGTATCATAAATCTCCGTAAACTTTGTTCAGTCTCTGTACACAACATGTCAACTGCTGTTAGCACCCCCAAATGATCTTCTTTATTAAAATATTTCACCAGAGAATCTAAATCATATATTACATAACATAGGTGTGCACTAAGCTAAAAATATTAGTTATTTGTTGTTCACTACTGAGGCAGTTGACAACTGTTTTTGAGATATCCCCTACCCATAGTCCATTCTGGACTTTCCATTGTTTGGGTTTACTATTTGCTTCCTTTCCATCCCACAATCCTTGGTGCTGCTTCCCTTTGTTACTATTCTCTGTTGTATTACATTATTCAGTGTCTGTCCTCTTCTTTCTCTACTTTCATATGTTTCATTTTGCCTCTCGAACCGCACAAGCTGACTTGTAAGCCATCCTCTATCAACAGCCTCATCCTTGCACGACACACGGCTACGTGCCCGTGCAGATTGTACACATGTCCCACATTCTTTCTGTCAATATAATTCTTTTTGTGCCTTTGAGTTGATAACATTACCTCACTTTATCTTAGCATGCTTCCTGTACCACACATACTTCATTGCACCCCGTACCTAACAGAACTGCCCCACTTCCCTTGTTCAAGCACGCAACTTACCTCACCTAATCCAATTACTACTCCTCCCATCTCCCATTATACACATCTGTGCCACTTTCTTTGTGGACTTGTCGACTGACAAGCTGTCTGTCCACGTGAATGACCACTGCCAAACTGTGGCCAAGGGGCAGCTGGTCAACATAGTTGCTGAACATGCCGCCCAACATGATTGTTTCATTTTTATGACTGCTTCATTGCCTGTGCCATCTGGATTCCCCTCCCCTACCCTCCTCTGCCAGCACTACCTCCTGTTGCTGCACCTAACCATATCTTGTCCCTGCATGTTCCCACAGGCGGCATTAGCATCTTCTCTCACCCCTTCCCTGTTATCCATCCCCACTCCCACTCACCCCACACTTCTTCCTTACCCCCACAACCCATCCCAGCTAGATTGCTGCTCACATCAAATGCAGCTGCAGTCAAGCCTTAGCACTGGAAACAATGGCCGTGTGTGTGTGTGTGTGTGTGTGTGTGTGTGTGTGTGTGTGTGTGTGTGTGTGTGTGTGTGTGTTTTTCCTACTTGTGTAGAAGCACTTTATCCGAAAGCCAAAATATTTCTTTCCAAGTGTGGTGGTACAGATGTTTAAGAATATATCCAGCAAGAGCAGGGTTAAATCACTGTCTGGCCAATCTAATACATTTCCTATTGTTTTTCTGAATTGAGCAAATCCCAGTGTGATGTTTTAAACAGTTTTCCTCCTTCCAATCACTGATAAATTGGAAGTCAGTCTTTAATACCTTTTAGACTCAGAATTACTCCCCACCACCTTCACCCTTAATTTTTTTTATTTTATATATATAAAAACAAAGATGTAGTGACTTACCAAATGAAAGTGCTGGCAGGTCGACAGACACACAAACATACACACAAAATTCAAGCTTTCGCAACAAACTGTTGCCTCATCAGGAAAGAGGGAATGAGAGGGAAAGACGAAAGGATGTGGGTTTTAAGGGAGAGGGTATTTAAATATGTCTGCTTGTGTCTGTATATGTGTGAATGGATATGTGTGTGTGTCTGCTTGTGTCTGTATATGTGTGGATGGATATGTGTGTGTGTGTGCGCGAGTGTATACCCGTCCTTTTTTCCCCCCTAAGGTAAGTCTTTCCGCTCCCGGGATTGGAATGACTCCTTACCCTCTCCCTTAAAACCCACTTCCTTTTGTCTTTCCCTCTTTCCTGATGAGGCAACAGTTTGTTGCGAAAGCTTGAATTTTGTGTGTATGTATGTGTCTGTCTGTGTTTCTATCGACCTGCCAGCGCTTTCGTATGGTAGGTCACATCATCTTTGTTTTTAAATATATTTTTCCCGTGTAGAATGTTTCCCTCTATATATATAAAAATTACCAGTGTTATCTTTGAATTATTCGCACACAGTCAGTAAAACAACAAGCTATCAAAATCTAAACTAAAGCTTGTAGAGAGTTATGCTACCTCATACAGACACCCCACCCCATTTATGTCTGACCAATCAAGCAGTGTAGGCTACCCCCCCCCCCCCCCCCACACACACACACACACACACACACACACACATATGCTGCTGCAAAGCATAGTATGAGACATAACATTTAAAGTAGCTTGATGGCCAAAATAATTGAACATATAAAGTTCATTCAGTGAAAATAATGAAGCAAAATACATTCATGTGTAATCCCTTTACTGCTGTGGAAATAGAGGAACGATTAGTTTGTTTTTCGAAGACATTGGTAACAAATGCGAAGATAACTTTACATAATTAAATTGCAATGTTGGTGCAAAATTAGCAAGTTGTATTGCTGAATTATCTTCCTCTTATTGCAGGGCATATGTTGACATTGGACATGGCTGTATTGTGTGTTCTTAAAATTCATATTTCTCTAAGCATGAGTGTCCTGAAACTTCTACAGTGACAAAAGTACTAACATTGAAGCTGACCCTAAATGCAAAAGCGTAAAAGCTTGTGGCACAGACGTACAGACCTGTGATATGGTGGCAGCTCACGAAATATAGCTTAGTGATGGTTTCAGCCTTGTTTATGTGCCTATTTGACCTCCAAACTCTATTGTATTCCAGCAATTTTTTGCTTTTTGCATAAGATGTTCCATATAGTATTTGTACTGTTTTTATGTGTTCCAATGTTGGGAAACAAGATTTGTTAAAACAAGAAATTGTTAAATGCCTAAAATGCTTGGAGTGTACTTTCAAACTTTCACTAACCCTAGGCACTATTTGAATGAAGCAGTTACTGTGATTGTCTTCATGAGCACGAATTTTTGTCCAGATTGAAGGAAGATATGTACGCAGAATTGGTTCCTTTTTGTTAATTTATTTTAGTCCATCTGTTATTTTTTCTCATTGATTCAATCACACTAATTACTGCTGAGGATTTCAGAACTCTTGCTAATGAGTGATGAATCAGATTTTATTTTTGTGACTAATTCAGTTGTGTTGCAGGCCTTATGCTCATGTGAAGTCAGTGTATTGTTCATTTTCAGTTTGATAGTTTCAAGTTATTGTGGTGTCTGATGTTTTCAGAATGAAACATTACGAGGCCCTGTTGTATCTGTGGAGATGTTGCGATCGGTAAAGCTGCGACCCAGCCACAGTCGGCGCAAGAGCACCTGTCGTAATTATTCACAGGCTGGTGTTGGTGTATCGCCTTCTTCGTCCAGGTACTTGGTAAAGCCAGCTCCTCCTCCTCCTCCTCCTCCTCCTCCTCTTGTTCTTCCTCCTCCTTTACCTTCAGATTTTTGCCCTTTTTCTTCATTGTATTAATAAGTAAAGAAATATATTGTTGTTAGTATATATTTTAAAAAATCAAATTTAGTGTTTTCTGACCAGTCCACAAACCAGAGTTTCTGTGAAGCATGACATGTAGGAGATAAGGTACTGCTGGAAGTAAAGCTATGAGAACAGGTCATGAGTTGTGCTGGGGTAGCTCAGTCAGTAGAGCACTTCCTGTGAAAGGTGAAGGTTCAAAGTTTGAGTGTCGGTGCAACACACAGTTTTAATTTGTGTAAATACTGTTCACCTTCAAATTGCAGGCTACTCTCTAGTCTCAGTATCAAGTAAATTCCTTACAGTTGTTGAAAAATATCACATAGAAGAAAACCTCTTCTGGTACTCCATCTGACACAGAAGAAAACTTTGGAATAGATTGAAAAATCAGCCAATTAGTTCAAATAATTGTTTATTATCCCTTGACCATGGTTTCGATATTTGTAAAAATATCTTCTTCAGAAGTATTGGCTCTAAAAGATTTTGAAATATAACTTTGTTTCTAAAGATGTATTTTATAAACTGACAAGCTGTTTATGTTGATAGTGTTCACTGCTTTGTTGTAGTTGATAGATTGTCCTTTCTTGTGTGTCCCAACAAAACATTAGGTTATTTTACAGAACATAAAAATCAAAGTTTCCCCCCCCCCCCCCCCCACCACCACCACCACCACCACCACCACCACCACCACCACCAACCTTGTCAACTAAGGAAGGTCAGTCACACATTTTCCTGTCCTAAGACCATTGCGCAACAGTAGTGGTGCATTGTGAGAAGAGAATGCACCTTCTGGGTTTCCTGCAGAGATTTTGCTGCAATACGGATCATACATGCATCACAGTGTGAGTGAAGAGGTGTAGCAGTACTCCAAAGTTAAATTGTGCCAGATAGTAAAATTCGTTCCGTACAATATGCAATATTGACATTGCTATGCTATGCAGTTGAGAAAAAGCAGGTACGGAAAATTAAGTGAAGGCACTGTTCTCTGCACAACAACCCAACACCCTACACATCTCACTCAAAATTAGCTTTGCTTCAGGGTTTTCGATGAGAGGTTTAGAAGCTTCTACCATACAGTACAAATCTTGTACAATGAATTTTCTACTACCTTTTGGGAAACTGAGAGAACATCTGCGGATTCAGAAATTTTCCAATGATTACAATGTTCATACAGCAGTTCTCGAATGGCTCAGTGACCAAGGACCAGATTTTTTTATTGTCGAGGAATTGAATGATTGCTAGAATGTTCACACTATTATTTATAGGGACTTAGTGCATGTGTTGAAAAATAGTGTCTCTTATCAGTGTTGCTTTGAAGTTTGGTGCAGTATTCAGTAAGTCACTTGGTCTTCCATAATAATCCTGTAACCCACTTATTGAGGTCCCCTTGTATTACATTTATTCGCTAATGTGTATGATCAGTGGCCTAGATAATGACATATCCATTATCAATGAATACGTAATTGATACACAATAGTGAATTGTTGGATACAAATAATTGGGTTGGGCAACTAGAAAGAAGACTGGAAAAATATATTAAACTAACAACAATGAATGTGTGCACAATAGAAGAACCTTACCACTAACGATTCTTTGTGTGAAGTATAAGCCAAATGCAAATGGAAGCATATTAAGTCTTACTCCTGTTGTATTCAAAATTCAGTGTTTCAAATTATCAAATTAAATGAATCATAACTACTCACTGTTTGGTGGAGGTATTGAGTGGTAGTTAGGCAAGGAAAATGAACAGCTGACTGCAAAATGGTAAAAGACATGTCTCAAACAGTTACTTAGTGAGAGCAGGCATTGCCTACAGGGGAAACAACTACCGCTGAAATTAATTTTTCAGAATAACCACAAGTCACACTCCACATGTTTCATTGACAGTTCACTCTTTAATTTAACAAGAGCATCATGAGAAACTCTGGCATTCATTATTTCACACTGTGAAGTATACGACAAAGTGTGACAATATGGAATCTTACATTGGCATTAAAGGACGTATTCCATTTACAATATGACTTATGTTTAAAGTGCAGTGGTTGGCTGATCAGATTGCCAGTGCCACAGATTAAGTTGGCTTGCAAAAGTGGTTGCACCATCCATGGCCATGGCCAAAATCATCATCTTCACTTCAAGATTTAGCTCTTTTTTATTTTGACTGTTACGGTACCCATCAATGCAATTCAGTTATTACACTACCATAAAAAAATGGTGAACTACTGCAGTTTGTTATGAAATTCATATTGCTACAGGAAATACAAATTTTCTTCTCAGTCGCAACTTTTATGGGCATGTATAGACATGTCATTTCTGCACCAGACAGAATTTCGTTGTACTGCAGTTTCTGGTGATGCTCTAGTTTAATTAAAGAATGAAACTAATCAATACAACATACTGAGTGTGACTATCCTGAAAAACCCAATTCACACTTATACAATTCAGAGAAAGTAATGTTGGAAGAGGGCTGGGGAGCGGCGAACCACAGGTAATACATGCTAGAAACAGCCATTGAAGTATACCATGTTGTGCTCAGCAACACCCTTGGCTTTGGTTGCAGTTCGATGATGGCCTGGCCGTTCATCCAAGTGGTAAACTGCTCTGTCCTTATGCCAATCTCATTTGCTGATGTTTGCCACAGGACCATACCCATCTGAAAGACGCAGGCATACAGTATGTCTTAGTGTCATCAATGCCTTAGTTGCACATCCTTAAGGTTGATCCACATGCAACAATCTGTCAGTGCAGAAAAAATTGTAGCAAATGGAATGGAAATTTGTGCAGATATGAGATACACACAGAACTGGCACTTTGGAGTTTATGAAAAATAGTTCAAATTTGTAGACTCAAGCTAGGGAGTTTATAAAAAAATAGCTCAAATTTGTAGTCTCAAGCTACAATTTGTCTGCACAGGTGTGATCTGTGGCTTGGAATCTGCTGCACTCTAGTGCAGGAAACATGTTTGAGTAAGCTGTATGTTCAATTTAGTGTTTCTAGTCTTTGCTTCCACATGAAGCTTGTCTATTCTAGACATTCATAACAGGTTGTGTATAAGCTTCAGACAGGTAATTGAAAATCCCCAGACACACTGAAACAAAGTAAAAGTTACCTCATTGACCCCCTCCTGTAATTTATTAGAATATATGGAATTATAAACATGTAGAAAAGTGTAAAATGATGGTGATTATGAAATGAAATGATCGTATGCCATTATTGGCCGGGAGACATGTCTGGGTTCGCTGGGCCGCCTGATACATGTATTTCTATTTGACGCTGCTTCAGTGGCTTGTGCATTGATAAAGATAAGATGAAATAAATAGGAAAACATAAATACCTGGTAACGTAGCAAGTAAACTCCCTGACCCGACCAGGAATCAAACCAGAGATCCCATGGTCTAGTGGCAGCAATTGTCCTGACCAGTTTAATTGTTCATTCTACCTGACATGTACTTTACAACTTTCAAACTTGGCTCACAGAAAAATTTTCTACACAGGGTAATGTCCTGAACTGAAATATCTTTTGCAAGTACATGATCAGTTGCTGCTGAAATTCCTTCCCTAGACTGACCTATACTAAGCCAGCAGTAGATTAAAACTGCCATGCGAATGCACAAGACTTGCGACAGTTTGTACAGACAGGCGTCCCCAGTGACAATGCTCAACCCTGTGGCAGTGTGTATTGCTGAGCACAATAATCTAAACTTCAATACAGCTGCTTCACAACCTGTACTGTGTGGTGTCGATCCTTTCCCAAACACAATTTCTACAGAACTGAGTATGGGGGTACTGTTACTCTCATACCCTGGTTACGTAATTTGCTGTCATTGTCCTTCATCTACCTCATCACCACTTCATCCTGGCCTGCCATAAACATTTTACTTTATACTTCACTATGACAGTTCCCTCTGCAGTCTTCCTCTCCTTCTGTTCCATCCTGTCACCACTGACTGTCTCTGATGCCCTTATCAACAGAATACGAGGTGCATTAAAGTTGTAAGGCCTCAGATTTTTTTTCTAATTAACTACTCACCCGAAATTGATGAAACTGGCATTACTTCTCGACGTAATCGCCCTGCAGATGTACACATTTTTCACAAATCTGACACCGTGATTCCATGGCAGCTGCGAAGGCTTCCTTAGGAGTCTGTTTTGACCACTGGAAAATCGCTGAGGCAATAGCAGCACGGCTGGTGAATGTGCGGCCGCGGAGAGTGTCTTTCATTGTTGGAAAAAGCCAAAAGTCATTAGGAGCCAGGTCAGGTGAGTAGGGAGCATGAGGAATCACTTCAAAGTTGTTATCACGAAGAAACTGTTGCATAACGTTAGCTCGATGTGCGGGTGCGCTGTCTTGGTGAAACAGCACACGCGCAGCCCTTCCCGGACATTTTTGTTGCAGTGCAGGAAGGAATTTGTTCTTCAAAACATTTTCGTAGGATGCACCTGTTACCGTAGTGCCCTTTGGAACGCAATGGGTAAGGGTTACGCCCTCACTGTCCCAGAACATGTACACCATCATTTTTTCAGCACTGGCGGTTACCCAAAAATTTTTTGGTGGCGGTGAATCTGTGTGCTTCCATTGAGCTGATTGGCACTTTGTTTCTGGATTGAAAAATGGCATCCACGTCTCATCCATTGTCACAACCGACGAAAAGAAAGTCCCATTCATGCTGTCGTTGCGCGTCAACATTGCTTGGCAACATGCCACACGGGCAGCCATATGGTCGTCCGTCAGCATTTGTGGCACCCACCTGGATGACACTTTTCACGTTTTCAGGTCGTCATGCAGGATTGTGCGCACAGAACCCACAGAAATGCCAACTCTGGAGGCGATCTGTTCAACAGTCATTCGGCGATCCCCCAAAACAATTCTCTCCATTTTCTCGATCATGTCGTCAGACCGGCTCGTGCGAGCCCTAGGTTGTTTCGGTTTGTTGTCACACGATGTTCTGCCTTCATTAAACTGTCGCAGCCACGAACGCACTTTCGACACATCCATAACTCCATCACCACATGTCTCCTTCAACTGTCGATGAATTTCAATTGGTTTCACACCACGCAAATTCAGAAAACGAATGATTGCACGCTGTTCAAGTAAGGAAAACATCGCCATTTTAAGTATTTAAAACAGTTCTCATTCTCGCCGCTGGCGGTGAAATTCCATCTGCCGTACGGTGCTGCCATCTCTGGGACGTATTGACAATGAATGCGGCCTCATTTTAAAACAATGCGCATGTTTCTATCTCTTTCCAGTCTGGAGAAAAAAAATCGGAGGCCTTAGAACTTGAATGCACCTCATATTAAATCGTGTTCCTCCTTGTCTCAAGTCTCCACCCCAATCCTTAGCTACTACCTCTGTCTATATCAGAGTACACTCTCTGATGCTGTATTCGTTCCCATTCTACTCCTGTCCTGTGCCTCTAGACTTTAACCCGGCCCCACCCCACCCTTTGTTTCTCCCTCCCTTTTCCTAGTCAGCTTCATCTGTTACGTGAGTAACTTAGAAGTAGATACCTGTGGTGTAGCAAAGCAGTTCAGATCACTTAATAAAGGCAAAGCCTCTGGTTCACATTGTACAGGGTGTACATAAAGTCTAGGAACACTTTCAAATATTTATTGCACAAGAACCAAACATTGTACAGATATCGTACACATGTCATTTTGAAGAGTTTTTTCCCTCTCTTCATGTATACCACCAGAGTGTAGTTTGGTAATTTTCCGGTAGTCAGCGTTAGTCTCAAACGTGGCGAGTTCAGGTTTAGAGCGAGCTTTCTGTGTGTTGAGTTTGACAATAACAAGTGTGCTACAACTGTGCAACAGATATTTAGAACTAAGTACAGTAAGAAGCCACCAACAAAGAAGGCAATTTACCACTGGCATAACAAGTTCGTTAAGACGTGTTGCTTGTGTCCAGCAAAGAAAAGCGAATGTTCCAGTGTGAGTGAAGGGAATGTGGAGCGCATAAGAGGGACATTCATAAGGAGTCTAAAGAAATCGGTGTGTCGTGCATCCCATGAACTCAAAATGGCTCCAATGACTGTGTATTGAAACCATTCAAATTGAAGCTAGTGCAGAAGCTCAATGATAACAGAGACAAGCGTTTAGAATTTAACTCGCAGTTGCCACAATTGAATGAGGATGGGGATGGCATTGTTGATCACTTACTTTTTAGCGACGAAGCCACTTTTCACACTAATGGGGAAAGTGAATAGACGTAATTGTTGAATATGGGGTGCAAAGCATCCACAGGAAATGCATTAAATTTGAGCATGATTCCCCAAAGGTAAATGGTTTTTGTGCCTTGTCATGTCAAAAACTGTACGGACCATTCTTCTTCGCCAAGAGCACTGTCACTGGATATTCCTACTTGGACATGTTGCAGCAATTTACTGATGCCTCAAATGCAATCGGACTCTCCGTTCGTCTTTCAGTAGGATGGGGCTCAACCCCATTTTCATTGTGAAGTTCATGGGTACCTGAACACAGAGCTGCTGCATTGATGGATCGGCCGTGCTACAGAACTGTTTCATAAAACGGCCCTCCCCGATCACCAGATCTCACTCAGTGTCTTTTTTTCTGTGGGGACACATTAAAGATCTGGTGCATGTACCGCCTCTACCACGTGATGTAGCAGAGCTCCAGGAGAGAATATAGGAAACGACTGCCACAGTCGACGATGCCATGCTGGGATGGGTATGGCAAGAATTCGATTACCGTATTGATGCCTGGCAAGTCACTCGTGGTTCGTGTATTGAATGTTTGTAAAAAAGACTTCCAGAGTTTCTCTTCAAAATGCATCATGTATGACATCTGTGCAATATTTAGTTCCTGTGCAATATTTAGTTCCTGTGGAATATTTAGTTCCTGTGCAATAAATAATTGAAAGTGTTCCCAGGCTTTATGCACACCCTGTATGACCAACACGTTCATTTCAGAGTATGCTGATACAATAACACCATACTTGGCAATCATATAAACCTCTCTCTCTCGTCGAAAGAGCCATACCTAAGCAAGTCAAACGAGTACACAAGAAAAGAAATGTGGATTCAGAAAATACCATTCTTATGAAACAAAAGTAGCTCTTTACACTCACGAAGTAACAAGTGTTATCAACAGGGGATGTTGAATTGATTCCATATTTTTAGGTTACCAGAAATCTTTTGAACACCATTCCTCACAAGCAATTTCTAATCAGACTGCGTGCCTTTGTAGTATCGTCTCGTATGTGTGACTGGATTCATCTGATTTCCTGTCAGAAAGGCCACAGCTCATCATAATTGATGGACAATCATTAATAAAACAGAAATAATATCTAGCATTCCCCAAGGAAGTGTTATAGACCCTCTGCTGTTTTTGATCTACATAATCGATTTAAGAGCCAGTCTGAACAGCCCTCTTAAATTGTTCGCAAATGATGCTTTAATTTGTTCTCTTATAAAGTCATCAAATGATGAAAACAAAGTGCAAAACTATTTAGACTCTGTAGCAATTGACTTTAAATAATGAAGTCATCCATATGAGTACTAAAAGGAATCCACTAAATTTCGGTTACACGACAAAGCATACAAACCTTAATGCTGTAAATTCAACAAAATATTTAGGGATTATGAGCAACGTAAATTGGAATGACCACATAGATTTAAGCCAAAGACTGATTTATTGGCAGATCTCTTAGCAAATGCAACAGATCAGCTAAAGAGGTGGCCCTCTTCTGGAGTATTGCTGTGCTGTGTGGAATCCACATCAGATAGAATTGACAGAGGACACCGAAAAAATTCAAAGAAGGGCAGCTCATTTTGTATGATTACGAATTGGGGTGGCAGTCATTAAAATAAAGTAGTTTTTTGTTGTGGCAGGATCTTCTTATGAAATTTCAATCACCGACTTTGTAAATATTTTGTTGGCACCACCTACATAGGTAGAAATGATCATCAAAATAAAAGAACAGAAATCAGAACTAGCACAGAAAGATTTAAGTGTTCGTTTTTCCTCGGCACTGTTCAAGAATGAAACAGTAGAGAAATAGCTTCAAGGTGGTTCGATAAACCATCTGCCAAGCACTTAATTGTGAATTGCAGAGTAATCGTGTAGATGTAGATCTTGATCTGGTTCACCCAGAGCACACTCTTATTGTGGGCCATAGTAATGCATGCACACACATACATGTTTGTGAGAGCGTGCAGTGTTCCAGTTGTATAAGCCAGAACATATATCTTTCAAAAAGATTGATGAAGTTGTAGAATTCAGAGTCATATACGAAGGGGTACCCTAAAGAAACTGAACTTACTGTTTTTTAAACTTATTTATCACATTTTCAGCACAAACCTTATATCCTCTTCAGAGTACTCTCCACTTGCACTAATAGACTTGTCTAATCTTTTATTCTATTTTTCAAAACTTTGTTCAAATTCATCATTTGTGATGCTTGTAGCACCTCCCCCCCTTTTTTTTTACCTTAGCAACATCACTAAAACTCTTTCCTTTTATACGATATTGCAGTGCCTGTGTCACACAGATGACTATGCACTGAGGTGATCACAGCCGTTATGAAACATACCAAATGAATTCGCTATTGCGAATAATGACTATCATCAGCTGTAGAATGGAATGACGACAATGAAAATTTGTGCCAGACCAGGACTCAAACTCGGATTTCCCGCTTATCATGAGCGGTTGCCTTACCATCTGGCTATCCGTGCACGACTCGTGGCCAGTCCCAAACTTCCATATGTCGTCAACCATGCAACTACAATATCGTATTTATCTGCTGATACCGGGCATGCAACTTTCCAGTACACGTCTGATCTGTACGGGAATACACATAATGGATGTGCGAGTACAGATCGCAGGCACATGGTTGATGACATATGGAAGTTTGGGTCTGGCCGTGAGTCATGCACGGATAGCCACATGGTAAGTCAACCGCCCGCAATAAGCAGGAGATCCGTGTTTGTGTCCCAGTCCAGCACTAATTTCCATTGCCGTCATTCCATTCTATAGCTGATGGTATAATCCGTTCATCATAAGAATAAACCTGTTGTAAACATTGCACTATGTATTCTTCCGTATTTGCTGGAACCTTGTTGGATTTCAGTTTCACGTGGGACTGCAGCCAAAACCTCTTGAGTACTGTCAAATACGATAATAAAGGTAAGTTTTGTGCTGTGCGTTACGCTCACATCGACTTAGCCATAATACGGGACAACAGCTTTACCAGCGCATTTAACTTTGATAGCACTGGCCGGTCGGCTGGTACAGCTAGCCTGCAGTGACATGGCCAGCTGCAGTTCACATGTAGAAAGAGATGAGCAGAGGAGCATTACAGCTTCGAAGGTCATTTAATTTTTACACAGAATGAAATAATACACTGTAAATATACTGCTATATGCTCCTTAGAAGACTAGGCGAAAGCCACAACACGTTATCATTTTTAGCTGACATACTATTCTAATTAGAAACAAGAATGATGAATATTCCTGACTTAATCACAGGGTAATTTTTCTGCATAAGCTGTGTGTAATGTAAGAGAGTATTGAAGGATTTCACTGTGTAGTTAAATATTGAAGCCATTGAAGGTATTACCTACATACAGTCTGGTAATCTCTTAGCACCTTCCTTACTCGAATCCGATAAATACATTTCAGTTCTGGAAATGTCACCTGCTACTTTGATAACGAGCCTATCAACAACTGAATCCATGAAGCCAACAAGGCGCAGCCTTTTCTCATCTTCTTTTGTGACAAGCCATTGTATATTGCGCCAGCGTTTGGCAGTGACATGTGAAAAAGCTGCTTAATGTTAATTCCAGTACGTCTGGCAGCTTAACAGTCTCGTTACTTCTCGGGCCAAATCCCCCATTTTGGCTCCAGATCAGTTCTGTTGGGTTCATATTGTAATGGTACAGTACCAAATGTAAAAATGCAACATTTGTATGATGATGTGCTCGATGCTGTGAAAATAATTGTTTTTCGTGTTTCTAAGATACTTATCAACCTCTGTGGTATAAAATGATGGCCATAGTCCAAATAAACAGGATTTGGTATTTCATTTTCACCTTAAAAATTGAATTGTTATGTTTTCTTAATTCAAAAAACTTGTATCAACAGTCTTTTATAAAACATCGATAATTAAGAATTTGTATCTGAAATGGAAACAGGAATTTCATGTCCAATATGTAATTAGAAATGAGAAGACATATATTATTCATAAAAAATGCATAAGAGTTTTATAATTATGAGATGCAGGTATTTCAAATTGAATGAGGAAAGTCAAATGGATAGGGGAAGATATGAACCAGTGCACGGGTAATCGCATTTGGTTCTTACTTATTACGCTACTATCCGTGCTACACATTCTGTGCGCAAAGGTTAATCAACTGCATAGTATACAGCCAGGGGGAAGATTTCAAAGCCGATTATCTCCGTAAATTTACAAGAGACATTAAAAACAGCCTTTTTCTCGGCACTTTTTAACCGTGTTCCACGCACATACTTCACTACAGAACAGAAAGCAGCCTCAGTCATTTTTATATTGTGCATTAACAGCGTGACAATCGGAGTACAACTCTGCAGAGGCAGCAACTGTACATGATTTTTTAAATACAAACTACATAGCTAAAGCGTGATTAAGAAAAACGTTGATTGCTGTTAATACATTTGAATATCTTAAAGCTTAATTAATGTAACTTAATAATAATGATATGAATATAATAGAGGGAAACATTCCACATGGGAAAAATATATCTAAAAACAAAGATGATGTAACTTACCAAATGAACAGGCGCGCGCGCGCGCGCGCGCACACACACACACACACACACACACCAAATGAACAGGGGCGCGCACACACACACACACCAAATGAACAGGGGCGCGCACACACACACACACACACACACACACAAAATTCGAGCTTTCGCAACCTAAGGTTGCTTCATCAGGAAAGAGGGAGGGATAGGGAAAGACGAAAGGATGTGGGTTTTAAGGGAGAGGAGTCATTCCAATCCCGGGAGCGGAAAGACTTACTTTAGGGGGAGAAAAGGACAGGTATACACTCACACACATGTCCATCCGCACATATACAGACACAAGCAGACCTATGTGAAGGCACAGAGTTTGGGCAGAGATGTCAGTCGAGGCGGAAGTACAGAGGCAAAAAGGTTGTTGAATGACAGGCGAGGTATGAGCGGCGGCAACTTGAAATTAGCGGAGGTTGAGGCCTGGTGGGTAACAGGAAGAGAGGATATATTGAAGGGCAAGTTCCCATCTCTGGAGTTTTGATATGTTGGTGTTAGTGGGAAGTATCCAGATAACCAGCACGGTGTAACACTGTGCCAAGATGTGCTGGCCGTGCACCAAGGCACGTTTACCCACAGGGTGATCCTCATTACCAACAAACACTGTCTGCCTGTGTCCATTCATGCAAATGGACAGTTAGTTGCTGGTCATTCCCACATAGAAAGCTTCACAGTGTAGGCAGGTCAGTTGATAAATCACGTGGGTGCTTTCACACGTGGCTCTGCCTTTGATCGTGTACACCTTCCGGGTTACAGGACTGAATTAGGTGGTGGTGGTGGTGGGAGGGTGCATGGGACAGGTTTTACACCGGGGGGGTGGGGGGGCGGGGTTACAAGGGTAGAAGGGTAGGAGCCAGAGGGTAGGGAAGGTAGTTTGGGGATTTCATAGGGATGAACCAAGAGGTTACGAAGGTTAGGTTGACGGCGGAAAGACACTCTTGGTGGAGTGGGGAGGATTTCATGAAAGCTGGATCTCATTTCAGGGCAGGATTTGAGGATGTCGTATCCCTGCTGGAGAGCCACATTCAGAGTCTGATCCAGTCCCGGAAAGTGTCCTGTCACAAGTGGGGCACTTTTGGGGTTCTTCTGTGGGAGGTTCTGGGTTTGAGGGGATGAGGAAATGGCTCCGGTTATTTGCTTCTGTACCAGGTCGGGAGAGTAGTTGCGGGATGTGAAAGCTGTTTTTAGATTGTTGGTGTAATGGTTCAGGGATTCTGGACTGGAGCAGATTAGTTTGCCACGAAGACCTAGGGTGTAGGGAAGGGACCTGATGTCCAGGCGGAGCTTCAAGGAATCCTTAAAACCTTAGGCCCCCTACAAAACCTTTCACGTGACTCCATCAACCTCCTGACCCCACCAACACCTCACACCCCTACCTTCTACCTACTTCCTAAAATTCACAAACCCAATCATCCCGGCCGCCCTATTGTAGCTGGGTACCAAGCCCCCACAGAACGTATCACTGCCTACGGAGATCAAAAACTTCAACCCATTACATGCAGTCTCCCATCCTTCATCAAAGACACCAACCACTTTCTCGAATGCCTGGAATCCTTACTCAATCTGTTACCCCTGGAAACCATCCTTGTAACCATTGATGCCACTTCCTTATACACAAATATTCCGCACGTCCAGGGCCTCGCTGCGATGGAGCACTTCCTTTCACGCCGATCACCTACCACCCTACCTGAAACCTCTTTCCTCATTACCTTAGCCAGCTTCATCCTGACTCACAACTTCTTCACTTTCGAAGGCCAGACACACCAACAATTAAAGGGAACAGCCATGGGTACCAGGATGGCCCTCATACGCCAACCTATTTATGGGTCGCTTAGAGGAAGCCTTCTTGGTTGCCCAGGCCTGCCAACCCAAAGTTTGGTACAGATTTATTGATGACATCTTCATGATCTGGACTCACAGTGAAGAAGAACTCCAGAATTTCCTCTCCAACCTCAACTCCTTTGGTTCCATCAGATTCACCTGGTCCTACTCCAAATCCCACGCCACTTTCCTTGACGTTGACCTCCATCTGTCCAATGGCCAGCTTCACACATCCGTCCACATCAAACCCACCAAAAAGCAACAGTACCTCCATTATGACAGCTGCCACCGATTCCACATCAAAACGGTCACTTCCCTACAGCCTAGGTCTTCGTGGCAAACGAATCTGCTCCAGTCCTGAATCCCTGAACCATTACACCAACAACCTGAAAACGGCTTTGGCATCCCGCAACTATCCTCCAGACCTTGGTACAGAAGCAAATAACCAGAGCCACTTCCTCATCCCCTCAAACCCAGAACCTCCCACAGAAGAACCCCAAAAGTGCCCCACTTGTGACTGGATACTTTCCAGGACTGGATCAGACTCTGAATGCGACTCTCCAGCAGAGATATGACTTCCTCAAATCCTGCCCTGAAATGAGATCCATCCTTCATGAAATCCTCCCCACTCCACCAAGAGTGTCTTTCCGCCGTCCACCTAACCTTCGTAACCTCTTGGTTCATCCCTGTGAAATCCCCATACCATCTTACCTACCCTCTGGCTCCTACTCTCGTAACCGCCCCCGGTGTAAAACCTGTCCCATGCACCCTCCCACCACCACCTACTCCAATCCTGTAACCCGGAAAGTGTACATGATCAAAGGCAGAGCCACGTGTGAAAGCACCCACGTGATTTATCAACTGACCTGCCTACACTGTGAAGCTTTCTATGTGGGAATGACCAGCAACTAACTGTCCATTTGCATGAATGGACACAAGCAGACAGTGTTTGTTGGTAATGAGGATCACCCTGTGGGTAAACATGCCTTGGTGCACAGCCAGCACATCTTGGCACAGTGTTACACCGTGCAGGTTATCTGGATACTTCCCACTAACACCAACCTATCAGAACTCCAGAGATGGGAACTTGCCCTTCAACATATCCTCTCTTCCTGTTACCCACCAGGCCTCAACCTCCACTAATTTCAAGTTGCTGCAGCTCATACCTCACCTGTCATTCAACAACCTCTTTGCCTCTGTACTTCCGCCTCGACTGACATCTCTGCCCAAACTCTTTGCCTTCACATAGGTCTGCTTGTGTCTGTATATGTGCGGATGGACATGTGTGTGAGTGCGAGTGTATACCTGTCCTTTTCTCCCCCTAAGGTAAGTCTTTCCACTCCCAGGATTGGAATGACTCCTTACCCTCTCCCTTAAAACCCACATCCTTTCGTCTTTCCCTCTCCTTCCCTCTTTCCTGGTGAAGCAACCTTGGGTTGCGAAAGCTGTGTGTGTGTGTGTGTGTGTGTGTGTGTGTGTGTGTGTGTGTGTGTGTGTGTCTATCAACATACCAAAGCTTTCGTTTGGTAAATGCATCATCTTTGTTTTTAGATATAACTTAATAATAAGATATTTAATACATAAGTAGGACCTACTTCCAAGAGTGTAACACCAGTGTACGCGTGCTACGACTTCTGACCAATCATCGCATTTGTTTGTTTACATGAGGTTTATTCTTATGATGAACAGATTGTAGTCACTATTCGCAGTTGTGAATTCATTTTATATTTTTCCTTTTATATCTTTTTTCATTCTAGGAAACTAAAAAGTCACATGGGGCAAGGTCAGGTGAGTATTGGGGGGGGGGGGGGGGGGTGAGCAGCAGGGGTTGTACCATTTTTGGTCAAGAATTGTCATATAGATAGGGCTATCTGAGCAGGGGCATTGTCTGGATGGAAAAACCGGTCACCTGACTGCCACAAATCAGGATGCTTCTGCCACCCACTTTTGCGCAGTCTTTTCAAAACTTCCAAGTGGAAAGCCTGGTTACCTGGCTGACCTTGTGGAACAAACTCTGAGTGGATGACTCCTCTCACATTGAAAAAACAAATTTGCATGGTTTTAATATTTTATTTCATCTGACAAGCTTTCTTGGGGCAAAGCGAACATGAAGTCTTCCACTGCCTTTATTGGTACTTTGATTCAGGATCATAAGCATAGCACCAAGTTTTGTCACCTGTGATAATTTTTGAAAAAAGGTTTGGATCATTTCGGGGCTCTTCTTTCAAAGCACAGCGTGCTTCCACCTGACTTTGTTTTTGTACAGTGCTCAGCAGTCGTGGCATGAATTTGGCAGCCACCCATTTCACTCCCAAATCTGCTGCCACAATTCACTGCATTGAACTCCCGGCAGCTCCACAATTTCTTCAGTGTTCAGTTGTCGATCTACGTTGATGACTGCATGAATGTTTTAACTTTTTCATGAGTTTGGGCCATAAAATGATGACTAGAATGAGGTTTGTTATAAATTGACATTTCACCATTCTTGAAACTGGAAAACCAGTCAAGCACATGAGTCTTCTCCGTAGCTTCATACTTAGGTGCTGTTTTTAACATTTCAAGAGTTTTTCAGTTTTTCCAAGCAAAAAGCATAACTTCACCACCACATGCTGTTCATGAAAATCGGCCTTTGCAAAAAGAACAATCACACAAAACAGTTGTCACAATAAACTCTGCTGAAACTAGGCCTGACCACCTTCAGTGATAGCACTCAGCTTACCGACTCTGAAATGTTCTTTCTATATGTTCCTAGTGGCAAAATGCATACAAAAGCTCGGCCCACCAAAAAAATTAGTTTGTTTTCTTTTGGGTACCCTCTGTAAACTGCATTTGTGGGGGAGGAAAAAAGAAAATAAACAACTTTACAAAACAGCAATATATATAATAGTACTTACAGTGGAAATGTCATATTTTGCTTGGTTCATTTTACAGCAAAACTAATCAGTAAGTGACATTAGTTTTCCTTTATTTGGCTGTAACCATTATACAACAGTCTACATAAATATTCCTGGTAGTGTGCCGCTCCAGAACTCGAAACTGTAACCTTTGAATTGAGTGGGCAAACACTTGACTGACTTAGCTATCTCAAGGTGGCTCACAACCCATTTGGCGCAGTTGTTAGCACACTGGACTCACATTTGAGAGGACGACAGTTCAATCCCGTGTCCGACCATCCTGATTTAGGTTTTCCGTGATTTCCTTAAATTGCTTCAAGCAAATCCCGGGATGGTTCCTTTGACAGGGCACGGCCGACTTCCTTCCCCATCCTTCCCTAATTCGATGAGACCGATGACCTTGCTGTTTGGTCTCTTCCTCCAAACCAAGCCAACCCAACCATCACAACCCATTCTCTCTTTCCCACTTTCCGAACTTCACAGGAGCTCTCCTGCAGACTTTCTGGCACTAACACTTCTAGAAGAAAGGATTTTGTGAAGAAATGGCTTGGCCACAGCATAGTGAAGGCTGTTTCAACACTTCTCCGTGAGACAAGAAGTTTGCTCCTGGACGGGAATAAAGCATGTAGGTTACCCACCAGATGGCCATATTATGCACGCCCTATACATGCACAAGCTGTTTGGCCACTCTTGCCCGAAGTGTACAGCCAGTGGAGTAAGATTGCATATGCTACAGCTCAGCTGCAAGACTGTCCGCACATCAGCCATTTGCTCATCCGTGCCCCTGTCCCATGTCGACCCATCGTCCCACCAACAAGTATACAATCTGGCACAGCCTAGCCTAGGGGGATTGTTTCCAGAATGACTTCTCACTCTGGATTAGAACATGTGCCGATTTGAAACTTAAAGACAGTTTAAAACTATGGACCAGACAAGACTCAAACCTTTGCCTTTTGCCAACAAAAGGTCTAGAGACTGAGCTGTCCAGACATGACACGCGACCCACCCACACAGCTTAACTCCTGCGTACCTTGCAGGACACTAACACTCCTGGATGAAAAGATGAAGGTTCTGTGTTTGAGTGCTGGTCTGACAGTTTTTGTCTGGCAGAAAGTTAAGATTGGCGTGCACACACACTGGTGGTGAGTGAAAATTCATTCTGGAAAAGTCTCAACATCCCACAGTGCCTCATTGAGTTTCTTTAACCATTTTTAAGTAATCAAATCGGCTAACTGTGTGGGTCAAATAGATTTTTGTCTAATAATTACATGCGAATAAAGGAAAATGTCAATAAATGGATTTGTGCATACTGCGTACTCCAATTGGAAGAAATTATTCGAAACAAACAATGATCTATAGAATTTCGGAAATTTTTCTTTCACTTTATTTCAGTCTTTTCTTTCACTTTATTTCAGTCTTTTCTTTCACTTTATTTCAGTCTTTTCTTTTACTTTATTTCAGTCTTTTCTTTCACTTTATTTCAGTCTTTTCTTTCACTTTATTTCAGTCTTTTCTTTCACTTTATTTCAGTCTTTTCTTTCACTTTATTTCAGTCTTTTCTTTCACTTTATTTCAGTCTTTTCTTTCACTTTATTTCAGTCTTTTCTTTTTCACTTTATTTCAGTCTTTTTTTTTTCACTTTATTTCAGTCTTTTTTTTTTTCACTTTATTTCAGTCTTTTTTTTTTTCACTTTATTTCAGTCTTTTTTTTTTCACTCTATTTCAGTCTTTTTTTTTTTTTCACTCTATTTCAGTCTTTTTTTTTTTCACTCTATTTCAGTCTTTTTTTTTTTTTCACTTTATTTCAGTCTTTTTTTTTTTCACTTTATTTCAGTCTTTTTTTTTTTTTTTCACTTTATTTCAGTCTTTTTTTTTTTTTTTTTTTTTTTTTTTTTTTTTTTTTTTTTTTTTTTTTTTTTTTTTTTCAGTCTTTTTTTTTTTCCACTTTATTTCAGTCTCTTTTTTTTTTTCCACTTTATTTCAGTCTCTTTTTTTTTTTTTTCCACTTTATTTCAGTCTCTTTTTTTTTTTTCCACTTTATTTCAGTCTCTTTTTTTCCACTTTATTTCAGTCTCTCTTTTTTTCCACTTTATTTCAGTCTTTTTTTTTTTCCACTTTATTTCAGTCTTTTTTTTCCACTTTATTTCAGTCTTTTTTTTTTCACTTTATTTCAGTCATTTGCATTTTGGCTTAGTGTCTTTGTTGAAATTAATAGTATTCAGCTTCGTTTATTTATATTGTTATTGTATATCACATTTTTATATATAAAAGTTAAAATAACTTAGCTGAAAAATAAACAGGGTTGCATTGTGTTCTGACATCACTTCCAGAAATTGGCTCTCAAGTGAAGTACTTCAAAACTTATATACAAACGAGTGCTCAAAAACAAGGAGAGTGATTTTTGTTATGTACACTGAAAACAGTTAACTGAAAACATCTAAATCAATATCAGTTTTACAATAAAATGCAAAATTTTGTGTAATTTCTTTTAATGTGCTTAACTGCTGCTATTAGAAAAGACATTCTCGACTTTTGAAAAATTTACTAAGGCATACCATTAGACACAACCTGATAGACCACATAATAATTTTAGATGTTAGGACTCTGTTGCATTATTTTCAATATAAAATGGGGGTTGCATTATTTTCAATATAAAATGGGGGAAGATGTGAAAACTGAAGGCACCTGGCCTTGCTTATTTTATCAAAAAAGTTTGCATGTTCTAGAGTTTTAAATTTGAAATTCGAGCTACTTGAACATTCCATGCCTTGTGTCCTTCCCCTCAACTTACAAATGAATGAACTAGGTCATCTGTGGAATACAGTAGTATAGTTGTGTGTCTATTAAAGTGTTATATATATATATATCTCTCTCTCTCTCTCTCTCTCTCTCTCTCTCTCTCTCTCTGTGTGTGTGTGTGTGTGTGTGTGTGTGTGTGTGTGTGTTTTAGATAAGTCATAACATAGTAGATGTACTGGAAAGTGTATCTAGGAAGAGGTTCAAGATATAACTTATTAGTGAAGTATTTCACTTTCACTGAAAATTTTTCTATGGATTATTATTTTTATTATTATATTGATTTTTTGTTTATTTAATTATTTAATATGAACAATTTTGTTGTTTATTGTCTTAGTATATTTTATAGAATTGAATTTTTAAATCATAATATATTGGTAATGTAAGTGTTTTATGAAATATTATTTTAAATTTTTTAAAGTAGCCCTCCTACTTTACAATTGTGTGTCTTAACAGCAGTTTTCTTCTTATTGTAACAGGGAAGGATTTCCGTTCCAGAGGGTACTTCGGAATGTTGATACAAATATTAAGGTTGTGGACTCGTCTGGACATACAAGTGCAGAAGATTCTTTCAGGGAAGTGAAGAAAGCTATGCGGAGGCTGAGCACATCAACAAAAAGTTCAGAGGAGCACTGAAATGCAGTTTGTTTTCATAAAGATGCGCAGTGGAATGAATATACCTTTTGAAACATCTGCTACAGTACAGGGCTAACAAGTTTTATATTTTTAAAGATTATCTGTGATACAGTATTTTATAGGCAGCATTTTTATCTTTTAACAATAATTCATAAAAATGTATTGTTGCATATGTGTACAATAAATTTTTTGATATCACATCATTTTCTTTTACTTAAAATACCGGATTAGACATGTCTGGTGTCAATCTATCTTTTCCAACATTGTTGATACTCCTACCTGGAGCTTGCATTTTTTATTGAAATTCTGAATATTCCTAAAGGAACGTTACATAATGGGAATAAATCCTCTTACTATTTCCAGACCCTCACTTTGTTCAAAGCTTCATTAACTCATTTCAAGGCTGTAGGTCATATATAATGTCTTAATATCACTTCAGGTAATTTCAAATCTGCCTCCTCCTCTGTCCACCCTCTCACACCTTCCCCCTCTTTTTACGGTATTTAAAGAAACTGTGGCCGTGCAGAATTTTCTCACATTTTGTGAACTTGTGAAATCAATTGAGACATGTCACTTAATATAAACAGGGTTGCCACGGGTTCTGGAAAGCAGGGAATTTCGAACACATCAGGAAAAATTGAAAACTCAAAAAATCTCATTTTTGTCTCAGTAGATGAAATGGTTTGTTTACTAAGATGTCCTACATCATCACTGGCTGGGTGCAGCTGAGTACATTCACTGCTTCCGTACTCTTTCGTTACTACTGCTTCTCCCCTTCCTATCACTCCCCTCACCTTGCAGTTAGTGGTGCCACTAACGTAGCAGCTTTATTGATTGTCAGAGTATTTGAACAAGTTATCTGTTGCACGGATTGATCATCATGATCTCATTTCATTAATATGTTGTCTGTTGCTCAGTGAATAGCTGGTTCACACGAGTGGATTTCCATGACAGGCTAAAACCACAGGCCATTTATGCAGTATCTGTAACGGATCAGGCCTGCTGATACGAAGCCATTTGATTCCCACTAACATACAGGCCCTGCCCATCGAGTCTAGTCTACCTGCAGCCCAGATCTGTTTTGTGTGGTGTAATGCAGCAGACTTTCATGGTTTGTACATGGGCCGAAGACTGCAGTGCTCTTCAGCAGGCCAGAGGCCATGGGCAATGGATTTCAGGAATTGAGACTGTCTCACCAAAAGTAAGGCGTACAGTGTAGCATTTTATTTGTTCTAGTACATTTTGGCACTTCAAGAGTAACTTACAGATTAGAAAGTATGGATGATAAAAAGAAGAAAATTGTGTCAGTTGATGCTGGTTTGTATGCTGAGTACTTGTATATTTCTCAGAAGAAAAACCTCGCAATACCTTTAAAATAATAGATATAACACAATGAGTAATAACCAACAACAACAAACATAGTAGAATCAACATTTTATTGATTAGTTAGGTTACGCAAGTTTTACCACTAGATGGCGATCTAAATGTCTTAACGTTAATTGGGTCGGCTACAAATGACACATGAAAAAACAATATGACGACGACTCATTTTAGTTGCACATTACAGCAGATAAGCCCATTCACTGTGACAAAGTTGTATCACATCAGATGGAAAAATCTGTTTTTAATTTCCCTCAGGCCAAAAACCAGATAGAGTAAAATGAAATCAGTTTCTAATTGCCGTGAGACTGGTGCAAGACCTCTTCAATATGCTGTCCAGTTTTCTGCCACAAGTTGAAATTGGAAAACGGCATGTTCCACAGTAGACTGAAGTGTCTCTTGGATGACATTCAAACTGGGGTGTGCAATGTATCTTCAATTCAGCTACATTCGTACAAGGTTTATTACAAAATTAAGGTTAGGTGACTGATATTTAACTAAAGATAGGCCTGAATGATGTGTGCGGTGCCGTATACAGACTCTTTAGGAAACTACTACGGTGTTAGTTTGATTCAGAAGTCATTTGCCAGTCAGTGTGTGCAGATCACAATGGCCGATACAATCATTGATCCCACCAGTTTTTAAGTGCATGGTGTTATTAGATTTTTGCTGGCAAAAGGATTTCACATCTAATGTATGCACCTGAAATAATGAGTGACAAACAAGTTTGAAAATGGCATCGAGAATTTCAAAATGGCCATACAAATGTTCATGATGAACAGTGTGGTTGTGGGCCCAGTATTCAGACTGATAACATCGTTGATTGAGTGAACCACCAACTTAAAAAAGTGATCTCTGTGGTTCATGTTTTAGTGGTCTCGCTAATGAATTCCTAAATTTTGCTCGATCCTCAATTTACAAGATTGTCATTGAACAGCTTCAATATCACAAACTGTGTGTGATACGGGTTCAAAAAATGCTCACAGGTCAGCACAAAGAATGCATAGTGTGCTGCAGTCTTTGGAAAGTTAATAGACAAGATAGAGATGATTTGTTTTCCCACATCATTATGGGTGACGAGGAGCGGAAATTGTACACGAGTGCAGAATCAAAATAATAGTCAATGCAGTGGTGCTATTAAAGTTCACCCAAACCAAAAAAGTTTAAGAAACCTGTGTTCTGGAATCGAAAAATGTTGGCTACCGTTATTTAGAATGAAAAGGGCATTCTTTTGATCGATTTCATGGACCGTGGGTAAACAGTTACAGCTGACGTATACTGTGAAATGCTAACTAAAGTGAAACATCCTATCCAAAATACACTGTAGGAAACTGTCTTCTGGCACACTCCTCCTCTGTGACATTGCACATTCTCACACTGCTGCCAAATCCAAGGAAATGGTTCAAGATTTTTGTTGGGAACTTTCCGATCACCCTCCATACAGTCCTGACCTTGCACCAAGCGACTTATTTCCTCTGGCTGTATTTAGAAAAGTGTGTGGGTGGACAACGATTTCAAAACCATGATGAACTCAAGACTGGCATTACCAACTAGTTAAATTTCCAGGCAGCAGAATTCTATGTGGAGGGGTTAAAAAAGCTGCTGCAGCATTACAGAAAGTGTAAAGATGTGAAGAGCAATTACGTGGAAAAGTAAAGTAGGTATGTAGTAAAATTTTACTGTCAATTAAAAACTCTTTCCGAGGAGCTTTTTTTTTTTTTTTTACCAAATGGAGCTTCGTTTTCAAATAAGCTTCATAATTGGAGCAACCAAGATAACATCTTTCAGATAATCCTACAGCCAGAAATTACACAGATAAGGTCAGCTGATATGGATGGCCAGCTGTAAGGAAATGACACCTGATAATTGTAGCATTTCAGAAATGCGTATGCAGAAGCCACTTGACTGACTGTGCAACGTGTGGACGAGTGCCACTTGCATAAATATGATTGTGCCCCTAAATCTGGAATCACGTTGGTGCTCAAGACACTTATAACACTTATCAGTTACAGTACAATAACAGGACTCAGCTCTTCAAAAAAAATATGGCCCTACTATAAGATGCTGTCATTCTGCACCACACTGTCACCTTTAAAGAATGAAGTGGAACGGGTTGATGAGCATGCGGAGTTTCCATTGGTCATATTTTGCAGTTCTCCATATTGACATGTGCTTGGAAATGGAAGTGGGTTTTGTCTGTCCACAAAATGTTCCATGGCCATTCATTGTCCACTTCCATGCAAGCAAGAAATTTCAGAGTGTACATTTGTCTTGATGGCAGATCAGCACGAAGCAACTCCTGAACAAGGATGATTCTATACAGATAGCAACGCAGGATGTTTCGTAGGACTGTATGCACCAGGTACTGCATTTCTGCACACCACCGCTTGACCTGACCTGCAGTGCTGTGGCCACATCTTCGACAGATGTCAGGTCAACTGCGACATCAGATCAATTGCGTTCCTGTCTCTGCCACATTGCACTTCAAAAGAACACGTGTTTTTTTTTTTAATTTTGTAATCATTTTCTCCATACCCTTAGGAGACATCAGACAATGCCTTTCTCTTACCCTTGAGTGTCCCGCACTTGTACAGGACTACTGGCATAGTCACTTCTTGTAAAAGAACTTTACCAGCAGTGCATGATCCTTCATGGGGACAGTAATGTTGGGTGTCTCGGACAAAAACTGAAGAACAGTCATGTCCCACTCATCTGTTGGTGTGCTTATTCTGACACTTACAGATCATCTGTTGGTTAAATTTCATCAGTTTTTGTTCCTTGAAGTTTCCCCCTGCGTCAGTAATATGCTGTTCAAATTTTTCATCATTCTAAAGTGTTTCAAAAATGACCTAAAACGGTTTGGTTAACACACTTTCAGTATGATACAAAATGGACCCAGGAACATGAGATACACGAGGTTGTTGGATGGTGCTGCTGCACCATTAATAAGTATAGGCATGCATTTGGGGGATTCTTAAAAATTTTGTGCAGCTGTGACTGGTAGTCAGGTGAAACTCAGGGCACTGACATACAATGGCAGTTACAACAGCACTTAGCAACCTGTATGTGGAGGCCAAAGCAGGCAAAATTAAAAAATAAAAATAAAAAAAAAGAGGAACTCTCCACTTGTCCTCTCCAGAGGGTCTTCAACAGAGATGTAGGTAAAGGAGCTGAAATAAGGGAGCCCAGATTTTCAAGGCAAGCAGCTATGCTGTCTGTGTCTGGAAATGGAAAGAATACCACTTGTTTAAGTTGCAAGCGAACAATGACAACCGTCTGATGATAAATTTCGGCAGCCAGCCAGCCCGCTGAATCATCCACCAAGCTCCGCTGTATGGACATGCCGCAGCCGTGGTGATGTGAGTACGAAACTTGGCGCTGCACAGACACAGAGAGCAGGGGATGACCAGCCACTGCTCTTTGGGTGCTGTCTGCAAAGGCGGAGCCGGGGCATGATCTCACAACCTCCTGGGTCCAACACTGTCCTCTGTCACCAACCGAGCAGCCCTGGGTGGGCGACTGAAGCTGAGACTCTACTACAACAATGGCTGCTGGCTGTTTTCCTTCGGAACTCTTCCTGGAGACTATGAGTAATGCTTGAGGGAACAGCCAGCCATGCTCCAGCTTGGCCAGCACAGGGCTTCTTGCTCATCCAGCGCATGCTGCTAGCCGTGCCACCCATCTGCAGGGACAGAACAGTCAGGTGCCAATGCAGGAGACTCCAGCGCTGGCGTTTGCTCTGACACGCTACACACACTGCACCACCAACGTCTGGATCAGCACTATCATCCTGGTGCATTACAACTGCCTGAGGACAGGGGATCGTAACAACTTGAGAGTCAGAGTGGGCTTTAAGCTACCCAACACAAGAAGTTATGTTAGGAAATGTTCGCCCACATCGAGCACTACGTTGGTTTTGGTGAGTAGTGAATGAGGCAGTGACACTTGACGTACTTTTGGTGGTATCAGTTCAGCACAGAGTGGTGTGGTGAGTCTAGTTTTATTTATGTTGGCTCTCGTCATCGTAGTTGTTTTTGTGAGCTAGGGTACAAGATATTTAAGCCCGCTGCATGCAGGGACGGTAGTAGTGGCCAGTACAGCCAGCCAACGAACTGGCTGCGACAGTAGATTTACACATGAAGACAGTAATGGCTTCCAGTGAACTTGTTGTAATAGCAGCCAATAACTAGTTTGTGCATAGACGTGGTGAGTGCAACATTGTCCAAGGATGTGTGAGAGCATGGAAGAGCTTGACGATGAGTATGAGGAACCTGTTGATGAGGCTGTGAGTGAAACTGTACATTAAGTTAAGAGCTTCAAGAAGTATTAACCAAAAATAGGTTGTGATGGGTTAAAGACTGGGTGTGTTGTAGAGGTCAGCTTGGAGCTTCATCTACAATACTTCTGGAACTTGCCAAGGAGGATCCTCTAGAGTAAAAGAGATTTATGAGAATGAGTGTGGAGCAATTTAACGGGCTGTATATTGTAACTGAATGTACAATATAAAAAACAGATATGTTAATGAGGAATGCAGTTCCTGCTCATCCGATACTAGAGGCTGCCTCAAGATTTTTAGCTACTGGTGATAGAAACCAAACTCTAGCCTTCTTGTTTTGAACACCCTGCCAGAAGTGCAGCAATAGCCACAACATTAGAAGAACATATAAAGGTATGATCTCACAAACAATTGCTTGCTAACGAGTTAATTTATAGCTATGGTAGAATAAAAGAGTGGGCCTGTTTTTATATATCGTGTAATAAACATTTCTAAAAAGAGGAGCACATTCTTAGCAATATTGATGCACAAAAGTAAATAAATGCAGAAATGTGCATGTATATTTTGGGATTGTCACACCTAACAATTATGTCAACCATAGAAGATTTTGTAATAATAATCCTTTTGTAGGTTCCGAAGACAGCGAAGAAATGGGTGGAAATACAACAAGATTTTGAAACCAAATGGAATTTTCCATTATGTTGGGATGCTATTGACAGAAAACATGTGGCTGTAAAGTGTCCGCCTGGAAATTGCTCTCAGTTTTACAATTACAAAGGACGGTTACAGCATTATACTTTTGGCATTGGTAGATGCTGATTGTATGTTTCCATACACAAATGAGGGAACCAATGCAAGAGCCAAGGATGCAAGTGTGTTTCCTCACATCTACATCTACATTTATACTCCGCAAACCACCCAACGGTGTGTGGCGGAGGGCACTTTACGTGCCACTGTCATTACCTCCCTTTCCTGTTCCAGTCGCGTATGGTTCGCGGGAAGAACGACTGTCTGAAAGCCTCCGTGCGCGCTCTAATCTCTCTAATTTTACATTCGTGATCTCCTCGGGAGGTATAAGTAGGGGGAAGCAATATATTCGATACCTCATCCAGAAACGCACCCTCTCGAAACCTGGCGAGCAAGCTACACCGCGATGCAGAGCGCCTCTCTTGCAGAGTCTGCCACTTGAGTTTATTAAACATCTCCGTAACGCTATCACGGTTACCAAATAACCCTGTGACGAAACGCGCCGCTGTTCTTTGGATCTTCTCTATCTCCTCCGTCAAACCGATCTGGTACGGATCCCACACTGATGAGCAATACTCAAGTATAGGTCGAACGAGTGTTTTGTAAGCCACCTCCTTTGTTGATGGACTACATTTTCTAAGCACTCTCCCAATGAATCTCAACCTGGTACCCGCCTTACCAACAATTAATTTTATATGATCATTCCACTTCAAATCGTTCCGCACGCATACTCCCAGATATTTTACAGAAGTAACTGTTACCAGTGTTTGTTCCGCTATCATATAATCATACAATAAAGGATCCTTCTTTCTATGTATTCGCAATACATTACATTTGTCTATGTTAAGGGACAGTTGCCACTCCCTGCACCAAGTGCCTATCCGCTGCAGATCTTCCTGCATTTCGCTACAATTTTCAAATGCTGCAACTTCTCTGTATACTACAGCATCATCCGCGAAAAGCCGCATGGAACTTCTGACACTATCTACTAGGTCATTTATATATATTGTGAAAAGCAATGGTCCCATAACACTCCCCTGTGGCACGCCAGAGGTTACTTTAACGTCTGTAGACGTCTCTCCATTGATAACAACATGCTGTGCTCTGTTTGCTAAAAACTCTTCAATCCAGCCACACAGCTGGTCTGATATTCCGTAGGCTCTTACTTTGTTTATCAGGCGACAGTGCGGAACTGTATCGAACGCCTTCCGGAAGTCAAGAAAAATAGCATCTACCTGGGAGCCTGTATCTAATATTTTCTGGGTCTCATGAACAAATAAAGCGAGTTGGGTCTCACACGATCGCTGTTTCCGGAATCCATGTTGATTCCTACATAGTAGATTCTGGGTTTCCAAAAACGACATGATACTCGAGCAAAAAACATGTTCTAAAATTCTACAACAGATCGACGTCAGAGATATAGGTCTATAGTTTTGCGCATCTGCTCGACGACCCTTCTTGAAGACTGGGACTACCTGTGCTCTTTTCCAATCATTTGGAACTTAAGTCAGCCCTAGACAATCATACACTAAATTTTCCTAATGACCACTTTATTTTGGGTGACAACACATTCCCTTTGTCACCTACACTAATGAAGCCCTTTGCCAAATGAAATTCGACATTAGGGAATGTATATTCAATTATCATTTATCACGTGCATGCAGAATGGTGGAAAGTGCGTTTGGTATAATGGCGGCATGATTTAGAACCTTTCGAAAAGAAGTTGTTGTTGATTTAGAGACAGATTTGGTTGTGCAGCGTACATGTACTCTCCACAACTGTTTGCAAACGATGTCACCAGCAATGTATTCTGAAAGAGAATGGGTTGACCATGAAGACACTGACAGTGGAGTTTTTCACATTGGTCTGTGGCATTCCACTGGGGCAGAACTACCATCATTGAGAGGGGCTTGCTTGACAAACACACATTCGAAAACTGCTTTGGAAATAAGGAAGAAACTGGCTGAATACTTCAGTTGTAAAGGACAAGTATGTTGGCAGATGAAGGCTATTGGCTTGTAATAAGTGACATTTAGGCTCTACCTAGTTACTGATGATCTTTGTAACTTAAATTGTTCTGAACCCTTACTAGTGTTATTGTTCAGTGAGTCACAAAGTTTATTTAAATGTTAATAGTTGATAACATTAACAACAATGCAAAATGTCTTGCAACACAGTGGGTTCATAGTCGTTAGATATAGCCTAGTACCCTATTAAATCACATGCTTTGTAGAGTATTTTCTTTTGCAGTATTATTATTATTATTATCCATTCCTCCTTATGTTTAAAAAGGTTTGTTTTTTTGTTTCTATTTTAGTAAGTAACCTATCATCTAGAAAGGTGACAATTAATTGAATACCTATTTACTGATTTACCTGGGCTCACAGTTTTGATTTAACAAACACAAAAGATTAAAAACCAAACTTATCAGATTTGATGTTGACCTCCTCCTCTCGAGAAACTCTCGACTGTAGTGAACCCTGGTAACTTGGGTACGTAGATGTTGTCAGTGCCCGCTCTGCTTGTGTTTGATGAAATCTCTTTCAAGACTTCACTTCTGTTCGTGGCCTTGTGGCTCTCAAAAAGCACGTCAGGAACTGCGACCTCTAGTCCTATTAAGTCACTCTTTTTACTTCATCATAGAAGTCTCCCTCTTCGACTTGTTGGTATGTTCACAATGCCATATTTTCTGTAATAGTTCATAATTTACAGAAGTTTAATAAAAATGTATGTATCTTGTCTGCACTCCGTTTAACACTAGCAGTTGGTTTTGAATGCACTTTTTCTGATATTGAAGTTGTTTCGCAACAACATGCACAACAGTAGTTCCTCTCTCAACAGTGTCTAGTGCTCTATTGGCGGTCTGTACCCTGTAAGACACATCCAGTAGTGGCTGCCACTAGATCACGTGACCATGTTACTGGTGTTTTGGCGTTCACCAAATTCAAACATGTTTGCATTTGGTGGTCGCCAGTAGCCTACTGGATGGTAAAACCTCTACACACAGGGAGAGTGGAGGGATGATAACCAGCGGCCAGTACCGGCCTTTGTGCAGAGGGCTTTAGAGTCCCTATGGCTTCACAAAGTAACCCATGGACTTCTCTTTGTTTAGTGGTAATGATGGATATGATAATATAGGCCCAGTGAGGTATCCATTTTATTATTTGACTGGCATGAATTGCAGTGTACCAGAGTTGTAGCATCTACTTGTTCAGTGTGTAGACGAACTGGCCATCTGGCTAGGAGCTGCACTGAGTGTAGATGGGCAATGATTTGCCAGTAGTAGTTGTAGTAGCAGTAGTAGTAGTAGGTAGTAGTAGTTTCTGATTAGATTTTTGTGTATGGGGGTGGTTAAATGGGAGATAGTGTGTGTGTGTTTTTTGTTTAACAATTGAATTAAGGTAGAAGCAGAGTATGATAAATGGTGGAAAGACATAGTACTACTACCACCATGGAAACAGCTGCTTTTTTAACTCGGTGAGTGCACTTGTTAACAGATGAATTTGAGCACGAGAGGCAGAGAAATTTTGAGCTTACTTGTGAGTTAATAGCTGGGAAAACGAGCTGGGTTCAGCTGCAATTGGAGTCATGAAAATATCTGGATTGAGAGTGCCTTCTGTTCCATATGATCTGGCAGTGGTCGCATTAATTAATCCCTTCTTGTGCAAGGCAACAGAGGACTTGACAGTGTTTATTAAGATTGTTGGGGACACTGTGGAAGCACGTGTATGGTCAGACAAAACAACCCTCTGTGTTGTTAGTATGTGTTCGGGAGGGGATACCGAAGCACATGTTGTATACCATGAAACATTGAGAAAGCACAAACGTTTCAGGAGTGGGCTGTTCATTTATGCCATTCGTACCAAAACCAAAACAGTGTTCTGTTTTTTGTTTTGAGAGAAACTGAGTACTTTGTCAATGCAGCGTGACGAGTCTGTGGATGCATTTTTGGATAGAATCCATAAACTGAATGCAAAGACATATGAACATGCAGAAACTAATAGGGTGTAGTTGTGAGGGACAGAAAATAGGGCAGTGGACATTTTTCTGTGTGGTATACCGACAGACATGTCATGAAGGGTAAAAAAGGAAAATCCAGAGGACTTTGTGTCAGCTTTTAGGATCGCATCTTTTATAGAGGAGGTTGAAATTGGCACAAAACATAGAGTGGACGTCCAGGCGTTTGCTTCCAAAATCAGGTGTTATAGATGTGGTTGGGAGGGGCAGTGTACACAGAGTGCTACATGTGTGGTGGTGTGGGCCAATAGGCATCTGATTGTCGAAGTAGGAACAGTGGGAAGCAACAGCAAGGGAAGCAGCCATTAGATGCAAATGGGAGTGCTTCAACCATCAGAAGACAGTCCTGATAGACCATAACAGTGCACAAGTTAGTGCTCAGGCGTAATACTGCTTAGTGGGCTTGTTGTGGAGGGAGGGGAGAGAGGTTTTTGATAGCCACAGGGGTGCATATGTCCATTATTGATTTGGACCTTGTGAGAAAGAGGAGACTGTAACCACCACAGTTACATTATGTGGGGTTGGCGATAATAGTTTAGACTCATTAGGTATGACTTTACTGGAGTTTCCAGTTGGGAAAACTAAGTTCAGCAAATGCATTTAGGCGTTTCCACGTGGTAAGCGAAGGGTTTTCAGCAATTCTCAGGCAAGAGTTTCTTGACAAACATCATGCTAAGGTTGATCTTTGGCAACATACAGTAGAACTCAATGGTACTTAGTTCCATTTAGGGGACACAATTGCAACTGAGGCAGTGACACAAGGTTCACCTACAGTGGGGGTGAGACCAACTGAACTGCATACGTTTTCAGTAAAGATCAATCAGCAGGATAAAATATCAGCAGATACAGGGAAGATAGTGTGGGTTTTAGTTGATACCAGTTTGCTGAGAGAAACATTTTATGTTGTTGAATCACTCTTAAGCAATGAAGGTGTTGTATAGTTCACATTATTTTGTCCATTGGAGTTTGGCGTGTGTGAGTGACATTAATGGGGAATGTATGATTCCGGTTGGTGTGGATAACTTTGGCAGAGGGTAGGTGACTCTGTCAAAGGGTACAGTAATAGCCACTCTAGATGTCTTGGATGTAGAAGACTTCGACACATCAAGTTCAGAGGAAAACCACAAACAAACCATCAACATGGAACTGTAAGGAGGGAAAGTGGGTCACTTGAAGAGCAGTGATCAGAGGGCTATGAAAAATTTGTTGTTGAGGTTCAGTGATTTATTTTGTATAGTCTGAGATTTATTAGCAACCTCAGTGACATAACATCATATACCAACAGGGGATTGTACTCCAATATTTATAGGAAGCCATGCTATATAGCAATTCAACTGCAACCATTACTAGAAGAGTGTATTGAGCAATGACTATGGGGTGGGATCACAGGACTGCGTGATAGCCCTTGGAGTGTGAATATAGTGGTCATGTTGAAGAAATCAGTGGAGAAACAAGGAAATACAGATTTTGCTGTGACTACAGATAACTAAACGCAAGAACGATTTTGGATGCTTATCCAATGTCAAATATCATATGACTTTGGATATCTGGATCAGTTTTTACAACTGTGGATCTCAGGAGTGGGTGCCATAAATAGGAAGTGGCACCTCAGGATTGGGCTAAAACAGCATTTACAGTACTTGGTGGCCATTTTCATTACGAAGACGTGCTGTTTGGACTAAGGAATGCACTGGCAACTTTTCAACGGTTGTTAGATGGAGTACGGAGAGAATTAAAATCAAAAACTTGTGTGTTGTATCTGGATGACTTAATCATCTACTCAAAGAATTTACTAGAACATGTGAGACGTTTGGAAGATGTGTTTAACCGGCTAGGGTCAGCACGTGTGACATTAAATAAAGGCAAGAGCAATTTTGTGCAAACTCAGGTAAACTATGTGGGGGACATGATTAGTGAACGTGGCTCACAGACCGATTCTTGTCTTACAGACACAATTCAAAATTTTCCAACACCACAATCAACTAAGCCTTTGTGATTGTTATAGGTGGTTTGTGAGAGACTTTGTAGGAATAGAAGAACCCTTGAACAAGCTACTGAAAAAGGGAGTGAAATTCCATTGGTCGCAGGACTGTCAAGAGGAATTTAAAAAATTAATAGAATAATTAGTTTCAGATGTTATATTGGTTTCTCCGGATTTCAAGAGTTTATCCTTTCATGTGACGCTTTGAATGAGGCAATAGATTGTCATTTTGGCTCAGATGGTAGATGGTAGGGAACATCTGGTAGGTTATGCTTCAAGGCAGATAAACAGCGAAAGATCTCAACGACAGAAAGAAATGTTGGCAGTCATACAATGTATTACATCTTTTTGATGTTACCTATATGGTAAGAAGTTTAACGTCATGACAAACAGTGCCTCACTGAAATGATTGCCGGGTCTGAAAGATCTGCCTAACAGATTAACTCAGTGGATACTTAAGCTTTGTGAATTTGAGTACTAGGTAATCCATAATCCAAGAAAATCACATGCAAACACACATGGGGTAAGTCATAGGCTAGTGATGTTTAGTACATTATGGAAGAGTGCAAGGGGCTCAGGCAAAGGATGAGGAGTGGTAATTTAAATCACAGCAACCACATTTTGTTATTCATGAGGGTTTGTTGTGTAGGACAATGAGCTGCCAAGTGTGGTAGTTCTGGCAGACATTTTGCAGCAAGCTCATGTCCATATGTATTCATCAAGCTCTTATCCATATGTAGTCAGATCACAGAAGTCAACATGTGACACAGATATATGGGAGAGCAGTTTTGGTGGAGGAACAGGAAGCGCGATATGGAGCAGTGTGTTAGCGATTGTGTGCCATGTACGCAAAGGGCTGACATTGCACATCAGAACATGCCATTACAAAGATTACTAGAGGTGTCAAATCCATTTTCTGTGATGGGACTGGATGTCCTTGGGGAGGTGTTAGTAAATAACTGGATATTGAAATTTGGGTTACCTGAGACCTGTTTGACATTTTGAGTCCTAAATTAGGGCCAGATGGCGAATTGGTAAGGAAGTTTGCCAGAAGAATAAGGGAATTTGGAGGCACGTACAGAAGATGAGCATAACGGGCCTATAACAGCTGAACAGGTGCATAGACGAGCTGCCTCAGTACCACAGAGACAGTGGGTGATGGTCATGAATCCCTGTACACCAAACGGAAGAGCAAAGAAATTTTTAACTAAGTACCAGGGACCTTACAATGTTGTGGAAATAACATCACTAGTCAATGTGAAGCTATAGTTCCCCACAAAAATTCTGTTTTACAAGTCAGTCACATAAAGCAGTTTAAAGGAACAGTAAAGGAGATACTGCAGTCATCAGCATCCAACCACATGGAGAAAGGCGTAAGAAGAAGGGGCCTGGAATTGGCGAGAAACATAAGGTGCATGATGTACCATGTAGATTAAGATTGCGTAAGTAACTTGTAGGATTATACTTTACTGTTGTTTCATGTTAGTGTATTGGGGAGTGTGTGTGTTTTTGCCATAGCATTTTTTTTTCTTTCTTGTGTTTGAGAAGGAGCTTCTGCCAGCTCGAACCTACTTCCAGAAAATGGGAACATATTAGTTTACGCAGTATTTATGCTGAAAACTGTGTAGTTGAAGTGTTATGAAGGAGGAAAGTTGGTAGGGTTGAGGAAACTCGAGTTTCAGGAAATGGGAATGATTATTAATGTCACAACTTGTGAAGTAATCAGGTGGACTTTCATCTTCAAGCTATGACCACAGGCTCAACTGTTTTAACATTGTCATAGAATATGTTGTATTGGCCAGAAGGATTCAAAATTTAATGTATTAAAAAGAAAAAGAAAAGAAAAGAAAAAAAAAACCCACACACTTCAACCCAGAATTTATGCAATCCTTAGACAAATTAATAGAGTCCCAGCAGAATAGAATTTCGAATGCACAAATGTTGTGACATATGGACCATTTCTGGGAACAACAGTAGTAGTATTGGTGATAGTAGTAAGTATATTGGCTGCCAGCTGTTGCACGACTCTAGCAGGCTTTTGCATACTGTATTTCTTGCTAAAACACAAGCAGGCCACAGGCTGCAGACCTTCCAGTACACCAATTATCAGTAGAATGGTTAACTGGCATTAGCAGGAGAAGCAATTAGTTTTAAGGATGTAATTAGTATATGAGAATATAATAGGCATCTATGATAGTTCAGGGCCAACCTACATTGCGAATTGGGGGAAGGGGGGGGGGGATTGGCCTCAATATGTAAATTACTAAAGTGAAGGGAGTTTAGTGGAAGCCCGATATTAAATATTTGGGACAAATTTGCTCAAAAGGGAGGAGGAATGCTGTGCCACCAATATGTATAGTTGTGGGTTTGGGGAATTCTTAAAAATTTTGTGCAGCTATTGCCCAAAAGTAAAAGTCAAGGGAACGATGTACACATCATGTAGTGAACACTGGCAATGTTGATATTAAGCACCGTTCTGTAAGACATGTTTTTGACATCACTCGCAGGCAAGGAGAGACAACCTGGTGGACACTATAAACAAGTGTGGAGACAGGTACGAAGTAATCAGGTGCAACACAGTGCACTAAGATGCTATGAGAAACCCACGTATTGCAGTTACAACTGCACCCTGCAACCAGTATGTGGGAGCCAAAGTGGGCTAGAAAAAGGCTGATGTTATAATTATTAATGAAAACTTTCCTCATACACTCCCAGAAGGACTGTGTCAGAGGTGTGGGGAAAAGGTTATAAACAGGGGAGCCCAGAGGCTCAAGGTAAGCAGTCATACCATCATTCTGTCCATGACTGGACCTGGAGAAAATGGCGATTGTTTAAAAAGTTGCAGGCCAACCACAACGACCATCTGGTGGTGGTGAAAGGCCAGCACAAGGTGTCCGGCTTGGTCAGCGCATGCTGCTGGCTGTACCACCCAGGTGAGAACAGGTGGTGTTTCATCTACAGGAATAGAACGGCTGGGTGCTGAAGCAGCGGATTGCGGCACCAGCATTTCACTGATACTTGTATACACACGTCTGGGTCAGCAGACACACTTTGTATTCTTTGGTGGAAAAAAAGTCAATGCCAAACTTGTCAATGTATCTCTGCATGCCCCACCTTGAGTCATTCTTGTCTGCCAAACCATATCTCTGTCATCCTGGCACGTTACTCCCCCCGGGAGGTCATAACATAGCCAATCCAGAGCATAGGATCCAGGTGATGAGTTGCATGGTTGGACTAGGATGAGTTATCATGACTCAACAAGGTGGTCACTCATACAGGCATCAGGTGTCCAGCGAGGGCCAGGTTTCATGGCATAATCATTACATCTACATCTACATGATTACTCTGCAATTCACACTCAAGTGGAATTAGAAATATCTTTGCAGAATTCGTAATGGTTGTGCTCAAATGAAGGTTGTTATTACAAAACAGAAGTTTGTACATAAAAGTCAAACATAGATCAAATAAGAAATACATATAGAATTTGGAGATCTGTTCATTATTATTACTGCTATGGGTACATGGTTTTAGAGTCTAGTTTTCATAAAATGTTTTTCTTTTATTTTGAAGTGGAATTCATTAGTTCCTTGTTTATTGTGCAACACAATGTGTGTTCAATCTGTCCTACATTTCACTAATGTTCATAAAAGCCACTGTAAGTGTCCTCATTAGACATATTCTCATATTAACCCTGATCATGTTCTTTGAACATCTTTTAACTGCCTGTGTGTGACAGTGCTGACAATGAAATTCCTGCGGCACTGTGTTGTTGCTGGGTATGTGCGTGGCTAAGGCTAACACTCAGTTGGCAATTCCATGTTTGTATGTGTTCTTGTGTGGGATCCTGATTAATCAGCTCGACATCCTTCTGCATACCAAGCCACAGGCAACTAGCGGCTCACAGGTTTGAACCCAGGTAAATGAGGTTCTCACCTCTTTGAAGCATCTGCATCAACAAAACTGTCCAGTTGCATTATGCAACACACACTATATGCAGGATTTCAGTCACCCATTACCCAGTATGTTAATACTCTTATTCCAGTCACAAATGTTTAACTGTTTTTAGGTGTTGAATAGATTTCACAATAGCTTCAATACTGGTTTTCACTTTAGGGTTTTATGTTACATATACATATTTCAAATTAGTTCCCACAGATCTTTTTAGTTTTTAATGGAACTTAGAAATCTTTTCATTAAATTTACAAAGAGGGTATTACATTCTTTTCTAGTTATTTACAACAGTGCCCTTTTCTTATCTGTGAACTACTGATTATATTGAGCCAATTCCACTTTAAAGATTTACTATTATACAGGACCAGCATGACTTAAAGTTTAAACAACAGATTGTTACATTTTTTGAAAATAGCTCATCTGCTCTAAGCAGAATAACCACCACATGTTTGTGCAAAATACATGTAAAACTAATTGCAATTCTGTAGTTATACTTAGAGGGATCATATCTTATTCCACACACAACTTCCATTCCAAAATATGCATCCATCACTCAACTACGTTTATTTATCTACTTACAGTTAATGGACTAGAAGTTTGCCTCATTCAGGCTCATGAATTTTCATTTCACAAATACATACAGTAGAGGACTGTGCAACTATATCCAAACATTAACTGTATCATAAACATTTATATTTGCTTGAGAGCTCACAGTAGTTCACTCACATCCGTATCATGGTCAAATCATTCATTACACTCAAAACATCTTAACGACAAGTATACATATACATACAAGTTGATCTTAGCAGTTACAAAAGTAGTGATCACTTTAAAACATCCACTCCTATATTTTACATTAAAGACAATAATCTCTTTTTCAGTCAGTATTCTTGTTTTGTTTTACAGTGCTCCTTTATCTTCACTACACATCAGTGTCCACATATGGACATACTGAACATGAAGTACATCCTCTTGCAGTAGATAAAGTTTTCTTTTTTCTGATTCATAGTTACATAGGAACAAATTTATTTGCAAATTTCAAGCAAAAATAGTTCCGGGCTTTATGCATTGATAAACTACAAAAAAACTATTCAGATAAGAAATTGCCTAGAGCACATATTCATGTGAATCACACATTACAGATTTATGCCTTTTAAATTTCTCTTTTTAAAAGAATGCAATCATCACTACTACATGAAGACAACTTTTCAAATCTTGGTGACTGTAAAGTCCTTTAATTTTGTTTGTTTTTGGGAAAGTGAAAGGGTAGTTCCCCGGATGCGGGATCCGGATAATTTTATATGATTTGAGTATACAATAGCTCCCATTTACTATTTATTTTCTCTACGGTTGTTGTGATTTTAACAAAACGGTTTCTCCAACTGAAAATTCTTGTACACGTCCTAACCTTTTGTTATAGACATTCTTTAGAGTTCAGTGAATATAATCAGTGCATTCCTTGCCTTTTCTTCCGGCATTAATTCTTTTTTTGGCATGCATGGCAGTGGGTTTATCCAACTGTTAACTATTTTACTGTTCATTAAGAGATCTGAGGGTATATAAGGGGTCGTGTAAATTACCAAGTTGTTTACTGTGTGTTCTTAAGAGGGTTCAATAAGTTCTGCCCGCATGTATGTTGTACACTTGCATATGTCATTACAAAACAAATTCCCTGAAAATTTGTTTGGTCATACTACTTTGCAGATGAAATTTTTATATCAAAATGTGTTTGACATTACTATCATGTAGGAAATCTTTCCATTTTTTGCAAGCAAAGTTGGAAGCACTATCTGTTAGGAAAGGGACAGGCTTACCAACTGTCAATATGATGATGGCAGGCACTGTTATCATCTTTATACCATACAGTTTGACATATTTTGAAAAAAAAAGATCATAAAGCCCTACCAAGTAATTAAACTCCATCTCGTGCAGAAGGTAATGAACCAGCAACATTGACAGACACTACTTGCAAAGATTGGTGTAATTCTGTGTAGCAGCACTCATTTGTGGTTTTTTTCTTTGAGAGATCTGACAAGTTTTCAACAACTGTTCTACATATCTTCGCATATTAGGAAAATATCAATAAAAATTTAGCTTTTTTAGACATTTTGATGCACGGCAGTGCCCCAAAAAGTAATACAAATGCCAAATTAAAGTGTTTCTGCAAGCATCAGGCGCACAAATGTGTGTGCCCCCCCCCCCCCCCCCCCCCACACACACACACACACACACCAGTTACTACCTTGAATATTACATCTGCAAAACAATACATTATTTTGCATTTAATGGTATTGTATGAGTCTCTCAGTGGGTTTTGTGTGAATAATGCCTGCTTGGTGCCATTTAATATCTGCATCTTGGAGTGTGGCCATGTTAGCACACATATTTAAGTAGTATTGTCTATAACATGTGTCTTTCATTAGGAAAATTTGATAATCAGTAATTTTTTTAGGTAAGTCATCAAGATCTGTCAGACCTTTTGGTAGATGTGACAGGGCATCCACTACTACGTTATCCTTGCCTTTTATATGCATTATTTCAAAACTATATTCTCGAAGAAAGGTTGTCCATTTTGCGACCTGAGCATGAAGTAAATTGCAGGTTAATAAAAGCTTACTGCCTGGTGGTCACAAAATACCTTAAGGTGTCTGCCATAAATGTAATAGTTAAACTTCTTGAACGCCCATACTGCAGCTAAGCTTCCAGTTCAGTAGCCGAATAAGCACACTTGCATTTGGAAAGTGTTCTACCTGCAAAACTAAACATCTTAATTTCAGTCTTATTAGCCTTCTCAGGATTTGAAACAGACATGCTCCAGGTCTAGAAAAAGATGCATCCTTGGCAACACAAAAGTCCTGATTTATGTCCGGTTACAAGGTTTAAAATCTACCAAGCATTTTTTATATTACCAAAATCTGACACATTTGCCTGACCAACACCATATTGCATTTTTCTTTAACAAATTGATCCAAACAAGATGATGGAAAAACAGAGACCAATAAAAGCCTTTAGCGCTGCTTTGTCTTAGGAGCTGGTAAGTTCTTTAGTGCCCTTATTTTGCTAAGATTGGTGTCATTTGTGAGGAAGAGGTAATGTGTCCTAAAAATTTAATTTATTCCCTACTGAACTTTGACTTTTGGGAGTGGACTTCACTCCAGCATAGGCCCCAAGGGGGCTTGGCATTTGTTTGCTGTGTACAGTCTTGGTGGTGCCAGATTCCTGAGTTGGGGACTGGTACGTGCTGCCAGTCCTCTGTTGCCATAAGCTCTGGGCATGCTCCAGTGACTGCAGTGCAGTGGTGGACTGTTGTGTGTTTCAGAGCGCATGGACCTTGGCTCTAGGTATACATCTCCATAAAAAAAATCAGCCTCAAAGTGTGCTGCATGCTGATGAGATGAATGGCTGTTGAGATAAAACAGCCTCTAGCAGGCAACTTATGGGCCTCTTATTGTTCTTTTCCACTGCATAGGTTTGGGAATAAATAATGCGGGTTCCAGGCAAGGGCAGTACATGTCCTTATAGCATTGTCAAGAAATGGGATCTTGGTGGACACACCTAAGGACATTGCTCAGGTTTTTGCTGAACACTGCTTTACAGACACTGCATTGTCCAGACAAGCTCCTGTGTTTCAGTTGTCTCATAGGACTGCGGAGAGGATGACGCTCCATTATTTCTCACATAATGAGGAAGTCTACAACATCCTATTCTCCATGTGGGAACCGGAATCAGCTGTCTATGGCCAGAGATTCTGCTCCAAGACCTGATGATTCATTACACCAAGCACTGTCATCTGTGCCCTGAAGCGAAAGGACAGCTCCTCTTGTGTTTCAATCAGATCTGGTTTGATGGGCAGGACCCCATGTTTGGAAGGAAGCAATATTAATTCCATTACGGAAACCAGGCAAGAACTATATCACCCCAACAATTACTGGAGTTGTATGGGTAAGACTCCTGAATGTGAGCAGCTTCACCTGGCTGCTTGAATTCCGAGGTCACCTCCCAGTGTGGTTTCAGGTGCTACCGTTCCACCCTTGACAACTTAATTCTACTGGGGAAGGTGATACGCGAGACCTTCTTAACCATTTGGTGTGTGTGTTTTTGACCTCAAAAAAGCATACAACACTACTTGGAGGTACAAATCCTTAGCCAACTTCATGAATAGGGACTAAGTGGATGTCTGCTGCATCTTATCCAATCTTTCCTCGAGGACCAGTGTTTTCGATATTGCGTTAGCGATACCTTGTCTGACTGCTATGTTCAAGAGAGTGGGGTCCCACAAGGCAATGTACACACATATCACATTGTTTGCCACTGCTATCAATGACATTTCCTCCATAGTCAGTAGCCCTGTCAAATGCTCTTTGTTTGTGGATGACTTTGCAATCTTCTACTCTTCCTCTGATCTTACAATGATGATGACACAGCTAAAGCCAAATGCCAGGAGGCTGCAAACCTGGGCTAAGACAACTGGTTTTCGGTTCTCACTGGAGAACACTACATGTGTCAATTTTAAACATGCTCATCAGAGTTTTAACCAAGAGGTGCTCACAATGGAGGACAATATTTTAAGTTTTCAGGAAATTGCGCTTTTGTGGTTTATTATTTGACTTGAAATTAACTTGGCTCCCATGTCTGAAAGACCTACGAACATAGGGCTTCCTGTCATTGAATATTCTGAAATGCATTATTGGAAAAGCATGGGGAGGTGGGTCCTGCCTCCTTCAGTTTTATAGGGCATTTGCTCAATCATGTTTAGATTATGGTCGCGTGGTCTATGGATTAGCCCGTATTTCCTACCTCAGGGTGTTAGATGCTGTCCACCATGAGGACATTCGGATATTGACTAGAGCCTTTTGAACCAGGACAGTTACAGAGTCTGTGTGTGCACAGGCTGGTGACCACCACTCTGGATTCAGCAACATATCCTTTTGGCTCAAATAGGCACTGAAAAATCTCAGTGTTCTCTTGGTCATTATCATTTAGTGCAGTGGTCCAACCAAACTTTTAACGGCTGTCAAGAATCAGCCTCATGTGACCAAGTCACTCGGGATATGTGATACTGATTTTCTCAAGCATCTGGAGCTATCAGATCCCTGAATACCCGGGATTGCGAATGTGGTCGTCTGTTTAATTGTTCTGTGTATATGGCTTCAAGTACTTGTTTTTTGGGGTTTTTTCATAGTCACAGGAGCAACCTGTCTTGGCTGCCTCGAACTTGTTAAATTTGGGTGAGTTGATCTAAATGACATAATAAAGTTGAGTACTTCAATTCTTTGTCAAATGTGTTTTGTGTGGTGAACACCAATTCAGCGATAGCAAACCAGGTAAGAGGTTGATCCACTAAGAATGAAGGCAGCTTTGGAGGTGTATGTGGCACTGCTGGGGTGTTGTAGGGAAGATGTCCATAGGTTACTGTTTGATTAGATCCAAGGGCAGCGGCATATGGAACCCCATTACTAGTAAGCAGCATGGTAGAGAAACCGGAAATGTTCTGACATGGGTTGGCCAGCCAAGCACCGCTGCTAAGTAGGAACAGATTTGTTGCTTGAGAGCCTGATGAGGTAACACAACTCTTGGTGAGGGAGCTGAACAAGTGTCATTGCATGCAAACGCTGGCATCGCATGTGACGGAATGGTACTTTAGATGTGTTGGATTCAGATGGTGTTCCATAGGAGATGGCTTGATCTGATACATTGTGGTGTGTGGTGGTGGCTGGTGCCACATGGGAATGAGGGTTTGGAGTGCTCAATGTGGAGAGTGGAAGAAGTGATTTTTTTCTCACACTTTCTTGTTTGACATGTTCCAAATCACTCATTGCACTATGTAGTCTGTGAAGAACACTATTCACCCCAGTAAAAGGTCTGAGACTTCTCTGTTGGCCACTGGTATCCATTGTCTTGGCTGCAGTTTGTATGCCTGTTAAATATGCAGTGAATGTACAGTGGTTTGGGGTCACCAGGGCAGGAATAACAGGTAGCTAGGGTTGAGTAGAATGACATACAAACAGCATGATGAAATGTTTCACGCTTTATTGCCATGAACATAAACGGAACATGTACAAGAAACATTATTGTGATGTGGACCGTTCGAGAGAAAAGCGGGAACTGATAATCAAAGATCATGAGCTTTGGCTACATATGAACCATGTCCATAGTTGCTACAGTCAACAGGTTGGCCACTGTAGAGTCTGGCAGCCGATGTCGCCACAACTAAAAAAAAAAAACACTGGTGCTTCACAAGAAATTGTTGAAGTGCTAAAAATGCCAACAAAGGAAATGATGAAGAAAATGAATCCTTACAATCATTTTTTATAGGTGAGAAAGGTATGAAGCATGTACAACTTCAGAAATGGGTGCACATGTAATTTGCCTTCAAACCTAAGAACCGTGAAAATTTTGGGTGGAACAATATGGAAAGGTAACCACACACGTGAAGCAGATCAATGCATGGAGCACAGAAATACATAATAGGAAGCAGTAGTCACAGTACATTCTGAGCTCTTGCTCTTTTTCTAGCAAAAGTACACATTCCTAAACACACACTCTCATGGCCACAGTAAGACTGATTACTGAAACTCGATTACTGAATGTAGATGCCTGAGCTGATGGAAGTAGAGAGGTGTTAGGAAGGACACAATGAGAAGACAGTGAGAAAGAGGCAGGTAACTCCACAGCTGCACAACAAGAGGGCAGAGCAAGAAAAAGAGATTGGAGTAGGGAGATTGTGGGGGAGCAAGGGAGGTAGGTTGAGATGCCTGCATGGGGGTGAGGAAGATTGATGGGAGAAGACAGTGCACAGTCTGGATGGGGAAGGAGTGGTGTGGCCAGAAGAGAGAAGGGAAAAGGTAAGGTGAGGCAGTGGGAACAGGCTAGTGGAGGTTTAGGCCAGGAGAATTGTGAGAATGTGGAATACGCTGGAGAATGTTTGGAGACACTTTTGCTGGAATGGAGTATCCAAATGGCCTGCCTAGTGGAGCATCTGTAGAAGTCATTTGTGGTGTGCAACATGTTCAGCAGTTGGTCAAGTCTGTAGTTTGCCACAGTTTGGCAGTGGACATTCATGCAAGTAGATAGCTTCTTACGTGTCATGCTGACATAGAATTCTGCACAATAATAGTAGTGCAGCTGATATATAAAATGGCTGCTTTCACATGTGGCCCTGCCTTTTATTGGGTAGGAAATTCCTGTAACTGAACTGCAATAGGAAATGGTGGAGGTTGGTTGGTTAGTTAGTTTATGTGTTCCATTGATCCATAGCACGGAAAAGCTGTTACGATGTGGAATGTGTCAAATGCACAAGAAATGCGCACAGGAAACAAGTTTCTTTTATTGCACTATAGTGTTATACCTAAATATTTCTATTATCTATCCCATTCCCTTAAACGGCACAGAATGCATATGTTATATCTCCAGATTTATTTACTCATATTCAAGAATTCATCTATGGTATAGAAGGGGTTGTCATGGAGGCATGATTTCAATTTGTTTTTAAAACTATTACTGCTGTCTGTCAGACATTTTATTTCATCTGGTAATTTATCAAAAAGTTTTATAGCAGCATATTTTACCCCATTCTCTGCCAAAGATAGGTTAAGTAAAGAATAGTGTAGGTCTTTCTTTTTTCTGGTATTGTAATCATGAATGTTGCTGTTGATTTTAAACTGGTCCATGTTGTTGAGAAAAAATTTCATTACTGAATAAATGTACTGTGAAGCAGTTGTAAGAATTCCTAACCTTTTAAACAGATGCCTACAAGATGTGCAACTATGAACCCCACACATTATTCTAACTACTTTCTTTTGAGCAGTGAATACCTTTTGCCTAAGTGTTGAGTTGCCCAAGAATATTATCCCGTATGACATCAGAGAGTGGAAGTATGCAAAGTATGTTAGCTTACTAATTTCTACATCCTCAAAATTGGCAATTATTCTGATTGCAAAAGTTGCTGAACCTAGTCACTTTAGGAGATCCAAAATATGAATTTTCCAATTAAGATTCGCATCTGTATCTACACCCAAAAACTTAGTATGCTCTACCCTGGCTACTGACTTCTTTTGATGTGTTATGTTTATTGAAGGAATTATGCTTTTTGCACAAGAAAATTGGATGTACTGTGTTTTTTCAAAATTCAGAGCAAGCCCATTCGCTGAAAACCAATTAATAACTTTTGTATCATTTTCTATCGGACTTTCTTTTACTGGATTAATAATTATGCTTGTATCATCAGCAAACAGTGTCACTTCAGCATCTTGTTTCACATAAGAAGGGAGGTCATTCACATATATCAAGAACAGTAGGGGACCCATGATCGAACCTTGTGGAACACTTAATGTAATTTCACCCCAGTTAGATGAAGTGGCAAATTCATTTGTATCACTTGAAGCATATAAAGAGACTTTTTGCTTCCTGTTCTGTAGATATGACTTTAACCACTCATATACTGTTCCATTTATACCATGGAATTGTAATTTCTCTAACATAATGTCATGGTTCACACAATCAAATGCTTTGGATAAGTCACAGAATATTCCTACTTGTGACATTTTACTATTTAAAGATCTATTATGTGGACAGTGAAATTGTATATTGCTGTCTCAGTGGAACAGCATTTCTGAAATCCGAACTGCGATTTACTAAGTATCCCATTACTGTTGAGACGGCTAACCACTCTTGATTGCATTACTTTCTCAAAGATTTTTGAAAATTCTGTAAGCAAGGATATTGGCCAGTAATTATTGACATCTGTGGTTACCCCCTTTTTGTAGGGAGGCCTGACAATGGTATATTTTAACCTGTCTGGAAAAATACCCTGAGTCAGTGATGCATTACATATGTGACTCAAAACATCAGCTGTAATTGCTCCACATTGTTTTAATAACTTGTTAGGGATGTCATCTACTCCAACAGAACATTTATTTTTCAAATATTTAATAATTTTCCTTATTTCACAAGAGGTTGTTAGATGAAGCTTAATCTGACTAAAATTTTTCAAAACTGACTCTTCCATGTACTGCCTGGCTTTTTCTTTTGAACTATTCTCACCAATTTTTTCTCCTACACTTAAGAAGTGATTGTTAAATACATTGGCTACCTGTGTACTGCTGGTTAAGATGGTTTCATTCTCTTTAACAGTAATACTACCTACCCCAGTGGTTACTTTTCCTGTCTCCCTTCTGACAACATTCCATATTGATTTGATTTTATTGCTGGAGTTGTTAATTTCTTCTCTAACATACATATTTCTTGATTTCCTTACAACTTTTCTCAGTATGTTACAATAATTTTTATAGTGTAAAACTACTTCTGGATCTTTACTAGTTCTTGCTGTCTCATACAGTTTTCTTTTTCTTTCTGAAGACACTTCAGTACCTGTAGTAATTCAAGGTTTCTTTGAAAAGTTTGTGGTGTTACATTTAGTAATTTTCTTTGGAAAACAATGTTCAAAAAGGGATATAAATTTATCAAGAAATATGCTGCATTTATCATTAGCATTTGGCTCATTATGTACATCTTTCCAGTTTACATTTCCTAAACTTTCTCTGAAGTGATCTATAGATACCGGGTTGAGCACCCTCACACTTTTACTTAATGGTTTCTGAAGTGTACATCCTGTTAGGAAAAGCATGTGTTTGTTCTACATCCTCTTGCTGTACAAATACGTTATCTATTAGAGTACTACTTTCCTGAGCTATACGTGTAGGCAAATTGATCAGTGATTCTAAGTTATATGTTGTTAACAACACTTCTAATTCACTTTTCCTATCAGAATTGCTTTAAAAGTTAACATTGAAATCACCACAGATTAATAACTTCTTCTTTTTGTCTGACAGACAGCATAATAGGGAGTCAAACTTTTTTTATGAATTGCTCCTCATCTCCTAGTGGAGACCTGTACACTGTTGCTGATATCAACACAGCATTATCTAACTGAATTTCACATACACAAACCTCAATGTGCTGATCAACACAAAATTTGCTTACTTCAACAGTTCTGTATTTATACCCTTGTTTTATGAAAATGGCAACTCCTCCTTTATCCATACTAGATCTACAAGTGTAAGATGCTAAATTACACCCATTTATACTGACATTTTCCATCCCCACAGTTACATGGTGCTCAGACAGACAAAGTATATCAATCTCATTCTTATTTTTGAGATCATCTAAACACATTATCAGCTCATCTACTTTATTTTTCATTCCCCTGATATTTTGGTGAAGTAAGTTGATACCACCCTTAGCTTTATCCCTATTTGCTGTGTGTGAAGTTTCTTTTCTTCTATTTTCCTTGCTTGTTGTCTGTCTGGAATCTGGCTTTAACCTAAAAAAACCTGTCTGCCTGGTCCCAATAACCACAGGGATCACACCTTGTGTGACTGTGGCCCCCCTTACAGTATCTGCTAATAGAGAAGCTAACTTATCTTCCCCCTTCCTATTAAGGTGCAGGCCATGTGTAGTGTAACACCAGCTACCAATAGCATCAAGTGGAACAACACTCATGTGAGACTTTACCGGTGTCTGGAGCATCCTGTTCAGCTCAGTGTTAACACGCCTTACAGCAGTGTTTACCCAGGGCTGATCACAGCGCTGAAAGACCTCCACAAACCCCACATTCGTGTGCCTATTTCTGCTCCTATTTTATCCAGGTCACTCCTAATACTATATCTTGGATTCATAGCCAGGCTGTTTCGTGCTCCCCCAACTATAATTACCTGATCTTCCTTCTCAAAGTCCTTGCATAGCTGACCTAAGTTTTCTGTCACCTGGCTAAGGCTAGCACTTGGTTTCACAAAACTTGTGACCTGGTACTCTGTCCCTAATTTTTCCTGAAGCTGTTGGCCCACAGCCCTTCCAGACTGCTACCTATAAGCAGAATTTTTCTTTTCCTATTCTGGATTGATCCCCACCTGTCTTTTTTCTTTAAGCTAGTATTCTGCTTCAACCTACATTCAACTACATCTGAATGAGGCCCTTCCTCCACTACTTCAGATAGCAAGCCAAATTGATTTGCTAACTGAATTTCAGAAGTTTTATCAATTGTTTCCCTTTTTTGCCCTTTGCTTGCTACCTTTTCCCAGTGCCCAGAATCCTTTTCCTCCCTTAGCTTACATAATTCCAAATTCGCAATTTCTAATTCAGCCTTAAGGGCACATATCTTTGCCTCCTGTTCTGCAATTTTTCTGTCCTTTCTACATAATCTACATTGTCATGGAAGAGCCTCATTATCTACCCTCCATTCCTCTCCGCTACACTCGCCCCAATGAAACCACAACCTACAGTTTATACAGAATACCCCCTCTTTCAGATTTCTACGGCAACCACCAGAATTGTCACACATGCGTTGATAGTAAAACGTAACACAAAATCAGAAAATAACTTCAACAGCACAATATTTTTGTAACCTGTACTAATATGTAACTAAACACTAATGTAAACAAACTTATAAACTTGCTTCAGAAACTTTTAATCAACCACACAAATTCTGGATGAGAGACACGAATTAATTGAACTTTGAAGCGCTATGTCTAGTCAAAACCAAATATCTACAGTCGTACAAAATTTACACCTAAATATGTAAACAAACTCGCAACGGCCGGCCTTTACGAAATACTTCCTTTTTGATGTAATTACGTTTAGGAAAACAAAACCTTCAATAGATAGATTATGGTTCAAATGGCTCTGAGCACTATGGGACTTAACATCTGAGGTCATCAGTCCCCTAGAACTTAGAACTACTTAAACCTAACTAACCTAAGGACATCACACACATCCATGCCCGAGGCAGGATTTGAACCTGCGACCGAGGCGGTTGCGCGGTTCCAGACTGAAGTCCCCAGAACCGCTCAGCCACCCCGACTGGCAATAGATAGATCAGATAAGAAGTAAATGCACTAGTCTAAAATGTAATATTAACTAAATTAGCTCTTATTTCAATATTAATCATGTACAGGACAGGTCTTCCTACATCTAGATCTACATACTTACACTGCAAGCCACTGTAGGGTGCCGGACGTGACCCTGCACCACTACTATTCATTTCCTTTCCTGTTCCACTTGCAAATGGAGCAAGGGAAAAAATGACTATCTATATGCCTCCATATGAGCTCTAAACTCTCTAATCTTATCTTCATGGTCGTTACGCGGAATGTGTGTTGGTAGTAGTGGTATTGTTCTGTAATAGTGCTCCTTGAAAATAATGTTGCCTTCCCCCCACTGATTCCCAGTAGAGTTCCCATAGCACCTCTGTAATGGTTGTGTGTTGTTGGGACCTACCAGTAACAAATTTAGCAGGCTACCTCTGAATTGCTTTGATGTCTTGCTTTAATCTGACCTGGTGCTGATCCCAAACACTCAAACAGTACTTAACAATGAGTTGCACTAATTTCCTAAATGTGGTGATCTTTACAGATGAACCATGCTTTTCGAAGACCATTTGCCTTCCCTACTACAGTCTCTACATGCTCATTCAATTTCATGTTACTTTGCAACATTACATCTAGATATTTAATTGATGTTACTGTATCAAGTAGTACACTACTAATACTGTATTTGATCATTATTGGTTTGTTTTTCCTAGTCACCTACATTTAGAGTTAGTTGCCATTCATCACACCAACTAGAAATTTTGTCTAAGTCATCTTGTATCCTCCTACAGTCACTCAATGATAATGTTGTGACTCGCCGATCTTTCAAAGCGCCGCCGCGCACGTACGTGCGTCCTCTACATGCGGCACTGTCTGCCAGCCATACAGCAGCAGTGCCACCTAAGCGGCCAGGCAGCAGCCAGTGGCCGCTGGACTTGGACTCAGTTATGATTTGACTGTTAAACTGTACACACGTCTTACTCTATTTACTTGATCTGTGACTTTCATGTATTGCATCTTCCTTGAAATATATTTGTTCAGCTTGAAGTTATAACAATTGGTGACGAGGTAGTGATTTTTCTTTTCCATCGTTGACCCACATGTTTCCATGGCTACTTTAGAGCAACTATTGCAAGGTCTCATAGAACAACAAACGCTTCTCACAAATAAGATTCGTGATTTCGTCGCGCCATCAAATGCGGGGTGTCTCTCATCATTGTCTCTACCTGCTTTTCCTCCTTACGACGAGACGGTGGAAGACTGGTCTGATTACGAAAAACGTCTTCAACAGCACTTCTTGGCATTTCATGTCGCAGATGAACAAACATGTAAGTCTCTGTTCCTTTATGGATTTCACCTCAAATGTATTGGTTGTTGTCGCAATTGGCTCCTTTGAAAGATCCTGCGTCTTTGTACTTTGCTGAAATGTGCTCACTTCTGTCCGTCTATTTTCAAAAGCAAACGCATGTGGTAGCCTCTCGTGTTGCCTTTTATCGTTGTCAAAAACAACCGAATCAATCCTATCACGCTTGGGCTGCTGAACTTCACGGCCTCAGTAGAAAGTGTAAATTTGTTACTGAAGTTCACAAAGAATCCTACGCTGATTCCATGGTACGAGATACTATTATCTGATTGGCGAACGACAAAGAAGTTAGGCAACGTGCCCTTCAGTTGGCAAATCCGACTCTAGATAAAGTCCTATCCATCGCTCAGTCTTTTGAAATTTCTCGCGCCACTGGAGCACAAATAGAGGCATGGGATGACGTCAGGGAAATACAACCTCTGTGCGATGTTGATGCAGCGTGTGGCATGTCCCCGCCAGCCGATGTGGCCGCAGTATGTTCCCAAACACAGCCTCGGCCTAACCGTAAACAAACCTGTAAGAAACTGCAGCAAAACCCATGGCAACTTCCTTCATGGTGTTTTATGAAACATTCATGAGAAGATTGTCCACAACATTGGGCCATGTGTCATTTGTTTGCAAATCCGACTGCATACATGATTTTCATGAAAATGACACTGATTCTGATTCTGTGTTGTCTTTCAATTGTACTTCTTCCCTTTCAGGGAAGTTATTCCTCACTGTCCAAATACTTGGTCGAGATGTTCGCATGCAGGTGGATACTGGTTCTGCTGCCACTATCATCAATTCTCAGACGTATCTTCAGTTGGGTTCTCCAATCCTGTCACCTGTCACTAGGCAATTACGGACTTGCAATAAACAGAAGATTTCTCTCTTGGGACAATTTGATGCTGAGGTATCTTACAAATCTGTCATTCGCACTGTTCCCATATTTGTGGTCGACCATAGTAACATGGAGAATCTTTTTGGTTTCGATGCCTTTCACGTTTTTGGGTTCTCCATAGATGACTCTGTCAATATCGTCTCTCATGCTATTCCTTTTGCTCAATTGGATTCCATGTCGACGACATTTTCGTCCCTTTTTTCTCCTGGGTTAGGCCGTGCAAATGACTTTGAAGCTCATATCACGCTCAAACCCACTGCTCAGCCTAAGTTTTTTTGGGCTCGGCCCATTCCTGTGGCCCTTCGTGATAAGGTCAAATGGGAGCTGGATCATCTCACTGCTTCAGGGGTCTTGCTTCCTGTCACTTCCAGTGAGTGGTCCTCTCCTGTCATTGTCATTGCTAATTCAAATGGTGATATTCATCTCTGCGGCAATTTTAAAGCCACTGTAAACGCTCAACACCTTATCGACACTTACCCTATGTCTCAACCTGAAGAATTGTTCACTAAACTTGCTGGAGGCCAGTATTTTTCTAAACTTGACCTCTCAGAAGCTTATCATCAATTTCCTCTCGATGCTGCTTCCCGGCAGTTTCTGGTCCTTAACACACCTTTCGGCCTCTATCAATACCAATGATTGCCATTCAGGGTTGCCAGTGCCCCTGCTCTCTTTCAGTGATTCTTGGAACAATTATTGCTCACTGTCCCTGGGTGTATAAATTACCAGGACGACATTGTTGTCACTGGCTCCACCACTGACGAACATCTTCAAAATCTCCGCACACTATTTCATGTCTTACAGACTGCCGGTCTTAAGTGTAATCTTCAGAAATCAAAATTTTTTCAGGCATCTATCATGTACTTGGGGTTTCAACTCTCTCGGGGTGGTATTCGTCCGCTTCAGCAAACTGTCGTTGCGATCAATACCCTTCCCCGCCCAACATCTGTTAAGGAACTACAGGCCTTCTTGGGGAAAGTAGCATACTATCACAAGTTTTTACCGTCTGCTGCTTCAGTGGCTCAGCCGTTGCATCGCCTGTTGCATAAAAACATACGTTTTCACTGGTCCGCATCATGCGATGCGGCTTTCCAGAAATTGAAGACTGTGCTGAAACAGGCCCAGTGCCTGGCTACTTATTGAACTGGCCAACATCTTGTTCTTGCCATGGACACCTCTCAATACGGGGTCAGTCTTTGGTCTTGAGCCTCCTTCACTAAGGGCACTGGGATGTCTCTCGCACAAAATCTCTGGTGCGCTGTCATGTGTACTGGCCCAGCATCGACTCTGAAATCGCACACATGGTCGCTGCCTGCGGCCCTTGTGCGTCACAGGCCGCCGCCCAAAAGTCATCTCTGTTACCGTGGCCTTCGCCTGAGCAGTCCTGGGAGCATATTCATGCTGACTTCGCGGGACCTTTTTTAGGTACTTGAAGTTATCACAGATAACACCTTACCATACACCACAGCATCATAGGCAAACAGTCACAGATGCTGCTTACCCTGTCCACCAGATCATTTATGTATATAGAAAATAACAGTATTCCTGTCACACTTCCCTGGGGCACTCCTGATGATACCCTTGCCTGTGATGAACACTCGCTGTCAAGGACTGGGTTCTGTTATTTAAGAAGTCACGTACCTGGGAACCTATTCAGTGCACTTGTACTTTCATTAACAGTGTCAAATGCTTTATGGAAATCTAGGAATATGGAATCCGCTTGTTGCCCTTCATCCATGGTTCTCAGGATCTCATGTGGGAAAAGGGCAAGCTGATTTTTGCATGAGTGATGCTTTCTAAAACCATGCTGATCTGTGGACAAAAGCTTTTCCCTCTCAATGAAATGTTTTATATTCAAACTGATAACATGTTCAAGGATTCTGCAGCAAACCAACATTAAAAATATTCCCTAAAATTTCTGGCATCCAGCTGCATAAATTCAGTTTCTTCTTGTAAAATTTCGGCTGAATACCATCCAGCCATCTTCAGAGTGAGTCGAGGTGACTAATGCTCGACCACTTGCTCTGACCTTTTAAACTCGAGGACCGAACCACTGCATTTGTGGCCAAAGATACAGGCACCAGAGATGTTGACAGGCGGCAAAGAGGTGTGACATATACGTGGAAATTAAATCTATGGCTGTGCAGTCGATCCACACGGTGATATCAATGTGCCAGGGAGAGCTGTACCATCGTGACATCTTTGTGATTTAGTTACAGAAATTTCTGGATTCCATGATTTATCCAATCTCTATTAATTACATTCATCGCCAACCAAATTTCAGTTGCTTCTTTCACTACTGAGTCCCAGAAAGATGAAGTTGAGGATAAAATTTCGACACTATCATATACCATAGAGTGCCCAGTGTCAATACAGTCTGCCACCACAGATTTATTAAGCTGTAAGAGATGGGTGTACCTGCGGTGCTCTGTGCATCTCTCCTGGACTGTACGTGTCATCTGTCTGATGTATGAACGGCTGCACTCACATGGGATCTTATAAACCCCAGGCTTACAAAGCACCAAATCATCTTTAACGGAACCCAGGAGTGCTGCAGTCCATCCTATTTTTGATGAAAGGCTTCCCACTTATCGCAGGAAAGCCGTGGATTTAAAACTTTCCGTGTCTTCTTCCAGTTTTCTTGTGCCCACTGTTGATTTCATTTGTAGTACCTTACGTATCTGCTGTTGAGAGTACCCATTGGCTTCGAACACTCTTCTCGGGTGTAGAAGATCGTCCTCCAAACTGCTCTCATCAGCAATGACACGTGCGCTATGTACTAGGGTTCTGAGTACACTCACCATCTGCGAAGGATGGTGGCAGCTATTTGCACATAAATATAAATCCATATTGGTCAGTTTTTGATACACTGCATGTCCCAAACTGCCATCATCTTTGCGCTGTACCAACACATCCAAAAATGGAAGGCATCCATCCTTTTCGATTTCCATCATGAACTGAATTTGTCTGTGGATAGAATTCAGATGATTGAAAAATACTTTTAGCTTGTCTTCGCCATGGGGCCACACTATAAATGTGACATCAACATACCCCTAAAACACTGTGGGTTTCAAGCTAGCAGATTCCAGTGCTTTCTCCTCAAAGTCCTCCATAAAAGCAGTGGCCACAAAGGACAACAAAAGCCTATCCATGGTGACACTGTCAGTCTATTCATAAAATCTGTTATTGAATAAAAAATATGTTGAGGTGAAAACATGTTCAAATAAAGCTGAAATCTTTTTATTGAAAGTCTTTCCAATGAGAGACACTGATTCTGAAAGAGGAACGTTTGTGAACAACGACACTACATTGAAACTGACTAACATATCAGAATTTTTCAGTTTGAGTGATTTCAGTTTGTCAATTACGTCCACAGAATTATGTGTGTGATGAGCGCATTTTCCCACCAAAGGCCTTAATAACAATGCTAAGGGCTTGGCACAATCATAGGTTGGAGAGCCAATGTTACTCACTATCGGACTGTAGAGGAACACCGTTCTTATGGATCTTGGAAGTCCATAAAGCCTTGGAGGAACAGCACCACTTGGTTTCAATCTTTGCACAGCTTCTGGTGGAAGGGGGGAGGCATTCAGAAGTGAAGCAATCTTCCTTACCACCTGGTTGGTGGGGTCTTTACTGATCTTCCGGTATGTGCTGTCTCTCAGTAAACTGTTCATTTTTTCATGATAATCATCACGGGACATTAAGACAGTGGCATTACCTTTATCAGCTGGAAGAACCACCACTTCAGAAATCCTGGCAAAGCTTACATAGTGCAGCCGTTTCTGCCAGAGATACGTTACTCCTTTGTGGGCGAGTCTTCATAACTGCTCGACAAGTTTTGCATCTTACTACTTCTGCTGATTCTGCAGAAAGAGGACGAACAACTTCTTCAACTGCACTGATGAAAGCCAGTATTGGTAAAACCTTTGGTGTGGTTGCAAAGTTCAGTCCTTTACTTAAAACCATCATCGTAGCGTCATCCAAATCTTTATCCATCATATTAATAATGGAGTGTCACATAACAGTTTCTTACTGCGAAGATGTCTCAAGCCGGCCAAACTTTGCCATCTGTCTCATTGTGGCTACCTCATGAATCCAGTCTGACCTGGCCCATGTTATACCATCAACCCAGTTCCATGAATTGTAGGGTAACTCCACAGATAACTTTAGATGCAGGCTATAAAGTTGTTCCGAAATCAGGTCCAAGATGGCTGGATGGTATTCAGCCAAAATATTAAAAGAAGAAACTGAATTTATGTGGCTGTATGCCAAGAATTTTATGGAAGTCTTTACATTGTGAAAACATGAAGATGCATATTAAAGATATTGCTCTATAATTTTGCAGGTCCATTCTATTACCCTTCTTATATACAATAATCATCTGCACTTTTTTCTGGTTATTCAGAACTTTGTGCTGGGAGAGAGATTCACAATAAATGCAAGCTAAGATAGGGGCCAATGTTATAGGACACCCTTCGTAAAACTGAATTACAGTTCCATTTGGATCTTGTGACTTATTTGCTTTCAACTATATCAGTTGTTTCTACCATTCTCCTGCATAAATGATTTCTTAAAAGCAAAATTTAGAACTTTGCCTTTACTTTTGCTATCTTCTTCTGCCACATCAGACTGGTCAATGAGTGACTAGATAGAAGCCTTAGACCCAGTTAGCCGTTTTATATAGGACCATAATTTTGTCGGGTTCTCAGCAAGATCCAGTGCTAAGGCATGGTGGCAGTAGCTGTTGTAAGCTTTGCACACTGATCTTTCTACAGATGCACAAATTCCTTTTAAGTTTTTGCTGTCGTCATTTACACACTCTACTTTGAATCAAGAGTGCAACAGTCTTTGCTTCCTCAGCATTTTTTGAATTTTGTTGTTAAAGCACAGTGGTCCTTTTTCTTCTTCATCCACTTACTCGCACATACTTCTCCAAAGTATGATTTACAATCCTTTTAAACTCTGCCCATAATTCCTCAATGTTCATCATACTACAACTAAATGATGTCAATTCATTGTCTAATTGGGATGCTAACAACTGTCTCTAGCAGAAATACTCTCCTAGCCTTCTTGATTGATTTATTACTTTTAGCAACCAAAGCCACTATGTTGACATCATGGTCACTATTCCCTGTCTCTGTCCTGGCACTGTCAATTAGGTCAGGGCTGTTTGTAGCTATGAGGTCTAAAATATTTCCACTGTGTGTGAGCTGTCAAACTAGCTGCTCAAGACAGTTTTTTGGAAAATGTGTTCAAAAGAACTTTGCAAGACTCTCTGTCTCTACCTCCTGCATTGAATCCATGGATGTATGAGTCTATACTTGGTAGATTAAAGTCACCACCAATTAATACTGCATGATCAGCTTCTTTCCACAGTACTGCCTGTAGACTTCTGGTCAATGACTCTAAAACTGCAGATGGCTGGTAAAAACATTCAACAATTAACATGATTTCACCTAGACCTGTTATATAACTTCACTGTCACACACAAATTTGACCTCAGTAGAGACAATACTTCTGTCAACTCCAATGAACACACTACATTCTATGGGGTCTAACCTGTCTTTTCAATACATGTTCCATGAACCACTAAATATCTCAGAGGTTCCTACTTTGGGTTTCAGCCAGCTGTCAGTCCCGAGAATAATTTGAGTGCCAGAAGCTTCCTGGAGGGCAGTAAATTCAGGAACTTCGTTATGAATACAATTTACTGATAACATTGGTTATAATAGAGGGAATCATTCCACGTAGGAAAAATATATCTAAAAACAAAGATGATGTGACTTACCAAATGAAAGTGCTGGCAGGTCGACAGACACACAAACAAACACAAACATACACACAAAATTCAAGCTTTCGCAACAAACTGTTGCCTCATCAGGAAAGAGGGAAGGAGAGGGAAAGACGAAAGGATGTGGGTTTTAAGGGAGAGGGTAAGGAGTCATTCCAATCCCGGGAGCGGAAACACTTACCTTAGGGGGAAAAAAGGATGGGTATTGGCGAGTGTATACCCGTCCTTTTTTCCCCCTAAGGTAAGTCTTTCCGCTCCCGGGATTGGAATGACTCCTTACCCTCTCCCTTAAAACCCACATCCTTTCGTCTTTCTCTCTCCTTCCCTCTTTCCTGATGAGGCAATAGTTTGTTGCGAAAGCTTGAATTTTGTGTGTATGTTTGTGTTTGTTTGTGTGTCTGTCGACCTGCCAGCACTTTCATTTGGTAAGTCACATCATCTTTGTTTTTAGATATATTTACTGATAACAGTTTGACAGCCAAAGTGTTTTTACTCTGAAAGTGCTGTGATTTTGTTACCTGTGAGTTGTCTGATGAGTATTCAGCAGAGAACCTCAACCTATCACCTAGTCCAAGAAGCACCCATGTGCACTCCACAAGTACCCTGCTACCTGAGTAGCTGCTTCCTTTGTGTAGTGCAGCCCTGACCTGTCAAGGCAGTCCTACAATTCCCCACCCAACAAGGCAGATCCAAAAGTTCTGCTGCCAAGACAATCACAGAGTCGATGAAGACTTTGGTTGAGACCCTCCACACTGCTCCAAACCAAAGGACCCCAATCGACTCTGGGAACAATGCCGCAAATTATGAGCTTCACTTGCACACCATGTGCAAGGCCAGCAGCCTTCACCACCTCTGCCAGTCATCAGTATGAACTGAGGGTGGCTTCAGAACCAAAGCAACAGGCATTTTTGGTGCCAACAGGAGCCACAACTTGCAGATGACTGCACCCTGCATGCTTTACAGCCACAGTGAAAGCCTCCTCCACATTTCAGATGAGGTCCCTGGGCCAGCCACAAAGGAATGACCCATGGGGTGCTGGAATAGGGATGGACAAGGATATTCTGTGTGTTGGATGGGTGGCAGATGGTATTTTGTGTGATGCGGGTAGGATATCCCTCATCTCAGGGCACTGCGAGCGTTATTAGAAGCCCTGGTAGAGGATGTGGTTGAGCTTTTCAAGGCCAGGGTAATACTAAGTGATCAGAAGGGTGCTGGTCGATGTCTGGTTAACAGGTTTGCTGGTCTCTTAGGAGCAGATGGCATGGGATATTTGTTTACGGATGCACTGGAAACATTTATTCATCACACACCCCACTGACAACAGCCAACCAAAGCCCCATATAGACCCCCTTTTAAAACAGTTCCATCCTCCCTCTAACCATTACCCTCCTCCCTTTCCACCAAGACATCCTCTGGTAATCTTTCAAGAATACCTCACTTCTAACTCGGCCTCATGTTACTTTGCTAAATCCATCCCCAGTGAGTTCAACTTCACTCCTATGAAACAAACTGCTATCCATAACTTGAAAAATAGTTCAGACCTTTATCAACTTTCCCACAAATAAAAAGTTTTTGATAGTGTTGAGCCACAGTCATGTAATATTTTTTGAAAGGGTAAACCACCTTTTGACAGTGTATTACTACACTCCTGGAAATTGAAATAAGAACACCGTGAATTCATTGTCCCAGGAAGGGGAAACTTTATTGACACATTCCTGGGGTCAGATACATCACATGATCACACTGACAGAACCACAGGCACATAGACACAGGCAACAGAGCATGCACAATGTCGGCACTAGTACAGTGTATATCCACCTTTCGAAGCAATGCAGGCTGTTATTCTCCCATGGAGACGATCGTAGAGATGCTGGATGTAGTCCTGTGGAACGGCTTGCCATGCCATTTCCACCTGGCGCCTCAGTTGGACCAGCGTTCGTGCTGGACGTGCAGACCGCGTGAGACGACGCTTCATCCAGTCCCAAACGTGCTCAATGGGGGACAGATCCGGAGATCTTGCTGGCCAGGGTAGTTGACTTACACCTTCTAGAGCACGTTGGGTGGCACGGGATACATGTGGACGTGCATTGTCCTGTTGGAACAGCAAGTTCCCTTGCCGGTCTAGGAATGGTAGAACGATGGGTTCGATGACGGTTTGGATGTACCGTGCACTATTCAGTGTCCCCTCGACGATCACCAGTGGTGTACGGCCAGTGTAGGAGATCGCTCCCCACACCATGATGCCGGGTGTTGGCCCTGTGTGCCTCGGTCGTATGCAGTCCTGATTGTGGCGCTCACCTGCACGGCGCCAAACACGCATACGACCATCATTGGCACCAAGGCAGAAGCGACTCTCATCGCTGAAGACGACACGTCTCCATTCGTCCCTCCATTCACGCCTGTCGCGACACCACTGGAGGCGGGCTGCACGATGTTGCGGCGTGAGCGGAAGACGGCCTAACGGTGTGCGGGACCGTAGCCCAGCTTCATGGAGACGGTTGCGAATGGTCCTTGCCGATACCCTAGGAGCAACAGTGTCCCTAATTTGCTGGGAAGTGGCGGTGCGGTCCCCTACGGCACTGCGTAGGATCCTACGGTCTTGGCGTGCATCCGTGCGTCGCTGCGGTCCTGTCCCAGGTCGACAGGCACGTGCACCTTCCGCCGACCACTGGCGACAACATCGATGTACTGTGGAGACCTCACGCCCCACGTGTTGAGCAATTCGGCGGTACGTCCACCCGGCCTCCCGCATGCCCACTATACGCCCTCGCTCAAAGTCCGTCAACTGCACACACGGTTCACGTCCACGCTGTCGCGGGATGCTACCAGTGTTAAAGACTGCGATGGAGCTCCGTATGCCACGGCAAACTGGCTGACACTGACGGCGGCGGTGCACAAATGCTGCGCAGCTAGCGCCATTCGACGGCCAACACCGCGGTTCCTGGTGTGTCCGCTGTGCCGTGCGTGTGATCATTGCTTGTACAGCCCTCTCGCAGTGTCCGGAGCAAGTATGGTGAGTCTGACACACCGGTGTCAATGTGTTCTTTTTTCCATTTCCAGGAGTGTATATTTATCTTCTGTACTATCTAGATTTTAGCTTTTATGCAATTATCAAGTACAATGCTAAAAGTTGTTATAAGGGTCTAACAACTTTTAGCATTGTACTTGATAATGGCATAAAAGCCAAAATCTATATAATACAGAAGATAAATATAGTAATACACAGTCAAATGACAGTTTACCTTGTAAAAGAGCAGTGGTCATGACTGCCTTGTGGCTCAGAGTTTTCAGCAACTTTCCAACACCTTTGCATAGAAACCTATCAACTACTATCCCATCCCAGAAGTCCAACATGACCTCCAGCATCTCCTTAAGGCCTTAGATCCATCCCTAAACTTGACACAATCCATCTTGTCACACCAGCAAGCCCCCACACCACACCTTATACCAACTCCACACATCCAGCCCCACAGGTCACCCTACTAATCATCCCATTGTGGCTGGGTGCAGTGCTTCCACAGAATGAATCTGTACTTTTGTTGACCAACACCTCCAAACTATTGTTTGTAACCTCTCATTCTACATTCATGATGGTGCTCACTTTCCTCAATGCCTCTCCACAGTTCCTGTCCCACTACCACCAGACTCCTTGTTGGTCAGTGTAGACAGAATATCCCTGTACATCAACATTCCACATGCCCATGGCCTTGCAGCTATGGAATACTATCTTTCCCAACATCCTCCCGATACCAAACCCATCACCTCTTTCCTAATCCTTCTACCAATCATGTCCTGATACACAATTATTTCACTTTTGAAAACTAAATCTTTAAACAACCCATGATACTGCCATGGGTACTCGCATGGCACCATCCTATGCCAATTTATTTATGGGCCATCTGAAAGAATCCTTCATATACAGTCAACACCTAAAACCTCTTGTCCATTTCAGACCCATTGATGACATTTTCATGATCTGGACTCATGGCACAAAAACCTTTGCTCATTTCTCTATAATCTTAATGCTTATTCCCAAACCTGCTTCCCTTGGTCCCTCTCAACTCAACGAGCCTTCTTCCTAGATGTTGATCTTATCCCTCTCAGATGGTTCCATAAATATATCAGTTCGTGTCAAGTTCACCAGCCACCAGCACCCCCACTTCAACAATTGTTGTCCATTCCATGTCAAAAAGTCTCTTCCATACAGCCTTGCCACCAGTGGACACCAAATCTGCAGTGGAAAGCAGGAGTTGTCAAAATATACTGATAACCTCACCAGAGCCTTTACTGACAAACAATATCAAATCCACCTCTCCATAATCAGATCTGTTATGCCATCTCTTTCTCTGAATTCAGTAAATGTGTAAACCAGCTACTGATTAGGTCTCCTCTGATCACCCAGTATCACCCTGGCCTCGTAAAGCTCAACCACATCCTCCACCAGGGCTTTGACTACTTCTTGTCATGAACTGAGATGAGATATATCCTTCCCAAAATCCTACCTACATCACCCAACATAGTGTTCCACCACTCACTAATTTACAGAATATCCTACTCCAATTCTGCATCCCATGGGTCATTCCCTTGTGTCTGAACCAGGTATAAGACCTGTCCCATATACCCACACACCATCTCCTACCACAGTCCAAACACAGGCATTTCCAACCCAGTAAAAGGCAGGGTCATGTGAGAAAAAAAAGCCCAGTTTATGTATCAGCTGTGCTGCAATTATTGTACAGCAAAATATGTTGGCACGAAAAGTAACTGCCTGCTCACATGGATGGCCACTGCCAAACTGTGACAAACAACAATCTTGACCATCCAGTTGCCAAACATACCACACACAACAACACAAATGACTTCAACAGCTACTTCAGTATTTGAGCAATTTGGATACTCCCTTCCAGCAAAAGTTTCTCTGAACTACGCACATGCGAACTGCCTCTCGGGCGTATTCCACCTTCTTGCAGTCTCCTTGGCCTAAACCTCTACAAACTTGTTCCCTTGCTTCACCTTACCCTTTCCTTTCTCTCTTTCATCCACACCACTTCTTCCTCATCCAGATCATATACTGCCTTCTCCCATCAATCTTCTTCCTCTCTCTATGTGGGTACACTCCCTCTCTCTCTGCCCCACACACCCCTTCTCCACCCTTTTCCACCACTCTCCATCTCTCCCCACTCCTTTCTCCCCCTCCCACTTCCTATATCTCTTTTTGCTCTACTTTCTGTACTCCTTTTATCTTTTTGTGTCGCTGCACAGTCACTGGAGTCATCTGTACAAAGCCCTGCCTCTTTCCTTTTACTCTCTCCTCACTGCCATCAGCTGCGGCAACTGATTTCAGTAATTGAGTATCAATAATCAGTCTCACTGTGACAACAAGTGTGTGCCTTTGGCTGGAAAAGACCAAGAGTTTGAAAGCTAATGCAGATGCTGTTTCTGTTACATATTACTGTGCTCCACACATTGGTCCACTGTTGGTGTGTCATTGCCTTTCCCTTATTTTGTGAATAGCTAAGAATTGCAACATTAGTGGTAGGTTCCCTTCTGCTGCTCCTGCTCGTCATTAATTTGTGTCTTACTCTGAAATATTCATTTCAATTGCAGCTAGTAGGTGAAAATCATCTCTTGACGAGAAGGTGAAGTATTGGAAGAAAGCAAGTGGTGATTGCAGTTACAAATCACTAATCACAGTCAAACCACCACTTCTCTTGTATCTGCACAAAAATTCAGATACCCCCATTTTTCTGTCTTTCCACCATTCTGTCTTCATGGCCAACAGTATGCTCACCACACAAAATAAACAGAGTTGTATGTTTCTGTTCTCCATCACACTGTATGGAACATAAGTTAAGCAATTTTATTGTAACAATGTTTTAGCGCCAAAAATAAAACACATCATATGTGTTCTCTTCCATTTGCTCCAGTGATAATTCTAAGTCATACGTACAAGTTAATGATGGTGCATACAAGTGAACCCTGTGAGGTAAAGGGCGAGTTGCGGCACCCTGGAAATATTCTAAGTTCAGAATTGGCGGCCACCGCTCGGGCCACTGGGAAAGCTGCGGCTCTTAACGAGCCGCATGATGCCACACAACGGCTGAACCACATGGTCTGTCGGTCACATGACTGGGAATTCCATAGTGATGCTGTGTTGGTTTAGGTATATATGCCAGGAGAGCCAAAGATGGCAGACTTTATGAAACCATCATGGCAGACATTTCACAGTTCATATAGAAATTAATAGTAGCCAGATGAATCATGGTACCTCCAAAAGCAACATGTACATTACTATTATTTGCACAATGATTCTGATGGTGTAATCAGATTTTCAATATCTTTATTAGTTTAAAGTTTAGTACCTGACCATAAATTATACAAGTAAAACGCAGTAACGAATTTCCAAAACATAAACGCTTCATCCGATTTTGTCAATCACCATGTCTTCAGAAAGCTATTAGTGTAAACCTAAATTGGTATGAATTACACGCATGTAACTTAAATAATACATGAGTTATTGGAGGTCAAAGGGGCAGATTACTATCGATCGTGTCAGGCCATAAGTACTCCACAGTTACACGAAAAAATGGTAGCAGCATGCTTATAAATATACTGATTCATCTATGTCTTTGTTAATATCTGATATATGCAATTAATGAAGAAACTGGTCAATTGTTTACTGTGTTTTAGAAAGCACAGAGATATTAAGCTCCTGGCCTACCCTTTGCTTCTTCTCTTTTGATATATGTTTATTTAATTGATTATGTATTTAATAAGGTGTGTTAGATCATGTTTATGGTCCAGCTGTAGGAATATTTATTTAATTTCAAGTATTTAAATGAAATCTAGTGTTTCGTATGTGCTTAAATGTGTGTGTGGGTGCATTGGTTGGAAGACATGGTGCGAGCGCTCTAACCAATCACAGCGCTCGTGAAAGGGGAGACTGGATGGGAGAATCATTTCCGGAGAGGACACAAGGCAGTCCTGAGCAGTGGGTGGTTCTGGACAGGATGGCAAATGACATGGGAAGTGCTGTGCACAACAGTACGATTGACGCACATTGGCGGGAATGACTTGAAGGGGAGCAGTTTGCACGTGGTCGCGAGAGATAGAAATATTTCGTAGTGCTGACTTGTGTATTTGTGAGAGTTCTGTGGCTTCTGTAGTGAAGACGCAGTACATGTTTGGAAGTGAATATCTTGCGAGCTATGTTGTTGCTCGTAACTAATTACATTAAGTAGGAATCTATTGTTTCCCTGTTATTCAACTTATATATTATTTAATTGCTGGACCATTGACACAAATAAGTGTTTTGCAGAAATACGCCGTGTTCTAAAAAGTACTTCTACTATCATTTTCATCATTTAAAGTTGTTAAGATAGTACCTGCAGATTTTAATTAATTGCAATCTTTCATTTATAAATTTATGTTACATTCATAATTCACAAATACCGAGTGATAGAAACCTTCTACCATTCGATTTGTGTGTGTATTCTTATCGTATACTGTAGACTCAACAGTATTTGGCCCGTAATGTGGCAACTATGTATCCCAGTCCCTAGACAACAAAACCAACCAAAACTTTTAATATTGCAATTTTGAGTCTGAGGGTGTGTAGTCATTTGTTGGAAGCCTGCAACCCCCAATGCTTTGCAAGTGAATGTGCATTCAGTTGTGTTCACTTAGGTGTACAGGGGACCCAACAGATTGAGGAATTAAGAGACCAACAAGCTCATTTTAAAATTATTTGTGTACTGTTCTGTAAACCACTGCATTAGCCACAATGTGACCCCACTGTGAATGCTGTTCTCAGGTACTGGATGAGTTAATTTCTGTTCATAAGCAGATGGAAATTGCCCTGATCGTGGTCGCATGATTGGAAGCTGATGTGAATGAATTTATGGAGAACACTACCAGGAGACATGCACCAGAGATACCAAAGGTACCTCAAGTACTCTGCTATCTTACAGATGCTGTTTCCTCTATCTGTTATCACAAGTCCACTTGACAGTGAGTGGCATATCAGTGGTAGACCTTGAGGATCTATAGAGGGTAGATGGGCTAGGGAGAACTCAGGATATTGCACCCATCCCCCTGACCAACATGTCTGAGGTGCTGTCTTCTACTGAAAGTGAAAAAGTGAGTCACTTACCTGTTGGGTGACATGTGGAGCTCCATGTCAAAGGTAGCCAAACGCAAAAGCATAAGTGTCTACTAACTGTCGGCAGTCCAAATGTATGGTGAATAATGGTACCCCTTAGGGAAATGACAATGAGGGATGGGAAGGATCACCTTGTGCACTTAGTGCATATGTATGGAAGTCTCGATCAAATTGTTGAAGAAGTTGTTCTGGTAGCCACTGAAGGAAAAGGGTTGGGCCAAACAATGCCTATAATCTGAGCTCCAAGGTCATACTTGGGTCATTCCAGTGACTGGGAAAAAAAGTTGAGAACACCAGCCTTGCTCACAGAGTTTCAATGTAGCTCAGCAGCATTATCCCCAGAACAATTGTGGATTGGGTTGGGTTGTTTGGGGAAGGAGACCAGACAGCGAGGTCATTGGTCTCATCGGATTTCAAATATGCTGTGACAAAATAGGCTGTGACCTCTTAAGACTTATTACATCGTTTTGAGAACTGCAATGTCCCTCTAGATGGGTCAGGTGTGCACTAGGCATCAGGGGTTGCTACCCAGATAGCTGACTCTGTGGTGTACACACAAGGTTTTTGTAGATTATGTGACTTTCCAGTGTGGGTAGTGAAGCTGTAGGAGACTGCAAAATACCAGTGTAAGAATCAAAGAAATGATCATCACAGGCAAGAGTATTAGAATCCTAGTGACCAGCTGCTGAAGCACTGACAACGAAGTGTGAGAGTTCACATTACTTCTACAATCCAATGGAGCTCACATAATACTAAGTAAGCCTAAAATAGATAGCAGTTAGATTCTTGGGAAAATTTTAAATTATTTCGAAAGGATAGGCTAATGGGATATGAGGACGGTGTATTTGTCACAGTAGGCAAACTTAAATCCACTAAGATAGAAACTGAGGCTGCATGAAAGACTATTAGAGCAAGACTATGTATCAAGAGTCAGAATAAAATCAGTTAGCTAGTATATACATTTCCCAAATACATAAGTTCACCAATCATACTGTCATTAAGGGAGTATACTTTAATCATCCAACAAATAATTAGGGTAATAACAGTTTTCTACGTGGTAGGCATGAAAAAACATTCAGCAAAACAAGTGGCCATGAGGCAGCTGTAGCAACAAGTACCTAAGTACAAAAGCAATTAAAACAATTAGAAAGATTTATATGTTCAGTAAAATATATAAAGATGTGGTACTGTTACATTTCAATGAAGAGCTTGAAATATTTAGCTCTGGATATGAGCATGTACAACAGATTCTCACATTTAAAATAGCAGACTATGCACTGGAGTGATATGCAACTAGTTGAACGATCATGAGGGCAGGAGTCCTCCGTGATACTCAGTCACAGTAAAGAAACAAACAATTGCACAACAGATGGAAAACAAAGCCCAGGGCTACAGACAAATAAATGCTAAATGAAACTTGCTTGGCTGTCAAGAGAGTATTGCATGAAGCTTTCAACAATTATAGTAGCAGAAACTTATCAAAAGGTCCCATAAAATACACACAAATTATGGTCTGATATTTAAAAATTATTAGCACAAAAACTAATTGAAAGAAGCACAGACAACAGTTTTACTACAAATTCAACAGTAATGACAAAATTTGTTTCATTGCCAACCACAGAAAAGAAAAATAGTGATTTTTTTCCACAGCAACACATTCCAGTAATAGTCAACACTCAAATAAGATCTTTTTTAGGCTAAAGAACAGAAGAGAGCAAAATGTAAATGTTGTACCTTTTGATAATTTAACTTGTGTGAAAACTAACATTAAGGAACCAGTTAAAAATACAAATGATAAGCTATATTGTTTAAAAATATTTCATCAGAATATAAGAAGTCATTTGAATAAAAAAGAAGAGCTGCCGCTTTCACTGGAAGAAACAGCTGACACAGACGGTATTATTCCTGATGTGCTCTGCTTAACTGAACATCACTTGGAAGCCACAGAAATTAATCAGCTACATTTAAATAGTTATAAAATTGATTCTTCCTACTGTCGGAGCAACTTAAGACAAGGTGGAGTGGCAATTTACATACACAATACTATTAGGTCACAAGTTATAGATGTATCTAAATATTGTATTGAACAGCATTTTGAATGTTGTGAAGTCAAATTAGAGCTTGAAACACAGTTCCTGATCATAGTAACAGTTTACAGGTCACCTATGGGAGACATTCAAAAATTTCTCTCTCAGCTAGAAACAGTTCTTACTAAACTTTATAGAAACAATAGTAATGTCATCGTATGTGGTGACTTTAACATAAACTTACCCACAAAAAATAACAACCAGAAACTATTAGAATCACTACTGTTAACCTTCAATCTGCTCCCCATGATCTCATTCCCAACAAAAATATATTGGCACAGCAAGACCCTGATTGATATCTGTTCCTAGATTCCACAAATTACAATGAAGCGATGACACGAGCAGTAACAAATGGTCCGTCTGATGACGATGGTCAAATGACAACCCTAAAACTTGCCAGCAGGAAAACAACACATGGCCATTATAACCAAGTTAAACATGTTAGATCAATAAATGCTGAATCTACTTGCTTGTTCAGAAATAGTTTATGCCATGAACAATGGGAGGAAGTATACCAGGCTGACACACTGAATGATAAGTTCAACTCATTCCTGAACTTATTCCATAAACATTTTGAGGCTTCTTTCCCCAAAAGACAGATTAAAATCAAATCAACCTGTAGTAAAAGGAAAGAGTGGCTAACTACTGGCATAAAAATATCATGTAACAAAAAGAGAGATCTGTATGTACAACAGAGGACTAGTACAGACCCAGCAGTAAAGTTAAATTACAAGAAATACTGTAAAATTCTAACAAGAGTAATCAAGAAGGCCAAACAGTTGCACTTCGCACAAAAAATTAGTAATTCAAACAATAAAATAAAAACCATGTGGCACATCATAAAAAGTGAGACAAATAGGAACATAAAACCTGACAATAATAAACACAAAGTTGCAGCCTCAGATTTCAACAATTTTTTTCTCTCTGTGGCTGAAAAAACAGTGAACCATAATAAACAGGCTCACACAGAAGCTATTGAACTACTTAGCCACATGCAAATAACATCTAAAGTAGCACTTCATTTCAGAAGTACAATCCCTAAAGAAATTGAAAAAACCATAAAATTAGTTAAAAACTCAGATTCCTGTGGATACGATCACATATCAAGTAGGATTTTAAAATCATGTGCAGACTTAATCAGTTATATATTGTGCTATTTATGTAACCAATCTATGGAAACTGGTGTGTTCCAAGATAGATTAAAACATGCAGTAGTAATGCCAATCCACAAAAGTGGAGCAAGGGATGAAAAATCCAACTATCAGCCATTCTCCCTGCTGCCAGTATTCTCAAAGGTATTTGAGAGAATAGTGTATGATAGGATTTATAGTCACACTACACAAAATGACTTACTGGTTCCTACACAGTTCGGCTTTCGTAAGGGCTCCTCCACAGATAGAGCTATATTTAACCTAACAGATGAAATTTTAGGTGAACTAAATTACAAAAGGTATCCAATGGGGATATTTTGTGACCTTGCCAAGGCATTTGATTGTCTAGATCACAACACACTCTTAAAAAAGCTTCCACATTATGGCATTAAAGACAAATTTTTGACTTGGTTAGAATCATACTTACAGAACAGGAAGCAAAAGGGTTGTCTTAAAGGGGATAGGAACAGCATTAACATCAGACTGGGGAAATATAAAGTATGGAGTCCCACAGGGCTCAATTCTTGGGCCATTAATTTTCCTAATCTACGTTAATGATATTAACAATTAACAACATAGCAAAAATAGTATTGTTTGCCGATGATACAAGTATCCTAAAAGGACCCAACTCGACAGTGCAGGATACAGCCATGACAGTCTCTAATCAAGTACACAAATGGTTCACTGCGAATAGCCTAACCTTGTTTGTTGTTGTTATGGTCTTCAGTACTGAGACTGGTTTGATGCAGCTCTCCATGCTACTCTATCCTGTGCAAGCTTCTTCATCTCCCAGTAACTACTGCAACCTACATCCTTCTGAATCTGCTTAGTGTATTCATCTCTTGGTCTCCCACTACGATTTTTACCCACCACGCACGCTGCCCTCCAATACTAAATTGGTGATCCCTTGATGCATCAGAACATGTCCTTCCAACCGATCCCTTCTTCTAGTCAAGTTGTGCAACAAACTTCTCTTCTCCCCAATCCTATTCAATACCTCCTCATTAGTTATGTGATCTACCCATCTAATCTTCAGCATTCTTCTGTAGCACCACATTTCAAAAGCTTCTATCCTCTTCTTGTCCAAACTATTTATTGTCCATGTCTCACTTCCATAAATGGCTACACTCCATAGAAATACTTTCAGAAACGACTTCCTGACACTTAAATCTACACTCGATGTTAACAAATTTCTCTTCCTCAGAAACGCTTTCCTTGCCATTGCCAGTGTACATTTTACATCTTCTCTACTTCGACCATTATCAGTTATTTTGCTCCCCAAATAGAAAAACTCCTTTACTACTTTAATTGTCTCATTTCCTAATCTAATTCCCTCAGCATCACCCGATTTAATTCGACTACATTCCATTATCCTCGTTTTGCTTTTGTTGGTGTTCATCTTATATCCTCCTTTCAAGACACTATCCATTCCGTTCAACTGCTCTTCCAAGTCCTTTGCTGTCTCTGACAGAATTACAATGTCTTCAGCGAACCTTGAAGTTTTTATTTCTTCTCCATGGATTTTAATACCTACTCCAAATTTTTCTTTTGTTTCCTTTACTGCTTGCTCAATATACAGATTGAATAACATTGGGGAGAGGCTACAACCCTGTCTCACTCCCCTCCCAATCACTGCTTCCCTTTCGTGTCCCTCCACTCTTATAACTGCCATCTGGTTTCTGTACAAATTGTAAATAGCCTTTCGCTCCCTGTATTTGACCCCTGCCACCTTCAGAATTTGAAAGAGAGTATTCCAGTCAACACTGTCAAAAGCTTTCTCTAAGTCTACAAATGCTAGAAACGTAGGTTTGCCTTTCCTTAATCTAGCTTCTAAGATAAGTCGTAGGGTCAGTATTGCCTCACGTGTTCCAATATTTCTACGGAATCCGAACTGATCTTCCCCAAGGTCGTTTTCTACTAGTTTTTCCATTTGTCTGTAAAGAATTCGCGTTAGTATTTTCCAGCCGTGACTTATTGAACTGATAGTTCGGTAATTTTCACATCTGTCAACACCTGGTTTCTTTGGGATTGGAATTATTATATTCTTCTTGAAGTCTGAGAGTATTTTGCCTGTCTCATATATCTTGCTCACCCGATGGTAGAGTTTTGTCAGGAATGGCTCTCCTTAAATATTTCAAAAACCAATATGATACAGTTTCTGACAAAAAATAAAAAAAAAATAAACTTCCTGAAATACAAGTTAACAATCACAAAATTAATGAAACCACACATAAAAAATTCCTCAGTATCCAGATAAACAGTCACCTAAGATGGAAAGAACAAATTGATCAGCTGGTCAAGAAACTTAGTTCATCATGCTTTGCACTAAGAGCTCTCCATCAGTTAGTAGACAGAGAAATTATGTTGTTGTCATATTTTGCATATTTCCATTCTGTTCTCTCCTATGGCATAATCTTCTGGGGAAATGCTGTAGGTGTTGAAAAAGTCTTCAGAATAAAAACATGAGCAGTGAGGCTAATATGTGGGGTCCCTAATGGGACATCTTGCAGAGGTCTCTTCAAATCTCTCAGGATACTTACCATCACAGGTCAGTATATATACTCACTGATGTTATTTGTAGCCAACAACAGGGAACTGTTTCTGAAAAATTGTGACATCCACAACCACAACAAGACAGGTGAAAAATTTTCATTAAGGCTCTGCAACTCTCACTAAAGTACATAGGGGAGTTACTGAGTCAGGTATAAAGGTCTTCAATAAGCTCCCCATCAATATAAAAAAGGAAATAAATAATACACAGGTTTTCAAAAGGACACTAAAATTATTCCTCATCGAACAAACTTTCTATAAAATGAATGAATACTTAGAGTTATGATGTACAAGAGTGGGGGAAACTGCCTAAGAAAGGCACTCCCTTAAAAATAAAGTGTCATGCTGTTACTTGTAGTTTAACTGAAATTGTGGTGATAAAATGTAAATTTATCTGTTTCATTAACAGAAAATGTGAACTCCCATGTATCCTACTCTCTTGAGCATTCGCTTAAACCTCTTCTTAAGGAATGCAGTTAAAACTTGTATCCATTCAAACCACGACCATGAAGAAAATTTACTTCCTTATATATGTCAGTAGCATAAAAATATGCACTGTCACTTATTCTACAATGTTAAACAATCACTTAAACTGTTTTTGGCATAATGCAGGCTTTAATACTGCATGCAAGCAATTGTTCTTGTAAAATAAACCAATGTCTGTGCAATGTGATGTATAAATGTTAATGTACTACTGTAATTACATCAATTGACTTGTCCTATATTACTTGTACACTGGCTGTATAATATGTAATCAACAGGACCAAATAAATAAATAAAATAAAATAAAATAAATAAAATAGTGATACCATAGTTAGTGTCCAGACACTTGTGGATGACATAGGAACTGAAATGGAGGGTACCAAGGCAAAAGCAGAAATCCTGAATCTGTTTTCAAATGTTCCTCTACAAAGGAATATTCAGAAGTACTGCCCCAGTTTTATTCTTACTGTAAGTGGCATAGAGAAACAGTTAAAATTGCTAAAATTGAACAATGGAAACCATGTCAGATTCCACACAGAACTTGTGGCTATGTTAGCTCCTCTTTTAATCATGATATATTGTAAATCCCTTGGATAGAAAACTGTGCCTAGCATTTGTAAGAAAGTGCAGGTCACACCTGTCTACAGTAGAGGTAGGAGAAGTGACCTACAAAACTATTAACCAATATTTTTGACATCCATTTGTTGTAAAATGTTAAAATATATTCTGTGTTCAAACTTAATCAGGCATATCAAGCAGAATGACCTCCTCATGCTAATCAACATGGGTTCTAAAATCATTGGTCAAGCAAAATCCAACTTGGGCTTTTCTCACAAGACATCCTGAAAGCCGTGGATAGAGACATTTGGGTAGATGCAGTGTTTCTTGACTTCTGAAAAGCATTTACTCAGTACCACACCTATGCTTATTATAAAAGTACAACAATATGCAGGATTGAGGATGTCTTGGTTAAGGATGCAGCATGTTATTTTGGATGGAGCATCATTGACAGATGTAGAAATAACTTGAGGCACACAAGAGGGAAGTCCGTTTGGGTGGCTCAAATGGCTCTGAGCACTTTGGGATTTAACATCTGTGTTCATCAGTCCCTAGAACTTAGAACTACTTAAACCTAACTAACCTAAGGACAACACATACATCCATGCCCGAGGCAGGATTTGAACCAGCGACCGTAGCAGTCGCGCGGTTCCGGACTGAGCACCTAGAACCGCTCGGCCACCGCGGCCGGCGTTTGCAAGCAATATAACAGTAATATCAGACTTTTCACAGATTATGTAGTTATCTGCAGGGTGTCCCAGAAATGTTGAGACAAACTTTGAGGGGCTGTAGGGGTGTCTTGAAGAACAGATCAAGTACAGGAACCCATTCTCAGAAACATCAACCAATAACGCTACAGCGTTTCAAAGCTATAGTTGCTGGCACCTGCCACTAGGCACCTCTTCAGCAGCAAATAAGACTTTGTACGCAGGTGTACTATAGACAGAATGTCTCACAATGTTGTTTGTTATTTAGTGATCATGACTATTGCTATGATCACCAGTGGAGAAATGGAGCTAGCGGCTGTGTCGAAAGGCCTTGTCTCCTTTGAATGCAATGCTCTTGTCTTGGTGCATGATGGTCCAGACATGGGTTTCCATCCACTGCTTTCTTTTCTCCTGGAACCCTCCAAAACCTCCAATGTTTTTCAGTACACACGAGAAAAATAAACTGCAGATGGAAATACATGTCTGAAACAATCATCCACCAAGGCAACAGGTGTCAAGGCATGTCTACACAGCAGCTAGCTCCACCTTTTCCACCAGTGATCGTGACAATCACTTGTGACCACTGAAAAACAAACAACATTGTGAGATGTTCTGCCTTTGGTCGGTCAGTGTACAAAGTCACATTTTATGCTGAAGGGGTAGTCTAGTGGCAGGTGCTTGCACCTATGGCTTCGACGTTCTGTAGCACTGTTGGATGACATTTCTGGACATGGGTTCCTATCCTCGATTCATACCTTTAGACACACACTTTAATTCCTTGAAGATTGTTGCAACATTTCTGGGACATCCTTAAAATTAAGTGCTGCTTGGAAGGCTGTACATATATTTTCAGATCTTAATAACACTTCAAAGTAGCACAAAGGTTGGCAACTTGCTTTAAATATTCAGAAAGTAAAAACTGTGCTTGTCACAAAACGAAAAAAAGACATATCTTATGATGACAATATCAATAAGACAACTTGAATTGGCCCGTTCTTACAAATATCTCAGTGTAACAATACTAAGATAATGCAATAAGGCTCTAAAGGACACTGCTTACAAAACACTTGTGTGAAACACCCGAGAATATTTCTCAAGTGTGTGGGTCCCATACCAAATAGGACTATTGGAAGATACTGAATTTATACAAAGACTGGCAATATGAATGGCCACAGGTTTGTTTTACCCTTGAGAGAACATCATAGAGGTACTGAAAACACTGAACTGGCAGACACTTGAAGATGGATGTGAACCTACTTACTAAGTTTCAAGAGTTAGCTTTAACTGAGGAATCTAGGAATTACTACAACCCCCTACATATGGCACCTGTAGGTATCACAAGGAAATGATCATATTAATTACAGTGTGTGCAGAGGAGTCCAAGCAGTCCTTCTTCCTGCATACCATACACGAAAAGAATGGGAAAAGCCTCAATATCTATTAAACTAGGTTGTATCCTCTGCCATGCACTTCACAGTATTTTGCACAATATAAATGTAGACATGTGATTTGTAAGCAGTCTCCTTAACAGAGGTGGCTGCAATTTTCTGGCACCCTAACTAATGAAGCAAAGTACCACCTGCTTCACCTACAACTGAGCCTATGTGATAATTCCATTTTTTACCCTCATAAATTTAGACCCTAGGTATCTATGCGAGTTAACAGATTGTTATTATGACTCAGTGATATGGGAGTCACAGGATACTGTATTTTTGTGTTATGTTAAGTGCACATTTTTACATTTCTGAACATTTAAAGCAAGTTTCCAGTCTTTGCATCAACTGAATTTACAAGCAACTTCATTAGACACAATTGCATAATCTGCATGTTTCCATTTTGACAATATTACTTGACAGTAGTTCTACAGATCTTTCCCTTTGGCAGTTATTTCACACTATAGTGCCTTAAAGAAATGAAAAGGAATGGAAGTTATCATAATGCATTCATCACTGATTTTTTCACCTTCAATTATTTGTTGCCTTTTATCTATTTTTGAACCAATATATTTCAATTTACAAACACACTAAACACATCAGTTGTTCACGTAAATGCTGGATAAACTGGGATCCAGTGAAAAAATTCAATCTAGTTAACTGAATAAAGGAAAAGTCATTCATTGTGTACCAACATGTGATGTTGCAAAAAAATAATGTTACTGTTATTATGATTACAAAGTGTACAACTTTGCTTCCGCTGTTTCCCGATAGGTGGCGACAACAGTAAGTAGCGGTCCAAAGAAACAGATCGCAGATGTCAGGCAGTTAGCTTGGACCTCAGTCAACATAAACTCATTCAAACATTAGTCGATCTGTGTCTGCATCATAAAGTTGTTCTTGATGAAAATGTCAGTTTATGAGCCTAATTCTCGTCATTTGCGGGAGGTGTTACTGTTTTGTTTCAATATGAAAAAACAGCGGCTGAGTCTCATCGAATGCTCTCAAGTACGAGTGCTAAGGATGCTATTAATGAAAGAATGTGTCATGAGCAGTTTCAATGCTTCAACTAAGGTGATTTTAACATCGTAGACTGGCATAGTGGTGGAAGAGAGAATGTTTTTGAAGATGCAGAATTGGAGACATTGCTGAGTGAAGACTCGCGTCAAACTCAAGAAAAATTGTCGTGATTAGTGGGAGTGACACAGCAAGCCATTTCAAAACATCTCAAGGCTATGGGCATGATTCAGAAAGGAGGAACTTGGGTCCTGTGTGAGCTGAAACCAAGAGACGTTGAACAGTGTTTGTGAACAGTTGCTCCAGAGGCAAAAACGGAAGGGATTTCCGCATCGCATTGTGACCAGGAACGAAAAATGGGTTCATTATGATAACCCTAAATGCAAAAAATCATGGGAATATCCTGGCCATGCTTCCACGTTGACTCCAAGATCATGCTCTGCATTTGGTTGGACCAGCTCGGTGTTGTGTACTATGAGGACTTAAAACCAAGTGAAACAATCACTGTTGCTCATTATCCAATGCAGTTAATGCATTTGAGCAGAGCATTAAAAGACAAATGGCCACAATACAGCAAGAGACACGATAAAGTGATTTTGCAGCACGACAACGCTCGACCCCACGTTGCAAAAGAGGTCAAAATGTACTCGGAAATGTTAAAATGGGAAGTCCTATCCCAGACATTGCTCCCTCTGACTATCACCTGTTTCAATCAATGGCGCATGGCCTGGCTAACCAACACTTCTGATCTCACGAAAAAGTCACAGATTGGATCGATTCGTGGATCACTTCAAAAGATGAATAATTTTTTTGACGCAGGATTCGTACACTGCCCGAAAGATGGAAGAAAGCAGTGGCCAGCGATGAAAAATACTTTGAATGATACATGTGTAACCAATTTGTTTCATTAAAGCCTCAAATGTTGGGGGGGAAAATGGTGGAAGCAAAGTTGTACACCTTGTATTATTATTATTAGCAGAAGCATTAAGAGTAAAGTACAAATGTTTCATTAGTTGGCTGTGTTATTATTATTATTATTATTATTATTATGCACTTGAGAAGCATTAAGAGTAAAGTACAAATGTTTCATTACTTGGCCGATAGAGAGAAAAGGGGAGGAGCCACAAGTGCTGCTTGAAAATGTCACTACATATATACAAACAACGGAAATTCCAGGTTGGAATATCAACACTGCGGGAAAAGATAGACTGCTACTTATCGTAAACATGACACGTTAAGTTTCAGATGGGCACAATCAAAAGACGATTACTCATAAGCATTTGGACCTAAATGACAATACTGATCTGAGCTGCCAGAGATGGCAGTCATGTGTGTATGAAGTGTGCTTGCTTGTGTGATTGAATGGTGTGTGTTTCTCTGTCTTTTTCTGGTGAAGGCTGTGGCTAAAAGCTTATATTTAAGTGTCTTTTAATGGAGTCTCTCTGCAACTTAATGTGTCATCTCTACATTACATATATACAGCTATCTTTATACTCCACAAGTGTACTACAGTGTGTGGCAGAGGGTACTTCAGGTACCATGATCTTTTCCCCCCTTTCTTCTTAAAAATAGGAATTTATGGGAAGAAGTTTTAAAGCTATAGAAGATAACTGTAGGAATTATTGTAAACATTTTGAATTGGCAGCTGTTGAACTAGCCATCCATAAGAAGCTAATTATTCAGTGCGTGTACTGCTCAACTAATGGTAATGTGGACACTTTCTTCAACGAATTAACTGTTGTCAAGGAAAGAGTCACAGCCCCCAAAACTAACATAACAATATGTGGAGACATGTATATTAACACATGTTGACGGTGAAATAAGTAATAACTTCCTACACCTTTAGAACACTTTTGGGTTGGTACAAATGGTAAACACGGCTAGTAGGGTATCAAAAACTTCACCATCAGTCTTAGACCATGTACTTACTTATATTGACATGGAAAATTGTTAAATATTGGGGCTGTCAAATAAAAACAAGACCGATGGAAAAAAGTAAGTACACTTTTTACTTCAAAAGTAAAAAATAAGTGTAGTACATTTATCCCAGAGGGCAAGACAGTCAATGCCTTCACGAAAAAATGTTTTACATTGTCTACGGGACCATGACTGTACCCAGGCATGAGCCTCTTCATCTGAAGCCAATCATCAGCCATGAATATCTTTCTTCAGGGCTCCAAAAATATTGAAAACACGTGGGGAGAGATCAGGACTGTGTGGAGGATGGAACGAAATTTCTGCAGTGTGGTTGAAACATGTGGGCCCACTCACATGTTGCCTAGGCTGTTTCGAGTACCAAGTTTTGCTGTGAAGCCCTTATGCATCCTCCATACAGTTTTGATCTCTTCCCATGTGATTACTGTATTTGTGGAGCACTGAAGAATGACATCAGTGGCTGTTGATTTGCTTTGGATGAAGAGGTGCATGCCTTGGCACAATCATATTTCTGTAGGCAACCAGAAATATGTTTTCCATGACTTCATTGACCATCTTGTCTCACAGTGGGATAAATTTATTGACAGTTATGACGATTGCTTTTAAAATAATAAGCAGCTTACTTACTTTTTTCCATCTGTTTCATTTTCATTTGACTGCCCATAGAAAAGCTTGGTCTTTCTGATTGTTACTGTCAGATAATAAAGCTACAGTCAGGCATGGTAAAACCCACAAAACTGGAGACTTACAAACGGATCTCCTCAAAATGTAAAATAAATACTTTTCTAGGGAATTGGCAAATCAAACCTGGGAAGAAGCGTATATGGAAAGCAATGTATATGTCTGTTCTCTAAATTCTGCACATTGTTTAAATTAATTTTTGGGGAGACATTTCTGAAAGTAGCACTTCAACAGCAGCAGCTAAGGAAAATAGATGCATAACTGTGGCCATTAGAATGTGTTGTGCCGTGTGTTCATACAGTGCGGTCGCTGCATGTAAGATGTGGCCACCACCTTCTTGAGCACCGTATGCCAAAGCTCCAGTGGCAGCAGCACGGCATACTTCAAAGTTCTCACAATGGGGGCATCACAAGTGATAGCAGTCAACTCGCTGGAGCAACAGAGTCAATGAGGATACAGCCCTACAAGATTAAGTCACATCATTGCAGCCTGGAAGGGGAGTCATCTGGTGGGCCTCCCAGAGTACGGAGCAGATCTCCTCTCACTCGTGTTGCTGTTACTGTGATAAATATATCTAAAAACAAAGATGATGTGACTTACCAAACGAAAGCGCTGGCACGTCGATAGACACACGAACAAACACAAACATACACACAAAATTCTAGCTTTCGCAACCAACGGTTGCTTCGTCAGGAAAGAGGGAAGGAGAGGGAAAGACGAAAGGATTTGGGTTTTAAGGGAGAGGGTAAGGAGTCATTCCAATCCCGGGAGTGGAAAGACTTAGCTTAGGGGGAAAAAAGGACAGGTATACACTCGCACACACACACATATCCATCCACACTTATACAGACACAAGCAGACATATGCAGAGGCAAAGAGTTTGGGCAGAGCTCTGTCTGCTTGTGTCTGTATATGTGTGGATGGATATGTGTGTGTGTGTGCGAGTGTAAACCCGTCCTTTTTTCCCCCTAAGGTAAGTGTTTCCGCTCCCGGGATTGGAATGACTCCTTACCCTCTCCCTTAAAACCCACATCCTTTTGTCTTTCCCTCTCCTTTCCTCTTTCCTGATGAGGCAACCGTTGGTTGCGAAAGCTAGAATTTTGTGTGTATGTTTGTGTTTGTTTGTGTGTCTATCGATGTGCCAGCACTTTCGTTTGGTAAGTCACATCATCTTTGTTTTTAGATATATTTTTCCCACATGGAATGTTTCCCTCTATTATATTCATGTTACTGTGATAATGTTTACAGGAGATGAACTTTGGCTATGGACCTGGAAACAAGTTATGTTTACCTTGTTTTCAAATTAACTTTTCCAAGTTGTAATTAATTATGACTTTTTATGTGGTAGTTTGTACCTGTGACACAACAAATTGTCCTCCCAGACACAAATTTCTCAGTTTTTTACAAAAGCAAACGAATCCACTGTTCCTAAATTATTATCACAAGTATAAAAAAATTCACACAAGAAGGTAACACTTGCTACAAAAAACATCTAAGTGTGGGATGTCATAAAACAAGAAACTATAAAAAGCAGACACAATAATAATAATGAACAGAATAATAGAATATCCACATTAATGGGCAGAGTTTGTAAATGGCTATTTCTCTGGTACTGCAGAGAATTTGCAACAAAATCTTCACACAGCAAATGTACAATGCCGTTCCCCATGGTAGAGCTTGAAATCAAGAAGACAGTACAGGAATTAAAAGAAGTCAGCGGATATGAACATAGATGTTCCAGTATCTGTTCCGAAGGTATGCACAAACAGTATACAAGCCCCTTCACCAACGGAATACATTAGTCCTTTAGTTCAGGTATTTTTCCAGAACACAAGTTGTCATCTTACTAAAGAAAGGTAATGTGGAGAGTATCAATAACTATAGGCCAGTTTCATTACTGTCTGCAGTCTCAAACATAATTGAATCAGTCATGAAGGATAGATTAATGAGTTACATGAATAAATACAATCTTTTTTAATGAAGCACAATTTTGTTTCTGAAATGGGAGAAGTTCAATATTGGCCCTTATGGAGCTCACAAAATTGGTACTTAAGCCCTTGACAAGGATGACTCTATTACAGACATGTTCTTAGACTTGACCAAGGCTTTTAACACTCTTGACTACGCAATACTACTAAACAAGGTATAAGCACCAGGTGGAGTGGTTCCATTCTTACCTTTTAAACAGGGAGCAAAAGTAAGCTGATAATAAATTTATAGTAAAATGATTGTCAGTCACAGTCAAGAAACATACAAATACACGTGTTCCTAAGGCTAGTGTATTGGGTCCAATTCTCTTCTTAATATACAGCATAATTACAAATAATTCATCAGTTTTTGCATGAATACATTTCACAAAGTGTTACACAAAAAATATAAGGTAAATGGATAGATGAGAAAAATCTATGCACTAAGTGGCAGCAAGGGAACACACACACAAAAGGATTTAACTTTTACTAGTGTTCCAAGTCAGTAGCTCCTTTACTAGCAGCAGAGTTGAAGAGGAAGGACTGGAGAGGTTTAGGGAAAGGGGTACAGTTTAGAAAAGTCACCCAGTTCCCCATCTGTCAAGCTGGGATTTTCCATGCCCCATAGGCGGATGTTGTGATGACTTACTTGACCACTTATGTGAAACATTGCCTCATTCCTGAACAAAACTCGAGGGTGGGGGAGGTGAGTGGGGGGCAGCAGGGGTGGCTGTAAATTCATCATCTTCCATTGCTTCCAAGAAAAGTTCACAAAATTTGCATCTGATGTTGCAGTTGCTTGATCATAAACATTGTGGCAGCTATATGCAGTATGGTTTCTGATGTAACTGTTTTTGGAAAATCTCCCATACAGTTAGCTGTTGACCAGTTCACTAATTTCATGATGTGTAGATTTCTTTGGGCTATGAAGGAATACCTCTCGTTCACTCTCCACTTTTTGAATTGCAACACCTGATGGTCCAGAGTTTTTTACTTTACAGAGGCAACCAGTGCCCTTGAGCTGCTGATAGTACTGCAAAATACTTTGATGGGTTGGCAGCTGTGTGCCAGACTGTATTCACACTGCGTATTGCATGGTAGTGATGGATTCAGTCTTCTCATACTGCAAAATTCTGTTGATTGTTCAATAAGGATGGAAGATGAAGTAATGAATTAAAATTAATGTAAGTAATGAATTAAAATTAACCCTGCCACCTGGTGAACCACAATAAAAACTGCAAAACACAAAGAAAACTTCGAAATACGCTCTTTCCATTGGTTATTAGTAAAAATTTGTAGACATTCTATATCTGCAATTATAAGACATCAAAGCCCAAGAATCATTTGTAATCACTCTGTATATCAGTGATCTTCCAGACAGTATAATACATGGAGAAAAAGTTCTCTTTCTGATGTCTGCAACATCATAGTCACTAATAAAACAGTAGCCAACAGTGCCATAATATGACATTCACATTTACCACAACTTCAGCAAATGAAATTCTCAAGGATGATTATGATTGGGTAGTATGTAATAAATTAACACTGAACAAAGAAAACAAACAGTATGTACTTCAGCACAAAGTGGGAAAAAATCGTGTCACATTTAGCATAGGTGATAAATCTTTAGACAGTGTAGCAGACATAAAGTTTTTTGAGATGATATAACATGGAATGAACACTCAAAGATACTAGCAAAAAACAGTCTTCAGCATGTCATGCTCATAAGGTCTTATAATCACTTTGCAACAGTCTATGTCCCATGATGACATACTATTCCTATATGCCCTCAGTTCTTAGCTATTGGATTATTTCTGGAGATCAAATGCACAAAACATGGACACATTTTTTTAAACTGCAGAAAATGGCGATAAGAATAATAACTAGAGGTAGTAGCTGAGCTCACTGTAAAGAACTATTTAAAACAACTGAGTATCCTTATTGCAGCAAGTGAGCACATATTCCACTCAGTTGTGCATACCCCACAAGGTTGTCTGGACTTACATTTATGAAGGAAAAGCAAACAAAATCTCAAAACAAATCTTCAATCTGGGAATAAAATTATATAATAAACTGCCCAAGGACACGAAAAAAGGCACTAAAATACATCTGTTTAAAAAGGGAGGTAAAACAAAGTAATGCATACTCCATAATTAAAAATTACTTAAAGGACTTAAGACTTGTGGTTGGTAATGAAAGGTGATAATTGCAACACTTTGTCACATTACAATATATGATCACAATTTAATGCTTTTAGGAGAACATTATGTAGCAAGATCTATTGTTGTTGTTGTGGTCTTCAGTCCTGAGACTGGTTTGATGCAGCTCTCCATGCTAATCTATCCCATGCAAGCTCCTTCATCTCGCAGTACCTACTGCAACCTTCATCCTTCTGAATCTGCTTAGTGTATTCATCTCTTGGTCTCCCTCTACGATTTTTACCCTCCACGCTGCCCTCCAATGCTAAATTTGTGATCCCTTGATGCCGCAGGACATGTCATACCAACCGATCCCTTCTTCTAGTCAAGTTGCGCCACAAACTTCTCTTCTCCCCAATCCTATTCAATACCTCCTCATTAGTTACGTGATCTACCTACCTAATCTTCAACATTCTTCTGTAGCACCACATTTCAAAAGCTTCTACTCTCTTCTTGTCCAAACTATTTATTGTCCATGTTTCACTTCCATACATGGCTACACTCCATACAAATACTTTCAGAAACGACTTCCTGACACTTAAATCTACACTCGATGTTAACAAATTTCTCTTCTTAAGAAACGCTTTCCTTGCCATTGTCAGTCTACATTTTATATTCTCTCTACTTCGGCCATCATCAGTTATTTTGCTCCCCAAATAGCAAAACTCCTTTACTACTTTAAGTGTCTCATTTCCTAATCTGATTCCCTCAGCATCACCCGATTTAATTCGACTACATTCCATTATCCTTGTTTTACTTTTGTTGATGTTCATCTTATATCCTCCTTTCAAGACACTGTCCATTCCATTCAACTGCTCTTCCAGGTCCTTTGCTGTCTCTGACAGAATTACAATGTCATCGGCGAACCTCTAAGTTTTTATTTCTTCTCCCTGGATTTTAATACCTACTCCAAATTTTTCTTTTGTTTCCTTACTGCTTGCTCAATATACAGATTGAATAACATCGGGGAGAGACTACAACCCTGTCTCACTCCCTTCCCAACCACTGCTTCCCTTTCATGGCCCTCAACTCTTATAACTGCCATCTGGTTTCTGTACAATTTGTAAATAGCCTTTCGCTCCCTGTATTTTACCCCAGCCACCTTTAGAATTTTAAAGAGAGTATTCCAGTCAACATTGTCAAAAGCTTTCTCTAAGTCTACAAATGCTAGAAGTGTAGGTTTGCCTTTCCTTAATCTTTCTTCTAAGATAAGTCGTAAGGTCAGTATTGCCTCAAGTGCTCCAATATTTCTACGGAATCCAAACTGATCTTCCCCGAGGTCGGCTTCTACCAGTTTTTCCATTCGTCTGTAAATAATTTGTGTTAGTATTTTGCAGCTGTAACTTATTAAACTGATAGTTCGGTAATTTTTCACATCTGTCAACACCTGCTTTCTTTGGGATTGGAATTATTATATTCTTCTTGAAGTCTGAGGGTATTTCACCTGTCTCGTACATCTTGCTCACCAGATGGTAGAGTTTTGTCAGGACTGGCTCTCCCAAGGCCGTCAGTAGTTCTAATGGAATGTTGTCTACTCCCGGGGCCTTGTTTCGTCTCAGGTCTTTCAGTGCTCTGTCAAACTCTTCACGCAGTATCGTATCTCCCATTTCATCTTCACCTACATCCTCTTCCATTTCCATAATATTGTCCTCAGGTACATCACCCTTGTATAGACCCTCTATATACTCCTTCCACCTCTCTGCTTTCCCCTCTTTGCTTAGAACTGGGTTTCAGTCTGAGCTCTTGATATTCATACAAGTGGCTCTCTTTTCTCCAAAGGTCTATTTAATTTTCCTGTAGGTAGTATCTATCTTACCCCTAGTGAGATAAGCCTCCACGTCCTTACATTTGTCCTCTAGCCATCGCTGCTTAGCCATTTTGCACTTCCTGTCGATCTCATTTTTGAGAAGTTTGTATTCCATTTTGCCTGCTTCATTTACTGCATTTTTATATTTTCTCCTTTCATCAATTAAATTCAATATTTCTTCTGTTACCCAAGGATTTGTACTTGCCCTCATCTTTTTACCTACTTGATCCTCTGCTGCCTTCTCTACTTCATCCCTCAGACCTACCCATTCGTCTTCTACTGTATTTCTTTCCCCCATTCCTGTCAATTGTTCCCTTATGCTCTCCCTGAAACTCTGTACAATCTCTGGTTTAGTCAGTTTATCCAGGTCCCATCTCCTTAAATTCCCACATTTTTGCAATATCTTCAGTTTTAATCTACAGTTCATAACCAATAGATTGTGGTCAGAGTCCACATCTGCCCCTGGAAATGTCCTACAGTTTAAAACCTGGTTCCTAAATCTCTGTGTTACCATTATATAATCTATCTGATACCTTTTAGTATCTCCAGTATTCTTCCATGTATACAACCTTCTTTTATGACTCTTGAACCAAGTGTTAGCTATGATTAAGTTATGCTCTGTGCAAAATTCTAACAGACGGCTTCCTCTTTCATTTCTTAGCCCCAATCCATATTCACCTACTATGTTTCCTTCTCTCCCTTTTCCTACTGTCGAATTCCAGTCACCCATGACTATTAAATTTTCGTCTCCCTTCACTACCTGAATAATTTATTTTATCTCATCATACATTTCTTCAATTTCTTCGTAATCTGCAGAGCTAGTTGGCATATAAACTTGTACCACTGTAGTAGGCATGGGCTTCATGTCTATCTTGGCCACTATAATACATTCACTATGCTGTTTGTAGTAGCTTACCCGCACTCCTATTTTTTTATTCATTATTAAACCTACTCCTGCATTACCCCTATTTGATTTTGTATTTATAACCCTGTATTCACCTGACCAGAAGTCTTATTCCTCCTGCCACCGAACTTCACTAATTCCCACTATATCTAACTTTAACCTATCCATTTCCCTTTCTAAATTTTCTAACCTACCTGCCCGATTAAGGGATCTGACATTCCACACTCCGATCCATAGCAAGATCTATAGAGCATAATACTAACATCTCACAATTTTTCCAGATTCAACATCTCACTCATCGTGAGGGGATATTGACTCAGTTTTTCAGATGGACTGAAGGGAGAACACGAAGATGCGAATGGGGCATAGTCGCAAGTTTATGGGTTGAAGTCAGTTTTCTGAACAGATTGGAGAGAGTGCAAGGGGTGTAGCAACATGTTTTTTTGCTGTAGGTGGCCACAGTGTGTACAGTGACCAACTATGTTTTATCTATTAACAATATTGTGAAAAGGATAGTTGCTACTCACCATATAGTGGAGATGCTGAGTCATGGATAGCCACAATGAAAAGACTGTCGAGAAGCGAGCTTTCAGCCAACAAGCCCTTTGTCAGAAATAGACAACATACACACATGCAAACTGGCTTCAGCTGCCAGAGACTGTGCTTATGTGTGTGTGAGTTGCATCTGCATGACAGTGAGTGAGTGAGTGAGTGAGTGTGTGTGTGTGTGTGTGTGTGTGTGTGTGTGTGTGTGTGTGTGAGAGAGAGAGAGAGAGAGAGAGAGAGAGAGAGTGTGTGTGTGTTTCTGATTTCATTTTTTTTTTTTTTTTTTTGGTGAAGGCCTTGTTGGCTGAAGGTTCATTTCCAACAGTCTTTTTTTATTCCTATCTGTGACTCAAAATCTCCCTATATAGTGAGTAGTACCTATCCTTTTCATAATATCAATACATTCCATCCTGGATTTTCCATTGTTTTATCTATTAAGTTATTTGGTGCAAATTGTGTATAATCAAAAGAACATCATACAACAGGGACAAACCAAACGCAGCAGTGCAGTTGGTTAGATATTGACGTCATATGTGGTAGGACGGAGTTTACTTTGTCCAGCCATATTGATTTATGTTTTTCTAAACTAGTTCAGGTAAATACCAGGATAGTTCCTTCAGCAAGGTCACAGATGACTACCTGGCCTAACCTCATAAAAGCAACCTTATATATTCTGTGTGTATATTTTGAGTATTTATTTTTATTGTATTATAATGACAAATCATTTATCATTGTGAGATGATTCCCGAATGAAGAAGTAAAAAATGATCTAGAGCCAGTAAGCGCCCACAATAGTTTGAATTTCTCCCATTTTTTTCATCACAGTCATTTATGAGGATACGTATGGGAGGAAGTAATATAGTGCTTGAATATTCTTTGAACATACACTTGCCACAAAAAATCCCAGCACTAAGAGATAATTAATGCACACTAATGTAAATTCAGGAATACATACATCTAGATAACAGATTTCAGTGGCTAATGTTGCAAGTTCACAGGTTAAAATAAGCATGAGAAAATCCATTGGAATTGTGTGATTTGTGGTTTATTAGTCTCATAATGTGCATAATCTAAATCATTTGATTCAGTTACAGGACACATGTCAAAATTGTGGTAAAATTTCACCATAAATATAAAACAGCTGATGTTAACAAACAGCATCATGATAGTAATACAATTTTGTTACATGTACATACAATAAAATCTAACATTTCATTATCCTGTGCTCAAATTATCGTTTCATCCTCTAGGAATTCTTCTAGTGAATAGCAGCATTTCTCGCCTGGAATCTGCTGCGGCCTTGTTTTTAAAATCTCTGGCTTCATGTTAAATATGTTTTTGCCCATTAATTTGTTGTATATTGTCATCCCCATATACCTTGGAGTCTGTGCATATAATTTAAATTGTTGACAATATTTTGCCGTTTCAGTATTCAAGATACACCATTTGTACTTTCTCAGAAAATTATACCATATCTAATGACCAGATTCAAAATAACTATAATACGCTATTTTTTGTGTATTCAAGTCAGTGGAATTTACTAGTATTTGCATTGTAGATGCAAAACTGCTTAGTTTGATAGGAAGTCATTATGTGTATTCCAGCTAAAGTTCTTGTACACATTTAGTCCTATGAGTTTGGTAGTATCAACTTCTTCATAAGTTAATTGTTATGTTGTATTTTAAGTTCCACATATTTAGAATGTTTGGTCTTGAAATGTACTGTATGGGTTTTTGCAATGTTCAGTTTCAACCCATTTAACTGGAACCAGTTTTCTAGGGTATCCAGTGGGGTTATGATGGAGCTCAGAATTTTTCTGTGTCGTTATCTTCAATTAAAACAGAAGTGTCATCTGCAAAACAGAACTGATGGGGAATTTATATTTATGAGTAAGTCGTTTACGTAGAACAGGAATGGGATTGGCCCCAAAATGGAGACTTGAGGCACACCTTGTGATACTCTACTCCATTTAGAATAATAATTCACTGCATTTGAAGTGATAGTTATCCTTTTTTTGTGTTGTGTAAGTATGATATGAGCCAATTCAGAGCATTGCTCATAATCCCATGTTTGTCTAATCTGCAGATAGGCAAGGCATGGTTTATGGAGTCAAATGTTTTTGCAAGATCACAGAAGATACCTGCCACTTTACTCCTCTGATCCAGAAATCTGCATATCTTTTCAAGAAAGTTATTCACTGCATCCAGAGTGGTTTTTTTTCCTGGTTAAAATCCAAATTGGTTACTTACAATAATATCATTTTTTACAATAAAATTTTTGATCTGGTTCGCAGCTGCTTTCTCTAACATTTTCGAGAGGACTGGAAGAACAGAATTAGGATGATAGTTTCCGATGTCTTCTCTTGACCCTTTCTTGAACAGAGGTCTGAGTTTGACATACTTCACTCCATCAGAAAAGACTGATTGATTATTTTAGTTATGGGAGGTGCTATTCTGTCACACACTGCTTCCATCACTTCAGTGGGTACCCATCCCACCCAGCAGAGTTTTTATTTTTTTAATGATGATATAACATTTTCCACATCCTTTACTGAGACTTTTTTAAAATCGATGAGATACTCAGCTTCTTGGTGGTGACCAAAGGGATTTACTTTACTCAGATACTCTGCTACATCAACATCTGACTTTGCCACATTTATGAATAATTCATTTAAACAATCTGATATTTTTAATGAACACTATATGACATTATGGAATGAAAGTAAGCATAGTATGCCAGCTTTTTCATTTTTATATCCCCTATGTCTGACAAAATTCGCATTGCAAACAGAGATTTGTTAAGACACTTCAGCAGTTCTGTGGTGTGCTCCTCCCAGTTAAATTTATTATCAAACTGTAGTCCCAAGAATTTAACACTGTCCACTTCTTCTATCTTCTTGTCATCGTATGTTAGACATATACTCATGGGACACCCCTTACAAGTTCTGAACTGCATGTAGTGTGTTTACAAATATTTTATTAGCTGATCTTTCTAAGACCACTTGATTTGTTATTTATTGCAATGTCTGTATCATCGGCAAACAAAACGAACTTGGCATCTGGTAATGTTACTGATGAAAGGTCATTGATATACACAAGAAAAAGTAAGGGCCCCAAAATGGAACCTTGTGGGACCCCACATATAAATAGTTTCCAGTTGGATGATGCCTGATAGCTTGATACATGTCTCTTTCCTAATAACACCCTTTGTTTCCTGCCAGAGATATAAGATTTGAACCATTTTGCAGCATTTCCTGTTACACTATAATACTATAATTTACTTAAAAGGATATTGTGATTTACACAGTCAAATGCCTTTGACAGATCACAAAATATACCAGTTGCCTGCAATTTTTTGTCTAATGAATTAAGCACATTTTCACTGTAAGTGTAGATAGCCTTCTCGATATCAGAACCTCAGCCTTTACAGTAAGGCTATTGTCTAATTTAATCCTAGATATTTCATTAATACTAACTGTATCTCTGACTTGACAATAGAGAATGCTACATTTATCTTGCTTTTATATTATACAATGAACTTATGGTGGTACATTAATAACTGATGTAATCACCAGAATGTTGAATGCAAGCCTGCAAACATGCACACATTGTGTTGTGCAGGCACCGCATGTCAGTTTGTGGGATGAGTTTCAAGCCTGTTACACTTGGTCAGTCAATACAAGGACGGCTAATGTTGGTTGTGGATGACGCTGGAGTTGTTGTCTGATAACGTCCCATACATGCTTGATTGGAGACAGTTCTGGTGATCCTGCAGGTCAAGACAACATGTCGATACTCTATAGAGCATGTTGGGTTACAACAAGGGGTATGTGGGTAAGTGTTATCCTGTTGGGAAACACCCCCTAGAGTGCTGTACATGACTGGCAGCACAGCAGGTTGAATCACCAGACTGACATACAAATTTGCTGTCAGGATGCATGGGATAACCACGAAATGCTCCTGCCGTCATACGAAATTGCACCTTAGACCATAACTCCAGATGTAGGTCCAGTGTATACAGGTTGTAAACAGGTTGGTTGTAGGCACTCTGTTAGCCTCCTCCTAACTAACACATGACCATCATTGGCATTGAGGCAAGCTTTCATCAGAAAACACAACAGACCTTCACTCTGAATACTTCATCTTTTTAAAAGCATTCTTCACTGACATCAGTTTACCACATCCCATCTCAAAGGTAACTTCTTGCAGCAACTGTCATTGGAGTTACATTATGACTCTCCTGCACTTTCTAAATGAATCCGAGATTAAAAGCAATGACAATTTTCTTAGGATCAACTTTATTTCCTCTATTAACCCTCTCTGGTAAGGGCTGGAGACCAATGAACAATACTTGGAATTTGTTGAATGAGAGTTCCTTTTTAACTACCTCTTGGGAGGTGAATTACATTTCCTTGGAATGCTTCAAATGACTCTATCTGTTATTTGGCTTCTCACAACTGACATTGTGGTTGTTACGCTCCAATTTGCTCTGGATGTATACTCTGAGAAATATTAGTATTGTCTCTCTTTCTGATAACTGATTGCTAACTGTATACTCAAAGAATAATATGTCTTTCCATCTATTTGTGTGCTGCACGCACATTACATTTGATTATGGTGATGGTCAAATGGCAGTCTCTGCACCAAGCATCTGTCCTTTGTTGGTCTTCCTACATTTTGCTAGTTTTCTGCATTCTCTTTCTTTTTTATAGATAACAACATCTATGCATAGATTCACATAAATTCTAACATGATTATTGTGAACAGAAATGGGCATCTTGACTCTCCCTTGGTGTACTCCTTGAAAATTACTTTCGCATCTGACAATATCTCCGTGTTGAGAGTGATGTGCTATCTACTAACAACTTCTCATTCCAACCAAAAAGTTAGTCTAAAATTTTATTCACTAAGGGATGGTGCGGAACTGATATCAAATGCTTTCTGGAAGTCAGAGGAACACAATATCAAATGGCATGCTTCTACCTACTGACTTCTAACAAGCAGAATTCCACAAGATTGTTGTTTATGTTGATATCTACAGTGGAGATTTCTGGTCTACAAAAAGATCAAAATAGGTGAGCATAAAATAGCTTCAGTAATTCAACAACAGATTAATACCAGCATTGTAGGTCTATACTACTATCATTGTGGACTAATATCTCCCTCTCTAAAGAGGAGTTTTTGGCAGTGCGTATGAACCCGGCATTGCTTTAATTGTATTTTGTCAAAATTTATTGTTCTGTAATTAACTCTGTTCTAGTCTATGTGATTATTGCACCAAACAGTATTTATACGAATGCAATTTAGGCACAATGTTGTTATCTGTGCAAGGAGACTTCTAGTGGTGTCGTAGTGAACAATCTGTAATCTTGTCAGAGGATCCAGTTTAAAAACCTTTTATTCTACTCATGTCACGTCTGTTTGTTGCCGATGCTGAAACCAATGTTTTTGAAGTTTCATAATGATTATTTACTGTCCATATTTCACTTGAGCAACACCTAACAGTTTTATGTGAAGCTTTCCAATAATTGTGTACCATTGGTGATATGTCTTTGTAACACACAATCACAAACAAGTCATCAGTATCCATGACCTTTTAAAAGAAGAAATCAAAAGTATAAGAACAATGAACTGTAAAAAAAATACAATTGTAATCAAAAATAAAAATCACACTCTACAACGTTGCTCTATTTTACATGTGTTAATTGGGCAATGAATGTGGTAAGTGTGGCCGGGCCCTACAATCATACATAATACATCTCAGCTCAGTTTGGTCCCTGATTATTGCAGTTCTCTATTGATGGTTCACTTTTGGTTGTTAAGCTTAATTGCTGATTTAATTTGTGCATTCAAAATTTCAGATATGACTGTCTTCTTCAGGCGGTGTGGAATGGTATTATTGGTGCTTGCTATTTAGCTGAAGTGCTGTTAGTGAGCACACAAATAGTCAGCCCACGAACATTTGAAGGAGGTGACTAGCTTAATAATCAATTAATCAAAAAAAATACTGTGCACTAAGATGGAATCAACAACTTGCTTGTACACCAGAAACATATCATGAGTAAATAACTAAATCAATTACAGTTTAGGTGTTGCAGTGAGTCGCTGCCAAATTATTTAAGTGACCCACACAAATTTTCTTGGACTAAAGCGGCAGAAACTTATACTAACGTACTTTTCAAGTAATTGAGTAGATGGGTTGGCTGTTATATGTGATCCTGTTAAAATGCCCTTGCTTTATCTTCAGCTTCATTTGTCATCCATTCATATCAGTGAGGGGGCTGCAGGCATGTCTGCCTCTGAACATGGGGATTTGTGGACCTGAACATGTTAAGAACAGTATGTTTACTCATGTCATTCTGAAGATAGTTTTCTTTTGCTAATGTTTTTTTTGTAGACTCTATTTTTTTCAGTGCGTATCTACGTCTTTCCGTACGCGCGTATTCCATCTTCACTGAGTATCAGTTAACATTCGCTGGGTAGAAAGAGAAAATGGACCTGCCAATGTTTAAGATCAGAACGACTGCAAAACAACCCTTGAATTTACAGATGTGTCCTACTGTTGGTCCTCTAAGATCAAGTGTTGCGTTCAAAGTATTTACAGGTGATAAATATTACAATAATGTGTTACAGGTGAGCAGATGGCCTTTCACTAAGCACAGTACTTGCTGCTTTGTGAAACACACCACGAAGGAAATTACAGGGTTCTTTCACATCACCTGCGGCCAGTAATAATACTAAATGTAATCGTTTCACGGAGGCGAAACTTGTGAGTGAAAATTACAGAAAAAACAATGGACACAAGCAAAAAAACACTTGAATTTGCTTTCATAGACAACTATAAAATATAGTATGTCTATATTTGCGCAATGAATGATGCAATGTCCAATGCATTGCATCTTAATTTGGTGTCCTGTATTCGCAACGCCCTGTCGCTTTTCTGGCGTAGTAATACTTCAGACGTCGCATTGAGGTGCTGCCATCTTGAAAATGGTGGTCTGCGTTACGTGAAGTGATATGTGCCTGCAATAGTTTAACAATAATTTACCGAAATGGCTGATGTAAAATCGTCCCACAGTGAGCCTGAAATGAAAGGATGGCTTTTCAAATGGACCAACTATTTAAAAGGATACCAGCGAAGATGGTTTGTGCTGTCTAATGGACTTTTGTCGTATTACAGGTAAGACTGTACAGACACTTTCACCTAAATGATATGGATTATGTCATTCGCACGTACTAGAATGCTTTGCTGTCATTCGAATGATTTGCGCAGAAAACAATGTCATGACATTATGTAGCTAAGAGCAATAACAATCTGGCCATGGATGTCAACCAGAACTTAACTTTCTTTCTAAAAGTCTCAGCGAAGTAGTTTGACATTTAATCGGCCTTCAGCTGTTCAGTAGATAATACCTTGCACGACTTTGTCGCTCATTAAAGTAGAAAGAAAGAAAAAAAAGATTACATAGGAGTATTATTAGCCATTCACTCATCCCTTAGAGTAATAACATTTTTAGGTTCGGTTAGATAATTTTGGTGTCATGCTTCGTACAAATCAGGGTTTATTCTAGGGCCGAAAATTCGGGGGGGTCCAAACTGTCTATCCGCCGCCGCCGGCGGGCTGCTCGGACGGAGTAAGTACTTGTAATCGCTCGCATGAACTCAGTTTGTGCTCACAACTTTAATTTGAAAACTAACTCTGCTCGAAAACAATTTTGGCTTCCCCATTCCATGTTAGCAGTGCTGTTTAGAAGAAAGCTTTCTTTGGCTTGCATGTCCCCGGCTCCAGTCCGCCCCCCCCCCCCCCCCCCCCCCCCGGGTAGTCCTAGAACGCTTCTGAAAACTACTTGTTCCTATTAAATGTAGACCAGTCCAATCATTGTAACAACCTCATTGTAAAGGATTTTTGCCATAAATAGAATAAGCCCTGAAGCTGATGGCACTTGTAGTGTTTGGATGCCTGGTGTGGATATAGTTGCTCAGTTGAAAATGCAGACCATAGTGTAGTGGATCAATCAGAATCTGCCCAAGGTTAGCTGCTTTACGTCATGGAAGCCTTTATTGTTTATAAACCTGTTAGCGGATGTTGTTATCAACCAGTGCAAATAAATAAATGCGGACTAGCAGCTTGCTGATGTATTTGCGATTTTTTTGCTTTTATATGTTTAGGTATCAGCATTGCAGCTGTTACATGCACAGCTGTCATAAGTTAAAATGTTTTCTAGGAACTGGATGTATTTATCTTGTATCAGTTACAGTAGTGTAAGGGAATAACTGTTACTATATATTGTCACTATAAGAGCATAATATTCTGTAATGAAATGCTGTGAAATGGCTTTGCATTCTTGTTACAGTAGGTCCTAGTTACCAGTAGTCACATGATCACTGGGGAGCCAAACATCAAGAGTTATTAGTTGTGTGGAATATAGCAAACAGTAGACTAGGCCTATATTTTTTAGCCTCATTGTGCGATGCATTACTCCCAGGAGTAAGGCTTCTCTCTTATATTCCCAACCAGTGTTATCAAAGTGAATGCGTAATACTTCCTGCAGCCATTAGAGCCAGTGCAATGTACAGTGTGGCACACTATGGTACAATACATAATGTCTGATTTGAAGATGAGTTCAATTGAGGATCATATTGACTAGATTGAGAAATTCATTTCAATTGTAAATAGCTAACAACTGCACAGGATTACTCAGTCTCATTAGTCTCCATAAAGATTGTGTTCATCAGGAGTGAGATAATATTCATAAGTCAGGTGAAATAAGTCATAATTCACTGCTAGTCAGTGTTATGAAGTAAGACTTTCCAGTTACCAAATTCATTAGTGGGAATTAAATTTTTGCAAGTTACATTTGTAGCTTTTTTTTTAATTAAAATAATTCCCAGTGACATTATAAGGGATGTTAGGAAGGGTCAGTTTAAATAGTTAAATGATAGTCACTCCTGTTAGTTATTAAGCATTGCGTAATATGAAGTTCTGCAAGATCCTTCTCTATTTGCTTGATCCACAGGGAGCCAGTGATTTTACACTTGTTGGCTGTTTTGAAGATCTTACAGGACAACCTGTGGGAGCCCATTCTGTACATGTGTACGAGTTGTTGTCTTCTGATGGCTTTGGTGATGTTTTCTTGGTGTTGGTAGACTTTGATTAGGTGTTACCATTGTCTCTTATCTGGTAGGATCCTCGGTCCCACTGTCTTTCGCAGCAGTTTTCTTTCTACTAATTAGAGGATTCCTTTTGGGGTCTCCTTGATTAGGGATAGGCACATTGCTGCACGGAGAACTGACAGTTTGACTGTTGTGTTATAGTGTCTTAGTTTGATATTCATTGATAGATTTTTCAATGTGTACATTTTTCTGCAAGCATGGTATGCACTATCTAATTTGATTTTCATTTGATTGACAGCAACTATTTCACCGAGATCCATACGCTAAATTTCTTTAGTTTTAGCTCCTTTGATATCCTTGGAAGCAGTGACTTTAGCTTTTCGTCCAGCTGTCTTGTTACATGTTGTTTGAAGTTTTTGTAAAAGATTTTGTATGTTACTGCAAGGAGAAATATTCGTCTGTACTTACCACAATCTGTTTCGCTTCTGTTTTTGTGTATTGGGTGGATAGCAGCTGAGGCCCAGTTTTCAAGGAGTTTCTTGCTGGCCCATATGTTCAGGACTGCTGTTTATATATGTTTGTGTGTGTTTTCTCTAGTTAATTTCAGTTTTTCTACCACTATCCCATCTGCCCCTTTGCTGTTGGTATTTGTAGGTTTTGCAACTGGGAGTTGGTGAGTAGGTTTCTTGGCATCTAGAATTTTATAGGAGCAGTTTAGTATTAAAAACGTTGTTTACTTTAAATGGCCGTGAAAAATAATTTGTTCAAAGACAGAAAAAAGGATGAGTCTCTGTCTTTGCATACATTTAGTTTCTGTTTTCTAGAACAAACATTTATCGGTACATGTCAGAATAAAGAACCTTCAAGCATATTTACCTTGCCAAGACATAATGTTTCTAATAAAGGACCTTGGAAGGAAAAATATGTTTTTTTTTTTTTTCTGTGACACTGAAAAACAAGATTGTTGCTCATGGATGTTCAGGAACTGTGAGTAGATGGTACTTATATCACTAAAAAAAAAGTTATGTTCCATCATCTTTCTGGTGTGCATCTGGGATAGTCTCATTTCTTCTTCCACTATTTGGGCTCATAACTTTACAACCATTTTCAAGGTGAGTCGCTGTCATAATTTGAACCACTTGAATCAATACTGTGGAGTAAATGCTTGTTTAAAGGATAGAAACTTTTTGATATCAAATTATTTTAAAATTGATTTAAGATTGGGAACACTGCAAGTGTACACACTTTTACTTTTGTGCACGACAGTTAGTAAAATAATTTTATGTAACCGATAGGAGAATGGTTTTAGGTAACCAGGGTAAAAGTTGCATATTGGACGTTCCCCCCGCCCTCCCCCCCCCCCCCCCCCCCCCCCCGCCCGCCTCTCCTCCCTCCCTCGCTCCATTGCAGTTTTCGATAAGTCGTGGATACAAACATTAAGCTTCATTACCTGTCAATTTGTTGCTCTGTTTGGCATTTACATTCTTTTGCCCCCCTCTCTCTCTCTCTCTCTCTCTCTCTCTCTCTCTCTCTCTCACGCACACACACACACACACACACACACACACACACACACACAGAGAGAGAGAGAGAGAGAGAGAGAGAGAGAGAGAGAGAGAGAGAGAGATATTGTTTTAACTTGAGACAACTAAACATCTCGAAAATGATTCATGAGGCAAAAAGTTAATATTAGTTAAAGGCGACATCCGCCTGTGCTACAACCGGCTGCCTCCTAACCACCCGTTCTGTGTGGGTGGGGTGAGCTTTATATTTTCAGGTGGGAAACCCCATTTTTATTGCAAATTCAGATTCTGCACCAAACGAGGTATACAGTTTACTCAAACTATTATTTTCCATTTGTGGTAGATGGCACTGTAATCGACATATGTCTAGTGTGCCTCTTTTTGCAGTTAAGAACCAACGTATTCGGTTCTGCATTGCATTTACAATGTAAATGTGAACTTTTATGTTCAAACGGTGGATATTGATGTTCAGATGTTAGCTGAGGCTGGAAATGTGATTGTTTTTTTTTTAAGGGGGTTGGGTTGATTGTGGTGAGTTTCCAAACCATTATAATGCTTGTGGCCACACGTGAGCCCCACCGCCGGCTGCTGTGGTCAAGCGGTTCCAGGCGCATCAGTCTGGAACCACGTTGCTGCTACGGTCGCAGATTCGAATCCTGCCTCGGGCATGGATGTGTGTGATGTCCTTAGGTTGGTTAGGTGTAAGTGGGCCTAGTTCTAAGTCCAGAGGACTGATGACCTCAGATGTTAAGTCCCATGCTGCTTAGAGCCATTTGAACCATTTTGAACCCCGACACCAGGGTGATTGATTTTGGTGTGTTTCCATCCAACTGCTGTAAATCTTCCATTGGCCGCTACACTGCTACCGGTGGGATACAAATCACAACCATTACAATAAGGTAAAACGTTAACAGAGCTATGACAGATGCACCTGCCGTGAATGCTCACTGGAACGAAGCACCCCAGTGGTGAGAGGCAAGGGGCCCACCAAAGTCAAGCACCCCTATGGTGAAAGGTAAGGGGCTCAACAATACACTGGGAACAGACATTGATGTTGCTGTTTCTGGGTCACATTGAACATAGCTTCTAACTAGACATTGAAATGGTGAACCATATTTTACTGTACCATCAAGTTTGTAACACTAAAGTAAACTTGAGACATCCATGAGAAGAGAGTGGGGCGTGCAATAAGTAATGCAGTGCATTTTTTTTTCTCAGCCAATTTCGGTTGGAAAATGCAGAGTTTGTTATGGGACGTCATGGAATATTCCCACTTCAGCCCGTACAGTTTTATAAAGTTCCGGTAGGTGGCGATGCTACACTTAGCCTTCAAAAGTTTGCCTGTAATGGAGATGTGTTCTGTGGAGAGAGCTGCCATTGAAATTCTTTTGGCAGAAAACCAGAGCACTGCAGATATTCATAGCCACTTGCAGAATGTCTATGGAAGTCTGACAGTGAACAAAAGCATGGTGCGTCATTGGGTGAGGCATCTGTCATCGCAGTAAGGTTGCACAAATCTCTCCAAACTCCAACGTACTGCTGTCCGCATGCAGCTATGACTCCTTCAGTGGTTGAACGTGCAGACACACTCATTCGAGGTGACTGATAGATCACAATCAAACACCTTGCTCAACTGGACATCACTGTAATGCTCACAGGGCTTCATTGGATTGTTCTTCCTCATCCACCGTACAGCCTGTATCTTACACCTGCCAACTTCCATCTGTTTGGCCCAGTGAAGGATTCATTCAGTGGGAGGCAGTATGTGGATGATGGGGAGGTTGCTGATGCAGCAAGATGGTGGTTTCAATGTCAACCACTAGAGTAGTACCATGTGGGCATACAGGCATTCAATTAAGGTGGTGTAAATCTGTCACATTAAACGGTGATTATGTTGAAAAAATAGGATTTTGTAGTCGAAAGAATGCGGCATAATACTGAAATTTCTTACTCTGTGAGAATTGAAGGGCCATGTGTTTAATTGTTAAAAACCATTCAACAGCCAAGATCGCATAATATATTCCTTTGTTATTTAAGACAACCAGTTTCAACAGACTACACTGTCATCTACAAGTAAGAAAATCTTTTGTTGTAAAACATTTTCATTTGATGCAGACCTCTTGTGTAAGAGGTCAAGTACATAAAAATATTGCATTATAAAAGGTTTCTCACCGCTAAAATATTTAAAAACATAAAGCACCTTGTGCAACAGGCTATGTCTGTATACATATTGCTCATAGTTGCTTGTTGCGTTATACAACCTGGTACACAATAGCACAACTGTTTACATATGCTGGTGTATTGGAATCCTGAATAAATCAACCTGCATTTGGGGAGAGGGGGGGAGGGAGGGAGGAAAAAACTGTCGCATTACTTACTGAGTGCCCCTCATACGTTGTAATTGAATGTAGAATCAAATACGTTGGTTCTTAATTGCAAAAACAGGCAATTTTGATGTTTCTCGATAGAATACGAATATGCATAAAAATGGATGAGGGTAAGGGGGGGGGTTTCCAGTTTGAAAATACAAAAGTGACCCAGCCCTCGCTGGGTTAGATGATGGCCAGTTGTAGCACAGACACATGTCCCCTTTCCTAATATCAACTGTTTACCTAGAAACTTTTTGTGGATGATGCGTTGTTTTTGAGATTTTTGTTGTCTCAAGTTAAGACACACATCCTGTTTATTTACATATCATATATATTAAAAAATATATATATCCTATGTGTGTCCAAATGTTCATTAGAGTATTGTGTAAAAATTTGAAGTAAATCGGCTGAGAACTTTTCGATATTTTTGGTAATAATATTTCCCCTTTATATGTTACGTATTTATTATGTGTATTAAAAAAAAAAACAGATATATAAAAAACAATATTCACATTCAGTATTGTGTCAAAATTTTGAAGTAATCGTTGAAGCACTTCGGGGATTTAAGTTTTCAGGAAAAGAACCTGAGGGTTTTGCTAACAACATATCCCATGTATGGAATTCCAGTAGATGTATAAAAAAAATTTTTTGGATTTGAATGCGATGTTGGCTCAAAATTTCAAAGGAATCAGAGAAGAACTTTTGGAGACAGAATTTCAAACAAACGAACTTTTAAACTTTTATTTATATAGATTATTAGTTTTGACTGAATTAGAATATTTCAGGTGTAAAATACGGGGTAATGGTTGCTACCATCAGCATCAACTGGTGTACATGGTAAAAGCTGTTGTTTGTATTACTTAGGTATTATTTTGTGGTGACATAGAAATTCTTTAAGCTCTAGGTTAGTTTGGAAGTTGACAGTTGGTTGTGAGTTGACAATGCTATGAATGTGATGTTATAAAGATAACCAAAGTACTTATTGTGACGTATATTTTGTGCATATTGCATTTACGTACGTTGCTTTCATGTCATGGGTCAAAGCAGTGGTGGTGTCACTAAGGTCAGTATTTCCTGTGGCTATTAAAATTTTTGGGGTAGTTTTACAGTAGGGCAGAAAGTTTGCTACCACAACCTATACTGTTAATTATGATAGATTGCTATGCACTACATAGAGAAGGGATTGAGCAACAGACAGACACATTTCAAGTACATTCAAAAGTAGTCTAACCTATTGAAAACAATCTTCCTTCAGGTATAGAAAAATCGATCCCCCCACCTCTCTCTCTCTCTCTCTCTCTCTGTGTGTGTGTGTGTGTGTGTGTGTGTGTGTGTGTGTGTGTGTGTGTGTTTTTCTTCCCTTTTGTACCATAAGTCTGAGGAAGGATTACTTGGTGGACTTAATATGCATGTCTGTCACTCAATGCCATCATGTTCCGAGTATCCCATACCAAATTTTCCATTGTTTGATAACTTACATTGAACACTGTTAGTGAAGTCTTAACTTTGCATGAATTATCATTTTAGTACTTTCATTTTAGAAATTAATTTTAGATGTGGTCAGTTTTACATACATTCATTGTGGCTGGAGATTTTGCAGCAAAATGTCTGAGTTTGAAGCATTCTTAAAGAAGCAATGAAGGTCATATACACTAGGTAGAGAAAACTGGCCAAAACCCTAAATAGACAGCAGTGATACTTTCGGGGTGGATCCAGGAGTATAGTGGAAGGATAGGCTAGCAATAGCTGTAGTGTGTAGTATGTATTAATTGCAGTAGTCAAGGGATACAAATCCACCAAGACAGAAACAGAAACTGCTCATGAGATTGTTTGTGCAAGACTCAGTATGAAGGGAAGGAACAAAGTGATAACTTGATCATTCTCTCAAATACCAGACTTTGCCACAGATTTAAGTGAAAACTTTTGAGAAAACCTCTGTTCCAAATTACATATTCTCCAATTGTATCATCATTGTATCATTGGAGAATAATTGTAGAAGGATAAAAAGTGATTTAGAGCGAATTTCTTTTAATGGGATGAATGGCAGCTTGCTGTAAATGTAGAGAAATATATGTAAATTCAGGTGTGTAAGAAAAAAAATTGTAATGTTTGAATACAGTTCTAGTGGTGTGCTTCTTGATAAAACCATTTCAATTAAGTAACTTGGCATAACATTGCAAAGCGATACAAAATGGAATGAGCATGCAGGGGTGGTAGCAGAGAAGGCAAGTGGTTGACTTTAATTTATTGGTAGCATTTTAGGAAAGCTCATCAACAAAGGAGACCATGTGAATAAAACTTGTGCAAGCCTTGCACAATTGTTCGGGGTCCCCACCAGGTTAGATTAAAAGAAGACATCAAAGCAAGTCAGAAGCTTGCCCATAGACGTTTCATCAGTAGATTCAGTCAACGTGCGGGTCTCATGGAGATGCTACAAGTACTCAATACTGAAATGGCAATCCTTGGAGGGAAGAAAATGTTTTTTCCACATAACACTGTTGAGAAAGTTTAGAGAACACACACTTGCAGCTAGCTGCTTAATCATTCTACTGCCATCAAAGTACATTTTGCATAAAGATGAGAGAAATCACGGCTCATATGGAGGCATATTGACAATAGTTTTTCCCTTGCTCCATTTGCAAGTGGAATAGGAAAGAAAATAGTGGTAGTTTTTGTATGTCCGTCCTTTTGGCTGGAGTTCTTGGGGACCAAGGCTGTTCACTGTTGTGAGAAAAGGAAACTCTTACAGCTGTCCTTATGATATTACTTATTGTGTAGTTACCAGTTTCGGCACTTTGATGCACCATCTTCAGGTCTGTATGCATAAACAGTAGCATTATCAACTTATCAACCATGTTACACAAAGACAGATTAAGTGAATTTACAGTAATCATTTGATAGAATGAACAGATACATCTATTGTCACATACCTAAGGTATACCGTAGCAAATTTCCACTCTATACATTGTATAATTATGTTATTCATTATACTTTGACATGACACATGGATCATGTTTCTTTGCTTCGCTTGTTTCTGAGGTTGCCGTCTCCTTCATATGTTTGTCATCTTCTACAGTTGTTTTGTCTTTCAGTATGTTATTTCAAGGTTGTACTGATAATTTATGCTGGACTGGCCAATAAAAATCATGGAATAGTTATTTAATGAAGTTATTAAACTGCCAGTTACTTGTGGGTGAATACAGACTAAGCAAAATTGAAGAAGAATTGAAGAAAATAAAATGGACTGTAGGTGGTCTGAGGGAAGTACATTATAAAGTGGAACAGTGTGTAACTCTGAAGTCAGGAAATGTTCTGTATCACTTCAAAAAAAAAAAAACATGGTAGAACAAAGGGTGTGGGTTTCGTAATAAATAAAGATGAAAAAGACAAAGTATCAATAATAGAAGGAACATCAAGTAAAGTAGCAAGGCTTGTTATTAAAATATCAAAAAGATACAAACTACAAATAGTCCAAGTATACCCCTACAGCAAACTATTCAGATGATGAAGTAGAAGCATTTTATGAAGAAGTAAAAAATGCGCATAACAAAGGACGAGACTGCCACTTTAAACTGGTAATTGGGGACTTAAATGCCAAAGTCGGTATAAAAAAACAGGGTGATGTCTCAGTAGACTGCCATGGAATCGATGAGAGGAACGAAAGGGGTGAAAGGCTAGTTCAAATTGTGGAAGACAATAAATTATTCATCATGAACACTTTTTTTAAGAAAAACACTAAATGCCAGCTATGAAAAACTAAGTGTAACATGTGAACTCATAAAATTAGGAAAGACAACAACTTACGTGTAGAAGATTGATGCGTGGCACACACAAACACATGATGGAAAAAGGTAACACTAGCTTTTGGGTTCTTACTTCTTTTAGTACACACACACACACACACACACACACACACACACACACACACACACACACACACACACGTCCACATTTGTGGTTTGTAGAGGGGTGGCGTGGAAAGGAGAGAAAGCTGTTGTGAAGAGGGAGACATGTAGGGGAGAGCACGGGACAGCAGTGGAACAAGAGAGAGAGAGAGAGAGAGAGAGAGAGAGAGAGAGAGAGAGAGAGAGAGAGCCTGCAGGAGAGGAGAAGGAAGAGTGGTGGGAATAGGTAGTACACAGCTGGGAAGTGTGTGTGTGTGTGTGTGTGTGTGTGTGTGTGTGTGTTCTTAGTAAAAAGAGGTATTTTTCCATACCTATGTAGCAACAAAAGGCAATTAAAACAAGTAGAAAGATTTACGTATTCAGTAGATTACATAAAGAGGCAGTAGTGTTGTAACTGAAAGAGAAAGTTCAAGCTGTGGCCTGGACTATGTATAAGAACTGTGGCTCAAGTTAGAAGAATAATTGACTAAGCTCTAGGTAGACATGCACTTAATACAACAATTCTTGATGGAAAAGACCATTTGTGGGATATATTCTTGGTAAAGAAATTTCTAAAGAAACAGTGACTATGTTACAGTAGGCGTAATGCAAAGATAAGGGCTGTAAATAGAGAGACACTAAGGAAAACAAGTTGAGCTGTAAGAAGAGCTGAAGCTTTCAGAGACTACCGTAGCAGGATCTTATCAACGGATTTCTCAGAACTCAGAGAATTGCTGGTTATATGTGTTGGCTGTTAGTGGCAAAAAGTTACTGCGCACACATTTATAGAGGGGACAACAACTGAACTTGGCAGTAGTAAAGCAAAAGTGGAAATTTTAACTTTATTTTCAAATTTTCCTTTACAAAAGAAGATCAAAGAGTACTGACGTAGTTAATTCTCTCACCACTGCAAGTATGAGGGATATAGATATAAGTGGGAATTATATTGAGAAAGAGGTGAAATTGATCAGTTTTAACAAAGCATCAGGCCTCAGTGGAATCCCTGTCAGATCCTGTATAAAGCTTGCGGCGAAGTTAGCTCCTGTTTTTATAGCATGGATCCCTTGAAGCAAGAAACTCTACCCAGTAGGTGGGAAAAAATAAGTAAATAAATAAAATCAGGTCACACCCATCTACAATAAGGGTAGCAGAGGTGTGAATCAAACTGTCATCCGAAATCCTTGACATCGATCTGTTGTAGAATATCAGAATATACTGTGGATTCAAATGTGGTGAAGTGTATCAAACAGTGTAACTCCCTCCATGTCAACCAGTATGGACTGAAAAACATTGGTCATGTGAAATCCAAGTTGCAATTTTCTCACATGACATCTTTAGTTCTGTTAGAACAAGGCAGCCAGATACATGCAGTATATCTTGAGTTCCAAAGAACATTTTGCACCATACTACAAAACTTGAGAAATTCTTTATCAGAGGTGGACAACTCCACTTTTCACTTTTTTACCAGATAGACCAAAAACTAATTTGGTTGTCAAAGTACTGTAGATTACAGAATATTTTTCATGTCATTCTTATGATGCCTTAAAAGTAAATTTCAGTTCATTTTTTTATGCAGAGTGAATAATAAACCTGAAATTTGTAGATAAATTTGGGAGTTGCCCAGCGTTGATGCACATGTGACAATTTGTCAGAGTTTACAACTGGACAGACTTTTTAATAGGTATGTGCATTTTTGAAAGCAGTGGGCTTGACATTGTATTAAGAAAATCATTTTTATAGCCCTTTTCTATGGTAATAAAACAGAATCAGTATAAATAAGTAGCCTACAGTACGAAATTCTTAGTTATGCAAGGCACAAACAATGAGATATTTTATTCACCATCTTCTTTTATTATGTCAGGCTTACTCAAATGTTATAGAAGTTAAAAAAAATCAATTGTTGCAAAGCTGATGAGCTACCTAATCTTGTCAGTCATAATTTATTCATGGTCAGAATGTTGTAAATGTTCACATACACAACTTTCAAGGACAGCACTTTCAACTTCCTTCTAACATTGACCCTTGTTTTCTGTTTTTATTGTATGGCAAAATCTTTTAACTTCTGTTACATACTGGGATGCTGCAACAACTACTTTAAACAGAACTGTGAAGTTTTTACAACATTTTAGAGCCCTTGAGGAGTACACTGATGTGATACTTAATACAGTCTGTAGTAAAACTTAGCACACGAAGACACGGAGATTCTGCCGAATATGAAGGTAAAGACTGCTGTCATTTTTTCATCTGGTTTGCAACACGGAACATCACAATTGGGGGGAGGGGTGGCTTCTTTATGGAATCTGAATTGTAGCAGTCTTGGCCTTCATGGTTAGCACATTTCCTGTCTAAATTTCCAGAAAATTTTACTCTAAGCCATAACAAACATCACGCTTCCTTTATGAGCTCTTGAATGCTATTGAAAAAGTATGTGCTTATTGTTGAAGATACACACTATGTGGTCAAAAGTATCCGAACACGCCCAAAAACGTTCGTTTTTCATATTAGCTGCATTGTGCTGCCACCTACTGCGAGGTACTCCATATCAGTAACCTCAGTAGTTATTAGACACCATGAGGGAGCAGAATGGGGTGCTCTGCGGAACTCACGAACTTTGAATATGGTCAGGTGATTGTGTCACTTGTTTCATACGTCTGTACGCAAGATTTCCAAACACTTAAAAATCCCTAGGTCCACTGTTTCTGACGTGATAGTGAAGTGGAAACGTGAAGGAACACGTACAGAACAAAAGTGTACAGGCTGACCTTGTCTGTTGACTGACAGGGACCACTGACAGTTTAAGAGGGTCGTAATGTGTAATAGGCAGGCATCTATCCAGACAATCGCACAAGAATTCCAAACTGCATCAGGATTCACTGCAAGTAGTTTGACAGTTAGGCAGAAGGTGGGGAAACTTGGATTTCATGGTTGAGCGGCTGCTCATAAGCCACGTACCATGCCGGTAAATACCAAACGACGCCTTGCTCGGTGTAAGGAGCATAAACATTGGACAATTGACAGAGGCAAAACATTGTGTGGAGTATCATGGTTCACAATTTGGCGATCCGATGGCAGGGTGTGGGTATGGAGAATGCCTGGTGAACGTCATCTGCCAGCGTGTGTAGTAAAAACAGTAAAATTTGGAGGCGGTGGTGTTATGGTGTGGTCATATTTTTCATGGAGGGGACTTGCACCCGTCATTGTTTCACATGGCACTATCACAGCACAGCCCTACATTGGTGTTTTAAGCAACTCCTTGCTTCCCACTGTTGTAGAGCAATTCAGGGATAGTGATTGCATCTTACAACACTATTGAGCACCTGTTCGTAATGCACGGCCTGTGGCGGAGTGGTTACACAACAACAGCAACAACAACAACATCCCTGTAATGGACTGGCCTGCACAGAGTCCTGACCTAAATCCTGTAGAACACCTTAGGGATGTTTTGGAATGCCGACTTTGTGCCAGGCCTCATCGACAGACATCGATACCTTCCGTAAGTGCAGCACTCCATGAATAATGAGCTGCAATTCCCCAAGAAACCTTTCAGCACCTGATTGAACATATGCCTGCGAGAGTAGAAGCTGTCACCAAGGCTAAGGGTAGGCCAACACCATATTAAATTCCAGCATTACCGATGGAGGGTGCCACAAACTTTAAGGATACTTTTGATCAGATAGTGTATTGTTGGTTCCCTATATTGGTTAACAAAATAGCTAAAACTATATATCATACAGCACAGCAATCAGTCCTTTCTGTTATGTTATAAATCAAAAACATTTGTTAAGTATCTAGAAGAGTTCCAAAAATAGTTTGCATTTACAAAATAATTTCCTTGTCGTGTAAAATGTAAGAGTTGCAAAGTACCCACAATGCCTTGTAAAAATTATTTATACATATAAAAAAATTCAGCCCCCCTCTAAAAACTACTGTACAAATTATAGTCAACAGATTGGTTTTCTTGTGGGGTTATGTCTGTGAACATTGCCAAAAATTTGTAAATAGGAAAGAGAAATTTTAGACCGATAGATGCAAGATGTACTAATTTTATTTTTATCTGGTAATTACTAGTTTTATTATTTGTTGCAATGTGTTCCACATTAAAGGTTTTAGTCATATCCACTATGTTGGTTTCTCATCATATTCTTTCTCACATTTTTGGTGTGGTTGTTGACTAGTGTGTCCATGTACACTGAAAAGTTCATCTTGGAGTTCCTGCTTACATGATAGTTCTTTGAACTTTTTTATGGTGCAGAAAATTTTGAGAAATCATCAAACAAAATTGTGTACAGGCTTGAAATTGTTAGACGTGTCACTGCAGATTATGAAAGTAGTATAGTAATTTCTGTTTGGGCAGCAGATATTACTTTTTGTAATAAAATATACAACTTTATTCACACAATATACTTCTATTAGGCCCAAACTAACTGCTGTATATACAATGTAGGTAATTTGTGTTCAATTCAGTAGCTATGTTTCAGTTTAGCACTGCTGATACTCAAGTGCACTTTGTTCCATTACCTTCTAATATAGGTAGACACTACTAAAACCTAAAGTCAAACTTACTTACCTAATTTGTTAAGAAAGTAAATTGACAGTACTAAAAACCCTCTGGCAGATTAAAATTGGGTACTGGACCGATACTTGAACTCGTTACCTATGCCTTTCGTCGGCAAGTGCTCTGTTGACTGAGCTACCCAAGCACAGGCCATGCCCCGTTCTCGCAGCTTTACTTCCGGCAGTACTACCTCATCTCCTACCTTCCAAACTTCACAGAAGCGCTCCCACAAAACTTGTGAGACTAGCACTCCTGTAAGAATGTATACTGCAGAGACATGGCTTAACTACAGCCTAGGGAAAATTTCCAGAACAAAATTTTTTCTCAGAGTGTACACCGAGATGAGACTTCCTGGGGTGTGACTAAGCCATGTCTCCACAATATTTTTTCTTCCAGGAGTGCTAGTCTTGCATGTTTAACGAGAGAACTTCTGTGAAGTTCGGAAGGTAGGAGATGAGGTACTGGCAGAAGTAAAGCTGTGCTGATGTGGTGTGACTCTTGCTTGGGGAGCTCAGTCGATAGGGCATTTATCTGTGAAAGGCATAGGTCCCGAGTTTGAGTCTCAGTCTGGCACACAGTTTTAATCTGCCAGGAAGTTTCCTATCAGGATACACTCCACAGCATACTGAAAATTTTATTCAGGTAGCAGTACTATAGGTCTTGCCTAGTCTTTAGAGACCTCCAGTAAAATATTTCATGAATACCTGTTCTTCTAGTATAAATTGGAGGTGTACTGGATTATAAACTGCTACTTACTATTCAAGATTTTATTTTATATAGAATGTTCTCTTCGTTCAGACCAGGTGTCTCATTATACCTACCCAAGTATGATTTCATAATGAAACATTTATAAAGGTGAATGTCATCTCATGCTACAACTGCCCTTGCTGTGTGTCAAAAATAACATTTTGACTTCTTGCACCTTAAGGAGTCAGTTGAAAAGGGACTAGTTCAGAAACTCCCTTCTTTTACTGAAGCAGGGGAAATGAGTTTTGTTTTGTAGCTTAATACTAATGTCTCCACAATATTTTTTCTTCCAGGAGTGCTAGTCTTGCATGTTTAACGAGAGAACTTCTGTGAAGTTCGGAAGGTAGGAGATGAGGTACTGGCAGAAGTAAAGCTGTGCTGATGTGGTGTGACTCTTGCTTGGGGAGCTCAGTCGATAGGGCATTTATCTGTGAAAGGCATAGGTCCCGAGTTTGAGTCTCAGTCTGGCACACAGTTTTAATCTGCCAGGAAGTTTCCTATCAGGATACACTCCACAGCATACTGAAAATTTTATTCAGGTAGCAGTACTATAGGTCTTGCCTAGTCTTTAGAGACCTCCAGTAAAATATTTCATGAATACCTGTTCTTCTAGTATAAATTGGAGGTGTACTGGATTATAAACTGCTACTTACTATTCAAGATTTTATTTTATATAGAATGTTCTCTTCGTTCAGACCAGGTGTCTCATTATACCTACCCAAGTATGATTTCATAATGAAACATTTATAAAGGTGAATGTCATCTCATGCTACAACTGCCCTTGCTGTGTGTCAAAAATAACATTTTGACTTCTTGCACCTTAAGGAGTCAGTTGAAAAGGGACTAGTTCAGAAACTCCCTTCTTTTACTGAAGCAGGGGAAATGAGTTTTGTTTTGTAGCTTAATACTAAGTAGGGCTTTAAGAAAATGATGAAGATAGCATAACAGTTAATGAGGCTTGTTTGGTTATTGTAATACAATTTATTACTCCTCTACAATGTGCCATGTTGCTCTTAGAGTAGGCCTAGTAGTAGTAGTAGTGAATGAGAGGTGATGGAATGGGTAGCTAAACCAGAAATCTAGCCATGAAATATTTTCTATATGATCTCTCTTAAATTAAAAACTAATTAATGCCCTCTGTTTAAGGAAGTTGATGCATCTCAGTATAGGAAGTATTTTACAGCTGGAATCTTTCTATTTGGCAGGACTACCCAACAGTTTCTGGTGCTTGTAGCAGTAAGTAGATTTTCATGATGTGCGAGTACATTTTCTTTCGTCATGAGAGAATGCTTTAAAATGTGCCTTCCATTTTGTATGAGTGTGGTATCTATATTTTCTCTTATTCTTTTTTGGTGTTACTGTGTTGCAGATCAGAGAAATCCCATATTTCTTTATGCATCATTATCTGATAGTTTCTTTTTTTAAAAAATATGTTGACATTTATTTCTTATTAAGTTAGACTGAGCTTCCAGTTTCTTCTTTACAACTTATGAGCATGTTAGAGAATGGTACTTAGCAAATGAATGTCTGGATTTAAATGAACTAGTCTTGTAAAACTTTGCTACTGATCTTGCAGACTCCACTGTTGTGTGCCCAAATTTGTAAAATCATTGTCATTAGGAAGTCAAATAATTTCTCAGATTTGTCCAAGTTTAATCATGTGAACCCATTCAGTCAAATACAATTATTCTGTTATAGCTACCCTTGTGGTCTTTCTTCATAGTGCATGACTAAGAGAGGTGTCACCAATCCTTTCCACAGAACAAACTATACACTCTGGTCCTGTTCAGGCTGAATTTAAACAACTTTGTAATAATTAGGCTGCTTCCCATGTCTAACATCTACTCCAATATATACAGAACCTCACACTTCCTCTCAACCTTATTACTAAGATACTATAGTTCGGTTACTCAATAATGATTTTCTTGTTCTTGATCTGTGTTCTGTATTGAAAACATTTCTGGTCTGATTGACGTACACCTGTCCTTCATTTGTCCTAGATTAACTGTAATCATTCACCCAGGATTCTTAACCACTTCAACAACAGCCTGAAACCTTTGACTCTCCTCATCCACCTCTTCTTCTGAAGTCACTCATCACTAATTTCACTGTTTTTCTGTACCAGCAACCTCATAGTGTGTGATGGAGGCTACCTTGTGTACCATTGTTACCCCCTCTTTCTCCTGTTACAATTATGAGTGGTTCATGGGGAGGACGATTTGCTGATAAGCCTCTGTTTGGACTCAGATCTGTCTAATTCTGTCTTCATGGTCTCTTCATGATGTATATGTAGGAGGAGGCAATATATTGGTTGATTCTTCAAGGAACATATGTGGGCAGAACTTGGACCACACTGTGATGCAGAATGTCTCTCTTGTGGAGTCTGCCACTGGAGTTAGCTGAGCATTTCCGTGATGATTTCATGCTTATTAAATGAACATGTAACATACTTTCCTACTATTCTTTGAATCTTCTCTGTTTCCTCTGTCAATCCTACTGCCTATGTATCCCAGAATGATGAGCAGTATTCAAGTATTCATAAAATTATTAAGTGTTTTGTAAGTTACTTCCTTTGTTGGCAGACTAAATGTCTTAAGGATTCTTCCAGTGAATCTGTCTGGCATCTGCCTTACCTGCAGTTAATTGTATGTGGTCCCTCGACTTCAGCTTGCTCCTTATGCGTACTCTAAGGTAATTTACAGAAGTAACTGATTCTAGAGACTGTTCTGAAATTGTGTAATCATACAATATAGGGTCTGTGACACTGTTGGTCTGATATTCTGTATGCTCATATTTTGGTCATTAGCTGCCAGTGCTGAACTGGACTGAATGCCTTCCAGAAGTAAAGGAACATAGCATCTGTAAGGCCATTGGTATCTATTGCTTTTGGGCCTCATAGATGAACAGAGTGAACTAGGTTTCACAGGACTCTTGATTTCTACAGAGGAAGTTTTCGGTCTCCTGAAATGTCATAATACATGGGCATAAAATGTGTTCCAAATTTGCTACAACAGACTGATGTCGGAGACCTTTAGTTTTTAAGTCTGTTTGACGACACTTCTCCCACCCCCCACCCCCCTAAGCATTTGGAATGCTTCACTCCTCCAGAGACTTGACAATACACTGCTGAGAATTTAATATCTCTACGCATGTCACACTGAAATATCAATTTATTTATTGCTTTCACCAATGTCATTATGACTGTGCATTATTTACACTTTATCAGTCAAACTTGAATTGGGATTAATTCTGATGTAACCAGAATGATACTGTCTTCACGGATAAGTTAGAGAAGGGTTTGCAGTCATATAACTGTCAGTTTTTGACTTTGATATTAGTTATGGGTGAAATGTTTGCCACATGTCCTTATGATGGTGAACCTCAACTTATTAATTTTTTCAAGAAGACTCACTCCATTTCAGAAACTAAATTCGGGTGGTCTTTACCCTGAACACTTGTATTCACAGTCAAACCACCAGTGAACAACCATTTCTTCATTCTGGCACTGGGTATACCACAAATGTTAAATATTCTTCCGCATATACCGTGTGTTCCTCTGCAGAGTCGTCAAGTGCGTTTTGTCTGTGGATATACCACAAATGTTAAATATTCTTACTCATATACCGGGTGTCCCGCTGAAGGGGCATCAAGTGCATTTTGTCTAATGTTTGTGCAGATATTTGCAGTATTGTTCTTTCAGTGTTTAGCTGGAGTCAGCTAAAACAAAATACAGTAGACCTACTACTCATCATGTCTTTTCTGCGATGCCCAGTGTCAATGCAAAATGTCAGTGTGTTTTCTGTTACAAGCAAAATTATTTGTAAAGCAAAATTTTACTTGCCCATTTGATGGTTCCCGAGATAGTCTAATGCAATAACTGTTTTATCAATACCCACTGGAGTACTGGTTGTTCATCGTGTTTCACTGCCACTGTTAATACATATAACTAGATTGAATATTGCACTAGACTAATTAGGGACTGCTCTATTGAATGGGCACTTAATACTCCACTTTAAAAATAATCTTGTTTGTTACAGGGAACAAACAGACTTTTTCCATCAAAACTGGGCATTGCATGATAGATGTGATGAGCAATGTTTGTTGCAGTTTACTCCAGCTACACATTGCAAATACGAAGTTGAAGATATCTACCGAAACACCAGAGAAAATACACTTGCCGACCCTTAGAAGCGACATGTGCATTAAATGTATATCTGTTCTGTAACAAAACTGCTGTTGCTCCCAATGATGCCTGATCACTACTTCACTGTTTTATTTCATTGATGAAATCTCAGAATATCAGCTGATTGGCAGCATTGTCTTGTAGCAATGTTTAGTGTTTCCTACTCATCATTTTCAGGTGAAGTGATAGTTTCCTGTTTTGTGTTATCTTTTATTGTCACTGGACTCTGACACTGCTGGTGAGGAGATAACAGGTTGGCCAATTGTGTTCCATCCAAAGAAAGTATTGCAAAAAGTGATGGAGTAGGTCCTTGTGGGATGGGGGTCCAGATGTAGATTCTTGGTATTCCCTGCCCATTCTGTCAGCTGCTTTCTGACCAAGTTCTTGATGGCCTTTCACTATTGCCAAATCCCATGAAAATTGGTGTCTCTGTTGATGAGATTGTCATGTAATCTTATTACCACTGCTTCTCAAAGTACAACTGGGCGAGATGGTGCAATGCTTAGCATGTGGGGCTTGCATTCAGGACAGCAATGGTTCAGATTCGTTCCAGCTATCCAGATTTAGGTTTTTCCTAAATCACTCATGCAAATGCCGGGATGGTTCCTTTGAAAGGGCACCGCCAACTTCCTTCCCATCTTTGAAACAGAGATTGTTCTCCATCCCTAATAATCTCAATGTTGACAGGGTGTTAAACTCTTATCTTCCCAGAACCCTTTGGCACACCTCAGCACCTATATCTGTTCAAAACTAAACATGAGTCCTTCGTTGATACTGTGCTCTACCACTTCAGACTTGTTGTTCGGTCAAAGTGGATGCTTCTGACTTGCTCCATATACTGCTGCCAGACACAAAGCTGCGCCTGGCCGATATACTGCATGCTGCCTGATAACTGTACATACAAGGCATCTGCAGTCCTAGTTGGTCTGATTTAATGAAACATGCTTCACTTTTGTGTGTTCTGTAGAAGATAGTTTATATGTGATATTTCTCCATTATCCTAACTGCATACAGAATGAATGCTATGCATTTGATATCTTTTTGCAGCTTGTCTTCTTTTCTCCTGTTTGGCTGAAGAGTGCTTCTTGTTTTTGTCTTAGCGTAGTTATTCTTGTGGAAAGTTTCCCACAGATGCTCTAAATCAGCTGGCATACTCTCATTTACAGAATGAATTTTCACTCTGTGGGAAGTGCTAAATCCGCAATGTGCAGGAGAACTTCTGTGAAGATTGGAGGTAGAAAAGAGAGAATGGCATACTAGCAGAACTGAAGCTGTGATGTCAAGTTGTGAGTCATGCTTGGATAGCTCAGTCAGTAAACCATTTCCCCATGTAAGGCACAGCTTCCAAGAAATTTCGACACTTATTTTGATGCAAATGGCTCTGGCTCTGTGTACCAGACTGCAGATTGTTTTTCATCAGATGTCTAGGAACAGTAGTCATTGATTTTCTTCCATCTCCATGTGAATGTGATGTCGTGTAAGCTGTTAAAGTGACATAGGAACCTGTGTCGGTTTTCTTCACGATGCCACCATACCATGAAGCTGTCTTCTACATATCTGTAGAATGTTTTTGGCTTCAGGTGTGCATTTTTGAGAGCTATTTTCTCTTGAGAGTTACGTATATAATTTAGCAATATCTTGAGCTAGAGGAGACCCCATGGTGACTTTGTCCATTTCTCACAGAATTTCCTACCACATTGGAAGTAGGTGGTGGTGAGCAAATGTTGGAACAGTTTAACCATGTCGTCATCAAACTGACCCTTGAGTAGTACCATGGAGTTTTCCAGTGGCACCCTTGTGGAGAGAGATATGACGTCAAAGTGACTAGGTCACAATTGTCCAGGCATACCCCTTGGAGCTTTTTGACAAACTCTTGTCAATGACTTGGTATGGACAATGACCCACAAGAGGTTTAAGCAGATGTGCCAGATGTTTGCCTATGCTGTGTTGGAAGGACTTGCTCTTTATTTTTGGGAGACCATAAAGCCACAGTGGCTCCCTGGGGTAAAGCATTCTTAAATTATCATTGTCTATGACTGAGTTGTTGAAGAGCCGATGATCTTCAGCATCACAGGGGGTGTAGAATCCCTCTCCAATTGCTAGTTTGCCTGACTGTGTAGTAATGTGTCAATCTGTCCTTCAGTAATCATCTGACCTTAACAATTCTTCCACTTTACCTTTACTTGATGTTAGGGATGCCATGGCATCACCCTCGCAGAGTGCCTGTATTCCCACGTTCTGTCAAGGTGTTGGTCGTCGGCGTTTTCGCCTTGTCACGGACCCATAGGCCTCAGTAATATTAGAGGAGAGGCCGTGGAGGGTTTGTCCGACACTGCTGCTGATGTTACTTTTAGGTAATATTCCTGGCACATGTGCCAGATTCAGACCTATCAATAGCACTAAAATATTGCCTCATCCATTTCCTTCCCAGTCAGAATCTTGGTTGTCCTTGAATTCTAATGTTGATGTTAAGCACTTAGTCTCCAGAATTTGATGGAAATAATTGCTTTTTTTTTTTTTTTTTTTTGCGATAGCTCTCCACTTGCACTCATATGTTATGAAGGTGTTTACATCCACCCACTGCCAAGTGCAGGCCAAGAGCCGAGGTGCAAGGTGCAGGTGGCAGGTTAAGAGTTCATGCGGTTTTGCCAAGTACTACCTTGGTAACATGGATGTTCTCCTGTACGGAAGCTGAACTGGCGGGCAATAGAATGTGCTATGTCAGTGTTCATGGGTTATCACAAGTTTGCAAACTGCAGCACTGCCTCATTGTTTTGGTTGTGATAAAATACTTGCTTGCATTCAAAGCTCTGAATTGCCTGGCTTTTGCCTGTGTAGTCTTAAATCCTTCCCTCTGCTAACAGAATAAATTTTCTTCCTACAGTCAGCATTTATCAGTGCATATGAAATCCTTGTGAACCTCACAAACCGTGGACTTCACACGTTTCATTTGTACAGACAGCTGTACATTAGATGCAACCACATTGGAAGGGTATCCGTAGAGACCAGAATAACATCCTGTTCCTGATGAGGGCGATAGCTTTTTCATTAGTTGTAGCTGTTTGGATAATTGACTGATTTGGTCCTATAACGTTAGTCAACATGACCCTGCTATGTCGTTACTGTAAACAAAGAGAAACTATAACTGTTTTGTTTCTCAAGAGGATGTGGTGGCACTACTGTAGAGTTGAATAATGACTGTATCCTCTTGGGCAAAATATTCCGGACGTATGCCTTCAGACACCTGAGTGGGAACTACGCAGGAGAATGTTGACATTGAGAAAAATACAGTCACCCAGAAAAATGTATACACATGTTAAGAAACAAAAAGTATTACTTATGTATTTATTTTACGTATAATAATTGATAACACATGTTGTACAAGCTTCAGTTTAACACATGGTACTTTCCCCCAGGGGGCTTGTCACTCTTTGCCGGGTTTGTACTTGGCTACCATGGGGCCCCAGCCTTTACAGCACTTTTTCCCTTCCATGCTGTATGTCTATTCTCTTGCTATTCTTTTTCCCGTTGATTGGGGAACATGTCTGGGGTATTATTTGGAATGTTCTGCATTCTGTCACTGACATGCGAATAGTTTCAACTTTCTTTTTGGCTCCCTTTTCCTTTCTTTGTTTCCCTTCTCCTCTCTTTCCTTTGCTGTGGCATTTGAGGATCCTCTTTAACTTCTTCCTCCCTGCATGCACCTGAAGGCCAGCCCACGCGTCTTGATGCGTAAAAGGTGACTGGGTAATGCGTAATTCCCAGCCACGGGTCAACAGGTAGGGTTCGCACGTACCCCCTGGTACAGGCCAGGCCCAGGGAGGGGTGATTGCCTGAGCTGTAACCTTCCCAGATTGCCCATTGGCCCCTCCATCAGATGTTCGGGTGGTGTGACCTGAGGTGTGAACAATCCCCTTGTGAAGGGGGCCCCCAGTTGGAAGGAGCGCGCCATTAGAGACACTAGCAATCGTGAGGGATTTCCTCGCGATGAGTCACTCATCCCCTCCATCAATGTCAATGAAATCTAAACATAATGAGGCTACTGATTTGAAGGCCCTTCCCACTGCACTGCAGTTCCTCATGGTATCGCGTACTGAAGACGGTCAGTCCTACGCCATGGTCAATCCATTTATTATTCAGAAAGGTGTTGATGCCATTGCTGGCCCTGTGGAATCCTGCTCTCATTTACGGTATGGCACTTTGCTTTTGGAGACGGATTCTGATTCTCAATCACAACACCTACTTGCTGCCTCACTTCTCCACGGCTACCCTGTTCGTGTCGAGGCACGTAGAACTTTGAATTCTTCCCGTGGTGTAATTTACACCAGGCTGCTTGACGGTCTAACAGAGGTTGAAATACAATCTTACCTCACTGATCAGGGTGTCATTACCATCCATCGTGTAATGAAAAGGGTCGATTCCTCCCTGGTGCCCACCCACACTCTTTTCCTCACCTTTCATAGGGCGGTGCTGCCGTCCAAGATTAAAGCAGGCTACGAAATCATCACAGTCCGGCCGTACATTGTGAATCCGATGTGCTGCTACCAGTGTCATCAGTTCTGTCACACTAGAATGGCTTGTTGACACCTAGCCAAATGCGTAACCCATGGCAGGGATGCACATGAGGGCAAATGACCGCCTCCTTCTCTCCGCTGTATCCCATGTATCTAGATGAGCGGGATGTTGAATAGATTCAGGTAAAGGTAAAAGTGCCTTACCCAGTAGCTCGCAAGTTACCGCCGAGTCGCAAACCCTCTGTTCTCCCGCCTGGCACTTATAGTTCAGTTTTTGTTACCCCTCGCTCCATGAAGGACATGGCTACGCAGACGTGTGACCTCAAATTTGGCTCTGAGGTTGTGAAGTCGCCCAGTGTCGAGGTAGCATCGTTGTCCCCCCGTCCCACTGTGCAACAAACTGTCAAACTCTCGCCTAAAGGGGTGAAGCTACCCTCTACACAACCGGCAGGCAGGAAAGGACAGGAGTACTCCCAAGAAGACTTCCTCCGTCCCTCCAGCCAAACAACACCCAGGTCTTCCTCTAATCAGAACGGCTCAAAGAAGTCCGCTAAAGACAAACAGTCTTCTCGTTCACCAACTCGAAGATCTTGCTTGGCAGTATCGCCACGTGGTCACTTAGCCCGGCTGGTCTCTGTCTCACCAGTGCCCACCACCAACTGTTTTTCGAGTGTTGGATCCCACAGACCGACTGCACAACCATGCTGATGCTTCTGTGGACCCCATGGAGCAGGATTCTCCTGCTCCTGTTTCCTGTAGTAGCGACTCTCCATCGGCTGTCCCTCGGAGGCCACCGAGTTGACACTCCTACATCTCTTCATCCTCATGACTGTCCTCCAATGGAACGTTCGTGGCCTTTGGTCCCACAAAGAGGATTTACAGCTGCTTCTAGTATCACAGCATCCCCTTGTACTCTGCCTTCAGGAAACGAAATTGCACCCTCAAGACCACTTCGGGTTTCCACATTACTTACCGATTTGTTTTGACCTTCCCCCTGAGGTCAGCATCCCATCTCGTGTGGGCGTGATCCTGCTTATACGGGATGACCTTCATAGTCAACCCATCTCCATGATTACTTGTCTTCAAGCTGTTGCAGTTCACCTTTTCCTTCCCCACCTGACTTTCTCCCTCTGTACCATTTATTTACCTCTGTCCTTCGATATCGCCAGGGCTGACTTCTTTCAGCTTATTGGGTAGCTACCTCCACCGTTTTTGCTACATGGTGACTTTAATGCACATCATCCCCTTTGGGGTTCTCCCAGGACCTGCCATAGAGATGCCCTCTTGGCTGACATTCTTAACCAACTCAACCTCTTCTTCCTTAACACTGGAGCACACACTTTCCTTTCTGACTCCTTGCACACTTATTCCCATTTGGACCTCTCCTTTTGTACTGCCCAGCTTGCCCATCATCTTGAGTGGTCCGATCTTTCTGACGCCTACTCGAGCGACTGTTTCCTGTGTGCTCTCCGTCTGCTGACTCCTACCCCATCCATATGCATGCCCATATGGCAGCTTCCTTAGGCTGACTGGCAGCTTTACTCCTCCCTGGCAACCTGGCAACTTTCCTCAGTTGCAATGACCAGGTGGCCTAATCTCACCAAGCATTCGGGAGGACGACAGTTCAATCCCGCGTCCGGCCATCCTGATTTAGGTTTTCCGTGATTTCCCTAAATCGCTCCAGGCAAATGCCGGGATGGTTCCTCTGAAAGGGCATGGCCGACTTCCTTCCCCGTCCTTCCCTAATCCGATGAGACCGATGACCACGCTGTCTGGTCTCCTTCCCCAAACAACCAACCAACCAATAATCTCACCAATGTTATCCTTACTGCTGCAGAACGTTCCACTCCTCACACTTCCTCTTTACCATGTCGTGTCCCAGTCCCTTGGTGGACTGAGGCATTCTGCGACAAAATGCGTGTACCGAGACGTGCTCTCCGTGATTTTTAACCGCCACTCTACGCTGGCAAACTGCATCCATTATAAACAGATGCGTGCAAAGTGTCATTGAGTTCTTCAGGATAGCAAAAGAGGTAGTTGGGTTTCATCCACGAGTTCTTTTAACAGTTCCACACCTTCCTCTGTTATGTCGTCGGCCAATCTCAGACTGCTCTCTGGAACCGAGATCCATTCCCCCATTTCTGGCCTGACAGTAGGTGCCGATGTCATCATGGATCCAGTTGCTATCTCCAACACCTTGGGCCGCCATTTTGCGGAAGTTTCGAGCTCTTTTCACTATCACCCTGCCTTCATCCATCAGGAACGAGTGGAGGAGGCTTGGGCAATACCCTTCTCTTCTCTGAATCGTGAGTGCTACAATGCTGCCTTCACAATGAGGGAGCTAGATCATGCTGTCAGTTCATCCTGGTCCTCCGCCCCAGGGCCAGTCGCTATCCACACTCAGATGTTGCAGCACCTCTCTGTTGCAGGCAAGCACTTTCTGCTTAACACATACAACTGCATGTGGGCTGAGGGCACATTTCCTGGACACTTGCGTGAAGCCACCATCATACCCATATCTAAGCCTGGTAAGGACAAAAACCTTCCTTCTAGCTACCGCCCCATCTTTCATACCAGCTGCATTTGCAAGGTGCTAGAACATATGAGTCGTGCCCGGCTTGTGTGGTGGCTCAAATCTCACCATTTACTCATGAATGCACAGTGTGGATTTCGAACATGGTGTTCTGCAGTTGACCATCTCATTACTTTGTCTATCCATGTCATGAATTGTTTTGTGCTGAAATCCTCCATGTCATGAATGGTTTTGTGCTGAAATCCCAGACTGTGGCCATGTTTTTCGATTTAGAGAAGGCCTACGACACCTGCTGGAGACCTGGTATCCCCCGTACTCTTCACACGCCGGGCTTCCGTGGGTGCCTGCCCTGTTTTCTACGGGCATTTTTATATTATCGAGTTTTCAAGGTGCATGTGGGTTCTGCCTTGTCAGACACGTTATTCAGGAAAATGGTGTGTCTCAGGGTTCCATCCTGAGCGTCATCCTCTTTGCTATCACCATTAACCCTATAATGGCCTGTCTCACACTGGGCATCTCCGGCTCCCTTTTTGTCGATGATTTTGCCATCTTTTGCAGTTCTCCACGGACCTGTCTCACTGAGCGGCATCTTCAGCACTGTTTTGATCATCTTCACACCTGGAGCACGCCAACGGCTTTCGCTTTTCCACTGAGAAAACTGTCTGTATGAATTTCTGACAGCGCAAATGATTTCTCTTGACATCTCTACATCTTGGGCCTTTTGCCCTTCCTTTTTTTGACACTATAAAATTCCTGGGGCTCATGCTCGATAGGAAACACTCTTGGTCCTCCCATGTCTCTTACTTGACAGCCCGCTGTATGCAGCCCCTCAATGTCCTACATGTCCTCAATGGTACTTCTTGGGGTGCCGATCGAACTACCCTCCTCTGTCCATTGGTCTCTTGTCCATTCGAAACTTGACTATGGGTGCTTTGTTTATGCATCTGCACACTCATCCCTATTACGCCCTCTCAACACCATCCATCATCATGGCATCCGTTTAGCCACAGGTGCCTTTTACACCACCCGGTTGAGAGTCTGTATGCTGAAGCTGCTGAACTACCACTGTACTACTGCCATGACTTTCTCCTCAGCAGGTATGCATGCCATTTGTCTGCAATGCGTGGCCACCCTTCCTATGTTTCCTCCTTTGATGATTTCTTAGATCGTCAGTATGGGGCTCATCCCTCTTCTCTTTTACCTCCTGGAGTCCGCTTTCGCCTCTTGCTACGTTGGCTTAACTTCACGCTACCTGCAACTTTCCCAGTGGGTGTGAACCCTTCACCCCCTTGGCTTCGTGAAGTGGCCCATGTTAACCTTGGCCTTCATTCACTTCCTAAGGACACTACTCCAGCCTCAGTTTATCGCCTTCAGTTTCACAACCTTCACATGGAACTTAGCTCTAGTACCTTTGTATACACTGATGGCTCTTGGACTGACCGTGGGGTTGGGTGGGCCTTCGTCATTGGCCCCTGAGTCTTTTGATATTACCTTCCAGCACACTCCTCAGTATTTATAGCCAAGCTTTTCTCCTTGTATCAGGCCACGGAGTACATCCGGCGGCACAGCCTACCCAATTGTGTCCTCTGCTTGGACTCACTCAGTGCCCTCCAAAGTCTCAGTGCGCTGTATACTGCTCATCCCTTAGTTCAGTTGGTCCAGGAAAACTGTCACTTGTTCACCCTTGGTGGAGCCAATGTCAAGTTTCTGTGGGTCCCTGGTCATGATGCAGTCTGCCAGGAAACGAGGCTGCTGACGCTTCTGCCAAGGCTGCAGTCCTTGTACCTCGGTCTGCGAGTACCTCTGTTCCCTCTGATGATCTCTGCATTGCCGTCTGTCAGGTGATGGTGTCCCTTTGGCGTCACCAATGGTCCTCCCTTCACGGGAATAAGCTTTGGCTTATTAAGCCTCTCCCGGCACCTTGGACGACCTCCTGTAGGCCTTCCTGCCGGAAGGAGATTATTTTAACTCGGCTGCATATTGGGCACTGCCTTTTTAGCCATCATTTGCTCAGAGGCGCTGCTCCACCACTGTGTACACATTACGCCCAAATCTTAACTGTCCGCCACTACCTGCTGGAATGCCCTTTTTTTACTGATTTACATTCCAGCTTGCATTTGCCATCCGATTTATCAGCTGTTTTAGCAAATGACATACGGGCTGTCGACCGCATTTTACTTTTTATCCGCTTAAGCAATATGGTGAAGGCCAATTAATTTTTAGTTTTGGATCTCTGTTTTTGTATGGCATTGTCTTAGCCCTTTTTCCACGCGCCTTGTTTAGCTGTCTCCTATTCTGTCCATTGCGACTGACATAGTCATTTCCCTTGTCTCTTTGTTTGTGTTGTATAGCTTTGACTAGGGCACATATGACTTCAGTTGTTTCTTGCATCCTAAAAACAAAAAACAAAAAATAGTTTCTTTAAATGTTCAAAATGTTCACTGTTGGCAGCTATACACATTGCAAAACGACGAGTGGTCGCCGCAACTACATCAATCAGTGTTACAGTTGAGATTGGTGCACATGTCGCTGTAATCTCCTGGAGAAGTTCCTCCAGTGTGCGTGGATTACATCGATAGGCATTATCTTTCACAGTTCCCTACAAGTAAAAGTCCATAGGTGTTCGATCTGGTGACTGTGGAGCAAATCAGTGGGCCCTCTTTGTCCAGTCCAATGCCTCAGAAAATTGTCATCCAGGAAAGCTCATATGGCTAGGCGGTAGTGTTGTGGCGCCCCATCCTGTTGGTAGAAGACCTCTTCATCAGCTCCATAAAGTGCACGTATACCTGGCAAAATTGATGTGCGTAACATTTCCAGGCACACTTCTCCAGTGACAGTAGCATCAAAGAAAAAGGCTCCTACTAAGCCCCTGCATGAGAGTCCATACCACACATGAACCTCTGGTAGACTGACCACTTTATACACATAAACATGCTGGTTTTCTGGTGCACAATACACACTGTTGTGTCGATTCACAGTTCTATTAAGTTTAAATTGTGCCTTGTCACTTCGCACTACCTTTGTCACAAATTGTTCGTCATCAATTACCATTTGTTGATACCATTTGCAAAATTGCATTTGGCGATCAGGATTGTCATCATTAATCAAGTGCAGTAATCTTAGAACGTAAACTTTCCACTTTGCAGCTTTCAGAATTCTTCGTACATTTGTGCTGCTAACCCCCACTTCATGTGCACATTGCATAGCAGACTTCTGTGGAGAATTAACAAACATTTCCAACTTGAGAGATGATGAAGCAGGACTTGTAGCTGTATGCTCCTTCTTGATCTTCCTTTGTGAATATCACAAATCATTCCATGCAATTCAAACTTGTCAATGTTGCGTTTAATTGTAAGGCGGGTTGGTAGTTCTGTTTCAGACTCCCGCACTTCAGCAGCATTATCAAACTTGAAAAACCACTTCACAGTTGCTCGAATGTCAAGTCTGCTCCAGCCGTCTTGTTTACTCAATACCGAGATGAAAGTACTAACATCTGTTGAGCCAAAGACCATACTAAAACATACTCGTAACTCAGGTCGAACGAAAATATTGATATCTTGATGTAGCCTGACAAAGAGTGTATGCATTTTTCTGGCGACTCTGTAAATCTGATATTCTACAGATCAGAAATGGAGTGTTAGTCACTTAACTAAGTAGGAAGTTTAAAGAATTTAAAGAAAGGACTTGATAGGTTGAAGTTTACAATATTATGAAAAGGATAGTTGCTACTCATGCAAATGCAATGCACACAGAAATGACCACATGGTGGTCACATGCATGTGCATGCATTTGTTGTCTACTTTTGACTTAGGCCTTTTTGGCCAAAAGCTCACCTTCAGACAGTCTTTGTGTTGTGCCAATCTGCGACTCAGCACCTCCTCTGTATGGTAAGCAACAGCTGTCCTTTTCATAATATTGTTACATTCCATCCTGGATTTTCCATTGTTTGATAGGTTGAAGTTGTAGTGGGAATTAGTGAAGTGCAGAGGTAGGAAGAATATAATTTCTGGTTGGGTGTGTGCAGGGCCATCAATACGGAATGAAATAGAGCTGACAGAGGAGTATGCCTAATAACTAGTAAGATAATAGGAATATGGATGAGATACTATGAATAACGTAGCGGACACAGTATCACAGTCAATATAGACATGAAGCTAACATCAGTCACGGTAGTACAAGTTTATATGCCTACTAGGTGCACTGTCAATGAAGAGATTGAAAGATGTGTGATGGGATAAAAGAAATTATTATATTGTTAACAGGGACAAAAATTTAATTGTGATAGATGACTGGAATTAAATAGCAGGCAAAGGAAGAGAAGAAAAAAATAGTTGGACGACATGGACCAGGGGAAACATAAGACCGGAAATAAACCTGGTAGAATTTTACAGAGTGCAATTAAATCAGTGTCACTTGATTTAAAAATCAAGAAAGAAGGTTCTACACACAGAAAACACCTGCAGACACCAGAATGTTTGAGAGATTATATAATGGTAAGACAGAGGTTCGTAAATCAATTTTAAACTGCTAAACATTTTGAGGGACAAATGTGGATTGATTATAAACTACAGATTAAAACTAAAGAAACTGCATAAATCTGAGACGTCGTAGAGATGGAACCTAGATAAGTTCAAAGAAGCAAAAGTTCTTGTGAGTTTCAAACGGGGCATTTGGTTACTGCTGACTGAAATGGAGGAAAGGGGTACAATATAAGACACACAGTTTGCTTGTAGAGATGGTGTACTGAAGGCAGCAAAGGAATAACTAGGGAAGGAGATTATTGAGATCCTTTGGAAAACATACTGACAATACAGTTCCACCTGGCATGCGAGATACTGGGTGTCCCTTATAAAACTGATACATCTTGCCCCTGGGATTTGGGAACTGTGAACTAACTAAAAAGAGTAGATAACAACAACATTAAAAAACATATATTTACCTGTTTGTAAGAGATGCTGGAATCTGTGGCCATGGGCATCCAGGCATTGCTGACTTTGTGCTATGACATTACCAGCAACACTTCACTTTTTAGTGTGCCACAAAAATAAAAGTCACACAATGTTAAGTCCGGGGATATTGGGGGACAGAGGCCTCTACTGACAATCTGTCTTCATGGAACACATTAGTGATGTGGGCCATATATACGTAGGTTGAATGTGTGAGCAGTTGCTCCATCTTGTTGGAATACTGCTTGTGTCCATTCTTAATTTATTAGTTGTGCATAGAAAGAGTAAAAGATTTCTGGATATCTGGAACTGTTTAAGGTGTAATTGAAAAATATGGAGCCAATAATGTGCATGCCGGACAGTGCACACCACACACCCACTTTCTCTGAGTGTAGAAATTTTTTATGTAGAGTATGTGGGTTATCTTGCAATCAGTGTCCTCAACTCTGGGAGCTTACATAACCTGGTAAAGCAGACCAGTCCTCATCTGAGATGAAGAAAAACAAGGGGTCCAAGTAACCATTAGCAATTGATGTTAACAGCCAGTTATGATAATGAACTCCTTTTTTTTTCCTGATCCTCAGATTTCAACTCTTGCATCATACTCACATGACAGACTTTTAATTTCATAACTTGTAGCACACGAAGATACGATGTGTGAGATACACCAACCTGCTACACTAACTTGTGGGGACTTCTTGTAATGTCCACATACATGAATTCTGTGTATAGTTTTAGAGGTACTCAGTGTTGGTCGCCTATTTCTCTGCACATTCTGAACAGATCCTACAGCCCTCACTGCACTCAACTTTCCGAAAAAATGCAATTTAGCCAACTTTTGAGACAGTGTTGCCAGTTCATGAGCAGTTCGACTAAAGTTGATTAATCGGCCTGTGAGATGTACTGGATTTATGTGGGACATCATGTATGGGAGAGATGAAATACCCTCAGACTATAAGGGAAAATGTAATAATTCTGATTCCAAAGAGGATAAGTGACATCTTAGAATATTTCATGTCAATCACTTTAAGAAGACATGGTTGCAAAATACTGATACAAATTGTTTACAGAAGAAAGGAAAGATTGCTAGAAGCCAAACTTGAGGGAAGTTACTGCGAGTTCCGGAGAAATTTAGGAACACATAAGGAAATAATTACCCTATGACTTATTTTAGAAGCCAGAATGAATAATTTGTAGGTTTAACAAAGGTTTTTGACAATTTTGGTAGTAATACACACTTCAAAATTTTTTAAGGTAGCAGGTAAAAGATAAGTAGTGTGGAAGATTATGTAGAACCTATAAATAAACTGGATGCTGAGGTAAGAGTCGAAGGATATGAGAGGCAGGGTTATAGACTATCGCTGGTATTCAGTTTGTACCCTGAACAAGCAGTAAAGAAAACAAAGGAGAAAACCGGAAAGGATATAAAGTTCAGGGAGAATTTTGATGTTTGACAATGACATTGTAAATCTGTCAGGAACATCAGAGGACTTGGAAAAGCAGTTGAATAGAATGAACAGTGTCTTGAAAAGAGGATATAAGATGAACATTAACAAAAGCAAAACAAGGGTAATGGAATGTAGTCTAATTAAATCAGGCAGCACTCTGGAAGTTAGTTTAGGAAATGAGATATCAAAAGATGAGTTTTTCTATTTGGGAAGCAAAGTATGTGACTGTGGTCAAAGGAGAGAGAATTTAAAATGAAAACTTGCAGTAGCAAGAAAGACATTTTGAAAAGGGAAATTTGTTAAAATTTTGAATATAGATTTAGATGTTAGGAAATCTTTCCAAGTTGTTTTTGCATGGAGTGTAGCCTTGTACAAAAGTGCAAAAGTGAAATGTCGATATTAAACTGGCGAAATAAGAAGATAATCGTAACTTTTTAAATGTGTTGCTACTAAAGAATGCTTAAGATTAGGTGGGTAGATTGGATAACTAATGAAGAGAGATTAAATCAAATCAGGGAGAGAGAAAATTTGTGGAAATTTGTGGCACAACTGTACTGAAAGAAGGGATCAGTTGATAGGACACACCCTGAGGCAACAAGAAATAGTCAGTATGATAATTAATCTAATTATTAGAAGTAAAAAACTGTAGAGAGAGATTGTCTTGGTGCTCATATAGGATAGACTAGTGTGGCGAACTGTGTTTGATTGAAGATAGTGACAGACAACAAAATGAACCACAAAGTGCCTTTTTTAGGGAGGAAGCGAGGGGGGGGGGGGGGTGCAGAGTTGTGTGGTAATTAGTATCTACCCCGACTTAAAGAAACTATTTCACTGAACCTGCAGTGAATCCTGATTGGTATGCAGACCTAGCATAGTTTTATTCCAGTGCCTCCACTAGATAAACGTGTAGACCTAGAGGTTGTATCTGATGTTTCATTCTTAATTTGCAAGATTTATTCAATATACTGTGTTGTAATGACTACTATTAAGCTTTCACCGAAAGTGCAGTATAACTATACCAAAAAATTAGTGTGTGGGAAGTGAAAAATGCTCTTGAACATAATATGGGAGTTTGTGTTAGTTTCAATACTCATATAGTTTGTAGTTTTCAGATTTTGTGTGTATTCAGATTCTGGGTATATTCATCTAAAATATTCCTTGTTCTTATCAAATTGTGCTTATCTCAGATTTTCTTCTATTTCTGATCCTATTTGCTCATCTGCGCTGTTGTGTGTTTATCGTGTTCCCTCGACCTGTGTCATGTTCCTTTTCTCTGTTTATCTGCTTTATTATTTAGGGCTCAAAAATGGAAACAGCCCAGGTAAATGCAAATAATTAATTTTACAAGAGGTGTTGCTAATATATCAGTAATAATACCCACAAATGTCAAGATACATTTCACTGGCAGAATAGTGGATCAGTTTTCATGATATAGAAATCTGTAATCCACTGACAGATCCTCAGTTACATCCAGTAACACACATCATGTCTGTTGCAAAATAATCTCACCACATCTCTTGTCTTCAGGTTGGCACAGTTAAAAAGATTTTAACCTCCTCTTCATCTCATATTTTTGTCACTTAAAGGACAGCAGCAGTGACTGTGGTGGTATAGTGAGTAGAGCAGTAGACTCGGGCCCTGGAAGTCCAGGCTTCAATCGCAAATCGGTATGGGGAATTTTCCTTGTTACATTATCTCTAGGACTGCCCCAAGTCCATGTAGCCTGCTGTCAAATTGACTACTGGGAGTAAAACGCGGTCGGGTGGGGGGCCTGCCATCCCTCCCCCTCCTACAGCTGCAGTGAATTGGAAGGCTGCACTCTACCTGCAGTCGGACCAATAACCAGCTCAAAGGCTTTATCTTTGCCTTTAAAGGAGAGCAGCACTGAGTGAGGTGGCCACTGGACTTGAAATCGAGATGTAATCGTATTCTCCAACACATCAGTATTAAAATTCTCTGTCTTTGTACAAATTTTGAAAGCTTTGAGAGGTGTAAGATATACAAAAGAATAACTTTTTACTTATCTTCATTATCTCGTCGTTGTTGTCGACGGCTCAAAGTCTTATCTAGGGGTACATTCTTGCAGCTGAAATTTTGATTTTGTAGGTTCTTGATGACTAAATAAGTGATGAAGATTTACTTGTGTTATTCTTGAATTTTATTCTTTGTCACATCTTTCAACATAACACTGTTTTTGCGCTTTCCACATTCAGAAAACCAATAATTACATTGTTTGTGACAAACTTAGAAAACGTATATTTCTATCAGAGGCATGCCCACCACTTTTTACATTCTGTGGTCCTCCCATTATCCCAAAGAATTTACAAACTTTCTTTACCAAAGAAGAATCTTTGCTAAAATACAGGGTGATCCAAAAAGAATACCACAACTTTAAAAATGTGTATTTAATGAAAGAAACATAATATAACCTTCTGTTATACATCATTACAAAGAGTATTTAAAAAGGTTTTTTTTTCACTCAAAAACAAGTTCAGAGATGTTCAAATATGGCCCCCTCCAGACACTCGAGCAATATCAACCCGATACTCCAACTCGTTCCACACTCTCTGTAGCATATCAGGCGTAACAGTTTGGATAGCTGCTGTTATTTCTCGTTTCAAATCATCAATGGTGGCTGGGAGAGGTGGCCGAAACACCATATCCTTAACATACCCCCATAAGAAAAAATCGCAGGGGGTAAGATCACGGTTTCTTGGAGACCAGTGATGAAGTGCTCTGTCACGGGCTGCCTGGCGGCCGATTCATCGCCTCGGGTAGTTGACGTTCAGGTAGTTACAGACAGATAAGTGCCAATGTGGTGGCGCTCCATCATGCTGAAATATGAATTGTTGTGCTTCTTGTTCGAGCTGAGGGAACAGCCAATTCTCTAACATCTCCAGATACTGTAGTCCAGTTACAGTAGCACCTTCGAAGAAAAAGGGACCAAAAACTTTATTGGCTGAAATGGCACAGAAAACGTTCACCTTAGGCGAGTCACGTTCATACTGAGTTGTTTCCCGCGGATTCTCAGTGCCCCACGCTGAACAACTGTCGTCGATTCACTTCTGCCGTACTCAATAACACAACAAGCTTTCTGTTGAGCGGTCGCCATCTTAGCATCAACTGACACTGACGCCTAGTCAACAGCGCCTCAAGCGAACAAATGTACAACTAAATGAAACTTTATAGCTCCCTTAATTCGCCGACAGATAGTGCTTAGCTCTGCCTTTTGTCGTTGCAGAGTTTTAAATTCCTAAAGTTGTGGTATTCTTTTTGAATCACCCTGTATATCATTTTGTAAAATATATCATTTTGTAAATCAATCTAGAAATAAATTTAATAGTTAGCATTAGATTTTGTAAGTAATAATATGAATTTTAAGTATGCCACAAATTTTGTAATTTCAGTTATTTTTAAAAGAAGAGTAATTTTAACTGTTAGTTCCTATCATTTGTAACATATTAATTTCTTTTTTGTACATTTTAGCCTGAAATAAAATACATTGTATACAAAATCATATGAATTCTTTTAATGAAAGAGCTGAGCTAGTATTAACCTTTGCAAGAATCGATAGTATACATGGTATAAAAAAAAAAAAGGTAATGTTGGAGGAGAGTGATTCATTACAGGAAGGATGATGGTTCAAATCCCTGTCTGGCCATCCAGAGACTGGCTTTTTGTAATTTCCCTAAATAGTGATCAAATGCCAGGATGGTCCCTTTGAAAGGGCATGACTGGTTTACTTCCCTAATCAGAGCTTGTGCCCCATCTCTAATGATCTCATTGTCAACAGGACATTAAACTTGTATCTTCCTCCTTTTAAAGCGAAGCATACTACGGCACTTTGTAACTACTAAGGAAGTATGAGACTGGATGCAAATGTGTCTGCCAGAAACCTAAAGACTTCCAAAGATGGGGATCTGGCTTTTTTCTCCCTTAGCAAGATGTCTTAACAGCTAGTGAAATTACTTTTGATTTAATAAATCTTCAGTCACAGCTTATGACAAGTGACTTATTTTATTGTTTGTGATCTATTTTATTATTGCCCTTTCTTTCCTTGCTAATATGTTTTGTTTTATATTTGTAGCCTTCAGTGTTTTTGATTGTCCTCTTTTATTTTGTTGTGTTATTTTTCGGATGTATCTCTGTTTTAATGCATACACATTGATTCAGATAACTGTGAAGTATGTTGAAAATGAATGGAACTTTTAAAATGTTATATTATACAAACTGGTAAAGTTCCAAAGGTGGAGATATTAGATGAAAGGCTTTGGATGACACAAAAGAGACCTCTGTAAATTGTACTAGATTAGTAATGCACTTGTAGGTTCGTAAATGCACCAAAAAGAGCAAAAAAATTAAGGAGGAACTACCCATCAGGAGGAAGGGCAATGCTTGACCCTCATTTGAGAGGAAAAAAAAGCTTTGCTTTGGAGTGCTAAATATCACAAGGAATCCCTGTCACCTGTACTTCATACTGAAAATTTACTAAAAATATTATTTGCCTTGCAATCAGAAGACTGTTGATTGCTTTTTGCATGTGTTCTGTTGCTGCATGACAATGCGTAGCTAAATTTGGCCTATACAGCAGTTGTCACAATTACAACCTTTGTTTAAATGTCATATACATCGACTGTACTGACCAGACTTGGCATGGAGCTGTTTCCGTATTTTTGCACCACCTACATGAAGCAATGGGTGGCAAATATTTCTACTTTGGTAAAGAGTACAAATGGTTGTATGGATGCAAAATCTAGATAAATTGTATATAAATTCAGGCAATTTGCAGGTGCAGCGTACACTTATTGAACATAGGGGAGAGGGAAGGTTATTGCAAAATGTGATGCAGAGTTTTTACTCTGCATGCTTAGTAAATAATATTGATAAGTATTTTTTATGTAATGTGGCATCATAAGTAAGTAAACAGAAAGTTTTTATTTTCACACTGCTTAAAGGATTTCTCCCAGGGCTCCTTTCTTTGTGACACAAAAGGAGCAAAACAGCTTCAATGTCTGTGATACTCTCAAAATACTTCTCAAGCTGTACTGATTTCTGACAGAGGAAGAGAGGCTGAACTTGACTCTAGCTGTTTTGCATCCAGAGGTGACAAAGGTTGACATTTGCTCTAACAGTCTATCAGAACATGTCATTACAGAGGAGGTATCAATATTTAAATGTAATTTCACTGACATTAAACATGAGCGTGGTGTTTCCCAGTTGAATGCTTGAGCATCAATGTTTTCTCTGTATGAAAGCTGAATATAATAGTTTTCAAGCATTATTTTGGTAGTGAATATTGTATCATTCAGATTCTCTAAACTCCAAATATTATTCACTTGGTATTACATTACAAGTTAAGAATATTGGCAGACCTTCACTTTTATCATTAAAATTATCTCCTCCAGACTTTTTTTTAAATACTCATTGCTGTACATAAGCTTCAACTTGTCTTCTTTGCATATTACAGTCTTCTGTTTATTTATCTAAATAATCACTACCAGTTGTTTGTCAACAATAAGATGCATGCATCATATTGCTGTGGTCATATGGTACACAGTGCCAGTACAACCAAATGACCACAGCAGTATGCTGCATGCATCTTATTGTATCAGTACAACCAAATGACCACAGCAGTATGCTGCATGCATCTTATTGTATCAACTGCAAATAATGCTTTCTGACAAAGGGAACTAAGTGCCTGAAACTGATTTAGGAAATAAAATTTCTTTTGTGCAAGTGGTTGCTGATTATTTTGATAAATAAAACTATAGTCAGCAAAGATGAATAAAATACTACATACAGTCTTTTGATTTTTTACAAATTCATCACACCTGTTTCATAATGTTGACTACCCGTCTTCCATTAGGTCATCATCAAGGTTGTTTCTTGTTGCAAAATACAGCAAAGAGTGTTCATTGTCTGACTTCTGTCAGCTCATCTGACTGTGTACACATGTCAAGTCAGTTTCTCAACAGTTAAGATGACAGCTTCTATTTTATCTTTTATATTATCCATTTCTTTGCCATCCTTGTCCTCTCTAGTTATTCTTTCTCTTAGCCATTCACAACACAAGGTTTTTGGAAGGTTTTCATTTTTAATGTCCATAACTCATTGTCTGATGTTTCAATGATTGTAGATTTCCTACTTAAGGGAAATTTTTTAATGTGAATATACACTGCAAGATTTCGTGGTGAGAATATATTTTCTTGGTGACTAGTGGGTTTTGAGATTGAGACTGTAGCATAAGGCATAGTTTCTAGTTTAAGGTCTTGTCACTTGTTGCAGGAGGCAAGAATGTGGATGTCGACAGTTACCTTTTTCAGTATTTACCACTTTAAAAAGCGAGTACTTTGTGTACTTTACAGGTTCAGCTAGTTGAAATGTAATTATTGAACTTATAATAGAGGTTGTACCGTGCTGTTATACAGACCAGTAAAGTGTTCAAAGTTTTTGATTTTTAAAGCAGCAGAAATCTGATAACCTAACCCTCTCTATCCCCATCATCACAGCCTTTAAAGATGTCTCCTGAAGTATGAAGTAAAATGTTGGGTTGAAATATATGACCAGACCCTAAATAAAAGAAACCACAGACTTGTCCCAGGAAATTGTGAATTTGTCTGTGAATAGTTCACCAGACTTTTCAAATTAATTTCCAGTCATTTTTGTTCTATTGTTCATTTCCTTCAGTGTTCATTTTTTGTTGTCTCTGTTGCCATAGACACACAAATTCACTAGCTGTTTAAGCAGTGTCATTGTAAAACTAAGCAATCATCCACCTAACGAACTTTAAGTAATTATTGATATACATGTTCCAAACTGTTGTGCATAGAAACAGGATTCTTCTGGGGCTCGGGTTCTGTTGGTGATAGAAAGCTAGGATTAAGTGTTTCGGGTAGCCGTTGCGCTAAGTATCATTTGCACACCCAACAGAAAGATCGTATTAGTGTCACTGACCTACAATACAGGATCAAAGTGTGACTGTTACACACTTCCTCCTGCTTGAGCAAATGGAACAAATCATTTTGTTCTTTTTGAGCTTGATGTGGTCTGTGGTGGGCCTTAAGGGTAGTTCATTGGCAGTTCCTTAAACCCCCCTCCCAAAAAAAAAAAAAAAAAAAATGTTTCAATGCCATTTTTTCACTCCCCAACAGAGCTGCAGATTCCAAGACTGCTATGCACAGCGAGTGGGTGAAATTTTTGCAATATATTCGTAAGATCCTGATCTCAAACAACATTGAAATTTTTCTTGATATCTTTATCCATTTCCGAGATACAGATATTCAAAATTACTCTATTTCTACAAGTAAAATACACATGTAAAGCTGGGTGTGAGGTGAAAACGTAGTTTACAAAGTGACACAGCATGGAGCAATATACTGTAAGGTCTCTCCATTATCATCAAAAGGGTCCTGGGAACTCTGTTGTAGCAATGAAGCACATGCAAAATTTTTGTTCACGTAAAATCCGGTCCGAGCTGTGAAATTAGTTTGCGCTATTTCAGTGACACATAACTAAATTATCAAAATTTTACTGACTTAAAGTTCTTTTCATGTGAGTGACATGCCCTGCCCTCTTGTTTAAGAGATTCTGACTGAAAAGTGGGGTACCAACTGCTTTGGTCTACCTTCCTTAGCACCTGTAAAAATTTTCTGAAAAATTTTGGCATGCAAATATATTTGCACTGTTTTCTGCTGAGAGAGGAGGAGACAGTGGCAATGGGAAAGTGACGGAAAAGTAATAAATACTGGAAGATAATAGACAATGATTGTGATATAGAAAGAGTGAAGGAGACAATGGCCATGTGTGTGAGACAAGGCACAGGTAGCAGTGGAACATTGTTGACAGTGACAGAACAGTTCTAGGAAAAGAGTAAATGAGACAGTACCACAGTGCCAGTGGGAGAGAAATAAAGAGAAGGAGAAAGTGGAAGTGAGTGAGAGCCAGTGATAATGGGAGGCAGAGTTTATGAAAATGATAGTGAGGGAATGAAAGGTAGTGACAGTGAGAAGAGACAACAGCAATGAGAAAGAATTAATGAGACAGTGGCAGTAAGAGAGAGCATGAAGGAGACAGTGAAAATAAGAGGAGACAGTTGTAGTAGGACATAATGAAGGAGGCTGTGGCTGTGAGACAGGAGACAGTGACATTTATAGAGACACAAGGAGATATTGACAATGAGCTGGGCTGAATGAGTGAGGAGAATTGGCATGTGGGAGTGGATGGGTATGAGCAACTTACAGCAAAGAACAAGTGGGTGTGCGCAAGTTACAGTTAGGGGAACTCGTGGGAGTGAGAGGGGAGTTGAATGTGAAAGAGAGTGTGAATATGTTCACATGCCAAAATCTTTGGACAAACTTTTAAAGGTGCTGAGGAAGTTAGGATGGGGTAGCTGGTACCCCACCTTTCACTCAGTCTTTTAAACAGGAGCATGTTCATCTTTTTTGTGCTCCAATAGCAGCATTTTTCTGGTAGTTTTGGTGTACTTAATTTGTAGACCATAGTGATGTACTCCATTGAGCTCTTACATTGTTTCTCAAGCTTTTGTTCAGATGAAGCGAATAAAATATCATCTGCAAATAATAGGCAATGAGACATGATGTATCAATGTATTTTACTTCTTTGTCTCATTTCAGCAGGTCTGAGGCAATTTTTTTTTTTTTTTTTTTTAATTGTAGAGTTTCTTTGCTTAACTCCCTTTCATTTCTGAGATTTGCACACTTGTCATTTGATAGGAGCAGTCCTGCAGACTTACTGTTTATACTGTCTCATAAATTGATGTATACTTATTCAGTTTATTTCTCAAGCAATGTCAGCACAACATTTGTCAAAATGGAATCAAAATCATTCTTGAAATTTTTGAACTGCAGTCAGATTGGTAACTCTTCCTCATTGCTTCCTTCAGTTGCCTCCTTTAGTACCAAATTCTAATATGAATTTGTTCTGTCCCCAGGTTGAGTCTAACATTTTTTCTTTATGTTGCTAAAATTTTTCTGAAGATATTGTGTCACTGACAGAAGACTAATGTTCCCAATGTTATTTACATCCTTTTTGTTCCCTGTGCTGTTATGGTCGTGACCCAAGTATGGGATATGTTAGATGCATCTATCACACATAGGTTACTATGAGCTAGTGAATTGGCATCGTTTGAACAGATAGTATTATGGGTAACCATTGGTGATCCTTAATGACAAAATAATTTGAATACAATACCTTTTGTATCTAGGAAATAAAATTACATAAAATGAGTTTTGCAAAGTAAGCGTTGATAACATGCTGTTAGGCTTGATTGAAGGTACTTCTCACTCAGATTTGCTTGGAAATGCTGCTGCAATTTCATGGATGCAGATGTTAAGTTCAAGATATGGATAAAGCTTTGTTTGACATGATACAGTCATAGTGCAGAGGGCCTATTTAGATGCATTAATTGTAACAATATTATGAATTTGATTTGCACAGTCTTATTAACTGATGCTATGAAATATGTGTTCTGGGGTATTTCATTTCAGATAAAAACCTAGCACAGGAGCCGGTCTCAGAGTAGTGTATGTTGAGAACTTTTGAATTGGGTGTCAACATCTTGTAAATGCATGTAGCTATAATACAAACTTCTCAGTGGATGTAGCCTTTTGTGGGGTTTGTTCCTGACTACATGCACTCTTACAAGTAATTACTGCAAGCTTTAGTTCATAGTAGACAGCTCACTTTAAATCTCTTCGCCCCCATAGTCCCATTGCTTCCAGTGATTCTTCGGCGATCAAGTAATTGTACAATAAAAGTTATTTCTGCCTATTTGTGCTTAATATATTAAATTTATTTATGTTGAGAATCAACAGCCAATGCCTGCACCAAGTGTCAATCCTCTGCAAGTCTTCCTCAATATTCAAGCTTTGTGACTTTTCTGTATACAGCAGCATTATCCCCAAGCAATGCCATTGAGTTCCAACAGTAGCCACAAGGCCATTTATATATATTGCAAACATGGTCCTATAACACTGGGTACACTCAAAGTTACTTTTAGGTCTGAAGATTTCTCTCTTTTTAAGAATATCTGTATTTTATTTGCTAGGAATCTTCATCCAGTCATTAGGTGGTCTGATATTCTGTACTCTCATCTTTTGTTCATCAAGCGACAATGTGGAACTGTATCAAGCGTCTCGTGTAAATCTAGTAACATGGCATCAACCATGTTGATTGGCTTCTGAGTCTCATATACATAGTTACCTGTGTTTTACTCAATTGTTGTTGGCAGGATCCATGTTGATTCCTACATAAGCGATTTTCAGCTTTCAGAAAGGTCATAGTATAGTAGTATATAACATGTTCTAAAATTCTGGAACAGACTGATGTCAGTATGTAGTCCTGTAGTTCCGTGCGTCTTTTAGATGGTCCTTCTTGAAAATGAGAATGAGCCATGCATTTTCCCAATCAATATGAATGCTTTGCTTCTTCAGGAACCTATGTTAGACTGCTGCTAGAAGACAAGTAAGTTCTTTCGCATACTCTATGTAGAACTAATGAATATAGATGTCCCATCAGGTCCAGTTATCTTTGTTGAGCAATTTTAGTTCATTTTCTATCTTATAGACACTTCTATTGATGTGTCATTTTGACATTTGAGCTATGATTGAAAGGATGAACTGAAGTATGATCTTCTTCAGTGAAACAGTTGTGGAAAAAGGAATTTATTAGTGCAGCTTTCTCACTCTCATCCTCCATTTTGATGTAATTATGGTCAGTGAGTGTCTAGACTGATAGCTATGATCTGTTTACTAGTTAAATATACGACTAAAACTTCTTAGGATCAGATAGTGAAGCAGAAAAAAAAAAAAAAAAAACCTTGCAAAGCAGCAAGGGGGTGGTTTGCTTGTGTGAACACACAGAATGAGGCCTCTGTTAACATTCTATTAAATTCAGAAATATCATAGTGTAAATTCAGAAATATCATAGTGAACACAAGCCATGGTGTACCTCTACTCAAAATTTTGTAGTACTTATTATTAACAAGAGAAATAAATTTCATTTGTGGCTCCATAAAATTTATAACATTATAAAAAGACTTTTTGAATAAATAATTTGGATAATTTAAAATGAATTATTTTCTGTGGTCACTTTAGCCTTATAAGCAAAACATGACAAAGAAGCCCAGGTTTACAGGTTTCAACAAATAAGATTGACATCCCTGGTGTGGGCAACTGCTTATAAAGGCAGGAATACAGTATGAAGTCTTAGGGAAAAGTAGTATGCAAGGCGAACAGAGCAAACAGCTATGTGGTGCAGTCCTAGTGCAAGGCTGTTTTATATTGTTTGAACTTTCACTTGCTCACCAAAAAGGCCACCGGAAACAGCCTCTTAATCAGTGACTAGCATCACAGTGTTACTTACGAAAGCTTTGGGTGTGACCACTGGAGAAATACAGGGTCTCCCAGAAAGATTAGTCAGCATTCAGGAATATGACAGAAATGATCATTTGAAGCAAAAAGCATATGAACTTATGCACTGTTCCACGTGGCTTCCAAAATAGAACTCATTTACTATACATTGGTATCCACGTGGCTTCCAAAATAGAACACATATACTATACATTGGTATTTATTTTCTGTATTATTGAATACATTGTCGGGTTTAAACATATACATTTTTACAGCTGATAGAAAACATTACTTCCTACCTTCCTTTGCATTCCTACTGACACCCGTAGTCAGCGGCAGTCTAATGGCCACTGGAATTTTTGGTAACAATGCTAAGTACTGTGTAGCTCACTAATTTATTTAGTTGCAAGGACTCTCATACTACAAATAGTATCTGGTGACAAAACATTTTATAATTCTGTGCACAGGAATAGGAATGTGCATTTACTGATTCAGAAGTTTCCTAGTCATTAGTGTCTCTGAACTCTTCCTCCCCTAGGCAGCTCACAATGCTTGTGAGCATGTGCTTTGGGAGCATGGACCCCTGTGCCATTGCAGCATTTCTTCTTATACCAACAATGCAACCACTGTCCTCCCCCTTCTCTGTGTATCCTTCCTCCATGAATCATAAATTGTGGTGGCTTCTTCGAAGTGGCCTGAACTTGCACAAGTACTCTGATTTTTTTTACTCTTCTAGCCCCTTAGCTTTTATCTTATCTCCTTTTTCATTTAGTCACTGATTACTAGGTTTGACACTCCACACTCTGCTTTCCAAAATTTTCTCAGTAATTAAGGAAAGTTCAACCAACAAATTGTGCTTCCCACCAGGTGTCCAGTTACACATGATTCACCTGGTGTGTGTGTGTGTGTGATACTCACAAAGTTCCTGAACCCCGGCAAAGTATCCAACTTTGGAGAGGGACGGGTGTCCTCAAGTACGTGCATGGCTGTAGCCCCTGAACACACAAATACTACACTGTTGGTTCCTGTGCTGTCCATGAAAGCTTAGCAGTATGTGAACATCATATCCAGGACTTTGGGACTTCGTTTGATGATTACAGCAGAAGTAGAAAAGGCACTGAAGGAGATGAAGAATAGGAAGGCATGTGGAATTGATGACTTGCCAGCAGAACTATTGAAGAATGTGGGAAACAAGGCAAGAAAAGAAATAGTCTACTTCTGTAACGAGATATATGACAAAGGGGAATGGCCCGAGGACTTCCTTGCAACAGTTATGATACCAATAGAGGAAAAGAGAAACTCTAAACAATGTGAAGAGCATTGGACTATCAGTCTAATTTCTCATGCAGCTTAAGTCTTGCTGAGAGTGTTGAATAGAAGGCTATATGGCAAGCTGGATAGAGGGATTGCAGAGGAGCAGTTCAGATTTAGAAGAGGAAAAGGAACAAGAGATGCTATTGGCCTGTTAAGAACTGTAGGGGAAAGATATACGGAAAAAGATAGAGAAATCTTTGCTGTTTTTACAGATTTAGAAAAGGCTTTTGACAGAGTTCAATGGAACAAGCTGATGGATATTTTGAAGAGGAAAGGAGTAGATTGCAAAGAGAGACAACTGATACAGAATCTATATTTACACCAGAAAGTAAGGTTAAGGATTGGAAATGAAATGTCAGAAGGAAGCAGCATTGACGAGGTGTTAGACAAGGTTGTTGCCTTTCCCCACTGTTGTCTATCGCATACCTTGAAGAGATTATTGCAAAAGGCTTAGATGGGAAAAGAGGAATAATGTATTGGTGGAAAGAGAATAGAATGTATAAGATTTGCTGATGACATGGTATTAGTGGCAGAAAGTGAGTGGACAGTGAATAACATGCTGAAAGATCTGAATGAAGCTTGTGTGGAATATTGGATGCAAATAAACACAGCAAAAACAAAGAGTATGGTCATCAGTACAAGACACAGACTGTCCAATATTGAAATAGGACAATCTATCATTAGCCAAGTAAGTGCATTTACATATCTTGGAAGCACAATAACTGAGGACTTAAGATGTCACCAGGAGGTGAAAACTGGAATTGTCATAGCGAAGAAGGCATTCAACAGAAAGAGGAGACTCTTATGTGGCAAATTAGATAAAGGTCTAAGGAAAAGTCTTGGCAAATGTTTTGTCTGGAGTGTGGCACTAAATGGGGCAGAAATATGGACACTGAGACGAGAGGATGAAAAAAGGTTAGAAGCATTTGAGATATGGATGTGGAGGAGAATGGAGAGAATAAGCAGGATGGAAAGAGTGAGTAATGAAAGAGTATTGGAAAGGGTTGGTGAGAGATGTCTGCTGAAGATTGTAAGAGGAAGGAAAAAGAACTGGTTGGGACATTCATTGAGAAGGAAGTGCTTGCTAGCAGATGCTTTGGAAGGATTGATTTGTAGGAGAAGACTGAGAGGAAGAAGGAGATAAAATATGGTAGACACATAAAGGGAAGAGGAAATTATGCAGACCTGAAGAGGCAGAAGACCGGACAGCCTGGAGAACTACCACGTGAAAACCTGCCTTTTGGCAGAACACTGATGATGATCTCACCAGTCTTGCATATTGATTGGGGACTTGCTGGTTGGATGTGAAATATCTATGTTCACATTGCGTGAATAGCCCTGGAGGGCCTTCAGCAGTTTTCAGCCAACATACCTCCCCCACCTTAGGATACTTTACCGTTCCCTTCTTCTTTTTCCATGCAAGACAAACATACTAATGGCCATGTTGACTGTCTGTCTTGTTTATTATACAAGAATTTTATCAATGTGACATTCTCAGCATGGAGTGACTGATGATCTGATATTGTGGTCCTTAAAACCACCAGCAAAATCCAATCCAAAATTTTGTAGAGAAATAATGTTTCACTAATGATTATTCTTCCTGTTTTTGCACAGTGTGTGTGATCTTGCTGAGTGTAATAAAACAGTTTCACATATGAGTGGTATTCGTAAAGTTCTAATCATCAGCTTGATAAAATAAAGTTACGTAATTAATTTCTTGCTTTCCTAGAAAACAGTCAAATCCGAGTGCTGTAGTACCATAGCATGCAGATCAACGAGCTGAAACAAAATGGTGCAGCTCATCTCCAATTCGTCAGACTTCATGACTATTCCTCGCACATTGATTGCGATAAATAACATTTTTAAGCATTGTTCTTGAACAGTCTCCACCTTATACTTTAAGAATTCACTGACATCCTTTAGAAAATCATACACTATTTATTTCAATCAAGCTTATTGATTATGGATACAATAGAGCTCTGTAACTACATATTAAATGGAATGTAACTAAAGATGTCTGGGACTAGTCACATCACTGTGACATAGGAAAACACTTTAGTGTATTGTTTTGTGTGTTGGTTATTTTTAAAATTTTCTTGAAAAATCAGTTTATTTACTCATTGCTGCATTGTGAACAGTACTAGTGGTAACATCCAGATGGCAGCTTCCATTCTCGTTGCCTATCAGCCACGATGCTAAACAGGATTCACCATCATTCAATATTTATTACTATTTCTCTGTAAATGCTGAGCGTCACCAGAACATCATTGCTCAAACATATAACACTTATGGCATGGAAACACATGTGTGGTTTTGGCACGCATAATATAAATGTTATACAGGCTATGAAGTCGCTATGGTGCAGCACAGTCTTTATTACACAGATCGTCGTTTGGTAGTGCCCCATCGTTTGGTAGTTAACAAATCCAGTTCATGTGAAGTTGTTATAAAATGTACAACACATCAAAAGAATCAACCAGGTAGTCAAAAACCAAGCAAATCCATCAATAATGTGTAGGAGAGCTCTCCAAAATGCTCTAGTTGAGATCCAGTAGACAGCCAAGTCATGAAAGTAAGCAAGGTGGAGACTTTAGTACAGCACTATTCAAAGTGTCTTGCAGCAGCCCAGCAGTCAAGTTTTATCTGTGGCTTGATGTCAGTGGCCAGGCCCATCGTGATAGCTTGTAGGTGCTTCTTATTGGCCACTGGAGGATTTGTTGATGGTGGATAATGCAATATATTGATCGCAATGTATTGAACTTTTTGTCAGATGAGAGAGAGAGAGAGAGAGAGAGAGAGAGAGAGAGAGAGAGAGAGAGAGAGAGAGAGAGAGAGAACATTCCTACCCACTGTAATCAGTGGATAGGGCCAACAATGGGTAGTGTCAGAAGTGTCCCTGTCTGTGTATGATTGCTGTCTGAATTGGGGAGAGGTGTGGGTGCGCAAACCTGCTAAAGGTTCGCTGTTCATCTCAGCGTTGGTGTCAATGTTTTCTGCTTGCAGCAGGGGTATGTATCTGATGTTGGAGTCAGCGGAAGCCAGTGTTCCAGTCTCCGGGGCTGTACTGGATGTCTCTGGTGCTGGAGGTGGAAAAGGATCCCACTCTATGGGTGCCATCTGCAATGGCACTGAACCTAGTAGTGGCGTGTGCCAGGTGCCTAGAAGTCGTATCAAACTGACTCCAGGGTGTGTGGCGGTGGTCTCGATGTGGAAGCAACTAAGTGTGGGTGCAGTTAGTTGGCATGTCATACCTGGTTGGTATGTCACACCAGTATAGTGTCTTCGGAGTGCAGCTCTGATGACACTGGTATCTATTGTGGGGTCTTCCTGAAGCTGCAGCCTCAAAAATCTTTGGCCAATGAGTAATGAGGGACAGACATGGGCTGGTGTTGAGTGTGTTCTAGGCTTCAGGAGATTCCAGAGGGTCCAGTGTTGTTGGCCATGCATCAGTTCTGCCATTGTGTGCCTCTGTATTGGTGTGGTCGTTTCGGAGGCCGACATCTGGTTCAGGACATCAGCAGTGGGTGCAGCTGATAGCATCTTCCGCATCTGCACCTTAAATGACCAGACAGACTGCCTGACTTCACAAATGAAGGCTGAGTGGAATGGTACCATCGGGAGCATTATGCCATTGAAAGAGCAGACATCTTGAAACGTGCTCTATAGAAATTGAGGGCTATTACCCCAGTCAGTTGGTTCTGGGACCCCTTCAGTGCCGAGTATTTTCTGCAAAGCACTTGTTTCTGTGGTATTTGAAATTCAGACTACATATGAAAACTTGGAAAATAAAAGCCTATGACAATGGGTCACATTTCTCTAAGGAAGGGGCCAGTAAAGTCCCCATAGAAGCATTTCAATGAGTGCTGTGGTGCACGCTGAATGTGGAATCATTGCAGGAGTGCTGACTAGGTTGAAGCACAGGTCTCACAGGGGCAGGCTGTTGTCTCAGTATTCTGCATGATGCAGGGCCAGTAGGCACACAACCTTGTTAGTGCCTTCATGCTTGTCATCCCCCAGTCATCAGTATGCAGGAGGTTTATGGCATGCAGATGCTTTGACAGCAGGATAACCACCTAAACATTGTTTTCAGCCAGTGTCAACATCTTTACTTCCTGTACCATCACAATTTAGTTTCTTTGGGAAAAAATATGTATGTAGTTTTGAAAGGGAATGGTGAGAGACAATCCACCCGACCTTGGCAAATGTGTTTCATAACTTTTGTCTGTGACTAGGGTTCTCAGCTGGATCCTTTGCAGTTGGGGGTGCAGTAACAGGAAACTCTTGTAGGCAGTTTTGTAAAGTATAATTTATTTAAAAGTGTAGTGTTTCCAGACTGTGTTGCACCCGGATCCACTTACAGTTGGGTGAATGTGTTGCTGATCTTTAAATTCAAATTTATAATTTTAAAATGAAATTGAATTTTAGACTCTGGAATAGATTACCTTTTTTTTGTGCCATTTTTCGATTTCCAGTTGTATCAGACTTGCCCATGCAGAAGGATTTTGTCTTAGTTGGCTTTTATAATTGCTCTGCACAACTCCTTAAAACCAATTGACAAACCCTTAACACTCCCTGTATCATGGGTTGGTCGG